>NW_026901666.1:4172500-4772500 GCF_033783945.1 Neopsephotus bourkii
CACTCTCTCACTTCAGAGAGTGGGGACAAGGGAACGGTTATTCTTCAGATTCCTTGTTTCAGGCATGATGTCAAGCTTGTGCAAAACTTCAGAACCAACTTCAGAAGTGACTGCAGAAGGGGAGGTTTAAACTCCTCACTGGCTGTACATGCAGTGTAAATCAAATGGATCTGAGAACATTTCTTTCTAGTTTTATTCTGAGCATTTTAGGAATCCTCATCCAAATTCATTCACCATCAAGTTCATTCATTGCTAACTACTGTTTCCCTTGTTTGCCTCTCCTACCCTAATATTCTTGAACTTCCTACACTGAATGAATCAGAGCAGGACAGGCACTTGTGAAAGCTTATCTAAGCAGAAAATAAAATGTTTTAGCAATTCCTTTGGGTTGCTTGGGTGAAGTCCAGTGTATCGGGCACGTGTCAGTGTTGTTTCCCCCCTGCCAAGGGCTCTCCACCTTTGTGCTTCACACAAGAGCAATGAATTTGGCCACATTCCCGGGCATGGTTTTGTTAGGGCTCTAGCACCAGCAGGTCCAAGTGCAGTGCCATCCCCGCATTTCAGGTCTGCCTTTATCTGCAGCTCAAGGATCGTTAGGAGAGGTAAGGGAAGCACAGGGGACAGCATCACCTATACATAGAGCTAAGGGTACAAAGTGTTCTGTGTCCTAGCTCATACAGTTTGGTGGCTGCCTAGAGAGTACAGATTTATTTCTGTTTTCTAAATTGCTTAGTGATATTTGAGTGTAAAGCAAAGTACATCTAAGGGAAATCTCTAAATCAGTTCCTTTTCCTTCTTATAAAAAAGACGCAAACCCAAACCGAACCAAACCATATAAACAAATTAACCAAACAAAACCCCAAGCCCTGAGCTGCTCTTCTGCTGAAGGCGCACTTGTGCCTGGGAATTGCTAAGGGTGATTTTTTTGTGTGTTGAAGATGCCATTTTCCAACCATGAGATTACTTGAAACATCTCAATTTTGAGTCAGCTGTCCTGGTTGTTCTCCTTCCTGGCTTCTTGTGCCCCTCCTCACTGTCAGAGTATGGGATACTGTAAAGTGCTTTTTTAGGGTAAACACTACTGAGCAGCAGCTAAAACATTGGTGTGTTATCAACATCATTCTCAGATTAAAGCCAAAACACAGCCCTGTACCAGCAATATGAAGAAAATTAACTCTATCCCAGCAAAACCCAGGACGGAGGTCCGAAGACCCATGGAAAACACATTAGTGGCTGCCGATGGTGAAGACTGTGGATCGTCCTGCAGCTTGTGGGATTGAGCTTGAGCTCCTTATCCTATAGCAATACCTGGTCTAAACAGCCTCAGCCACAACAGGGAGGCTCAGCAACAACAGCGATGTAATAAAATGAGTTTGCAAATTGTAGTTCTCCAAGATGCTGTATTAACCAGCTTTATCATGAAGAAGATACGCAGGCAAGTGGAAATCAGATTGCAGGTCATGTTCTACATATGAAATTCTACCAAGTAACATTTCTGCCTGAAATACATATGTTTGTAAAAAAATACCATTAGAGGAATTGGTGAGACAGAATGGATGCTAAGTCACTGTCAGGACAATGCCATGCTCAAACTGCAGCTTATTGCCAGGGAGGTGATGTTTTACATCTGTTGTCTGGAAATGGCATGGTGAGCTGGTGGCTTTGCTTAGAACTGTGCTTGGGAAAGAAGGCAGAAAGTCTCTATATTCTGCGGTGCTCCTTGCTTTGACTTCACACTGAGTCTGTCTCCAAAGGTATGGTTTCAGCAGCATGGAGGTAGCAGCACACCCAGGGTAAGCTGCTGGGCATAGTTACACATGGGTTCATGGGAAGGGGCAGGAGGGACTAGGCAGTCAGTGAAGGAGGATTCTGAATTCTGCCCTTGTAATTTAAATGTGCCTATTCTGGGATGAGGAGAAACCCTGGAGCCGTCCACATAACACTTTTCCCCCTAACGGTTCCATCAACTCTTGGTTCTTGGTGTATTCTGAAAGGGAAGGAATTGGCGTTTAGGTGCACTGCTTGCTGTTCCCGGGAGCAGGCCAGCTGTGGTACGAGCGAATCCTTTGCGCTACTTGGAGTTTAGCTCAGGTGAGGTGAGCTGCTCAGACCAGCAGTATGCAGTTAGTATGCTGGGTAGAGACTAAACACCTCTAGCAAACTTGGTACTCTACTGAATTTCTTAGCTCTGCTTTGACTAAGTCTCGGCTTTTAGCAGAGCTATGCAGTGTCATGCTCCCCTCTCTGCCCTGCGAGCAGCCTGTGTGCCAGTACAGAGCCCTCTCAGCAGACCCTCAGCCAAGGGACCCTTTGCACAGGGCAGGGGGGACTCTGACTTGTGAGATCTGATCTAAGCCTGAATTCAGAAGGCTGAAATGGTTAGCTCTAAACTGTTCATCCCATGGCACAGCACAGGGCTGTGATGCTGCCACATCAACCTCCAAGACACGGGAACCATACCAAGGGCCACCTGGGTGTTGAGACACCAGCTTCAGTGTGTGCTGGGCTGGGAGGGATGGCTTGTGCCATGGTGCTCTCCCAGCCCTGGCAGCTCTGTGCAAAGCAGCAGCCTTGTAAAGAACTTCAACTGCAGTCCTTCTCTTATCCCCTGTCCTAGGAAACGCTCTTTTCTTCTGCTAGGAAGCAATGTTAAACATCACCGACCTGCCTTGAATGTTAAGCAGAATGTAATAGTTGTATCTTGCAGGTACATTTTTAGTATGAATGAAACCACTGGGATTCTATAGATAGCATTTTAAAACAGATTAGAATGGGGAAGTACCTATAGACACCCAAGAAAATTGTCCTCAGGGTCTCTGTGTGAGACATGATTTTCCATGAAATTCCCCACACCCTTTCAAAAAGGCAGAGATTTGCTACATGGAGCACAAGAATGCATTATTAAAGAATCGATGTATAAGCTCTTTAATCTGCCAACTTTTCTTCAAACTGCGGGACTGCATTTTGGGCTCAAATGTGCAAAGCAAACTGGCAGTGCTGCGTGCCAGTTCAGCACTACATGCATGGGCTCATTGAGCTGTAGCTAGGGAAGGTCTGCAGCACACAGGGACATTCTGGTGGTTTCTTTAAATCCTCCTCTTCGGATACTGAATTCATACCCACAAAGCAGTGAGGCCATGTGCATAAGTCTTCCTAGGCCAGACCTGGATGTCCTGCCCATGCCAGGCCAGTGGTGGAGCAAGGTATGGCCACATGCAAGGCAGATGCTTGCATGCCCTTTTGGGTGCTTTCCGCATTTCCCTGCTCTTAGCTGTGCTTCCTGCAAACCCAGAGCGCACCAGGGGACCTTCCAATGCTGGCATCACCGGCACAGTACCCTGTCTGTTCCCACAACCTTCTGGCAATGGTGAAATGAGCAGATGACTTCAATAAAGGAAAGATTCCAGTTCCAGTAGAAATACGGCACGTCTTGGTTTCTCAGAGGATGAATTTTTCAGATTTCACAGGTTATTTTTTCTCTAAAAACACTCCATGAACTTGTCTTTAGGATGATGCCAGCGGATGATGCACGCCAGCACTGGGAATAGGCACATTTGGAAGTGGTACTAAGATCTGACGTCAAAGTGTGAGATTCATCACAGTCTTAGGGCAGGGGGGGCAAGCACAGCAGTGCAGCAGGCTGCAGTGCTAATAGACACACTTCAAGTAGGAAGCATCTTCCCTAAGGTGGTTCAGGTGCCTCTTGAAGCACAGAAATAAAGCTGTGATCTCATCCTCTTCACTAATAGCACCTCAAAGGATGTGAAAATCTGAGCATGTGTTGCAGTTGTTGGCACCCTGGACCACACTGTAGAAGGTGAAGGTTTTTTTCACTTCAGACCATCTCTATGTGAAGGTTCTATAATGACATTTTCTTGTAGTGTGACCACATCTACATTTTCTGCTTTACATCCAAGTATTTTCTGATTGGGAAGAAGATCTGAGGACTGTTTATTAAATAGTCCCCTTTAAATCAGGCTCTTCCCTGTGTAATTTTGGTTTAGCATGTTGATTTTTTTAGGTCCTAGATGATGTTTTCATCTTTGTCAAGTTGCTTCAGAAGATGACTGTCCCCATTTGAAACCAGAGCAGCAGTCACTCCTGTTTAAGACCCAGATGAAGCCAAAGGACTGTTGTGGATCTTCTATGGACCAGCAAATAACTTTTATGATGGATGAAACGGGTCATTTGAAAACCCAGGCCTGCATGCTTGTGCTGACTGCCTTAACTCATGAGCTGCTGTGAGTGCCGTTCCCTGCAGTCTGAGACCTGGCACACATGGCAGATGTACATTTACGCACTGATTTCTGTTTGTCTCTCAGGATATTTTTAAATTACACAAAGCAAGTAGACAGCCAAAACTCTTGCATATTCGATATTAAGACAACTCAACAATAGGAAGTCATCGGTTTGTTTTCTAGATCCTAATGCAATGGTTGCCATAAGAACACAAATTATGTGTACGTTTTAATGCATCTATGCTTCATAATTATGCATGGTTGTGTGCTGTTATAATTGACATAAAATATAAAACAGGTCAAAGAGCAGCTATTAAAACTATTTTTCATTTTGCTTCCTGACAGCTAGCGACATCAATGCCTACTGCATTTAATAAGACCATACAGGGAATTCAAAGATAGTTCTATAATTTCAACCATATTAAAGCCTCCAGAACTTGCAACCTAATTATTTCCTACAGTGTCCTGTTGTAAACTGTATTACTTCATTTTGAATGTGTTCGGTTTAAGATTAAACAATTGGACTACATTAAATTAGCATGAAGGGGAAAATCATAAAACTTTTGGATGTATTTCATAGAGGTCATTCTGTTAGGTTAAGAATTATCCCAGGAGCAATGATTTTCTGCCACTTCAGATAAAAAATAATGTTAGAATCGTGCTAATTCCATGCAGTTATTTTAATCACTGAAGTAAATTCTACCAAATGGAGAAGTTGCAGTTGTAGTTGTACTCGCTCTCAAATCGTAGAATGACAGAAAGAAAAAAAAAAAAGGAAGAAAAATAATGAATTTTTAAGATGTCTCTTCTCTTGAAGATCAAGATGTCTCTTCTCTGAAGATCAAGCAGCAGGGTCCAACCTGCCTGGCTTTCACTCACTATTGATGTCCTGGTTTCAGTTAAACCACGACAATTGATCATTCTTTCATGCTGTAATGGTCAAGGGCTCCTCTTCTCTTGCGGATGGTTAGGTTTCTTTAGGAATCCATGCCGGCCTGCATTTCATATTAAGTCCTCTTAAAATTAGGTTTGTGAGGGACATCTAATCTGTGTTGAGAAGTGCCCACAGTCATTTCTGTGTGAGCACTGCCTGCTCCTGCCCCAGAGCCCCTGGTGTGCACTGTCTGTGGGCACTGCCCATCACGGCTCTGTGAGCCAGGACCAAGTGGGCTGGGGGGAGATCCATCTGGGGGACCTGCTGCAGTGCTGCACGAGGTGATGATGGACACGAAACAAGTCATATGAGCTGAAGATCTGCTATACAGGACCACAGTTCATCAAATAAAGCACAGAAAAAGAGAGTTTTTCTGGCTGCTTGTGCTTTGCAGTGCTGCACACCACGTCTCGGGTCATGGCTGAAATTGATCGAGAAAACAGTGTGATCACCTAATAAATATTGGCACCCGTGTGTCTCATGTGCTAACTCCATTTAGTAACTGGATATTTCAGGAGGCTGGTAATAGGCTTTAGAAGACCTTTCAGTTCTAGATGGCTGACTCAAGTCTAGTTCGTGGGTAGTGACTGAAAGTTATTGCCCAATTTGTGGTGTATGAGGGATAAGCTCAATCCAATTTCCTGAAGTAGAGGCAACCGCATCCCAGAAAGAGCCATCATAAATGGCACTTGTTAGCAGCTTAACAGGGAGGGCAAGGTCTGAAGGGGAGTGAAGGCCAAACTCATCTGATTGAGCATGTTTGCTGTGGAGCACGCAAAGGTCTTGTGGCCACTCTTCTGTCTCTCTTCAACAGACCAAAGGTCTTCACTTCCCAAGAGAGATCTGTTGCATTTCACTGTTAGTGGCTTAATTTGCATTTGGATTCTTGCTTTTGATTACTTTCTTTAACAATTTTCACAAGATGTTCCTTATCTTACACTTTTCCAGCTCCACTACTGCCCAGGAACATAATGATTAGTGCAATCAGCTGCTGGGGGCAAAGCCAGAGCAGGAAAGGGCTAGGGAGATCTGGTGGAAGCAGGGAAAGCCACTGGCATCTTATGATCCAGCACATGGACCCTTTGGTTGCTGCCGTAGCAGAAGTGTGTAATCAATCATATAATCAATAACTAGAAGCCTTTCTAGGGCACTGAGCATGATACAGTATTTTAAGGGAGTTTACCTCTGTTGCTCCATCTCTACCTGTCTGTGAAGGTGTAAGTGTGGCAAGGGTGAGGGATGGGCTGAGCCTCTTGTGTCCTGGCATGGTCCCCAGCTGACCTCTGTGTGCAGAGAGGATGTTTTCTGTATCTTCTTCACCAGCTTTATGCAGTGCGATGTAATGCAATGCAATGCAATGACATCTATGCCTTGTTAAATTGCGCAGCCCTTGTAGTGAGAGGATTTCTTACCAGTTAGTGAAATCACACCTTTTGCATAAGAGCATATTCGGAGGTGGTAAGCTCTCCTTCTGGGCTGTGTCAGTAAGTGGGAACACCTGAGCTGACCGCATGTGAGGTCTTTACATACCAAGCCTGTAGATAGATTTTAATGCCTTGAAGAATGCAAGTGATTTCAGGAAAGCCGGTCTCCCTTTGTATTTTTGTAACAGCAAGCAATCTTACCGAGATTTGCTCATTTACCTTTACCTTTGTGAAGGTTTAGGGAATATGGTGTCCTTTTGTGTTTCAAAAATTCCTGGTGACTGAGGAAAGCAGGGGAAAAAAGAGAGAACTCCAAACTTGTATCTAAGGCTGCACTGGTAGCAGCAACAGGAGGAGGAAGATGCTGACCGAACCTATGGTCAGTGCTTCTGCGTGCATTTCCACACAGCAGCTGGTTGCAGAAAGAAGGGACAATTCATAGCCTTTCAGCCACAGCAGTAGCCTTTCTGCTAGTCATCTAGAGCTACAGCAGCCTGAGTGTGAGACATCTCCCCCAGCAGCGTCTTTGGTTATGAAGACTTAGAAGCCTCAAAACAATAAACACTGGCAGATTTTCATTGTTCTATGTTACCATGACATTGTGAAAAGTAAGTCCATATCTATTTTCATGATTATCACTTAAAACATTTTTTCTTGAAGTGTTGTGGTTAGTATTGACTGCAAAAGTAGATTATGGGAGGGAGATTATTTTGTAAGTGACAGGAGGTCTCAAAGAGCATGCGAGATGTATGCCAAGATATTCAAACCCGAGCTTTAAAACCCTGTTCTTGGCACCATGTCTAATTTAACTAGAAATAGCTGTGGGGTCTTCAGCATGGTTGTAATGCACAATTATGATGTACAATAAAGGTAATCTGATTCTGTCACTTAAAAAATGCCTGTAGACTTTCATCATCCTCCGCTTCCTACACTCTTGAACAGTATTCCGTGTTATGCACAAAACAGACATGAGACATGCAGAGGCTCTGCCATAACTCTGCAAACCACTGAATAGGTGGAAATAAAACACTTAAGCAGAACAAAGTAGGAGAGATTGGATGTTTTATGGAAACAATTTTTATAGGAAAACCACAAATTCAAAACTGATATTGCCTCAGCAGTCCTGCTGTTTTCCCCACTATGTGGACATCTCCTGTGAAGTGAGGAGGGGACATGAGCTACCATGTCCCACCTGCTTCTCCCCAGTAAGAGACCTGCATTGAAGCCCAGTTGTAATGGTTTGGAACAGGTTGCTGTGAAGCTTCAAGGTACGTGTCCATCCGTACAGGAGAAAACGGCAGAAGTCACAGTGTGGTGGCTCTATGCCTTCTAGGTTAACACTCTCAGGAAGAAATTCCAACCCTCCAAATTGTAGTTCATGAAAGGGTTTTTTTCTATTCTTTGATCTTTTTGTTAGCAGGCAAGGTGAACCCTGGAGCTTTCTGCAGACAAGCCATGGCATAGGTTGGGTGATACACCCTGAAGGGTTGTGTCCACATCCTTGCTGTCTTCCTAGGATGGGTCCTTTCTCTAGCCACATGCAGGCCACTGCCACCCTCAGCCTGGGTTTAGGGTCAGGGAGCCTTCTCCTCCCCAGGTCACAATCTGCCTTCATATTGCACATCCTCTGGGATGGACCTTCCTCCTGCCCTTTTAGCTAGCCTCCTACACCAAGGTGGGGCAAAGCTGTGATGACCTTGTCTGTCAGAGGGGATATGCCAGTGTCCCATGTGCCACACATGCATTCAGTCACTGCTGCTCTCTGAAATGGTTGGTGGTTTGGTTTAATTACGATGAGTTTTCCAATGCTTTCTGTTAGTTGCCTGTGTTTTGGTGCAGTGGAAAATCCCACCTCTTTGCATCCCTATGTCTCACCATGGGTACTAACATGGTGAGCAGTTGTAGGACTGCAGTTTTAGAGATGCGATTGTGGTAAATGGGTGAGGGATGCTGTGTCTGAAGGATGTGAGCTGTGGTCACATGGAAGGTATCACCTCTGGGTCCTCCACTTGGGCTGAGCTCATTGTGCATCAGATGTGTTACAGAATTACAGGGCTTTTACGTTGTGGTCACAATGTCTTTAATACTCCCAGAGCAAGGACACTTTTTTAGGGGCTGGCCTCTGCTTGGTTGGATGTGGCATGCTGGCCATGTGTCCTGGTGGCCTGCGAGATGAGCCTGATGCTTTGGACATACGCCTGACAGAGCAAGGAAAGGACTTAACAGTCCAGGAACCACCCACTGGTCCAGGACTGTGTGTCCCTGCTTGCCTCCTGCCTCCTCTGCAGTGTTTCGGGGTGTACAGGACCAGGGAGAAGAGTGCAGTGGGTCCAAGAAGCCCCCCACCCACTCTGCCCAACCAGAGTTGCTGGCTCCTCAGGTCCCAACAGAGTGCATCACTGTTGCCAGTGATGAGGCTCTTTCTGAGGTCTGTGAAAATAAAGCCTTTTAAAGTGGTGCTTGGTTTGCTGCTTCCCAAACCAGTAAGCCTAGGCTGAGCTGTCCTGTAGGCTGGTGATTAGCCTGGCTTTGGCTTTTCCATCCTCAAGTACAGCTTCACACTCCCAATCCTCTGAAGTGAAGATGGAGAAGCGTATAAAAGCTTCGGATTCCATTACTGTAAAATGTATCAGAAAAGTGTTGAGCTAGGTAATTACCTTAATCCAACCGAAATAGTTGGTCACAGTATACATTAGATGAGCATCTAGAGTCAGATTTGAACATGCAGTCAACCTGAACAAAATTAGCTCAGCAACAGTGATCCAGATTTCTTAATTAGTTCTCGGTGACAAGAACATTTAATGTTTGCTAAAGTCAAGTGCAAATTCTACAAGTGACACAATTTGAGAAGACTTCAGGAGGGTGCATTAAGCCTGGCACAGTACCCCACTGTCAGGGCAGCAGCAGGACTGGACTCATTTATTCCTCTCTGTCAGGGTCCCTTTAAGCTTCTATGGACTGACCCACAATAAAAAGTAATGGTATGATTAACTTCATAGTAATAACCTACTGCATTCAAAATACACATTGAACTCTAATTTTCATTGAACTACATGGAAGCTGAAAATGTAATAGGCTTTCTCAGTCAGCCGACGGTACATTTTAGTGCATTGTAATTGGTTATCTTGGCTTGTTTCAGTTTAATAAAGTAGATGGGGTTCATGAAAAAGCACAATGGTCACTTAGCAATTGTTTAATTTCTGTAACACTGTTTTTTGAGTTAGAAAATTATTGTTTTTCCAGTAGTGTTAAATATTTATGGGATGCAATTGAGACACATGACACGGCATAATCCTGCTAAGCCCATATATTAATAAGTTACTGAAAAAATGTAAACAGAAAATAGTATTTCAAGTGTGAAAGAAGACTTCTCAGTCTACTGAAAATTTGCATTACTGAGGTTTTATTTTGTTACAGAGGATGGACCAATACTTTGCCACGGTGGAGCTCAACCTTGCTTTCATGGTTGGCACATCTTTGTTGGCTGGGAGAGATTGGTAAAAACTTAAGCTCTCTTGAGAATCTGCCTCATTCATTTGCTACCTGAGAAAAGAGAACAGTAACACCAGAAAGTAGCTTCACATTAGGCCTCAACCTGCCTTGATGAAAACTGTAGTGTCCTATCAGATGATATTGCCCTAAAACAGGGAGAGATTTAGAGGGTGTAGCTTCTTTAAAAAACAGAACAAAGCAAAACAAAACAATCAACCAACCAACCAAACACAAAACCCACCAACCTTGTACAGCTAGATATCTTGAGCAAGAAACTAAATGGTACAGAGAGTAAAAAAAGAGAAAAACTCTAAAATGTCTATAGGAGAACTAAATGTATTTTGTATCATCACCTGTATTTCTTTGGGTTTTTCAGCTTTTAGAAAAATAGGCTAAAAAACAGATTATGTTGTGATTCGCTATTGCATGGAGGACTGGTAGAGAGGCTTTGGCATCGGGATTGGCTTGGTGTTGGGTTGAATTGGGGTTGGCATTATGTTGGGTTGGGTTGCTAAATAGGGGTGGTAAGAAGTCACAGGTTGAAAGGTGCTGCCCAAACACATCCCTGCAGCAAACACAACGTGAGCATACAGCTTCTCATGCACGTACCACTGCTTCATGGCCAGCCCCTGCAGTCCCACCACATGGCTGGACAGCTTCTCCCACCTGCAGACCCTGTCCCTACCTTCCCTCTGGCTTCTGCAGCGGACGTGCAGCGTTTGAGCACGGGCCTGGTGCAGGACTGCAGCTGTCCCTGCCTGTGTCAAGGTGGGATGGGTGAGGGCGTGTGTAGCGCTCCAGGCTCCTTTGCCACCCACCCTGGGTCGTCAACATCCACCTCTGCACATTGTCCAAATACAAGCATCTAGCAGCAGTCTTGAGGAGGTCTCTCCCACTGCCATTTTGTTTCCAGGTTCAACCCCCTAACCTGGACATTTCCAGTGTTGTGGAAATGCCACAGCTCTACAGCACACTCACGGAAACATTTCACCTGAATAAAACTCTGGGTTCTTGGCCACTCTCTCATTCAGCAATGGACCTGAATTATGACATCTATTGTCAAAGACATTTTCCAAAAAAAATGCTGCAATTTCTGAAGGAGAAATCAGATTGTCTTTTAAAGTAATATAACAGTTGTGCAATTTTTGCCTCTTTGACCCTTCTTATTTCCTGTGGGTTTTAAGTAGAGGCCTCCAATTTAAAACCTATTATACTCTGGAGACTGCTTCCACCCTCTCAGCGATGTAACCTTGCTGCAGTCTCTGCCCTGTTATTTTAACACTTGTTGGTTTTGCTTTGCATCACCTTCTATTTAAGAGTGTGTGGTACAGGTCTGCTTCCTTCTGTATATTAACTATATACACGTTAAAGGAGGTATTGTTTTGTGTACCTCTGCCATCAACCCACTGTCTCACAAAATAACCAGTATTTATTATTTTTAGCAGAAATGTGGGTGTACCTAGTTTTCTAGGAGAGAAAAACAGCACCTGAACTTCACTATGAAAGAACGTGTCTTGTGGATATGAAATTTCTCTGTGCTCATGAGGAGGAAGACATCATTAAAGCACAAGCCTTATTTCAGTCACAGGCATTAGTGCTGGCTGTCCTGGCTGGGCTGCAGGCTTTGAAGGTGGTCTGAGATTGGAGATCCCATCTGAGCTTTACACATTTTAAATGGGATATGGAGCCTGGCATTGCAGTCACCAGATGTTTTTCCCTGGCAGCATCTTCCATGTCTTGAACAAGAGGTGATGACGGTGCCAAAGAAGTGGGTAAAACTCACCACCCTTATAATCAATTGTAAATAAGCAATCACTTCTCAGGTTTGTGGACAAGAAATGCCACAAAAGTAGCTGTAGGCAGGACCTCATTATTTTACTTTTATTATGATTTTTCCCAGTATTTGGAGCATGGCATAGAGAATCCAGGTGAAAGGACCTGACACCAGGGAGACATCCAAAAGCCAGGTTGTTCACAGACAGAGGGCAGGACAGGAGGGTGGTGGTCCAGGGCTTCCCTGCTCATCGCCAGCCAGGTGGGTGGCTCCCTTTGATTTGCTGGGGTGTTTTGTAACCATCACCTGCAAGTACATTAGAAGTGTTCTGCTTTATGACAGGCTGAAGGAACTTAGTTGATGGTACAATCCCAGAGGCACTTCACACCAGCAGCCGGGGTTTATACTGTGTTTCGGCCTTGTGTGGGGATACAGCACCAAACCACACCACTGTGTGGTACCTATGCTTGCTAGCCTCTCATGCTTGAACCCTCCTACCCTTTGATTTTCTGGGTGTCTGCCAGATACAGTTGTATTAAAAAAATCACAAACAAGAACCCAAGCTCCCCAAGTTATGTCTCTATAGGAAAATATCCATAGTCATCTGTCAAAGTTGTCTTACTACATCTGCTGCAGTGAGGCGAAAAAAGAGATGTTAATTAATTCTGCAAGGACAGTTTTAAATAATAGATACGTTGCATCCAAGGTATGTCATATTCCCAGTATCAGCTCTGTTCATGAAGAGATGTTGTGCAGGCTGTGCCATACCAGAAGAATGACAGGAAATGCAAGTGGGCTCCTGTTAGCGAGGAGCCCCATCCTGGGGTTGCCTTCCCCTAGGTACCAGCCCTCATCCCTTTCAGGTGGTCAATGCCTTGTGTATGTGCCAGTGGAGAGGTCGAGGTGGAGTTGTTTAGTGGCAGAGGTCTAAGGCTCCCAAAGGACAGACAGAGAGAAGCTGGCTGCCCCTGCCATGCCTGGGACAGGCTCCTCTGCTGGGAAGGAGCTGGGGGTGAGTTGCATCCCAGGGGTTTGTGTAAGAGCTGTTCTGTATGCGGGCTGCAAATGCCACGTGCACTTTACAAGAGGTGTGTCATCAGTGGTCAGGATTTTGGTTGGAGTCATGAAGTTCACTTCTGCCTTTTCCAGTCTTGCCTCTCACACTTCCTCCCCTGTGGCACTGGGCATCAGGAGAAGAGGGAAACCCTGATGGTGCTGCCACCGCCACCATGGCACAGGGGCTGCCCAGCCTCCCCATGCTGACGTGTCCCCACAGCTCTGCCAGCCCATGCTGGGCATGCAGCTCCTTCAGGTTGGTGAGACGCTGTGGAATAAAAACTGCCTGGAAGTACAAGCTTTGGAAGCTTGCTTGCCATTTTGGGGTATGTTCATGAGCAGAACACCATGCTTTGATACTGTTTTGGTGGCAAAGGCAGGCAGTTATTCTCAGAAAGGAAATGAAACATACGTTGAGGTCAGGTTTTAAGAAAACCCACACTGCCTAAGTGGTGCTGAATGCAAACTATCACCTTGCCCTGTGCTGGCTGTGGGGTTGAAGGCCCCTGTGACCTTTGGACAGGGTCCTGCAGCAAGGCATTCTGCACTGTCCCACAAACACCTCTTCAAACAGTGGCTGCTATTTAGGATGTGTTATAAGGATCTCCAACATTAATAATGTAATTAGTGATAAATTAGTTATGAAGGGTTTGATCCACTGAAGTCAATGGCAAATTTTCCCCTCACTTCAATGGCAGTGAGTTCGACCCTGAGCATATCACATCATGTTTGCATGGATGATCCTGTGAACTGCAACACTCTCTTAAGGCAAAGGAAGGGTGAGGCAGTGCAGTGCTGTGATGATCTGCAGCTGGATATCAGACATCAATGGAAACACAGGCAGAAAAAAAATACAAACCAAGCCTCTGCATTTATCTGAAGATCAATGGGTTTTTTTTCAGTTTAGACTTTTGGCACTTCAGTAAAATAAAACTATGTTTTGTTCTATTCCAAGTTAAAATTTACTTTTGGGGAAAGCTTCCATCCCAGTCTGGAAGCAGACTGGAAGGAGCAGCATTGCCTGAGGGCAGAGCAGTCAAAGCCCTGGAGAAGAATCATAGAATAGTTAGGGTTGGAAAGGACCTTAAGTTCATCAAGTTCCAACCCCCCTGCCATGGGCAGGGACACCTCGCTCTAAACCATATGTCCTGGGTTTAGCAGTAGCAGTCATTTTTCTCTTTCTTGGTAGCTGGTGCAGTGCTGTGTTTTGACTTTTGTGCTGGGAACAGAGCTGATAAAAATGATGTTTTGGTTTGGCCAAGGACTTTGTGAGCCTCATGCTCTGCCAGGGAGGAGGGAAGCTGGGAGGAAGCAGAGACAGGACACCTGACCCAAACTGACCAAAGAAGTATTCCATACCACAGCACGTCCTGCCCAGGATGTAACTGGGAGTTACCCGGAAGGGCTGGGTGGACTGCAGGGTTGGAGGAGGTATCAGTCGGTGCTTGGTCGGGCTGGGGGGCGAGTTATCGGTCGCCTGGTGATGAGGTGTTGTATTCTCTCCCCTTGTTATTTCCTTTATCATTACTATTATTGGTGGTAGCAGTAGTGATTTGTGTTATACTTTAGTTACTGAACTGTTCTTATCTCAACCCGTAGGAGTTGCATTCTTTTTGATCCTCCTCTCCGTCCCTCCAAGAGTAAGGGGAGGGCAAGAAGGGGGGGGAGTGAGTTAACAAGCTGTCTGGATGGGTTAGACCATGACACCATATTACCCAAGGCCTCGTCCAACCTGGCCTTGAACACTGCCAGGGATGGAGCATTCACAACCTCCCTGAGCAACCTATTCCAGTGCCTCACCACCCTAACAGGAAAGAATTTCCTCCTTATATCAAATCTAAACTTCCCCTGTTTAAGTTTTAACCCATTACCCCTTGTCCTACCACTACAGTCCCTAATGAAGAGTCTCTCCCCAGCATCCCTATAGGCCCCCTTCAGATACTGAAAGGCTGCTATGAGGTCTCCACACAGCCTTCTCTTCTCCAGGCTGAACAGTCCCAACTTTCTCAGCCGATATTCATACAGGAGGTGCTCCAGTCCCTGATCATTCTCGTGGCCCTCCTCTGGACTTGTTCCAACAGTTCCATGTCCTTTTTATGTTGAGGACACCAGAACTGCACACAATACTACAAGTGAGGTATCACGACAGCAGATTAAAGGGTCAGGATCACCTCCTTCGACCTGCTGGTCACGCTCCTTTTGATGCAGCCCAGGATACGGTTGGCTTTCTGGGCTGTGAGCGCACACTCCTGGCTCATGTTCATTTTCTCATCGACCAGCACCCCCAAGTCCTTCTCCGCAGGGCTGCTCTGAATCTCTTCTCTGCCCAGCCTGTAGCTGTGCCTGGGATTGCTCTGACCCAGGTGTAGGACCTTGCACTTGGCATGGTTAAACTTCATGAGGTTGGCATCAGCCCACCTCACAAGCGTGTCAAGGTCCCTCTGGATGGCATTCCTTCCCTCCAGCGTATCAACCGAACCACACAGCTTGGTGTCATCGGCAAACTTGCTGAGGGCGCACTCAATCCCACTGTCCATGTCAGCAACAAAGATGTTAAACAAGACCAGTCCCAACACTGATCCCTGAGGGACACCACTTATTGCTGGTCTCCAGCCAGACATTCAGCCAATGACCACAACTCTTTGTGTGCGGCCATCCAGCCAGTTCTTTATCCACCGAGTGGTCCATTCATCAAATTGATATCTCTCCAATTTAGAGACAAGAATGTCGTGTGGGACAGTGTCGAACGCTTTACACAAGTCCAGGTAGATGACATCAACTGCTCTACCGCTGTCCATCAGTTCTGTAGCCCCATCATAGAAGGCCACCAAATTGGTCAGGCAGGATTTCCCCTTGGTGAAGCCATGCTGGCTGTCACCAAGCACCTTGTTGATTTTCATGTGCCTTAGCATGCCTTCCAGGAGAATCTGCTCCAAGATTTTGCCAGGCACAGAGGTGAGACTGACTGGTCTGTAATTCCCTGGGTCATCCATTTTCCCCTTCTTGAAAATGGGGGTTATATTTCCCTTTTTCCAGTCGTTGGGAACTTCACCTGACTGCCATGATTTTTCAAATATGATGGCCAGTGGCTTAGCAACTTCATTTGCCAGCTCCTTCAGGACCCGCGGATGGATTTCATCAGGAGCCATGGACTTGTGCACGTTCAGATTTTTAAGATGGTCTCGAACCAATTCCTCTCCTACAGTGGGCCCAAGGTCTTCATTCTCACAGTCCCTGTGTCTGCCTTCCAAGACTTGGGTGGTGCGGTCAGAGCCTTTGCTAGGGAAGACCAAGGCAGAGAAGTCATTCAGAACCTCAGCCTTCTCCAAATCCTGTGTAGCTAGTTTACCTGAAAGCTTCCTGAGGCAGCCTACGTTCTCCCTAATCTGTTTTTTATTTGCTATGTACCTGTAGAATCCCTTCTTGTTATCCTTAATATCCCTAGCCAAGTTCAATTCTAACTGGGTCTTAGCTTTCCTAACCTGGTCTCTAGCTTCCCGGACAATAACCCTGTACTCTTCCCAGGCTGCCTGTCCTTGCTTCCACATAAACAGAGAGAAGTTTCCTACAGGAGCATGGCAATGGGGGTGCTGCTGGCAGGGCATGCTTGCAGCCCCTACTGCAGATGAGGTCTGGTGAGGGCTGGCCAGTGAGTAGGGCTGTGCAGGCAGCATCTTTCCTGTGGTGGTGGGGAACGCCCATCTGCAGATGCTGCCCCGCGGCTTGTGATGACCCATCACTCCGAACCTGTCTGCTGCCTCTCATAGCATGTATTGGTTTTCCCATCACAGAATGATGCTATAACCCCTTGGGAAGCTTACCAAAGGGGTTTTGCATACCCCTTTACAAAAGGGGCATGCTTACCTTGAGTGCCCCCTCCCTGATCAATGTCAGCCCCAGCAAGAACAGGAAACACTTGAGAGACTGAAGTCCCTGAATTCACACCAAGGCTGAGCCTCATACTGGGAAGCCCTTGTTCACACATGATAGACAAATGATCAGATTATCCCCCAGCCTTGTCACTTGGGCAGCCAGGCCAGAGCAGCAGGTGCGGCACAAAGCATCTCTGTATGCGCCGAGGCTGCCACCACCATCACCGTCCCCTCCTGCCTCGCTTGCCGGCTCTCACAGCCAACCCCTGCAACGACTCCCTTTTTTTTTAACATTGAGCTATTTCAGTGGTGTTTTCGTAGTGCACATAATGTTCTCTCTCCCACAAACCAAAAAGAAAGAGCAACAACCAGCATTTTTCAGCTTGTTTTCCCACTGCAGACTTACTGGGCAGACACTTCCAAGCTTTCTTTGCCAAACATTGAATCCTTGATTGCATTGCTAAGTGTCTGCAAAGTCTGCCCAGCAAGAAAAAAAATAAATCTGATTATGCCACAATAAAAATATAATAAATCAAAGTCAGATGGTAAACTCAGCATTCTTCCACAACTTCATTTAATTTTCCCTCTGTTCCTTCAATGCTTACGTATGAGCATTGCGAAAATGTTGGGGAAGACCAAGAAATTGTTCTGGTGAGTAGAGACAGACAACTTTTCATCATGCACAATCCTAATTTGTTCTGAGACAATGTAATGTCCTTCTGTTATGAATCCCCTCTTCCCTTCCTTTGGCACATGAGGAACACGTGGCTGCGGATGGTATGGCGCAGCTTGCAACCTCTATTTGCTGCCTGTTGCGGCAGCAGTGATGCTTCTCAATGGATGCATTAAAAAGAACAAAACTCAAACAATCCCTAATTAAATTAAAATTTGGCAGGAAAATTTATTCTTTTTTTCTAAATATTTTAACATTTGTCATGAGCTGTTGGCCACATCTGCTTATGACTTTCATTCCTGGCCCCTGCTTTTTGCAGGTTCCTCAGCTATAAAATGACCTTCTGCTTTGTGTTTCCTCAACCACTTTTGATAATAATCTTCAGTTGCTGAGTAAGTTATAAGGTTTTCTGTAAATAATACAATTTCATGAGAAGCTGGAGTGCTGAGACTGAAAACTGGGCCAGCCAGACTCCAGTGATGGTGCTTGTTGGCCATGAAATGAATGGGCTCTGCATTTGAACTGGGTGGTCAGCAAGGCACATCTGCTTTCAGAGCATCCAGCCTGGCCCCACTAACACCCAGGCATGTCCTCAGCACCGTGGCTTAAACATGCTTCCCCACTTCCCAGGGCCGGTGCAGTGGAGCACTGTGCCCGGTTTGCAGAGCTTCTCTGGTGACCTTGCTGCACCATGCATGATACTGAGATGCAGTGGGACACAAGGGTGCTTCAGGCAGAGAGAGGATCCCCCTGCCATCAGCACACTCAGCTGTCTCTGGGCATTACCAGCAATGAGACAGCACCCATTTGCCTCCAGCCCCACATTTTTGATCTCTCCTGATTGGATGATCTTCAAGGTCTCTTCCAACCCAAACCATTCCGTGATTTGATGATGCTGGGATGGCGATTCTAATGGGATTGTGTTACTTCACATCCTGTCACAGGTGAAGTAATCACACATTAAAGAGGTGGCTGCTGTAAGGGAACTGGGGGTCATCCTGCAGAGGAATAGGAGGCACAAGAGGGGGAAGAAGAGAAAATCTGGATGAACCAAGTGGCACAGTGCTGGGCGGCTGCTTCAGGATTGTCCCCTGTGCTTTTAAGGAAATCATCCTTAAATGCTCATTTAAGGAAATGTCTTCAGACCCCTTTTTTTGGTTTAACTAGTGCAGCAGTCTGGGCCTTATTTCCACCCCATCCCGTCCAGCAGAGACATGCCCAGCAACCATCCCACCACCCCTGCGACCTCCTCTCCCTCCCTGCCTGCTCACTCGCTCCCAGACTTGAAGCTCTGTGCCTTTGAAGATCATTAATCATAGGTATAATTTAATGACAGCTGGGTCATGTCCCACTAACTAAGTACACCTTGTTTGCCTCAAAATGCTAATCGCTCTGCTGAAACATTAATGAGGGACAATTGGTATTAAGCCTAATAATCGTGTGTGGTCTAGCTACAGATTTATTCATAGGAACCCAATTCTTTTGTCATGGTAAAAAGCAGAAAAATTGGATTGTACAAAGCACCTGTCTGCATGGCACCAGCATAACATACCAGATCTGATGTGCCTGTGTATTGATCGACATAGCTGTTGTATAGTTTTCCTGGAAAAACGTGGAATCTGTTTCCGCATCTCTTGGCACAGATTATATGACACTTTATCCTCTAAGTCATCTCTTTGCTTTCAATGGAAATATTAGTGGAATCATGTATATTTCAACCTGGGAGTGTTTGCGGCACAGCGGTCTTCGTTATGCCAGGGGGCCGTATCCTGACAAGGAAAAGTTACCACGCGGGGACCAAGGGCCCACAGCATTGGCAGTGCTGGTGGGTCTGTTGCTGGCACACAGCCCAGTGCAGCCATCGCCACTCCTGATAAGGCTGTGGCTTTTCTGCAGGGAGAATTGGTGGAGAACATGAGAAGAGCACCTGATGAACACTGACTGAGGTGTGTGCTGTAAAACAAGCGTCCTTCAGAAAGGAGCAGAGGGAAATTGCTTCTTAACCCAATTTTTCTGAGGGCTTGAACAGCTCAGTGGGCACTGGGGTTGCCCCTGTGCTCAGGATCCCATTGCTCATCTGCTCTCGGGACAGGGTACTCTCCCACTCCAGGTGGGGTCCCAGCATGTGCTGGTCATGGCACTGGTGCAGTGCACAGAGCCACGCATGGTGCCTGAGGGGGCTTTCATCCCCCTCATCAGGCACCGCAGTCCAGGCACTGTATTAAACCTTCGCATGGAGTACTGAGCTGCTTCCCTATTGGAAATCGAAGGCTCACTCTGCTCCCGGGAGAGTCATTAGCCAAATTCCCATTGACTCCTGCTGTAAGAGGATGGGACCCCAAGTCTGTTATTCTCTTTTCCTGAAAAGATCAATTATATGGGGAAGTTTCCACAGGGGAGAGGGGGAGGGAGGCAGCGAAAGAGTGTGTGTGTCTGAAATGTCCTGAATGATGGCAGTGTTTAAAGGGCCTTGTTTCAGCTCAGACAAGACCATCTTTTGAACTCAGCGGGACGCCACTGTTCGCAGCTATTGAAAAGCCGTTTGAAACCATTGGATCAATGTAGTGTTTTTCAGCTCCACTTTGAATGAAGCCATTTATTCCAGCACGTTTCATTGCCGTCCCCTTGCGCAGGAGCTTTCAGGCATGCGGTTCCTGGCATTCCTGATGGACCTTTTAAAACAGTGAGGATGTTTCACATGGAAAATGCACGGGAAGAATCCTGCTTCAGCCCAGCCTGCGTGGCTGCCCAGCATGGATCAGGAGGGGCTGCAGTGGGGTGGGACCTGGGGACAGAACCACTGCCATTAATGGACCCCCAGGCCCTGCCGAAAGGGTGCCAGGCAGAGCTGCTTTGGGATCACTTGCATACAGCAAGCCCTATACTCAGTCAATTTGGTGTAAATCTGGTAGTGGCAAAACAATGTGTGTTTAACTGATACTGCTCATGTATGCCTGGGGACCTCCCTGCTCTGCTGGCTCCAGGCAGGGTTTCACCTGCCCAAGGTCCCTGTCCCTCACTGACAGAGAACAAGAAACCTTGTCACTATTTACCAAACTTGCATTGTGTTTAACTTTCAAACAACAGATATAAAACCTTTCACCCGTACAAACACAAGCACCGGCACCGACCGCCTCTCGTATCAGCGCGCTGCAGACCCGCCACGCAGCAGATTTATTTAACGACTGAATAGGTACTAGGGACAATGCAGGGAAAACAAAGGTCCCGGCCGCCTGCCGGGACCTGCTCCTGGTGGTGGCCCAGCCAGCACGGCAGCTCGCAATGCCCAGCATCCCAACACAGCAGGGCAGCATGGGGGAATGGGACCGGCTGTGTAAGATGGGGACAGCCTGACTGCCGGGGGTGGCCGGGGGCTGCTGGCACCCCATTTGGCTTTTCACAGTCATTCTCTGCAGGGCTGTGTTTCCAGTGCTGGTGTAACCCTCCTCAGCCCTCATTGTGCTGTACAAAAGCTTTGCATTTCCATACTGTACTGCCATGGGACGTGTCCTGCCATTTCCAAGTGACTTTTCAGTTGTGTTTTCCTGCTCATGCCAAGCAGGGATCCTCTTGGGCTTCCCCCTAGATTTTCACTCCTGCTACTGCAGCTGGAGTGTGAAAGGAGGAGGCTCCACTGGAGCCATGGCTGCACTTGAAGGAGGGCAGGATCCCAACCCACACTAAATGCTGGGATAATAGCAAGCAGATGAAGGATTTTTTTCCCCTAAGAAGCCAAGCAAGCTGCAGGGAGTCAGGGATGAGGCTTAAAACCCACATGGACACACACAGACATACTTTTCTGTATCTTCTAATATCCATTTGAAATTCATGGTTGCCCAACTGGCTTACTGGAATGCCAGTGGCTGGAGGACACAGAAGGGGAGGAGAAGGGAATGTGGAACACAGCTGAGGTGTTAAACATGTTGTGGCCAGGAGCAAGGCTGTGCCTGGCTGGCAGCATGGGGTCATCAGGAGCTGGCCTGAGGACTGGCAAGCCTGTGGGTGCACCCCAGCGTCACAGCACAGAGGTGTTGGAGCTGGAAGCAGCCCTGACGTGGAGGTCAAGTACATCTGGTGACACTGCTTGCTGCTGCTGCTGGCACGTTGGGCAGAACACGGGTGCAGAGATGGTCAGGGAAGACGGTTTGATGGCCCTCAGCCCATGTCAGAAGCCAGGAGGAGTCTTGGGCCAGAGGAGGACTGGCAGAAGGAGGTGGTGCATTGTTGGAGCAGGTGCAGCTGCTCCTTGGGCTGAGGGATGGCAGCAGTGAGAGTTCCACAGAAGTCAATGGGAGGCTCTGCATCCACTGACTGCTCATGCCAGGCTGGCCCAGAGCTTGCAGGAAAAATATACAAAAAGTAGCAAAACCCAAGGATTTTTACTTCTCTCGTACAACTAAGACATGGGCCCACCAGGGAAATAGCCATTCTGTACCATGAAGGACTCCAGTAAAACATTTCACTGTGTGCATTAGGCAAACCCAATTTGCACATAAATTAGAAGTAGAGCAGTAGCAGCACCTAAACCTGAGTGAGGGAAGCTCCTGTGTAAGCAGTTCAGCCTCCATGACTCAGATGAGTCCTAAACAATCACCTCCTCTATGTCCATGCAACGTACTGGGGGAAAACAGGTTACAGGAGAAATATGTGGGTTATGAAAATAGCCAGCAGCATCCATCAACACAGAACCTTGCAGGTGGCTTCCTTGTAACCCAGCATGAGGCCTCGTTAGGGGTAAGATGGAAAAATGAGCTGTTTGTGCAGTATCCGTTGGCACACGTGTTGTTTGTATGCAGTGGGTTTGGGTTTTGGGTTTTTTGTTGCTGTCACTAATATGCTGATTGTATGCCATTTCTTCCTGGAATACATTCAGCGATAGATCCTGCTGCACTGCTGTGCATGGAAGCAACGAGCTGGGATTCTGTGATGATTTCAATATTCTGCTCAACAAATGATGGCCTGGTGGCACAGATATAGATATCACAAAGTATGGCAATAATCTTATTAATGTTTTATCTCCTTTGAGTCTTCACTTTGCAAAGGAGGTTATCTAGCAGGTGGTGGTCAGGTTTTGGCTCTTACTCTTGTTTAATACTAGCACGGCATCGTTCAAGAAGAAAGGGGAAGAGAGCACTCCAGATGTAGAAACGAGCCAGTCAGGCATTACATTACAATTAAAATGAAGTGCTGAGAATTGGCTTTTAACACATACTCTTGGTAGTTATCTCGAAGGGTTTAAGCTGTGCAGCTAACACTCTGAATGTGTCGCTGGGTTAGTGAGACATGCTCCCATTTAATTTTGCAGAGCAGAGGGCTGTCCCATGGGCAGAAGCAAGCCTCATCCCTTTCCTGCTCCAGAGGTGGGAAGAGAGTGGGGAGACCTCATAGGGTGTCAGGGCTGCACCAACCCTGGTGAGGGTCCCCAGTCTTTGTCTACAGGCAGGTCCCAAAACAAGGATACATGTTTCCTAGGTCAGGGGCTGAGATGAAAGCTGGCACAAATATTTTTTTTTTTAATTTTTTTTTTCCTCTCACAGGAGCAAAAAACTCTGGTTTGGGTTGGCTGAATGCTCCTTTGAAAGGTACATCCATCTAATAGCCAAAAGCTGTCTGGATTATATTTTCTCCCTTCTCACATTTGCTCTGGGATGAATGTGACAATTGGTTTGCAAATGATTTTGACTGTTGGAAATTTTTCTTTTCATCCTCCTGCAAAATTGCACGTTGTACCTATCAGTCATAGTACCCTTTTCAGTACAAATGTTCCTGTTTTACTTGACTTGAGTTTGGAAAAGTGTCCATCCCAGACCTAAATGTGTGGTCTTTCATTTAGGTCAAAGAGCTGGACATGGTTTCCTGGGGTGGCCCTGTGGAAGAGCCTGCCTGTGATCTGGGGATCACACTCTGCTGTCAGCTTGGGAGGCGGCAAACAGGCTAAATGAATGCTGAGTAAAACCAGTGAATAGGAAAATAATGGAGTGATCCAGGATTTATAGCACATCTTAGAAACCTCTCGATAAATCCTGGGGTACTCTTTGCATCAAGGATGAAGTGTTTCAAGGAATCTGACCTAAAAATCATGTTCTTAAAAATCTGCTGGGTTTTTTAAATAATCAAAATTCTGCTTTTTTAATTATGCAAATTAAAGTTACCAAGGAACAATTGCTTGATTAGACCAGTTGGTACTGACCTAATAAATTATTTTTAATATTTTTTACAGGAAATTGATTTAATTGAACCTTTTGTTAGTCACTGAGAATGCGCTCAGTTCATGCCACAGCACCCAGGAATTTATAAATGGGCTCAGAATGTTGTTCAGGCACCAGAAAATAAACCTCCGAGCTATTTACTACCTCTATGATATATAAAGTTTGCAGTTTTGATTTTGTGTGATTATGTTCAGCAATGGTGACCTTTAGAGGCAACAATATTGAAGTGTAATGAGGAGATGTTTGATCACTGGTATACAATGAGGAGTTGGCGTGACTTCTCCATTCCTTCCTGGAATCGGTGAAATCCAGCTGACAGGCTTTAACCTTTAGACTGCTGAAGGTTTAAAATGTATAGGGATTTAGCCTGTTTATACACCATGTTAGGTATATGAAATTTTATATCATTTCTTCTATCACTCCATGCGGGGATATTGTATGTTTAATAACAGTGACTGCTGGCCAATATTGCACTGAGCATCAGGCTTTTGCCACCAGCAGGACACCTGCTACCAGTGTCTGTCCTTGTCCACGTCGCCTTATGTCCATCTCACCAAATCATGCAGTGGGGCTCCATGTGCATCCCACATCCTCACTGCCGATGTATTAATTCCCTCCACAGCAGCCCAAACACTTCTCCTGGCTGCTTTTCCCTGCGATATTGCCTTCAGTCAGTGTGTGCAACCACGTGCCTGCCCGGGCCCATGCATCATGCAATGAGATGGTAGGCAGCGCTTTCTATGAATTGTAAATTCTCTCTCTCAGCAAGATTTAAAAGTAAATAGACATTATTCAGGTTGATGTTTTGGCAGGAGATGTGAGATTACAGACTGTGAATCCAAACACTTCACATGGAGAGTAGACTAGAATACAAAGTACTCACAGATCATAAGATTATCTATTCACTAATTATTCATTAATACATATTTTATATATAGATAATATGTGTTTATATACATGCACACACACAGAGGCATTTACATGTATATATACATATATAAACGTGTGTTTATATATATAAATATATGCATATGTATAGATGTCTGTCTACCTCAGAGTGTAAGAAACCCTAAAGTGTGCCGTGTGAGATGGCAGTGCATTCCCCCCCAGACACAGGAGCATGTTCAAAGGGAGGATTTCTGAAATAGAGCGTCTCATGTTGCTAAAGTAAATGACCAAGAGCATGAGAAGCCAGCAGCCTGCAAGGCCGTGCCAGTTGGTAGACATCACATCACCCACAGAGGAGGGCTGGCTGGTGCCTGAAGAGGCAGCACCCAGATGCTGGTTCCAAAACCACACCTAAAAGGCTGTTGTGAGCATAAGGGAGGTGCTGGTGCTGGTGAGGGTAACTTGGGGCAGAGCACTAGGAAAATTAGTTAATTATTAACTTATCTTTTTTTCCCATACTGAGGTTTAAATTTCATGTTTTAATGCCTTTCTTTAGCTGGCCCAGCAGAAATGGATCTTTAGAGGCCATTCCAGCTCTGTGCTCTGAATAGCATGCATGATAACAACAGCTATAGCAGAGCTGAAGCCAGTGGTGTGTGTCCCCACCTCACAGGTAGCATCGCGCCCCAGCAGCAGCCACGACCCTGGATTTGACCCAGCTCTCTTACTATTTCATCAGAAACAGCTTGGCTCTGCCTGTGTTCCCCAGCCTTTTGCCCCACACAGGAGCTATCCGCCTATCCCTGTATCCCTGCATCGCCACCGTGCTCCCGTGGGCTCTGGTCTCATCCCCTCTGTGCCTCAGCAGCCCCCACAGCCAAGGCTTTTAACTTTTCAAAAGTTAAATTGAGGGCAATACGTTCCCTTCATTAAGCAGTTTTTTTCTTGGAGGAAAGTTAGAAGCCGGCATAACGGCACACAGGGGGACTCTCAGCTGGAGAGTGACGGCTTTTGTTCGTCTAGCAAGAGGTCCATTAAATGGGAGATGTGATGCCACTAACTACCTGGTTTTGACAGTGTTACAGCTGTGAAATAAGTGTGGACAATCCTCCAGCCTTGCTGGGAGTTTTGTGTTACATACCCCTCTTTCCAATATTTTAGAGGTTTTTTGCTGCTCTGCCTTGGGCAGCAGAGGTGAGAGCAACATTGAGGGGCTGGACGGAGGAGAAGCAGGGACGGGCAGCTGGGATGGGCCATCAGTCCCACAGCAGAGCAGGACACCCCATAACGCTGGGTCCACACCAATCACTTTGGATTCATTGTTTTGCAACAATTGGACAGGTTTTTTTTCCAAGGGGGCCATGTTTTTTTCTGAGGGAGCCATGCAAGGAGCATGTTTTCAGTTCAGTTTACAGGTGCGGGTGCTGGCACAGGGCGAGAATTTGCAGCTGATTTCTCTAGATATAACAGAGCAAAAGCTAACAGGAGCAGAGATGTTAGCAAAAAAAAAATTGCCTTTCTTTTCACCTAGACTCTGAATTCCTGCTGCTTCCTGGGAGGGTGCCTGGGCTCCTGCAGGCACGTGTCACGGTGTCTCAGCATGGTTCTTCTGACCCAGGACAGATGGGAGAAATCCCGGGGGCACTTTCTTTTCCACCTGGGACAGCCTGGGGAGCCAGCCTGAGCCTATCTGGGGCTCAAATCATGCTCCCAGCAAGGCCCACCCATCTCTCGAGGTGAAGAACAGCCCCAGGGTGTAGGACCAGTCCCCTCTCCATTGTGGAGGAGTTGTCCCTCCTCCCTCCAACCTGTGCTGATGCTCCTCATCCCCTAAGAGTGATCACAAAGTTCTTCACTACATTTCTTTTAGTTTTTGACTAAATAGTGGCCCTTCAGCCTGGAAAATTGAACTGAGCAAAGCAATGAAAGTGAGGAGCCCATATTTAAGGGGCTGACTCTCAGAGGGACAGGAGAGCACAGGTCAATCAACGCCAATGCTGGAGTCATCCTTCTGCAGAGCAGAGGAAAATGCAACCACATACATGGCCCTTGGTCTTCTGCTCCAACAGGGGCACAGCACACAAGTGAGCAAGATGTGCAAACCCAGACTGCTATCTGATCTCCTGCAGGGGATACTTTGTACGGGTTTTATGTCAAAAGTTTGAGATGCATCTGCCAAAACTGCTGTTGGAGGTTGCAAACACACCACTGACCAAGGCAGCCTGCTGTGCTGGGCAATTGTGGTGCCAGGCACTTCTTGGTGATCAAGGCTCCTTGGCCAGTGCTGTGGTGCTCCTCAGTGGGCAGCTCCTGGAGCCACACCATGGTGCAGGCAGCGCAGGCAGGCAGAGGCTGGCACCCCTGCACCCTTCTGTGGGAGCACCAGCCTGGCTGATCTGTAACGATCGTCTGTAATAACTTTGTGAGAGAGTTTGGCTAATGAAACAAAGCAAAGAGAAATGCAGCTCCCCAAAGCCTGTCTAGGACAGAAAATGTCTTAAAAAGCTGCAGTATTTAGAGGCTTAATTAGTATATTGGGTCATTATGACACCCAGCTCATTTCATTACCCTCCTAATGCATTATTAGTGGGCAGTTAAATACTGTCTGCTGGGACCAGTGAGTTTTCCTCTTGTCTTGTGGCTGTAGTGCTGGCTCTGGCCGACAGCTTACCTGTAGTGAGGAAGAAATGGAGCCCCAATTAGAAAGCTTTCAGCTCAGCACCCATGGAAAAGCCAAAAGCTGATAAAGGTCAGTGTGAAATTTGAATGACAGGGGTAAAGTCTTTTACTCATAATTTTGTGTTTGCAATAGAATTCAGAGCAATTCACAGCCTTAAAGGCCTTAAGTGAGAACAGCAATTAATTGTAATGAATAATCTGACAAATCTGGTTGACATATGGCTGCTAATGCCCTCCTTTCTAGTGGGAGCAGTGGAGGGATTAGATTAACTCAAATGAAATCTGGGACCGCCATGCCATCTGCATGTTCAGTGAGGAGCGGTACACGTTAAATGGTGAGTGGGTAGATATCTGTCTTGTACTCATCCCTCCCTGAGCCCTCGGCAGATAAGGGAATAGCAGTTTTATTATTGCGCCAGCTGCCTGTCAATCCAATAATACCGTAAAGTCATATAGTACAATCCAGAAAGCTAATATAGCAAAAAGCTGTTAAAAATTAACCAGACAAAATTAACATAAATTGATATATTCCTCTGTTTATACAGTATGTATTTCTAGTTTGATTGCCCTGCTGAACATTGGAGTCACCATCCCTGGAGGCATTTGAAAGATGCTTAGAGGTGGCACTTAGGCACATGGTTTAGTGGTGGACTTGGCAGTGCTTGACCTGGTTAACGGTTGGACTTGAGGATCTTAAAGGTCTTCTCCAAGCTATGATTCTGTGATTCTATACTGAACAGTTGTGTTCTTATCTGGGCAGCGACCGCACAGACCAAGCCCTTCTGCCTCCAGAGAGAGGTGTCGCAGCTGAGCCAGGTGGCTTTTAGGCATTTTATTTTTTTCAAATTACAAATAACAGCCAAGAACAGAGAAAAAAAGTCTAAAGAAAATAGGGGTAAAGAGGAAGATTGCTATCCTTAACACACCTCACTGGGGTTTCCTGGGAAGATGCCTTGTCTAAGTGATAGTTGACCTCAGGCAGCATAAACCCTTCTCATTAGGAATCAGTTGGATGTACCAAATGTCACCTTAATTTTGATAGAGAAAGGTATAGGCCAGGCAGAACTTTGTCATCAGTCAGCAAAAAGATAATGTCTTTGAAGTGATGAACAGGTTTTAGTGTGTGGAATGGCTACTGAAAAACATCACCTAAACCAAGAATGCCTGCAAGAGCCTTTCTACTCAGTCCCTTGGTAGAAAACAAGAACTCGGTACTCAAATCTGTGTTTGGCTGGTGATTTCCTAATGCCAAACACTCAAGTAAAGTGGAAGAAAGGGTTTTTTAATCCTTTTTTTAGTGTCACCTTGGGTCCTGCAGTATCTCCTGAAGGCATGTAGAGTCACGCTCCACACCAGACTGTGGGGTTCAAAGCAGAGCTTCCAACTTTTTTCCCCTGGGAAGGGTTTAGAGAGCAGAGCTGTTGTACACCCCACAGGCCAATCTCCTTTAAAACAGCAAAAAGCAGAAGAATCTGGGTATCACATAGGACACTGTGCCACCCTGCCTGGTGGCAGCATTGTATCTGCATACCCCACCAGGAACACAGCGAGATCCTTTTACTAAGCTGGGAAGATGTCTGGTTTTAGGAAACTGAACAGCAGCTAAGGAAATGTTCATTTGGTCAGTAGGGACCCAACAGCAACAGAGTTAGCATTCTTTCCAGCTCTCCTGTGCTCTGCTCCCAGACTTCATCATACGTTGCAGGAATCTGAAAATCTCTCAAACCTGACTCAGAAACACAGACTGAACCAATCTGAACCAAACTGAACTCAATTTTTGTTTGTTTAAAAATGTTTTACAACTGCCAGGTCCTGCTTTGTAGCCAGACTTTGGAGGCAAGGATGCCTAGGGAGGGATGGGGCATTCCCAAACTGAAGTGCCTGGACATAGCACACAGTCTTCTGTCCTTCCTGCTGAGTAGCAGCATGGTCTCAAATCCCTCTATTCAAACCCTGTTCCTCTGCCTTAATGAATGCTACCTGGCTTAAAAATTATCTTTACACTTAAAAATGCAAACAATAGTACTACTTCTAAATTTATCCGGGTAATGAAGTCACCACATAAATTTAGCACATTATTTTTTTGTTATTAATTGTGAACAGTGAAAAGGGCTAAATTCAGAATAACTCTGTTTCGAAGACCTAATTGCCAAGGACCTAGCCTTAATATTAACTAGGATAATTATTATGCAAAGCATACCCACCCAGAATGTTTGCATAGCTATCACAAGCGCTTTCATAAATGATGCTTTAATTAGTCTTAATTAGAATTTGTTTAAGTCAGCAGGGAATGCAGAGCCCGTGAAATGATGTATGTAATAAGCATCAGGCTCACTTTTTACTTGGGGAATAGAGCTGACAAAATCACATCACGTTAAATTGATTCAGTCAGAATTAAAATTCTTATGGTATTAATTAAATGGGGGATCTCATTAGCAGGCTGCAGGGTGACAGAGTGACTCTTTGGCGACCAGATGTGAAGAAGCAGCCCCGAACAAGAGCACCATTAGACCAAAAAGTCTTCCTATCTGAGGTGCTGGAGCAACAGCATGGGGCGGTACAAACCCAGCGGTAGGATACAGGCTATTTGGAGCGCTTTTCAGATAATCTGGATCCTTTCAGCCAACCCAGTTCCATACAGCAAGTATTTTGGGGGGTTTGCAGGGTGGCGACAACTACTGGAGTCTGTCCTGATAGTGGGAACCCAGACACCCTTGGGTGATGCCCACGCCAGGTCTTGGCCAAAGCCTCAGGATGTTCTGTGCCTGAGGGCTGGGAGAGTCCCAGTGTTTGCCATATCTCCCCCAGCGCCCTCTGTTTAGACATTCCCAGTGTCCATGGTGATTCTCACATGCTCTGCAAACCACTTATAGCATCCCACCCACTTTTTCCTATTTATAAGTCAGATCCGACTTTGCAAACCTCATCAAGGATAGATGATATTTACCTCCAATTAGCATATGTTTTGTGAATGGTAAGGAGCACATGCTGCTGCTGTGTGAGTTTTTGTCACAGTAACCACTCACTGGTTTTATTTCTCTACCCTAAATTTCAGTATTTAAAAAATAAGCCTGCTCTTTGCCTGTGGCTGAAAGCCAGAACCTCAGCCTTGTGTCAGGGTAATGCACCAGTCCTCCTGTGGGAAACCCAGGTCTTCTCTTCTGTGTCCTTTTCTCTTGTGCGGGCAGGGTAATGGAACCCCGGTGGGATGCGATGGGATAGAGCTGGGACAGGACTCGTATATAATAACTGGTACTGGACAGCTCTGCTGGCAGGAATCAGGGCTACCACCAGTTTTGGAGTTGTCAGTAGACCTTCTGTCTCAGTGGGAAGAAGATTTTAGTCTTTTGTGCCCCCAGTGTGCTCTCCAGCTCGTCCAAACACTTCTGTCTTTTGCTTGAAATGAAGACTAAGGTAATCACAGTGACATGGCATCTCTTAATTTATATAAACAGCAGAGGAAAAGGAAAACTACAATGTCTACAAATAGCATTTTTGTGTTCAAAAGAGTGGGTCACTGGCATTTGTCTGTATTGACCCTGAGCCTGTCTGTGAGGTGGTAGGAGCCAGTGGAACAGCATATCTCCTCTACCATATCATCTGACAAGGAGGCTTCCATCTGTGAGCTGCTATCCCAGCCAAAAGGAAGTAAGATTGAAACTCTCCTCAGAACTGGACTCACTGAGCCGTTGGGCCCAGGGAACAGGAGGTATTTCTGTTTCTGAGGATGGATGGTCAGAAGTTTGTAAATCACTGGGAGATGTCAAGCATCTCCCCTGGGGCTGTTGTTCAGCTGTTGCTGAGGGGCCATGGTGCTCGCTGGGCTGTCGGTCACCAAATGCATCATTCCTGGGGGAACAGAGCCCGGCTGCAGCAAATGTCTCGCTTTTTCCTAGTGGTCTTGTGAGCATGCGGCTGTGGAAGAAGAGATCTTCTCTCTAGGTGGTGACTGCTCCATTGTCATGAGGGAAGGATCCACTGGCAGGGTCTGGTGAGGTCCCTCAGTTACACGTTATCTCAACTGCCCTGCAGGTGGAGAACCTCAGAGACCTCCAGGGCTGGGAGAGTTAGAGCCAGGGTTGAGGCTCTGCAGCTCACAAAACCAACCCCATTCCTTCACTCAGCACTGCCAAAACCTGTCAGGCTCAGTTCAGTACACCAGTATAACATTTAAATGGGTGCAGGACTCTTCTGAGAGATGCTAGCCTTCAGAATTTTTCTAATGGCCATATTTTAGGAACATAAGGATAGGTAGTGTGAACTGTTTAAAAAAAATACAACCAAACCACAGCAAGCAAGAGGCTGCAAACAGAAAGAGCTTTCAAAATAAGATTTTCAGCTTTTTCATTACCATTCTGTTAGTAAATCACAACTAACCGAAAGAGCTTCCAATTTGGCTCCTCTACAATCAAAATAAAAAAAAGGGAAATAGTGGTTTTGTATGCATACATATATATATATATATATGCACACCTATATAGCACAGTGCAGATGTCTTTGGTGCTGTTCGCTTTCTCAGGTTTCCCCTCCTGTCTTGCTCCTCCCCAGCATTGCCACAGTGCCCGTCCCATCCACACTGGCAGAGCCATGAACTAAAACGTCCTGCCATGGTTCTCCATTCCCAGAAATAGGGCCTATTCAGCACCATGTGGGAGCTGAACACCACCACTTACGAGCCAGCTCTCCCAGACATATACCTATTCTCTTTCTTCTTAAAACAAATTATTCTAAAAATTGGACCATAAAAATGCCTGTGGTGTTTTTCTCTCCCTCCATGCCTTAGGCATCTACATAACGGGGCTTCCAAAGCCTTGCTGTGGTCGTTGTTTACAGTTTCTGGAGGAGACTGGTACCCCAGCTTGTGGGACCTATCCTGGCCCTGGGCCTGCGGTCATGGCTGTGGGCTGCCGAACTGGAGCCAGTGCTGCTTGCAGCCACCCATGCCCACGGCACAAAAGCTGCCGGCTGCAGAGAGGCTGTTATTGTAATACCCCAACCTGCATGCCCGGGGAGCAAAAATCCTCCAGGCTAATTAGTCAGACTAACCTCTCATTCCCAAACCTACAGCCTGGAAATGCTTGGGACTTTACCAGCTTATGCCTCATCAGTATTCGGCTTTCCTGCCAAAGCACACGAGGGGGGTAGAAAAGATAACCATAAGGACAAGAGATAAAAAGGAACTCAATAGGAAACAAAAATAAACACTCCTGTGTCTGCACTGTGGACCTCTCCTGCCATTTAGATAACCTCTGCACTGGGCCAAATCCCCTCCCTACAGTCGCTCAAGGCTGGCAGAGGAGGGCTCCACCACCATGGCTGTACCCCTGGTCCCCACTGCACTAAGGGTCTCAGCCGCTGCTGCCATCAATGCTGGCAGGCAGGACTCTTGCACCAGTGCTGCCCTTGCCTCTTCCCAGTCAGCTCTAGTGGGGTGCATGGGTGGAGAGACAGAGATATTCTGCATGGACTAACAGGAGCTCTTGTCGCAAAGCGGAGTTGTTCAAATGAGTGCATCCCGTTATGCACAATGCACCCAGCATTCCCAAAGTTTGAATCCGAGAAGCATCGGCCAGCACTAAAACCTGGCAGACGGGGCTGCCTTGTCTTGTTCCTGGTCCCAGTCCATCCTGCATGCTCAGCATGACAGCTACCAGGATCCTGGGAAGCTAGCAAATGGCCCCAGCATGCATACAGGGTGGCATGGGGCTTATGCAGACACGTGGATGTGTCTTTTTCCTACATCACTGCCGGTGCTGCTGGCACACGGGGCCATAGGGCACATTCCCGGCATGCTGCACATGGCAGTGTGAGTATGGCAACAAAGACCACCCTCCCCACTTCAAGCAATGCCTCTAGCTTACACATACATAGCTATTCTGGCTTTGCCAATCGTAAGCTGTGTTTTTTTTCTCGGCAGATATTTTAGGACTTAGTTGAAATCAAATACAGGTTTTTTTAATCTAGTCTAAACCTACTAAAACATTCACTACTCTTACTGCCTAATACATTTATTCATGGCCTATATATATTCTCCACTATAACTAACCCCTTTTTTCATGTCTTCATTTTTAATAATATTGCTTATGTGAAAATTGCTGGATAAATTATTCAATTCTCTCCATAATCTAGTATATCCACAGTAAAACTGCTAACCTGGCTCTGCCAATACATTCGTAATAATTTAGGTTATTTGTCTGTATTCCTCTCCTGCCTCTCCTCTGTTCCCCCTTGGGCTCAGGCTTGGGCTTGTCCCCTTTGCAGAGCACTACCACAGAGAAGTATTTTGCTCTTTTGTGACCAAGAGAAGCTGCCAGGTCAATGCACAAGTCAATACACGTTTCACATGTAGTCTCATTTGTGTGTAACTATGGGGTGAATATGGACAGTTAATTACTCCCAAGATCACAAGTCCTCAAAGTTTGACCACCTGCTGCAAAAATACCTGGTTTAAGGGATATCAGCAAGGGTGTGAGATGAACGGCTGAGGCAGGGGACAGTGATCACCTGAAGAAATATTTATCAGGAGGACAAAGCACTTCTTCTGTGGGGCAAGCAGGTGGGAAGGGGCATGACCATGTGCTAGAGTAGTGAAAATGAGACCACAGAGGGAAGATTTGGGCACTCCAAAATATTAACACATTTGCAGGGGATTTGCAATGCACACGAACTTCTCTTGTTATGCATGGTGCAAATTAAAAATGAGACCAAGTGCTCCACCCCCCTTCCCTGGGGCTGGATGTGGCCCCATGGCTGATGCAAGAATCTGCCTTCAACGTGCCCAGAAACCCGTTTCACCTCTTTCTCAGCATCCTCCATCATTTAAAGATGTCGAACTATAGCAATAGAGCCATTTAAATAAAAAAGGGCAAATAAAATGATGAAAGTCAGTTTGATCTAACTCAACCTTTTCAAATGACTACACTAATTTTCGACATATGAATTTAACTGTGTGTTTGCCCCCCTATAAACAGGACGAATAAACACTATATCATTTTTACACTTGAACTGTATTATGATTTTAATGCAGGCTCAGGTGAGATGAGGTCAGAGGATACAATTAAATGGATCTGGTACCATCTGGAGATTAGGGTCTCTTTAACCATGCTTGGGTGATTTATCCATCAGCAACTCATGTAGTGCTTCATAAAAACTGATATCTGTTTTAAAAAAGATATTAAAATACAGAATATTTTTAAAAATAAGATTAAAATATTGTGTGGTTGAAGGCAAGCAGTTTATTTCTTAACCACTGAAACAGAAATTCCTGTATCGGAATAAATCTACTGATATGAATTTACTGTATTTACTGGTATTTATACAGGGCCCTTTGTGCAGGGCAAAAGAAAAACAACCAACAATTCCCAAGCCCTTTTAAGACAATGCCTAATGAGGCAGACTTTAAAGGGTTCAAAACTCCCCAAGTGGAAGGTAATTACCTGCCTTCCTAAGGGGAGCCAACCTGCCCTCCTCAGCATCCCCACTTCTTGCTCCACGATAGCCTTCAGGAAAGACTGTGCCAGGAGAGTGGCTTTGTTATGGCAAACAAACAAAAGTTGGGACCCTTCTACTAGCTTTTATTGCAAAGCTGCAAGTAATAGTCTATGGCATTAGCCAGAATTTATTTTGTAATAAAACAAAATGGGTGTAAAATCAAATATTTAAACTGTCAACTTTCAAAGCAAATGAGTGGCTAAAACTCAGTTTAATAATTGATCCATCAATGTGCAGATCAAAAGCTAAGGCCAAAATTAAACAATTATTTTTCTGAAATTATATTTGATTAAAAATTTCCTGAAAGGAAAACAATTCAGCCATTCTTCTGGACAGTAATTTATACAGTTTAGTGATCTTGCTGTCAATAATATACAAATAGCGCTAATATATTACTATAATGCTTCATTTTCATTAAGACATCTGCCAAGTTCTCAAAAACCTTTTCCATTTGGGACTTGACTTATAATTGCATAATCCCTTGGGGGAGTTTCAATATTATTTTAATCAATTTTAACCACAATACACAATATGGATGATTACATTGCAATGTCATTTCCAAAGTTACTTTCCCCCATTACTCATTTGCAAAGGGAGAGGACACTGGAAATGTTTATGAAACATATTCTGGTACGAAAACAAATGACAGAAATGCAGAATGGATTTCTCTGCCTTTCAGAAGAACGACAAGGCAAATAAATATGAATTTACATGAATTGAGGGTGTGTAGTGAACGTTGCCACGTCCCTGGGTCTCACATGCAATTGTGGCAGTTGCCCTTTCCCTCCTCCCTCAGCTCCCCCTCCCACTTCCCACCCAGATAGGAGCACAGGTTACACCTGAAAGAATCAGTGCTGATAAAATATAGCTAATTCCTGTTTTCCTGTGTTCTGGATCAGTGCACCACTGCAGCTCGGAAAGGTGGTATCACTGGGATATTGTTTTGTGAGCTGTTTACAAAGCTTTTGCCAGTGCAATCTTTATCCCCAATGACATGATCTGGAAAATACATTTACTGGTGTCTGTTTTCTCCTCCTATCTCCAGCCCTGTGTTTTCCTATGTTCTCTGGATACCAACCTTGCAAATGACGTATCCCTCCTTTTCTGCTCCCTTTGAAGTTCACAGAGAAGGTGGGAGTGAGCCATATCTCTCTTGCCTGTAGTACTGGATCCACCCACATGCAGACCAAAAGCTAAGGCCAAAATAAAACTTTCATGAAATTGCATTTGTTTAATAGTTTCTCTGGGCAACCTGTACTAGTGGCACACCCCCCTCACAGTAAAGAACTTCTTACTAATATCTAAATCTACCATCTGTCAAATAAACCCATTCCTCCTTGTCCTATCTCTCCCTGTCCTTGCAAAAAGCCCCTCTCCAGCTTTGTTATAGCCCCTTTAGGCACTGGAAGCTGCTCTAAGGTTTCCCTGGAGCCTTCTCCAGGCTGAACAAGCCCAGTTCTCTCAGCCTGTCTCTATAGGAGAGGTGCTCCAGCCCTCAGAGCATCTCAGTGGCTTCCTCTGGACTTGTTCTAACAGGTCCATGTCCTTCTTACATTGGAGCCCAGAGCTGGACACAGCACTGAAGTGGGGTCTCACCAGAGCAAAGTAGAGGGGGAGAGAACACTCCTGTGACCTTCTGGTCACACTGCTGGTGATGCAGCCCAGGATACGGTTGGCTTTCTAGGTTGCAAGTGCACATTGACAGCATTTAACTCCAGGGTGAAAATGGAGAGAAAGCAGTGGAAAAGAATGGTGCTCCCGGTGTGCTCTCCTGCACATGCTTAACATGCTGGATTTGGCTGGCTGCTGCACAGTCCAAACCTGCCTTCAGACATGACCTTGGCAATATTACAGTGGTAATATTTTCACAAGCATGACCTCCTCCAAATCTGGGTCTCCAATATATTCTGAGCAAACTTGCGTTCCTCCCTGGCAGGCACACTGTAGATATCTTCTTTCTCCACCTGTTTTTTCCTGAAAGAGCCTGTTCCTCAGACATGTGTAGGTCTTTCAGCTGAGGCATGTTATGTACGCAGATACAGATGGGGAATGGGCAGCTGTATTTTAATTCTTGCCACCAAGGTGGATGTAGTTTCTTTATAAATGTTGGTGTTAACCTTAGAGTGAGTTAACAACACAGAGTAACTCCTCATTATGGGGCTTTTTTGCATTTCTTCCTGTTCTTTGACGGCAAAAGCTGGTGGCGCTGTCCCTGGGAGGAATGTCCCTCTTCACGAAAGGATGAACTCAAGGTCTTCTCTATGTAAACAACCAAAACAGCATCCTCTGAGCTTGTTTATTTATGCACTGAAATACTTCTTTAATGCTTTACAATTAATAAAGAGTTTGCTGTTGTAAAGGCATAGAGCTTGGAAAAGCACAGGCAGAAACATACTCTCTCCCTCTGGCCCAGCAAGAGTCAGTGGTTTGGGTCTTCTACGTACCCCAGACAGCTGCTCTGTCCACTGCAGGCACAGTTGTCACTAATAGGGAAAAATATGAAATTTGAGAGGGTTTTTAAAAATCCCTATAAAGTTTCAGTTTTGTTTGTTGCTTGTTTCCCCCTCCAAATAATAACCCGTAAGCTCTTCCTTTTCACTAAATAATTTCTTTGTAAATTTAAAGAAATCCCAGAAGTGTTGTCTGTGGTATAAACTAAAAACTACGAAGACTCACACAGTGTAAATTCATCCTTCACAACCATCTGCCAAACCCCTCAAAAACTGTAAAAAGAAACATAACACCGAAGTTATTAATGGACACCAATCCAATCCATGACTTTGAAGGAACACTGGTTGGGTCATACTTTTAAAAATACAGACTGTTTGTAAAAGTTGCAATGCAGTCTGTAACCAGTAAAAAGTATGCTCCTTATTTTAAACTTCAAATATTAGGAGTACTCTGAAGTCAAATGGGTTTTGCTACTTAAGAAAGAAAAATGCTGTGCAAGAAATACATAAGAATACTTTTCCTATTTTCAATAAAAGAATCAGAGCAACCTCAAAGTTTGTTTAAGCCAAAGCCATGGCATGTCCCATTGATAGATTTTGCCACAGGCTGTCTATAGAGACTGTTGAAATGTATTAAAATGAAACCAAAATACAAGAATAAAGAACCAGTTCCTGCCGAGAAAGGGTTCAGTTTTGTCTTAAGAACTGATGAGAAGATGGAACTTAGAAGTTAAAGCAGTCCAAAATGCACTCCTTGGAGGTTTTTCCAAGTGCTGTTGGTTTCAGTAGCCTTTGGGTTATGTTTGAAACCATTTTAGGACCTCTTGCCTTCACTACTACGGGATGAGTCTCAGTTCTCCATCCTTTCACCTCAGTGACTGGCAGTGGGTTGGTCTTTTCAGTGTTCTGTTCACTGTGCTTATTTTGTCCTGCCATCAGCCCCAAATCCTGCATATCTTGTTAAAACTAAACCCTTTTAGTTGTTTTCAGAATTCTTTTTTTTCAGTGAGAAGTTCTCCAAACACAATGCAATACCTTCTTGTTGAAAACAAAACCCCAGAATGAAGAGTTGTGAAATGTCTCTGCAATGGCACAGGTGATTTGGCTCCATGGAACATTACATTCTCATGAAAAAGTTTCACTGATAAAATATTTCAGTTTCTTATGACTTTTATAAAGGAGAGTTATTTAAAAATTTTGAGTATTTCAGGCATGGGAAAATGCTCTGGAGCTGCCCCATCCTTTGGGCATGGGCTGTGCAGAATGGCATGCGTTCCTGGTTCCTAAAAGTAAATGAGGGCCACAAGTACACCAAAAAATAATTTCCTTTTTATGCATGCTTAGCCAAGGTTTGGAGGCCAGCTCCACTCTGAAGTGAAGCTTGTCAGACAAGGATGTGCAGCTTAGGATGCTCATTGGAAACCCCACGCTCAGGTTCCCACAGATGCTCTGCCTTCTCTGGATCAAAGCGTTAACAATGCGAAAGGCAAAGTCTGGACTTACTTAATAAACATGGAAAAGGCTGCTGTGGCCAGGCATAACCACAGAGAAAAATCATTAAAAAGTCATTTCCACCAAATGGATGTTTAAAAAAACCCACATTTCTAAGCCCTACCTATAGCACTTTGCATAATTCCTCCCTACTTATGAAAATGAAATCCCCAAGAAGTCTGCATTCAATCCTGGTGGCTGATGTGGTATTTGGCATAATCGCTGAGGAAAATACGGCACTGTTAATTTACTTACTGGCCCCAGGGATGGGTTCCCCATCAGTGCTGCCCCATGCTGTGTGATGTGAGCTCCATGTTTGAGCCAGGTCAGGGCCAGAGTAGCACCTGCCACAGGCTGTGCCATGGGTGTTAATGACCAGGGGGAATTAACAGCCTCTGCCTGCACCTCCAGCCATCGGCTCCTGCTGCCAGTAACATCCCAGGCATGAGTCACTGTGCCCTGATGGAGACGTCACTAAAAGGGTTAAAGAAGTTTTGACTGTTTTACTACATGAATACTGCCAGTGGAATGCATTTTGAATCCCTGTTTAAAAGACACGTAATTGCCTCAGATTCTTTATATTATCATAACTCTTCAAAATTGATTGGTTTTAGGTTTATGGAAAAATATGCAAATGCACAGAGAACGACACACATTCCTCATTGTGGGTATAAAAGTAGTTCACAGAGAATCCATCTGATTGAGTTTGATTACTGAACAAAATCTAATTATTTTAGATACACGTTCAGGCTTTTCTGGAGAGGCATGCTGAAGAGAAGAAATATTTGGTATACGTGAGTGTTGTTTGCCTGCTCAGATTTGTTTATTCACATATATTTTGACAGTCCAGAATTTTAAATAATTGATATCAATGTTCGATCTTTAAAGTAAAAGAAACCAATATAATTGAAGAAAGGATGGTGCTGGTGTGCTCATGCATGCATTTCCACAGGACACGCATGCCGCCAAAGGTGTGCTGGCAGTGCCTTTTGGGTTAAACCCTGTTTTGAACTGCTTTTTAGAAGCTTTTGTGCATAGTTTTGTATATGCACATGCATGCTTTTGTACATCCCCACACAAATTGACGTGTCCAGGATTTTCCATCATGTACCCAACACCTGGGAGAAGTGGATGGGAATGCCGGGCTGGGCACAGGTACCACAGTGTGTGGCATCCCCTTGTCATCCCACCCCACAGCACTCATGAACACTCAGCAGTGCACTGCACCTTATTACTGATTTATCATACAGGCATAAACACTAAATCTGGAGAGGTGAGGAAATGATTGAGCCAACGTTTTGGTTCCTCCCAGGCCTTTGTCAAGGAGTATTTATAAGTCTTTTAAAACAGCTTTGAATAATTACTTAATCCCTCCCTCTCATAAACAATTATCATCCTTTCCCAATTAGCTACTCAATTATAATCTACGAAGTCTCTTGCATTAAATGAAAGCATATGTTCTTCACAGTCACTTCTAGTAGGATTACACCAGTCTGTCTGGCCCTCCCCAGTACACAAACTTTTTCTCTCCAAACCCCCTCCTGAAACACCTAATCTCTTCCAGCATCTACAAGGACCAGCAATTGCACCCTGAGACTCTCACCCAGGAGGTCCAGGAGGGTCACAGACTATCTGTGCTATGCATGATCTCATTCATATCTTCTTTTTCTTCCTTTTTTTTCAGTTGCATTGGACACTGAATTTGTGCAATTGAACTAGGCACTGAACTTGGATGGTTTTGCAACTTAAGAAGATGGTGCAGCTCTGGGGCTCAGGGAGCATGGAGGTACTCTTATAGGTCTCCTTCTCTCATTGGACTTTAATAATCACAGTTATTACAGCATTGATGTTCTTCCATCAAAACACTCTGTCTGTACACATGGGTGTTACTGAAGGAAGGACTGTCTCTTTCCCAGCCTCACCAAATGGACACATTGGAGTGCAATGTTTCTTGGCCACTACCGTTTCTATTTCCTTCGTAAGGGTAAAGAATTATCACCAATCTGAATCATTTTCCTTGTCCCTTCCAAGTTTTTTTCCATGTAGTTAAGTGCTTCTATCAGATACTGTCAAGAAAGCAGGGCAGCCACCCTTTATGGAAATTGATGTGTAATAATTAGGTGTAGAGCCCCTCAAATGCACCCTGTTATCAAATACAAAAGAATTACTTATGCATTCTGCTATGAGACCCATCATTAATTAGGAGTTTTACATATTAATTGCAACACAGAAAAAAAAACACAGTTTTTTTCTCTGTAGGAAACACTGAGTAAAGCTGAGGCTGTGAAGCTTGGTGTGCTGCTCTGGGAAATAATGGATGGAATGTTTCTAGACCTTAGGCTCAGTTGCTCTGTTCCCCAAGTACCTGAATGGTATGGTGCCACAGTAAGTAAGGAGGCTTAGAGCATGGGACACTTGAATTGGTATTTCCATCAGCGTAGTGGAGATGGCAGGTTTTTCCTCTGTTTTGTCTGAAAGCAAACCAGCTTCTCTCTGCCATTTGACAGGTCCCAGCTCTTGTGAAACGTTTCTTCACATGACCAAAGTACGGTGCCTTCCCCAGCTGAGTATTTTGTTTTCTTGCTGTGTGATTCCTTTTCCCTCCCCAACCTTCTATCCCTTACCTAGCTGAATAAATTATTTTTAACCTATTTGTTTCGATGGGATAAACTAGAAATCTTCTTGCCTGACTTCAGTGAAGGATACACTTCCTGAAATTCCCATCTGCACCTCAGGCATGCGCCTTCTCCTTACACCTCCCTGTTCCAGAGAGCCTTGAACACCCACCTCAAAGCACTGTAGTACCTTTAGTGCCATCACAACAGGTTGAAGTCTCCCCTAGATCTCACTCTTCTCAAATGAATGACGTGATTTAACTCCCTGCTGCTCCTGAGAGCAGCCCCCACTATTGAGACAGTAGGATGCTTGTATTGGTGGGATATTCACCTTCAGGTCACGGTAACATTCCCATAGTGAAACACGCTCCTGATGGGGCATGGTTTTACCGCATGTGTTTCTGTTCAAGCCTACTGACAACTGGGCCATGATTTCGCAGCACTTAAAGCATGTGTTTCAGCTTACGTGATAGCAGCTGCAGCTCAACAGCAAGAGCAGCCACCTGAAATGTTGAACACAATCTGTGATCTCTGAAATTAGTTTATTCTTGCACACTGTGCCCTAGCTAAGTTTTTGTAAGTGGTAGCATTAAATACCTGCTAATCTGGCATTTTTTATCCATATTCATTTTAAAGCTGGAACAGGAGAGTAACACCCTCTCCACTGCCACCCCTCAATCTTTCTGCAAGGCTCAGTAACCTAATATGATCACATGAGGACAGTGAGCACTGCAGGGGTGAGGACAGTGAGGATGGCAGCAGGGCTGCTTGCTTGGCCCCAGCCCTATCCCAGCAGATGGGAGATGGGTGCTGTGGGAAAAGGCATATCTCCTTATCGCATGATGTGGGACCACAACACAACAACACCGTGAGCAGAAGAGGATGGTGTCTCTGAAGGCTTGTCTTAGAAGGAGATGATGCTATGTTTTTTATGGATAAATGAGTGACTGCTCCTGTCTGGAGTGTTTGTGTGCTCTCCAGCACTGTACTGCCACTCTGTGCAAGGCTTGGCAGTGATGCCCCAATTCACTGGGTGCATCTCACACTATAGTTCACCCCAGTTTACCCATTGGCAGTTGCATGGACCCCTCCAGAGAGGTGGTAGAAGATGACCAACACAGCTCAGATCTTCCGCAGAGACAGAGGAGTTCCTCCTTGCTGGAACAGGCACACTGGGCACACAGACTCTGGCACCCAGGAAGCCAAAGACCAGCTTTAATATGATTTTCTTCCAAAGGCAACTGTTAGGAAGACAGAACAAAATACCCAATATGTCAATAAAGATTTGCACTGTATCATCTTTGCCAAAAAAACTAACTCAATCTTCTCCACTTCAGTGCAAATCAGAATTTATATGCAACTCCCCACTTCAGGTGGGCAATCCAAAGAAATTAACCTCAGGAGAAAATTGCTTTTTTTCTGGCTTAACACATAGCTTATTATCATGTCAGGCAGAAGAGACAGTGGGGAAAATGCAAAATCACAGACATGATACAACAGTGCATCCATATATTCACAGCTAAGGAACAACTCATTAAGAGAAATGTTTAAATTCAGAAGAGTAGGGTTCATTCTTTACAGTAGCAGAAGCTGGCAGAGTAAATCCTAGGAGCTAATAAACTGAACTATGGTACAAAGCTTCACTCCAAACCAGCAAGTATATAACCAGAAAAGATATACTTACACTGATGATAGTAAGCTATGGGCAGAGGGCTGTTTTCTCCAAATATCCCAAAGCACTTTACAAACTGAGCAAAGAATTTGTTCAGATTTCTGTCTGGGGGTAAATAAGAATCAAAGTATGTGATGCAATTCACCTGATAGCATGAGCTGCAATTATTCAATCAATCAGGATATCTATTAGGATAAACTTACTGTCATTACTAACTAGGAGAATGCTAATTAAGAATCAGGCTTGGGAAGGCTGCAGTGTGTGTCTGGCAGGGGCAGGGGACTCTGCGTCAGTTGGGAAGATGTTTGATACCAGAGTGGAAGGGACATGCTTTGTCTTCTGCTTATCAGGCAGACATTGTGGCACAGTCCATGTCCAGGCAGAGTCCCTGATGCCATGTTTCTCAGCACAGCAGGGTACCAGTGATTCCCTAGGCCCAGAAGGCTGTAGAAGCCATTGCAGTATTTGGCCAGGGAATCTGGAGTGGGGGAGCTGGCAAACACATGAACTGGAGTAGCAAACCCACTACAAGGGCAGAAGGCTGTGCCTGCTGCAGCTCCCCACACTGAGCTCGCTGCACTTCAAGGCTGCCTTTGCACCGGAATGAGCTGCACTAGCCATGAGGAAATGAGTCATGCACCAACCACCTGTTATGTGGCTGAATTTTTGATGAGTTTCATTTTCCCTGTTTTCTCTGGCTGTTTGGCTTTCCTTCTTTCTTTTTCTTTTCCCCTGCTCAGCTGCAGCACTCAGAAGTCACAAACGTTTGGCAGGCCTGTGCTAGAAATTGTGCAAATGGGAAGTAGGTGAGGATTTCTCCTCCAGTTACCCCACCTGAATTTAAACAATCCAACAGAAACAGTTTTTATCATGCATGTTTAGGAAATGGACAGGAAAGCTGTTATAAACCTATGCAACACCGCTGGGTGTCACGGGAAGAGTCTCCTCCCAGTCTAATGCTGAACACAGCATTTGTAATACAAGGGGATTACTATCTCTGCCCCAAACCATCACATTGCAAGTGGGATTCCTCTCATTTTCCTTGCAAGTAAAATGTGTGTGATAATTCAGCTGATAAACACAAACCCTTGCTAAAGTGGTGCTCTGAGTGGAGGGGTGTATGGAAAGCTGGTCCTCTCCCTTGATGGAATGCCTGCTGCATCATAGCTGCATAGGTCATCTCCCTTCTCACCTCCTACCCCCAGCCCTGGTGGGGGTGCCTGCAGACAGCCAGGGAGTGGGGACAGATCCTGGTTCATTACAAACAGCCCATTGCAAGGTTAAGGACCAGCAGGCACAAGGGATGATACAGTGCGGCCCACAGCACTGGGACAAGTCAGACTTTGGTATCCGGCATCACCATGGTATGTCTGCTGGCATGCTGCTGTGGATGGAAATGTCCTTGTGACATGTCTGAACCCAAACCCAGCAGGCTTCTGCAGCCTGGACTGGGCAGCAATGCTATCCTCCAGCTCCCCCCTGCTTTTCCCATTACCCATGCCACCAGTGTGGGAAATGACCATCGGGGGGAAAGCAGGTTTTGCCCTTTCCCCGGGCAAAGTGAGACAAAGCTTGAAGTTCTGTTGCACATGGCCTGCCCCCATCATGGTTCTGCAGATGGAGAGGCACTCAGGCCAGGATGCTCAAGACAGATGTGAATTTCCTGCTCTGTGAGGGACGCCTGAAACCTCTCTTCAGAAGGACAATAATGTCAAAGAGATGGAAAACTTGCCCTCCACGGTGGTGGTGGTGCTTGTTTATCCCCAATCCCATTTACAGGCTGAGTACTGGCTGCACAAACCCGACCCCCTCCACAATCCCCACTGGGCACAGCCGCAGGTACATGAGCATTTTCTTCCCAGAGGCGCCTCCACAGCCAAGTGAACAGCTCACCAGAGGGAAGTTGTCACATTCACTGATTCATCAACTCTTCCTCCGGTGACAGCGGTACCTGTGCCATCTGTGTTGAGCACTTACAGGGAAACCTCTCTGCAACTGCCATACAAATCAGGGGCACAGCCAAGGTCACGCTGAAGGGAATTTCGGGACACAGGGAAGATGTTCGGCGGCACGGCGGTAAGCAATAACAGCATCCCTGCACAAGTCCTCCTGCATCCCCGGCTGCTCCGCCCCAGCCTCGAGCAGCCCGAGCTCCTCTGGGAAATGTGTATTATGCCTGGGTTAATTTACTGATTAATCTCTAGTCAGTGGTTTGTGCTTTCCCCAGATGGCCAATTAAAATTTACAACTGGCAGAGCAGTGCCCTGTTGGCAGGCTGCTGCGGGGCCACAGTTGGAGGCAGCAACAGAAGGCGCAGGCCCACTTCTGCCTTTTTTCCCCTCTGCTGGCTTTAATCAGAGGGCAGAGCAGTGTCCACCCACCACCAGCGCAGCCCTGGCACAGGTCATGGCCAGTGTGTGCCCGTGTACAGTAGGGCAGCCCCACCCGCAGCCCTACTGCCCCTTGCTTCCCTACCAGCGCAGAAAGCATTTACAGCTGTTTGCATAAGTGATGCTGTGACACGTATACAAAACAACATACTTGTACAGCAATAACAGGGAGAAAAAAACACAGGATTTTTTTCTTTTGGTAGTTGATTCAAGCTGTGTTGGTGCATTCACCCAAATAAAGCACTACACAAAGGAGAAACAGGCTCTTGTAAGAGTCTTTATTCTAAAGTTACATGTTTGCTTATACATGGATGTTGTCTAGGCTGGAAGCCTCCAAAGCAGATTATTAATCAAGACCAACTGATTTCCTGAAGAGGCCAAACATAGCAATGATGATGTGCAGTGTCACAACAATTTGCTATTTTCAATAACTGCCCTCATAACTCAGGACGACACTCTGAGAAATACATAGTGCAAATATATTAGGAAACAAAACACTGTTTTCACAGGCACTCCCAGAAGATATTGCAGTTCTCTATTTTAGAGGAAAATTTCCCTACTGCTTTTTTTTTTTTTTAAGAAGACTTCATGAATATTGATGGTAAACATCATAACAGCAATACTCAAGAGCATAGTCAACTCTTGCTGTACAATTCACATAATTCCCCTTAAATTAATGGGAGTCACACGTGTGCCCTGGGTACAGACTGCACCCCCACAGATGCGATGCTGAGCCACCAGCTCTGGTTGCACAAATACAGCGATGCACTCTGCCTTCCCAGCCAGTAGAGCTGCAGGGTCAAGCCCTTGAAGTCGTTTCATTTTCCTTTATTTTAAGGCTGAATTCAGTTGGGTTGGACTGCATATACTTGCATATGTTCCTGCACCGTGTATTCATTGCATTTTGTAACCTGAGTTAAACCACTGTCAGTTCAACTTATAAATTCCCAAGCCACCATCCTCTTCTCACTCCTCTGTTACAGAGCCAAGTGCCAAGCTCCTCTGCAAGCAATGGCAGCTGGTGGGTGTGAGTGCCCCCGGCTCCTGGCCAGCTCCCCTGAGGCTGTTCCTCACCACACTGAGGTTCCCATGCCACAGGCCCAGCAGCACCTGGGAAAGAAGATGGGAGTACTCCTGCGTGTTTCATTTTACCTACTATCACCCTGCTATGAGCAGAAAGCGTGAGCTCGTCTCCAGGCTGCCCCACCTGCAGTCATAAGGATGGTAGTGGGGTCACAGAAGCTGGCCCATGCCATAGCTCTAGGAGAGCACAGGGAGGGGTTACAGTCCCGAGGTGTGATCTGTGCTTCTCCACCCCATGATTTGCCCTAAATGGCTGATTTCAGGGTCTGATGAAATAAACCTCTCCACAGAGCTGGGCAGCTCCTGAGGACTGGAAGGAGCCGCAGCACCAAATGGAGAGACATGGGGAGCACTCTTGTTAGAAACACACCTATTCTTTCTCCTGTAAAGCACCTTTTGACTTTTTATGAATCTTAACTTTATCTTTTTAATGTCTTAACTTTACAGAGTTGCTGGTTAGCTCACCTAGCACTATTGCTGCCCTCGCACACAGCATGAGGGCATGAATGCTTTGAAGTGAGCTCCTGTGACAACTTCAGGCTCAAAGCTTTCTCCAAAATGAGCAAAGTGACAATATTGTCCTGTGACTTGCAATCACTGGAGCAGTCCTGGAAAGTAACACAAAAGAGATGTTAACATAGTTCCTTTAAACATTTGGAATAATATTTCAGAAAATGTTTTGTATCTTACTTCCTTTTCCAAAGCTCTCCAAAGAGTAAAGTTGAGACTATAAAACATGGTTGTTTGAGCACATAAAAGGTGACAAATCCTTAGGTTCCATAATGCCTCTGCTTTTTCCTTCTTAAAATGTAACATATTCCTCAAAGGGGATAGACCCCAATGTTGGGAGACTTCTGGCTGAACGATGGAGCCACAGGACAAGAACCTCTGTGGGGTCAGGGCGATGCTCATCATGTGCCCTACGCAGTCACAGTGTGGGATTTGCCACCTTTCACTCATACAGGGCACACTGCAAAGATATTTTACTGCGTCTTAAGGAGTCTCCCTAAATAAATACAATATTTTATTGAGTTCTTGTCCACAAAGGACTCATCCTGCCAGCCCAGAGACCCAGTCCTGTTCTCCTGAGTGCAGCACACTGGTGGAACAGGCACACTGAGTGCTTCCCCAAGCCCCCCACCCTGGTGCCACAGCCAGCAGTGTGCCTTCAATTAGCCTGTGCAATTGTGGCACATGGGGTGAGAAAGTGACCTTCTCCTTGCGAGCCCTGGAGGACCTGCTGCCTGGTGAGGATGCCTGGAATGGGGCTATCAGCCAGATGCAGGGTCCAGCCACTGCTGCACAGGGCTGCTGGGTGGCAGAAGGCAAAGCCCCAGCATGGCCTAGTCCTCTGGGCAGAACTGGGGTCACCTCTTCAACACTTTCCCGCTTGGCCTGGCATGGGTAGGTATGAGCACAAAATTTGTAAAAGATCAAGCAAACAAAAACATTTTGCCACAGCACAAAGCCACCAGTCTGCGGTGGACGTTTGTTGGACCTGCCTATAGCAAAGAGAGTGAGTTTGGAAAGCTACCGGCAGGTCTCCACTGCAACAGGTTGTTCAGCAGACTCATCCCTGGCTCTGACTCACAGCTCAGAGCATTTGCACAGCCCTCAGCATTGGCTCACTGCTGGGACATGGAAGGGGAGTTCTCCTTTACCCTGTCTTCTGCTGGCCACAGCACACACTGCAGCTGCAGATCTGGTGGGTTAGCTTCCTCAGTTTCCCACTCTGAAACTCCTGTTGACTTTGATGGCTCTTTGACAGCAGCAGTTTTGAAAGGGAGTTGCACCAGAGTGGTCAAGTGCAGAGTGGTTCAAGGATGTGTGAACTCTGAGAGATAAAACTGTGAAACTGAGAGATAAAACAATAAAAAGAGGGCTGAAATTCAAAATTCTTTGTCTTGTGGAGCATCCCTCATGGTCTCCCATGTGGGAAAGAGGCATCACTTGAATAGCAGAAACTTTGCTGAACAAGGCACTCAATAAACTTCTGGAGAGAACAAACCTGCACTGGCAAGGCTGATGGATTAGTGGGCCTATCAGGTCTATTTTCTGGTGATGTGAGTGAGTTTCTTGCTTTGGAGAAAGGAGACGGAAAGGATACAGGGCTCTCTGAGTCCCAAGCACATGCTCAGCTGGAAGCTCCCTGCTCTCAGGACAGGTGCAGCTTTGGCACACTGCAATTATGCAAGAAGCAAGTGTGGTGGAGGTAGAGGGATGGCTGGCTACATCCCTCAACATGCTGGCTGTGAGCACAATGTGCTCATCTCTCCAGCCTGTCCTGATCACAGCCGGAACCCCACCTTTGCAGGGGGAGCTCTGACAGGCAGAGCTAAAGGCAGATAGGGCTGTGCTCCTTGCTGTCAGAGCTTCTGTCTAGCTCAGAACATGGGGGAAACGCAAGGTAATGCAAACAAACAGGCTTGCTGCTGTTCTGCACAGTCTGTCTGATAGACCTATTTCTCTTCCAGTGCAGTGAGGCTTGCTGGGAGTTGTGCACGCAGGATTCATGTGAGATGAAAGTAACAGGGCTGAGCAGAGGTCTCCTGACAGGGCATGAAAATACTCTCATTTCAGAAAGCCTTTCTCAGGAGAGGAAAACAATTCTGCTCTGGAGGAGCACACCAGGCTTCAGCACGATGCCAGCTGCTGCTTCACCTACACTCAGCCCCAGTTCCCCTCCAGAGCCAGACTTGGTCTGAGTCCCATCTGGTTTGGGAATCACAGGGCTTTATTTTTCTTCTTTTTTTTTTTATATGGTTAAAAAAGATCAGCATTTTGGGAAAATCCAACACATGTTAATACCATGACCTGCACAGTTACTGTCAATAGAGATGAGCTGGTGATCTTTAAAAGGAGATTTTCTCAGGGTGAAGGACAAACATGACATTAGAGTCATCAAACTCCCTATCTGACAAGGACATATAAATTGTAAATGGTCGGGGGCACTAAGATCAGCTTGTCTTTATTCCAGGTGCTTTTCCATCGGTGTAGCGATTTGCCAGCAGTCATCTGCATCCCATGCTACATGCTGACAGACACCACTAATGGCAAGGCTGCTGCAGTGTCCCTGTACCCACCAGCGTGTGTCCAAGGGTGCTGAAGGGTCAGGCAGGTCCCGATGGGGGACAGGAGGCCACACAGACCATGCTGTGAAGGGTCAGAAAGCTGATGGCATCATCTTGTGACTACTTACACATTAAGCTCTGCTCCCCAGATAAGCGCTGTCTTGGTTTGGACAGCCAGTGGGTGAACATGGGGGTGAACCCATGGGTGAAGGCATTCTGCCTGCCCAGGGCATGGTTTGATCCCCAGCTTTAAGGGGGTCACTGGTGAGCCCCTCAGGACTCCGAGGCTCCAGGCCACCAACTCTTGCAGCCAGAACTGGAGCCTCCCACTATTGCTACTCCTTATCCCTCGGATCCTTCAGCCAGCAGGAAAACTGTTGGGCAGGAAGTGTCCCTAGGGCAGGAGCTGGGTGATAGCAGGGATGCTGTTGTGTCCCAGGTGGCCCTGAAATCACCATCGCCTGCTCTGGCTTCCTGGGATCCCCCCTGGTCCTCTGAACCTCGCTGAGGCACAAAGGGGAAGAACAGCATTTTCAGTTCATACCGCACATGGATGGGAGGAACCAAGCCATGACACTGGTTGATGAACGGAAGATCATAGCATTAAAGGTGCACCAGCAGAGAACCCAGAACCATTAAGGTCAGTGAAGCAGGATGAGCTCTGCTCAGACCCCATCCCCTTTGGGGAGATGGCCAAATGTAAAAGCCAAAGCAAGTGTTAAAAAAAAAAAAAAAAAAAAAAAAGAAAGAAAAAAGCAATACTAAGTTTCCACAGCAAGCACAGGGGAGTCAGGAAATTAGGTAAAATCTGGCTCTCACCACACTGCTGTAAATCTGTAGGACCCTCACTGGATTTATCCCACCTAAGAATGAGCATGACTGAGGTGAATTTAGTCCTTGAAATGTAATTAAAAACAAGAATGAAATTAGCGTGCTCACAGAGCCTATGTGTTTATGCAGATGAAGAATACACTTTCCTTTTTCTTCTGGCAAGCAGAACATCCTCTGCACAACTGGCAGAAATGCAGCAAAAACCCTTTTCTTCCCTTCTTTACATGCACTGTTTTCAGGGAACAATGATGTTCCTACGTGTTGCTGTAAGTTCTGATGGTTGACTTATTTTATGTGTGCTTTCAGCATCTCAACCCCGAGTCCTTAGCTTTGTGAAGACAACTGGAAGCACTGGGCGATGTTTGTGCACTGCAAAAGAGCCAGGCGAGTGGGTAATACACATGAAAAGCGAACCTTGTTCTTCCCCTTGAACGTGATTGATGTGCTCATCAAAAGCAGGCACTTCCCCAGTATTCTGGAAAGGGTAAACTAATGAAATGGACTTTCCATTATTAGAAGTTTTGAAATGAAATCTGCGTCTTCTTTCTATGCCTCAGTTTCCCCATCTGTAGCATGAGTGATTTTATCAATGCTTGCAGTTCATTTGTTTTTAGAATTATGTAGTTGGAAAATTTGGGATTTTGGCAGTATCCCTGATGATCCAGCTTTGCCAGGCACACCTAACAGCCATTATCTACTGGGCTCTCACTGGATTGTATTTATGTGTGCAGCATTAAATAGTCCTTGCCTGTAAAAGAAAGAAATCAGCTAAACAGGAAACAAAAAGGAAGCAGGGATAGCAGAAGTTTTATTATCCCATTTGTACCCAGGGTAAACTGCGGCTTCAAGTCATACAGAATAATAGTGAGTCCGAAGATTAATAAGGAAATGTGGGAGCTCTGGGCTGGGCCCGTGTATGGCTGAGCCCTGCAGGGCATACGGGAGGCTGCATCCTGGTCCCGAAGCCAAGCCCGTGTCCCAGCCACATCCCTTTCCTGGGGGCCATCACAGGGTCCGAAGGGGCTGTATCCGGTGCAGGCAATGGCCAGGGTGTCAGACCAGGATGGAGCACACCACTGTCCCAGGACTGCCGTCAAACCAGCCTCGTGGCATGCAATTATTCTTCCAAAATATCCATAGCATCAACAATACCAGAATGATGCTCCTGCACCCCCTCATCTCCCATCACACCTGCTGGGGTGCAGTACTGCAGGGATCACCCCAGAAGAGGCAGCAGGACAGCTGGCATGGCCCCACTTTGGGGTCCAGGGTGATGCAACAGGGTGAGCATCCTCCTGGCAGTGTGGGGAGTCCCTCACCCCCTGCAGCATCGGGTCCCTTCCCATAGAGAGCAACAAGAAAAATCATATCCCAGCAGTGAAAACCAAGTTAGGGGTTGGTGAGGGATTAATCAGGGCTTCCAGCACTTGCAGCAGTGAACCAAATGTCTTTATCTGCCATGTAAATGCAATAAAAGGATATATGCACAAGATTACAGAATATATAGCCTCAAAAAGAACAAAACTGTATCAAGTGTCACTTCTATATAAAAATGTTGCTGCCGTCTTCAACATATGTATCCCTCCCCACAGAGGTATATGCATCATATATGTCTTATAAATGTTTCATCTATATATATTTTATATATATGTATTTTCTAATGAATTACATTGAAGGATATTATGGTCTACATTCTACCAGATCTGGCACCTTATCGATGCTATTCACATTTAATTAGCAGACATTTCTTCTCCGTGAGCATATTTACTTGAATTCCTTGTTCCTACGGCAACCCGGCCAGCACCACCGCCACCGGAGCAGTCTAGACTACCCTAAAAAAAGGAATGGAGATTAAAGAGCAAGCTCAATATTAAGATTATACTGCAAAGGCTGAGCTTGCTGAGAGCAGTATTACAAAGCTGGCTCAGATAAGACTCTTATTTCAAGGAGCCTATTTATAGCATTGCAGATTTGTATTTATTCGAGGGTACCTATAGTATACAGGCTGGGAGAGACGACTCATTTAGCACTAAGTTCTCCGTAATTAGCTATCAACTCAGGTAAAGGGATATTTAATTTTTTTTTTAATAATTACAATCCATTTTCATTTTGTAATACCCACTGAGGGAACAGCTAAACAACAGCCAAACTATTTCTATTTACAGACGCCTTCCTTGGAGATGCAGTTGCAGTTCTAAAGCACACCAAATATCTGAATTACCTAATGGCACTGCAGCTGTTCAGAAAAGAAAATATTCTTAAAAGAAGACACTCACTTTGCCACTTATATTTACATTCTCATTTAAGATTTCTTTACTCACTGAAGGCAGATGTTAGAAGACTGTTTTGAGATAAATACCCAACAATTCTCCTTTTAGTTTATAAATGTCCCTTTTTTAGATTGATAAAGGAAAATAAATTAAATAAAGAGGACAGGGTCATTTATAAGTTACAGAGAAAAGCATCTCATTTAAACATTTTAAATGATTATGGGATTCTGATAAAGAAAAACTTCAGTCTAAATTTTCTCACACTTTCTATTTTCAACCGGGTTGCACATTTTAACTCTGGAGCAGATAGCTCTGTTGAAAGGTGTGCACAAAATGTTAAATAAAATTATTACCGTGGCACGAAAACCTCTTTTTATAGATCTCCAGAATGCATTATGGACTTTGGAGGTTCAAATGCATATTTCTTTTCAGGGGAATGGTTCTGGCACTCTTGGTGGGGATGATCTGGTCCGTGGAAGGGACTTTCCAGCACCACCTTATTAGCTCAGGGCTATGAGCAACAAGCTTAATGCGAGGTGTCTGTGTGACAGCTTGCTTTGTTTTCAATCTGTCTCAGTCAGAAAATATTTGGGTGCCAATCATCTGCTTTGGAGACATCTGAGCCAGACGTTTACTGGGTTCAAACTTCACTCCCACCTTCTTCCAGGAGCCGTCCCCTCTCTGTCCAGAGCACTGCACTGAAGCTGCTCCCTTTGTGGAGATGCTGTGCAGGCACTCATGGAGCCCTGAAGCCATCAGCCGTGCCCCGGTGAACCACCTCTCTGGTAAGCAGTCCTGGGGAGGTGATTGCCTGTATTTGTCCTCTTAACACAATGAGTTCAGAGCCCCCAAATTATAACTTCTACAAAAATAACTCTCAGGTGCAATCAACCCATGCAAACACCTTCAGAAGTCTGCCTTTGGTTTGCAAACTGAGGGGAGGGAAGAGATTGTATTTCTCATGCATTATTACCCACTTCACATACTTTAGTTTCCCTGCAAATATTAGCCATCACATGAAATAATTCATCTCAGCAACCAAACATTGGGGCACCTTCTGCTGCAGTCTGTGCCCTGAACCCCACAATCCGGGATGTGCTCCTGGGCTTGTACAGAGTGCCTTTTAATACCAAAGAACACAACAACTTAAATGCCATTCCCTGGTTTTATGAAAAAGCAATATAGGAGAGTAAATAGGGCAAATACCAACAAGGAAGGACATGTGAGTCGAATCGAACAATAAATTCAAATAATATCACTAAATCGAAGAGCAGAGGCAGTGTCTGAAAGCTCCTTTCTCTCCATGACTTTTCTGGAGAGCCGAGCAGCCAAGCACATGTAAGAATAACCTATTCTCCTTTCCCATTAACAACAACAATCAAGGCTGGATTAAACCTCTTCAAATAATTCTCCAAGTAGAGATAAAGCATAAAAGAGAGAGAGAAAGGGGGGGGGGGGGGAATCCAACGTATTCTTTCGCCACTGGTAATAAGCTTACGCCTGGAATAGACTTGTTAAATAATTAGAGTTAAATTACCTCCTCTCCTACCACCGCCTTTCTCAGCTTTTCCTTTCAAAGTTGCAGTTTGATGGAGAGGAATCGGTGCAGAAGCATACAAGAGAGGACAGGGTGAAATACCTCCCTCGTTGCGGGCAGGTATGTGCCCTGGTTTTACGCACATGCATAGCTGGTTATTAAGCTCCATCACTGATGGTCCCCAGGGAGCCAGAGCCACCTGAGCCCAGCTCCCAGAGAGCATCCTCCCTAAGGATTTGTTTCCTCCATGCCCTGGCACCATGCACACACACTCACACATGTACACATACACACATGTAAATACACACATGTGCACACCCCCACACACGTGTTCAGGCATGCATGCACACCCCGGGACCCACAGCCTGCCAGAGCCCCAGCCCAGGTCCCTGCTCTTAAACAAGGCACAAAAAAGGAATTGAGATTTGCAGATCTGATAATGAGCCAGTTAATGACATAAATGATACCTCAAGAACCTCACTAAACCATCCAGGTCCTACAATTTAATCTGTAATAAATACTCCTGCATCATTGCGAGATGGCTGCTCATAATGGCAAATGAAATATGCTGGTATGATAGGTACAATAAATCTGGATTTTCCTATGGTTCCCTCAGGCTAGAACAATATGTAACCAGAGTGCGCACTGTCAGGATGAGCAGATCTCAAAGCCATCATAAAATCTAAATGGGGACTAATTAGGAGGCCCTTCCCTTCTAGAGTTACTATTTCTATTGACATTTTCCATGCATGAGCCCCTCCATAACATCATAAGTCACCAAGATAAGAACTCCCTAGATTATAGGGAAAAAGCTTTAATGGAGAAGTTGAACTCAAAGGCGATGCATAAATTTTCCTTCTGATACCCTGGGAAGTCTGTGTTCAGTACTTTCTTTACAAACTTTCCTCCCCAGCACCAGATACCATTCCAGCCTGCCCTGTCACTGCTTCCACCCTTGCCCAAGGACAGACATACTGGGCTGTGGCAGGGGGGACATCCTGCCTATGGGACCCCCAAATGCAGCTCCTGGGAGAGCATCACTCTCTCCAAACCCTGATGCCTGTTGGAGGGCACAAGGCAGCAAGCTGACAGGGCCATGGGGCACACGGAAGGTGACGACGGGGTCCAGAGGTGGCCTCTACAGCCCCAAGGGACAAAGGCAGCTTGGCATGGGATGGAGTGCTTGCTTGCACTGCTAGGGCTTTAACGAAAAATGCCAGGGGAGCAAATGCAATAATAGAGCCAGGATGGTTCATGGGCAAGTGATGGTTTGTGGGGGCAGTGTCCAGGGCAGCTGGAGACGAGGAGTGGACACACACCCTGTCTGCTCCTGGCTGCAGGGCATGTCCCTGGGGAAACATACAAGGGTGGGCACATACCAGCACTAGAGAATCACTGCTGCCCCCATGCACATCCTCCTCATCTCCCTTCAGTCTCCATGCAGGGGCTTTGGAGAACAAGCTGGGTTTCTGCAGAGCCACTTGGTCATCACTCACATTGGCAGAGCCATGGGCTGGTGCAAGAGCATTGCCAAAGGTTTCTTCCTCTACCTGAGCACACAGGGGTATAGGAGTGACAGGCACTCCAAGGCTGACAACCTGAGGGGAGGGCGATGCCTGTGAGTGCACTCAGGGCACAGACGTCTCCAGTCCCCCCTTCGTCCTCTTTCACCACGTGCCTAGCTGTGCTCCCGCTACCTACACAGGGACTTACAAACACCTGGGCTCCTTCTCAACTAAGCACAGAAAGCAAGATTTATTGGCTGTTTACAACAGACTTTACATTCAATTTTCCCTTGTCACATTCGCAAAAAGTAATTGCTCTTGTGTGTACGTGCATATTCCTGTTTGCTGAAGGCGTGGGCACGGAGCCTCTCCTGCCTTGCCTGATGAATCGCCTAAGGCCCAGCCTCCAGTGCAGGGATTTAGGCATCGTCCCACCTCCGTGATGCTGCAGGTCATCCTCAAGCACATAGAAATAATGCACATGGGGTCCTGGTACGGCACTGCAGCCGCAGTGCTCTACCAGGGAACAGGGTGTGGGAGCAATCCCAGGCTTCCAGGAGCTGGAAAGCCACAGAAAGGTAAAACAGCAGCAGTGGCGCAGCTGGGAGCTCTGACTGGGATGGACATCTGCTCCTGATGCCCTGCACCACTGCCTTGAGTGTGGCACACAAACTACCAATACCTTCTCTAGTGCTTCACTGACATACCTGCAGCTTGGCAATAGCAGCCAGGCAGACTCTGAGGAGCCCTGGAGCTCCCACCCAACACATTGGTGGTGCCAGCAGACCTGAGCCTCAATGTGGACAACTAATGCAGAGCAAATGCTCTACAGATGAAGAGCCAAGATAGATGAGGTCCACGCGAGCCATGGTGAGAGCCATGGTCCACGCGAACCATGCCCATGGTGTGAGCATCTTGCTTTTGGAATCACTAACACAGTGCCCTCATTTCCCTTCTATTCATTAAAACAACATGTCATGTTCTTTTGGCTGTTTTGCTGTCCTATTTTAAAGGTGATGTCACACTGTGCTGTGTAATGCTGTGCCATGCTATGCTGTGCTGGGCCGTGCTGGGCCATGTTGTGCTGTGCCGTGCTGTGCTGTCCCATACTGTTCTGTGTCATACAGTGCTGTGCTAATGGGTTCAGAGTCAGACTAGATGAGCAGCTGGCACCCATACCCCACAATGGTCTGTAAGTTCCCAGCATTACCAACGTCCATGATGCCCCAACAGTTTCCTCAGTGTTATGTCATGGAATAAGTAATTTTTTTTTTACAAAAAACCACATGCAGATTGATGCAGTAACACAAAAGTGGCCCTGGTGAGCCTAGCTCAGGGTTGTCTTTTATTTGGAATCAGACTGCACAAATCAGCCCTTCAGGAAGAGTTTCCTAAGATTTCTCAAAGTGTCGCTTTTAAAGATCTCCTTGGCCTTAGTAAGTTTTTGACTGTGAGACCCGTCCACAGCTCTGTATGGCCAGGCCACTGGCTGCGGCACTGCGGGTGTCACCTCCTGCCTCTCCACCAGCTGCCCACTTATACCCAACTTGATATGTTTCTGGTACTCAAGAACCAGAGCTGTGATATTCTCCTCAAGGTTGTCCATTTCTGCAAACTGGGGAAGCAGACAAGAGAATGTGATGTGTGCGAAGCATGTCATCAATGACTTACTCTTTGTAGTCTTAAAAATAGATTTTAAAATAATATTTATGAGCTTTTACAAATGTGCTCCTCCCTACATACATTAAAAAAATATAAAATGCTGAGGAAAAATTGTAGCGAGGTAACTTGCATTGTATAGAATACGTAATGGCTCCTACCTTTGATGACATTTATCTTTACTCATGAGGGAAGACCTAATAACATGAATTATCAGATCCCTCCTCACTCATGAAGAATAATGTCATAAAGGACCCATGCCATCAGCTATCGGAGGTGTTCAGTATTAATCCTCCTATTGTTAAAGCCGGCAGATCACTTGCTCCTTCATTGTTTTCAGGATATAAGGCAAGCCGGTATGGAGCAGCGGTGGAAATGCAATTCTGCAGGAGTTTCAACCTGATTGAAAGGCTGGAGTTTTCGCACATGATTATCTTTGATCTTCAAATGCACATTATATTTTTGAAAATTACTGACATAGGTAAACAAGCATTTTCTCAAAAACAGCATTCCTGAAGGATGAGTCTAAATACCCTTTTCTCAACTTTGTGTTTGCACAGAGTTATACAGGGGAAATGAGCCTTCAGAGAATTATTAGAGGGCAAACGAGAAGCAGCCAAGTTTATGAAAAAATAGCACAAAAATGACTGAGAGGATAGAGATCTATATCCTAAGTCAACTCCACTTCCATTTCATTTTTTTTTGAAGGAAAAGCACTGGCAGGTGCGATTTACTCTGTATTTTCTAGCAGGATTCTGTTGAAGAGGTGAGCGGCTCCTCCATTCCCCCAGCAGCCCAGCGCTGCACCTCCCTGCAGTTCAACCCTCTCTTTTCCCTCTTCTACAGCACTGGCCATGCAGCAGCATGAACCTATAGTATGAACACGTAGTATGGACCTATATAAGGTTCATGCGTAGAATTCACTATGAAATTTGCATGTAGCTTGCACACACCACATATGGGCTGCAGCCAGCAGTGGTGTGCTGGGGCCCTTAGAGGGTCTGAGGAGAGCCCATTACCCTCCTCCTGGCTCTGGTCAGCCAGCTCACATGGAGCATCATGACATCCAGCAAATTTAGCATCCCTTTACTGACTTAGCAGTCCTGGGACTTGACGATCTTAAAGGTCTTCTCCCACCTAGTTGACTCTATGATTCTATAACTGCTATAGTTCCATCAATGCACTTTTCAGTCAAGGATTCTCTCTTCTCAAGGAGTCTGAAGAGACTCTTCAAGAGCTGCATTTGTAATTGCAGACAAGAGTTCCACGACAGAGCTATTTTTCCAAAGTTATGCTCAGATACTTTGTAATGGCAGCGTATAAATATTGAAGACAAACACCCACTAGCTTGCCACTGAAAGAATGTGAATTCAGGGAAGTGGAAACTAAATATATTTAGGCTTTAATGCAACACAAATTCTTGGTCAAATAGCTGGTGGGTTTAAGTAGATCTGGAAAGTGTTCACTTGAACATAGAGGGATGAGAACCAGTACTTTGTTCTCACACATTCAACAGAATCCCTGGTAATGTAGTAGGGTGGCTTGGGCCTTTTATTTTAAACTTTACCATCATCGGCTAGCATTATGCAAATTGGATGGGTGGGTTTGTTCAGTGGAAGAAAGTAATTAAAACACTAGCAAAATATATGGGAAAATTCATGAGCAATCTCTCCCTCCATAAATTTTCTTGTGATTTTTGCATAGTTGCTCTGAGGTAAATGAAGATACCATGGCCACAAACCCCCACAGCAGCTCGGGAGCCATGTTTGGGTCAGCCCATGGGTGCAATGCCCTAGGACCCACACCCAGCACCGCTGCCTGGCAGTGCCCATACCACCCATACCCCATCTCAGCAGCCAGAAGTTTCAGTCTGCCCCAGATGTTATGGCTTTGCACCCAGGGAGCGCTGACTGCAAGGTAAAAAAGCCAAAACAAACTCTGGTAATAGCAGCAGCACTAAAATGCTGGTGGTCAAGCTCCTTCTTGTTACCATTGAACGTGCGCGGTATTTGCAGATAAGGTATGGCAGTTCCTGAGTACACCTGCTGAAGCTGCTGGAGCTAGTTTCAGAGCATCAAGGAAGCACCCTCTGCTCCCAGCTGAATCCCAGCCAGACAGTGCTAAGGAAGAATGATTTATCAACAGATATAAATCAAAATGACTGTTTAGCAGCACTGATTAGCTCGAAATGAGGACTTCTGGAATCAGAACCGCATCTAAACATGATACATCTGTCTCCACTATCGTGGCATGGCATATCTCATTTACTGTGCCCATTTGTATGTGCCCTTTAGTCCCTCCAAAGATTTAGAAATTAGGAAGAGAAGAATTTTATCTCATATTAAGGATAATCCTATTTCATATGCAACAAATATATAATCCAGCCAGTGTAATTCAGGATTGCACCGTTCGCTCCTGTAGACACAGGCAATACATCATCATGCTGCCCAAGGCACGGAGAAGCTGACATGCCATGGTGTCTGCGGGGGCATTGCCAGCCTTCACATTTTACCACAAGAGCCATGGCATCCTTTTCCATCCTTCTTGAAAGTAAATAAATAAATAAAGTAGATGTACAGTGGCAGTGAAAAAGAGGAAGGCATGAAACCTGAAGGCATGGAGGAGAAACAGAGAGACCATTGCTTTGAAAGCATCACTGCTTTTAAGCAAACACCACAAAGCTGGGACCCAGCTCTCAGTTTCGTGTTTGGGCCCCTGGCCACTATTATTGGATCACTGGGCATTTTGCTGATGCTAAAGCAGCAGCCTCTCAATCTCAGTGCGCCAGGACCCATGTATACTTCAGGTGAGCACCTCCAGCAAACACCCACCCTCAGGCACCAAGCACCAGCCAGCAGCACTGCCCCTTGGGGTGAGAGGCGGCCAGGAGCCCCCATAATGCACCATACAATTGCAAACAAGTGGGGAAATCAGTGTTGCTTAGCAATTTTCTGTAGTATGCTTGAGGACTGTAGAATGGGCAAAAGCTTTGTCAGGAGCTATAACATTATTATTATTACTATTTAAAGAGCATCCCAGATGTGCATGGCACTTTATGGACAAAAATAATTGACGGTCTCTGCCCCTGAAGCTGAAATAGCACAAACCCAGCCCCAGACAACAATGACGATGGCTGTGGAATGCTGGAGAGCAGCAGCAGCCACGGCACTTGCAAAAGAGCACAGGCTGCACCCGTTATCACATCTACTCTTGCACTTGACCTACTCCAATTGCAGTCACAGCGAGTTTTTTTCTCTGATTCTTTCTGAATGCCCAATGGCAAAGAGAGGATACTAGTTTAAATTATGCTATGTCTGTCTTTCTAGAGCTGAAGATGGTGCTTGGGCAGGAGTCATCACCAAAGTGGACACATCAGTGGTGTGCAAGGACCAGCTTCCCTGGGGGAGACAGGCCCCATATGGCTGTGTCAGCACTTGGTGTGGGAGGCAGGGTGAGGGCAGCCCATGCTGCCCAGGCACAGAGGTGAGGATGCCAGCACACCCACTGCCTGTATGGCTGGCAATCCCTGTCCTTGACTCTGCTGCTGGAGCAAGTTTTGCAGCTTTCTGTGAGAGTCACAACACATTCCCAAATGCTAATTAACTGCTCTTGCATTTTGGGGTCACTGCTGTGTGAGGACATCTCTCCGCAGCCCCAGCCAGAAGGGCTTTGTTGATCGTGCCTGCTGCTTTTTGCAATAGATGCATTGTTCACATTCCTACATGGGCTAGAATTACTTTAACAATGGTGTAGTGTTTGTGATACAAAAACGGTCTTGAATATTGATAACATGCAGCATTTTTAAATGCAGATTATTAGAGGCAGCAGGCAGGCACTGCTACCCATGGGCCTTGTCCCTGTCAAGGTGGGATACAGAGCCCCTCGAATCAGCGGGAAGTTTCTCACCATCTTCAGCAAAGGTTTGCTCAACCTTTGCCAAGTGTCCCTGAGCCCTCCCAACCCCCCAAGTACTGTGATGAGGCATGTTAACAATGTTAACTGCTGCACAGGGGCAAGCAAGCCCCATCACCCTCTGGCAGGAGCAAGTGAGGCTGCCAGTGGGGATGGGAATGAGCAGCAGCAAGAGCTGGTTGAGCCCACCTAGGCTACAACATGGCTCATGACACAAAGGCAATGTCCTAAAATGTTTTGATTTTGTGTACTGGTTTGACAACTATTTGAGGCTACATAATTTGTATACTGGTGCTTTTCTACAAAAGGAATAAACGCACTGCTATTGCATTAGGGCACTCAGGTCATAAAGCACCACACCGCTCTGCCCAGCTCCAGGACTGGGACCCAAAAATATAACATGAGCCCAATCCAGAGCATGTGTAAGGCAGGAGAAAGCTTCCTAAAGCTTTTAACGAGTTCTGGATCAGGTCCTAGATCATTCTGGTGCTGTTTTGTGAAATTACTTAGATTTATGTCCAGCTATTTAATATCAGCCTGGGAAAAAAAAAAATAAAAAAATAAAAAAGTGCTTCTGTTCAGCTCTGACTGCCACTGCTCCCATCCGAAGACTTTAATTTTTTATCTTGTTCATACTTTTCCCCTTTGCACTGATATTTTTTTCTAATTTGGTGATCTCAGCAAGATGTTCGGGATGCACTTGACAGAACATAATATATCACCTGTCGAGAGAGCCCAGCTTTTAAAAACTGGGAAAATTACTGGTGTATTGCAGAGCAAACATTTGTTCGGGAAGGCGAACTCCTCCATGGTGGGAGGTATTTAGGAGCCTTCCCCCAGTGGCGTGCATCTGGCCAGTGCTGGGCACTGGTGGGAGCCTGACATGGAGGTGATAGACCAGGGCTGCTCCGCTGCTCGGAGATGCTCCATAACCGATTGTTTTAATACCAAAGTGACACCAAAGGGGGGTCAAGTAAATAAATATGCATGCCTCACCAGTTCAAAATAATAAAATTCCAATGTGTGCAAGCCTGCTTGTTGAACATATGTTTGCGGCACGGCTAAGCCATCTGGCTCAATGTCAAGCATTTACACCAACTGCAGTCTTACACTACCTGACAGCAGAAAAGCTTTATTCCCTTGGTGTTTGGGCACAAATGGAGAAATATTATTGAAATGATTATCTGCATCAAGACTCAGATTTGGTTTGACATTTAGCTGGCTCTGTTTAATCCAAAGGGTTGTCTGAATGAATAAAGAGAAGGGTTCCTCCAGAAGATGCTGCAAGCAGCCAGGGAAAGCCAAATGATTAATGAGACTGAAAGGCTGGGTGGACCCTGCCCACCTCCACCCAGACCTCGGTGCCAAGAACTGCATATGAAATTAATCTGAGGCTTTTGTAGCTTGTCAGGAGGATGCTCACAACTGGAGGGGCTCTATTTTTGGACCTTAAGAAAACAAAAGAAATAACTACATGGCTTCCAGCCAAGGAAAGCTCTGCACCCTAATGAAAAACGATCTCTAAAAAGTCGCAGGTCATCATCGAATCTCAGCTAGAGTGGGATGCATTTGGACCCATGTCCCTCTGCTCCCCCCATTAGAGCTGGTGAGAGATCCCTGGTGCAGCAGGGTTGGGGGGAGCCCCCTCTTTGACCTGCACCCCTCAGGACAGAAAGGTTGTCAGCAGAGCTGCCTGCAGCAAGGGCAATTAAAAATCCCATAGAAGATGGCCCGGTTTCTTTTTTCAGGAAAGTCTTCGGTAACACAGGAGTGAAGGAAAAAACACCCTTTGAAGTTTGGAGCGAGTTAAGAAAACAGTGGGGGCAGGGTTTGTTCAAACTCGCAGGGTTGCTGAAGGCTCGGTCTGACAAAGACAAATTCATCTGAGAAATCAGATATCCTATATTTTAAAATAAAAGAGGATGGAACTGCATGGCACGAGGCTCTGCTCAGCGTTATGGTCCAGAAAATCATTCTCTTTGGGAGTACTAAAGCGCAACCTCCTTCCCTCTTCCCACAGGAGACCAGACTGTACTGGGTTTTTCGCTTTTTCGTTATATCTCCACTTCTGATTGTTGATTTGGATTTAAAATTAATTCGGTGATTTGAGTTTAATAAGAATGTTAGACATGATTTCCTTCTCACTCTTACTTTTAATTAACTTTTTAATTGAGATTTAAATGAATTCTAATGAACAGAATTGGTAGCCTAATTGATTTGTTGCAGCAGCGTAGTGAGGGATCAGTATGCTGGCAGCATTTTGATATATTACTCCATGATGTCAAACAGCTTACAGGTTAATTTTTTGGCAGAGGTTACCTAATGTCAGCAGAAAACAATAATTTACTTTTGATTTATTAGTAAACAGTTTCTCATAAGTATATGGTCCACAATGTTTAAACAAACTCATGTTTATGCACAACCATATTTGCCACCTTAATGTGTCATTAGGGGCTTGTACAAGAATGAACAGACGTGCCCAGATGTGCCCAGAGACGCAGGCCAAGCCCAGGCCAAGGGACAGACTCTGCACACCGCTGGCCAGAGCTTGCTGTCCACCACTCCGTGCTTCCCACCATATTAATATCCTAAACTCCTCTGTCCCGCACATGGCATGGCAAGCAATTTGCTTCTGAATAGACAACCTTTTCATGGTTTTCCTAAATAAATCCATAATACACTTATTTCCATGAATAAATGAGAAGATACACTCTTTTATCACATTAAGAACAATGAGCAGATGAGGAACTGTGTTATGACAGAGCTGAACACAGGCTGTAATTCCTGGCCACACGACTTGCAGTTGCCCCTATTATGATCCAGACAGCCCAACTGCACGGTTCTGAAAGAAAACGACCAGCGCATGATTAATTGCGAGTGTAAGGATTTTGCAGCTCCAAAAGTAAATCAGCTGCTAAGAAGTGCTAACTTGCTAAAATATAAACTAATTTTAGTCTGTAGATATTAAAATACAATCCATCTTCCTCCTCCATCGGAAAACTCGTTAGAAGCTGTGGCTGGCACAAGGGGACACAGAGGAGAAAAACAGGACCAGGCCCCCTGCATAACCCCTGTGCTGGGGAGCCCCTGCCTGGATCCCTCTGCCTTTCTCCAAGCACCAACATCCTGAAGCCTGCACAGGGCTGCTGGCACTTCCCGGCAGATACTGCCTGCCTGGGGCTCAAAGGGCTCAGTTGTCTTCCACCCTGGATGTAAATCAGAGTGATGTTAGACTATGTGGGTGTAAATGCAAAGCTTCAGAGACATTACTGCAGTCAGAGGGTAAAGCAGGATAGATGGAAAAGGAGAACGGGAACAGTGCGGGAAAATAGGATGAAAGAGAGAAATATTACCATCAGTGTCCAAAATGCCTTAAAATATAGGGTGCTACCAAATTTAAAGGAATCAGATTTAAAACTTTCATTTTACGATTTGTAAGGAATTTATGTGAAAATAATATTTAAAGATCGGCACGGTTTATTTCAAACTATCAAGCTGTTAGCTGGGAAAAGATATCAGACAGAGGGCAGATTTAGATTAGATACTAGGAAGTTCTTCCCTGCAAGAGTGATAAGGCACTGGCACAGGTTGACCAGAAAAGCTGTGGCTGCCCCATCGCTGGCAGTGTTCAAGGCCAGATTGGAAGGGCCTTTAAGCAGCCTGGTCTAGTGGAAGGTGTTCCTGCCCACGGCAGGGGCTTGGAACTGGATGAACTTTAAGGTCCCTTCCAACCCAAACCATTATATGGTTCCATGATTCTACATAGCCGCTGCATCCCCTCCAACATGTGAGCAAGGGGTGATCACCTGGGGATGGACTTTGTCCTATCCCTCTGCCTCTCCTCTGGAAATGGAGGGGCTCCCCAACAGCAAGCCTTGGGTTTGTCCCCAGGGGCTGTTGCCTTGTTGAGGAGTCTGGCAGCTCAGTGCCCTGGGATGGTGGGGAGGGAGAATTAACATCAAGCATTGCCCCTCACTCTGGAGGTGTGCAACTTATACCCTGTGTTATCAGAAAAGAACAAAGTAGCAAGTGGAAGCAGAAACAGAAGTTATTGATACCCCTTCTCACTCCTCTTCGAGATACAGCAGCTTTTCAAACATTAAAAAAAAATGAAATTAATAATTTGCTTCAATATGTTCTGTTTAGAGTATTTTGTACATCACAAACTTGAGATTAAAGAGAGAGCCTTTCTCAAATGCAGATTAATTTTTTTTTTCAACTTCTTAAACTCCTGTTAACACCTTTTCTGCAATCAGTACAGTATCTTTTAAGTTAATTAGTTCTGGAAAAGAATTACTAGTGTAATTTGTGATGAGACCTCCCTCCCTTTCATTCACCAGACAGAGCAGCATCTGATGTAGATAAAAGGGACCACTGGAGGCTCCTCTAGTGAAGAGAGATGGTTAGAAATGAACTCAGATAACATCTTCAAACCATTTATCCCCCTTCAGCTCTGAAAATGGGGAGAGCTAAGATTTTAGCTGGCATGAAGCATACATTTCCATAATCTTTGGAGAGTTTCCTCCTGAGTTATTTAGATCCCTAAATAACGCACATCCCACACAGGGAAGCACCCCATACAGCCAGTGGTGCTGGCAGGTCTGCCATGGCTTGGCAGTCCTGGGCAACTGTTTCTTCTTATTGTCAGCTTACAGACCATGAAAATCACATGGTTCCTGCTTGCTCATCTCCTGCTTCTGGCAGCTTCACTCCAAGCCTTGGACATCACCTTTGGGTCCCTGCTGCCCATACAGACTGAGCAGTCTCTGTCCAGAGATGGAGGATGCGCTGCGTTAGTGCTGCACCAAATGCTCCTGTGGCGCATCTAATCCGCTCAGAAAATCACGGTAATTTTCCACAGCTCATTAGTCATCGCAAACTCCTAACTCCAGAGTCCTCATGGTTTCCAATTGCAAGCACAGGTTACAGCAGTTCTGCTTTAAAAATGTCCAGGGGCATCAGACAACACAAGCAACATTTGTTTGATGAACGATGATGCAAAAGTCTCTGTGAAGCCTTCTATGAAGCTGAGCTGAATTTTGGGTTCTACACAGACCTGAACGGGGCTTAAACATTTAGAATTACTTATGCATATCATGGCTTTGCTGAAAAAGGCTGGATGTCAGCACGACTAGAGATCCCACACCACAACACACTCCTAGCTTTGTCTCAGTGGTTGAGGAATTGGCCTTGAGTGAATGACAGCCACAGGTCTTATCAAATTCTCATGTGTTTATGTATGTCTGCACGTTTTAACATACAGGAACTATCCACATTGAACTTTCACAACATCTCTTTGACTCACTGTCAAGTTCAATAACATCAGAGATCAATTGGTAGTGCATAAATTTACCTTCAAAGAAGCCCAAAAGCTGACACGTTAAGATGATTGGTATCCTCCTCTGGAACAGTGTTTTATCTTCTAACAGAGAACAGGAATGACAGTTGAAATTTCCTGCCCTTCCCGTCCTGATGAAAGCCCAGAGACAATACCAGTTGTCAGCATAAGCAAATAACACGCCAGTGCCTGTAAAGATGTGCCAGGGCAGGGAGACGGCAGCGGCCGCTCCTGGCAGCATCCAGAGTTTTGCCTGGCTCTTAAGGGTAATGTATTTCTTTCAGGGAAGCTAACCCTGTTAGAAATGTACATAGCAGTAACTTGACGGTATTGGATTCCAGCACTAGCACTTTGCATTAAAACTGACTAATTAAATCCAAATGGAAGAGAAAATAAAGTAACCAAGTGTTCCTTGAAGCCTTTTTTTCCCTGTATACCCCAAGTATAGTAGTGCTCAATCCGTCTCTTTCTACAGAGCTTGTATTTGTAAGTGTGTTTACTACCAACTTTCCTGCTTTGAACGGGAGAAGCTTTATTCGTAACTTGCAATGGCCACAAATTGCAAGGGGAAAAGCCTGGACTATTTGTCGAGCTGCATTACTTACCTGATTTTGACTTAGTTAAACTGTCATGCTAAATTAGCAAATAAGAAGGCAGAAACTTTGCAACAACTGAAAAAAACAGTGTTGAATGAAATCTGGCTACGAGCTGTTACAATGAGAAGTGCTGTTAACACATAATGGAAAGTAACAATCTAATATTGTCTTAAACTATTACCCAACTTTTCAGCTCCCTTATCATTCCATAAATGCTATTGACAATGAAGAATGGACTATATTGATCAGAGCTTGACTCGGTTTTCAGGCAGTTGAGAATTCGACCCTAATCTCTGGTACTTTCTTAACCCGCAAGGGTCAAGGCGCTATTGACATTCATAGTACAGGGTCAGAGCCAAGAAAGTAATGAGCGAAACGGGTAAAATCCTCCAAACTCCTGCTGCCATTGAGGCAATTGTATTTGTTGGAAATAAAGCAGCAGTGTCTGCTGGCCTGTCTCTGTGCTCTGCAGCCTGGCACACCGGCTGCCCGACAGCCTGTGGCATAGCTGCCCAAGGCTCTGCTGTGCCTTGGTGCTCAGGCAGGATGCAGGCCACAGGGGCTCAGGTTCTGCATGCCCTACCATGTCCCCTCCTCTGTCCTCTTACTCCCCAGGGTCCCACGTTCGCATCAGCTGCACTGGGCTCTTGCTGTCAACAGCTGTGCTTCTCACCACAGCTTACAGCGCACAGCAACTCCCCTTCTGTACATCCAGTTCTTGGGGATTTTTAATGGAAGCTACCTGATATGCTCTTATTGTCTATTCCTCGTTGTTTGTTTTTTTTTCCAAGCTGCTTTTAGAGCTGATTTATTTTGTAGGACTAGGCTTTTTGTATATTTGATCTTGTTTAATTTTAAAATAGGCAGGACTGAATTTCTGGGTGCTGCTGCAGCTCACTGCTTCATTAATGAAAACACTGTGCCTATGACCAGATCCGTGCCATCACCACCTTAAGTTTGTGTAACAAGGGCCTCTGCACTTTAACTTCCAGGTTTTGAGTGGTTCTGTAACCACACTCTTCCACGGCCCAGTTCTTCCAAAAAAGGCATTAGCAGAACAGGCTGTGATAAAGCCTTTTTGTTCACAACTAAAGGCCCAGCCTAGCTGTCAAATAGCTAGGGAAGAGCCTTTGCAGGAGGCAGGTAAGTATCCCAGCTTGTTTCCCAGCTCCCCAACGTCAAGCTGACCAGATGCCCAAGCCAGCCCCCCACCTCTCCCCACCACAGCAGTTGAGGGTGTTGCTCTCCTTTGCTCTTATGCCCGAGTGCTTCCAAAGCCCATGCTGATGCTGGGCCATAGGCTGCTGTATGTCCAGACGCTGTCTGAGCCATGGCAGCAGTCAGTGCTCCCTGTACAGGGAGCTACGTGACCTACCATATTAACCCACCCAACTCAGCGCGGCATTTGATCATTAGAGAGGTGTTATTTAATGTATATTTTACATACTGCAGTTAATTACACCGTCTCTGATTGTGCTGATAGTTTTTGTGACTCCTCAGCCCAGTAATCAACAATTTCTCACAGGTCTTGTGGCAACGCCAACACACAGGACACAATTACTTGATTTGTTCTTGGTGTGAAGCTAACTCAGGCAGCTTCTTTGTGGTTTTTCTCCCGGATTCCCTTCCCCAGCAAGGGGATGTGGTATTTCTGCCATCAGATACCAGAGGGGTGAGAGGTGTCTGAGCCCCTGCCAAGCTGCTGGCAGCTGGCTGCGCTGCACAGAGGTGATGCTGCTCACACGCCATCAGCATCCTCCCAGTCTGGTGCACACATGTGGCTGGTGCGTGCCCAGGAGGTGGCTAGGTGGGTACTTGGGACCCTTGCTGAGATCAGCCCAAGGGTCGGCACTTCTTCAGGCTGGAGACCGGGAGTCTGCACACTCAGTGTTCTGCACCGCTCTGCAGCTCACTGCAGGCACAGCCTTGGCATCGTGCTCTGGAAGTTTGGAAGTTTTTCTTTTAACTTGATTTTGCCAAGGCCTGAGAGCTAGAAACTGTGAAAAAATGCCAGGAAAAAGTGAGGCTGGAAAATGAGCAGAGTCAAAAAGACTGTATCTAGATGCCTATTTTTTCCTTCAGCAACCCATAAATGAGTACATGCCTCCAAAACTATTCCAGCTCGCTGCAGTGATAGGAGTTTACTTACCAGGAGGGTTCCCTCAAGCACTCGTTCCTTTTATTTTTCCCTTTCTTTTCAATGATGCTCTGAGTAACTACTTCTATGATATCATCTGCCAAGGTCCTTCGAATTTCTGCTTTGCATTAAAGACAAAGAATTCTCACAATTAATGTGCTTTGAGGGTTTCCTGTCACAGGAACATAATTAACTCTTTGCTGGCCTAACTAATTTCTGCATTTTAAAAAGTATCCTGATAATGACAAAAGTGGAGCACTCAATCCACAGGATAGCCATTAACTGCACTCAGTTATTGTGCAGTCTCTATTCAGACAACAATTACTGTCAGAGAATTGCACTGGAAGCTACCTCTTGTACGCAAACAAGAATACTATTCATTAAAGGCCACTTTCAATAAAATACAATCTATATTTTTAATGAATATTTGAGAAATAAAATACAATCTTGGATTCAGAAACCTGCCATACAGTTATTATTCTTTTAATAACAGACTGTTTCTGGTACAGCTACTGACAGATGTCAGGGAGGCAGCAGAAATGAGATGGCTGGTGGGAGAGCTTTGACTCCAGAAATGAAAATCAGAGCTCCCAGTAAACTAAGTCAATGTTCAATAAGGCTTTTCCTGGTACTACCCTCAGCAGCCGCAGCTCCCCCACCCCTCTCATGGCTTTCATTGATGTTCCTGGGCTAGTACGCTCCCCTTAAGCCTTTCGTGCACAGCAACATCTGGGAACAGGGGACGGACAGAGGCCCGGGTGCCCTCCTAAGAGGGTAAACCCTAGACGAGGCCTCATTCAGCCCGCAGCACCCGTTCTGCCTCTGAGCACTGCCTCTCGTTAAAACTGGGTTAGAAATCGAGGTGTTTCGCACGGAGGCTGCCTCAGGGCTGCAGGGCGGCAGTCCGGCAGCACAGCACAGCACAGCCACACAGCTCTTCGCAAAGACTCGTACCTGGGACCCGGCCAGCGATACCCACTCGCCCCTCGGCTCATCCCTCCCGCCGGATATAGCCCGCACCGGGACGCTGCGGCACGCCACGGGTGCGGGCTCGGACCAAATCCGACGGCGAGGGCGCTGCGTCCGAGGGACCCACCCGGCGCCCTTGCCCGTGGCCGGGGAGGCTGCCAGCGAAGCGCGGGGAGCCGGCGCGGCCGCTGCCCGGTTCTGCACGGCAACATTGCCCTCTTTCGGCAGAGCGGCGGGGCCCTCCCGGCCCACGGCCCCCTCTTCCTCCCCGACCCGGGCTGCGCTGCCGGAGCGTGGTGTGCCCCGGGCGAGCTCCGCTCCACCGCCCTCGACTGCCCGGGCGGGCGGTACGCGGAGGCACGGCGCCCACAAACGTGGCCCTCGCGCTGCCCTTTCCCGCGGCTCCGTGCGGGTTTCCCGCGGAGCGGAAACGATTTCACGGCTTAGGGGAATGTTGCTCCCTTTGCCCCTGGTTCCACTGCCCGCGGCCATGAAGAGAGGCGCCGGTCGGCCTGTGGGGACCCGCCCGTGAGGGCAACACGTCCCGGGGGCTGCGGGTGGCGGCTCTGCCGCGCCAGGGCACCACCCGTCTGTTCAGGGTAGCGCTCCTGCCGGGCACCCTCCGTCCCTGTAACACATCCCACACACCAAGGAGACCAGCACCCTCCATTCCTATAACATACCGCACAGACCTAGGAGATGCTGCACATCTAGACTCGATGTCTGTAACCCTATAGAAATTCACATGGTTATAGGTTTCAGGTTTCTTTAAAAAGGTTTTGGGAAAACAGCTAATTTGTCATGACATTTACTGTCAGGTCAAACTCAGCTCTTTTGAGGTTTTCATGCACGAGAAAATTCAAAAGAACTCTATATTTTAAGGAAAACATTAAGTTTAAAAGGAAGCAGAAGAGCTCCCTTAAGTAAGATATCAAAGAGCATTTTGCACAAGTACTCATTGACAATGTTTTCTCTCTACACTTTTGTGTTTTATGGGTAGGTGAACACTGCCAGAAAACAAATCCTTCAGCATTATTCGTTATGTTTTCCTGCTTAAGAGTGTAGAAACAGGTAAGCAATGTAAAATTACTACATAATGTTTACCGACTTTGAGGTTAAATGTATTGCAATAGAATATGATACCTGTTCTTCTTGAGCTCTATTGAATATTTGTAAACATCGGAAATGTTCTGTGTGATGTCTTCTGTGTTCTTTCATTGCCCAGCTGCTGTTCTGAATTCAGGGACAATTGCCACTGGCTCTTTCAGCTCCTATTTTTAATTTGTGAAAATATCATCTCTTCTGTATAAGCAATTCAGGACCCTCACAGACCTCTCTGCAGCTGGGGCTGGGGATGAAGTGAGATCTAGGCTCCCACAGGACCACACAGTTGCTTCTCTTCTCATCTTTGGGTCACTCTCTTACACTTGCAGCTTCCCTAGCCACATGGAAGTCTCTGCCAGGCACCAGTGCCTCCAGTTTGATGTAGAGAAACCCACACAGGGTATTTCAGTGGACTTCCAAGACAGTTGCACCATGCCTTACACTGGCATAAACGTCCATTATGTGACCTTCCTGATAATATTCTCCTGTTAAACATTATTTTTGATGGATTTTCCCTGGATCCAAAGGAATTTGCTTACTGATACCTGCCTGAGACTCTACTGTGGGGGACACTCCCCATGACAGCCATGCACAAACTGGTGAGAAGCTATGGGAGCATCGGTTCCACCAGTGCCGTGGTGCTGTTACGCATGCAGACTCTGGCAGAGCTGAGCAGCAGCACAAGGACTGGGGCAGGGCTCTGTCCTCCGGAGCCAGGGAAAGCAGACTGCACCTGGAGGTGCTGCTTTGACAGCTCAAGCAGCTGGCTTTGGTTGTGCTGTGGGTGTCCCTGCCATGCAGTCCAGCTGACAAGAGCACCCCAGAGCTTTGCCAGGCAGGAATATCAGGAGAAGATACTTAACTCTGTCATCCCTCCTTGGCTGGGCAGTGCCCAGCTTTCCCTTTGCCTGAGGTGGCTTGATGTGAACCCGGAGAAGGCAGCCAGGAGTCCAGCTTCCTTGTCCGTGCTGAAAAGTAATTAAGAGCTGAATGCGTAAAAACCTGCTTAATGATGATGTGGGATTGCAGGTTAGTGTTTCAACTGCACAAGTAAATGTTGACCAAATTATGAAAGAAGTCGGTAACAATTCCTGTGCAGCAGTTTGTAGACATGAATATGCAGAATGGCCAAAGAGGGGAATTTATGAGACCTCAGAGAAATTGCATGCCAGGGAGGTAAATAGTAAGGTGGAGGGAGGAGGACCTGAAGGATGGAGTAGCTTTCGCTACTAAAGTAAGTCATTCCCAAAATAACTTTTGTTTCTCCAATACCAAAACTATATTTAGGTAAGATTTTACAAATGAAAATCTTAATAATAATGAAAAAGAGAAATAAAAATATTGCTGACAGTGTTAAATACTAACATGGCTATTTAACTTAATGGCACTGCACATGCTGATAAATCCGAAGGGATCCCTCCCCTTTCTCCCTAGTGGGATAAACACGGTTTGTCACATTAGGAGAACACTCCGTAGTGCAGGAATAATCAGAACATATTGTTGGATACAATTTTCTGTCATTTACTTTTTGATGTCAAACAAAAGTAAAGCTCAGTACACAATTTAGTCATGGGTGGAAGGAGAATTAGCCATATAATGCGAAGTACTTTTGAAGGTAAAAGTTGAGGGAAATGCAGCTTGCATTAATTCACATTGTTCGCTGCCCTTACTGATGCGATGAAAGGATTTTGATTTTCATTATTATGTACTTTGCATGTTGCTTGTATTAAATCAATGGGCTACTTACCTCCTTGTTTTTCCTGCAGCTGATCTAAAAGGCTTTTTGAAAGAAAACTGAACTGGCGCAGACAAAGACTGATTCTTCATCCATCTGACATGTCACGCCACCAAATGGGGTTTTGTGCACTCTGTCACTGTCTTAATCAGAGCGTCACGCCAGCCCGCAGCACCTTCCCGGCTCTGAGACCTCTTCCAGCACTTAATCCTTCAACTTGTGTACCTTGTACAGACATTCAGATGAGGGCCGATAATACCAAAGATTTACATGTTTCTGTCATTGCCTGGATTTGTCACACATCACACCCAGTGGCCTCCCTCCCTGGCCCAGGGAGCTGGTGCCTGGGAAGGGGAAGGAGCAGCTTTGGTTTGCCCCAGCCAGGGCATTTTGCCTGGATGAAGCATCTCACCTGGTGGGTTTACCACGCTGCCGGCATGGGCTGTCACATGGGGACGGATGGGACTCAGACAGTTAATTGGGAAGGAGGGATCTGCATCTCCCATGCTGTGCCAGGAAGGAAAACAAGCTGCAGGCAACCCTCCATCCCCTCAGCCACCTGCCTGAGCTGGGAGCTGGAAGAGCTGGCACAGGGCTGGCACTGGTCTTGTGGAGGGATGGTGGCACCAGTGCTGATAACCTGGAGCCCTGGGTGTCCCACTCAGGCTCTGCTCTTCTTCACCCAGGTAGCAGCACCCCAATGCACCTTTAAACACAGGGCATTTTTGGTAATGAGTGAACTAGTCCAGAGCTGGAGAAACTGCACCTTTGTGACACCCTTTGGATACCACTTGAGTATCCCCTGGGTTGTGCTCGGTGACCACACTTGAGATGCCACAGCAGCACTGCTCCAGGGATGGGCACCCAGCTCCCTGCTTGCTGCAGTTAGGCTGGTGGCAGGGGCTTGGGGCAGATCCAGGAGCCTGCTGGGTTCATTAGGAGGCCAGGCTCACCTTTGAGCCCTTGTGGAGACAAGCCTTTGGCTGAGCTTCTGGCAGAGCTCCCTCAAAGCCACATTCTTCCTGCAGGAACAAACAGTTCCAAACACAGCCTGACGTTCCCTGCCCCACTTCCCTACCTGGGCCAGAGAGGGGCTGGGCTCTCTCCCGCACTGGGACTTCACAAAACTGGGTGCTAAGTCTCAGCCGTCATTGAAACATTCACATCTGGTTAGGGCTGCAGTAGCACATCTTCTTTACAGCAACCTGATTTCACTTCTAGGAAAAAAAAAAAAAAAGGAAAAAAAAGAAAAAGATAAAAGCAAAAAATAAGGAAAGGGAAAAGAAAGTGAAAATGGAAGGGAAGGAAAAGAGGGGAAAGGGGAAAAAGTGAAAAGGGAGAGAAAAAAAAAAAGGGGAGGGGGGGAAGAGGAGAAAAAGGAAAGAGGAAGGAGAAAATGGGTTCAGGACAAGCTTTAGCCTAGCCTTCTCAGGCTTTGCTACTGGGACATGGCTCTGGAGCTGCATGCTGTGCCCTGAGCGCAGTGCTGGCACCTTTGCTGGGGGCCTGTCTGCCAAGGGAGTTCTGCTCCAGGGTTTTTTCTGGCACCGCCAGGGAAACTGATTTTGCTCCCATAGAAGTAGAAATTGTGACACAGGGGTTTTTTTTGGCAAAGCAGAGGAGAAGCCAGGTCTCTCCCTGTCCCTAAATGCCGTTTGCACCAACCTGAACAATTTTGTTCAGCCAGAAACAGAAGGTGGTGTCTTGGTGCCAGGGTGTGCGTTTTTCCTTCCTGACCACCACAGAGGAATCCTGGGTCCAAGTTCTTACATTTCACAAGCTTGATTTAAAAAGTACCATGTTCCATTTCCATGCACTTTCCAAATTTGACCTGAGCTTAGGAATAGTTTGTCTCCTTTCCCCAGCTCAGCTTGACTTGGCTATGCTCCAGCAGTCCCAGCCATCCTCGGGGGTGCAGGGAGATGTGGCCATTGATCACAGGGGGTTTACTCAGGGCATCGGGTCCCCCCTCACCCCAGGATGTGCCTGCGAGCTTCTGGCAGCATTCCAGTCCTCCTGGGGAAAAATCCTGACAGATCTATAAACCTTAAACTAAGCACTGAGAATTCAAGAAGCACCAGGGAAACTCACCTTGGGGTGGCCTGATTCTGGCACGTGGTGTCCACCCAGGACTCACACCTCTGAGTGAGGATTAGCGGGTCAGATGGACACAAACATCCACCATGAACGGGGGAATAAAACACCAGGGGAAAAATCCTCATGCCTGAGCACATCATATCTGTTTCGTATTACTTTAAGTAAGGCTCCAGGTGCTCAGTATTAAAAACAGCTTTCTGAAGGGGAGACATTTAATTCAGTTTTTATTTCCTATATGAAATCTCACCAAACTACCTGTTAGGGCCCTGCTTTGCCTGCCTTGTGTTCCTCGTCTCCTGGATCATTGTCTCTTGAAATGTGGACACTCTGCCAGCTCTGCACCCCACACAATGCTGAGATCCTGCTGCTCTTTGTCCGACATCCAGTTTGTCTGGCATCTGACATTAGCATTGCTAAGTACCGAATTGCCGAGGGCTTACTGGTTCTGATATTGTACCACCACATCAGTCATCCTGACCAGCAGCCAAGAAAACTCGCAGGGAAAGCCAAGAGGGGTGAAAGGCTTCATAGCCAATGGGATGCTGCCCAGAGAAGTAAAATATGCTAATTTAAAGGCTTCAGAAACAGGGACGCTAAGAAAAAAATACTCTGTAGAGGATAAGATATAAAGTAGATTTCAGCTTTATCCCAGCCTGACTCCCAAAAGCCAGGGTGTCAGCAGCGCAGACTTTGCACTGGGCACAATAAAAAAGTTATAATCCACAGCAGAATAAAGTGTAGCATCTATCCTGTGCAACTGCAATGCTTACCTATAATCACTCTAACACATATTTTGAAGTACATTATGCAATACATAAAAAATAATGATTTTGAGACAAATTAAGCCATAACAACCTCAAATCAGTTTGCCTACACAGTTAATATGTTGATTAATGTCCTGTTAGGACTGAGATGCTCATTTTTATCTCATTATTCAACTCAGTGTTTTCCCATAGCTATTGAATAAAAATGTAATTATTGCTCTAAATTATCATAGAACCACAGAATGGTTTGGGATGGAAGGGTCCTTAAAGAGTGTCCTTAAACCCCTCTGCCACAGGCAGGGACACCTTCCACTGAGACCAGGTTGCTCAAAGCCCAGTCCAACCTGGCCTTGAACACTGCCAGGGATGGGGCAGCCACAGCTTCTCTGGGCAACCTGTGCCAGGGCCTCACCACCCTCACAGGGAAGAGCTTCTTCACAATACCTAATCTAAATCTCCCCTCTGTCAGTTTAAATCCATTCCCCCCTGTCCTGTCCCTATCTGCCCTTATAAAAAGCCCCTCTTAAGCTTTATTGTCAGCCCCTTTAGGCACTGGAAGCTGCTGTAAGGTCTCCCCAGAGCCTTCTCTTCTCCAGGCTGAACAAGACCAGGTCTCTCAGCCTGTCTCTATAGGAGAGGTGTTCCAGCCCTCAGAGCATCTTCATGTCTTCCTCTGGACTTGTTCCAACAGGTTCACTGTGTCTTAGCATAGTTTTCAGGAGGATCCATTCCATCATCTTGCCCACCACTGAGGTCAGACTGACTGGCCTGTAGTTCCCTTGGTTTTCCTATTCTCCTTTTTCGAGAAAGGTGATTATCTTTCCCCTTTTCCAGTCGCTGGGAACTTCACCACACTGCCATGACTTCCCGGATATGATGGATAGTGGATTAGCCACTTCATCCGCCAGTTCCCTCAGGACCGTAATTATGTTATTATTAACTTTCACATGGTGTTTCTTGATAAACAGCAGCACAAACAGAAGGCTGCTGGTGGTGAGGAGACAGGAATAAAAAACATTTAAATAAATAGAACTGTTTATTAGCACAACTTTTCATGTCAGTACTACATAAACCAATCAGCTATGCAAATACAAAGTGGGCAATGTTTCACAAAACACACAAGTATCACCCAGGACCTGAGTGGTTCAGATGCCGGTGGGATGGACACACAGGACGTGCTTTTGCCTCCAAGTGCTATTATTGCAAGAAGGGCGGAGCAGCTCTGGAACGGGTGTCAGCTTGGTATGGTGCCTGGTGGGGTCTCTGCCCAGAAGGTTGTCACACCCCAGGGATTGCTCGGGTCCCTTGGGTGACAGGGCGCCACTTCCCCCTCTGGCATCGCCCTCCTGGGCCGGCACCCTGGGCCAGATGAGGCTTTCAGCCAAGGCAAAGGATAGAGGGATGAGCTTTGCTACTGTTCCCATTCCTCGGTCCAGATGTAGTGAATAATTCGTTACCTTCTCCGTGCCCCAGGTCTTATTCTGTAAGCACAGATTGTATGCACTTATCCCTGGGTTTATTCTCTTTAGTCACTGAAATTGTAATTGGGATCTATAATACAGAATTGTTATTCCAAAACAATAGGTATTGATATAAAAAATACCATGATTGCCAGTTTCAAGATTCATTATCTCGCTAGAGCTGCCAAGGTGCAATTTAATTGGTCAGTTGAGAGGTAGAAACCCTTGAAAACACAATGAAAGGAAATATTTTTTAGCATTTAAATCTCGTACAGAAGGAAAGCCAAGGTGTTCTCTGGTTTCTGATTGACTCTAAAATATTTTTTCAGGGTTTTTTTTTGTTTAATCAAACAAACTAAAGTGAAAAAAAAAATCATCCCTGGTCCTTTTTATGTTTCACTCCAGGCAAACTGTTTTAATAACGAATTACGCAAAAAGTGCTCATTCAAACTCTCCTGAAGGAGCATCTTTGTCTGGATGCTTATATGAAGGACCATGAAAAGGGGAAAAATTATATTCCCCAAAGGGAAGTGTTTCCACGAGGGGACATAAACTCTTCAAGAACTTCCCAAATGCCCCAGCCATCCTCAGCATCTTCTTGCCTGGCCTTGCTGCTGGAGGCTTTCCAGGGTGCAGGGAGTCTCCAGCATCCCCCATGCAGTGGAAGGGACAGCAGGGGGTACCTGTCACCCCATCCCACTGCTGCTCTGGGCTGAACTCCTGGGCAGGGACTCACTGGCTGCCCAGCCAAGCTCCCACCTTGGTGCTGGACTGATGCTCCCTGGCACCAGCATTGGCACCAGCACCAGCATTGGCCCAGCCATGCTGCAAGGAAGAAGCAGCCATGCTGCAAGGAAGAAGCAGCCCTGCAAACTGATGCCTGCCTTTTCATCCCCTTGAAGGAAGAGATGTGGGTGCACAGCCGTTGTGGAGGAGGTATAAGGGATGCTTAGCTTGATTGAGAAAGGTTAATTACATGTGAAATGAGACTGGGATTCAGACTGTGTTTGCTTTAGATTTTGTGTAATGTTATATCAACATTGGGATTCTCTGTTATTCTATTAACAAAATAAATTCATTTTGTTTGGTTTCATTTTACTGTTGTTTTAATCCCACTGAACATTTATACTGTTATTTAATTTTACTAAACATGTGTGGATAGTAAAATACCTACAGAATTCAACTACCCAAGGATATTAAAGTGATCCAGTTCTCATAGAGATTTGATCTGCTAATTAGCCACACCAATTTTATGGATCATTGCAGCGCACTTAAAATGTATTGTTATATGTTCATAATCTTTTCTTAATGAGCTTTTATTGAGAGCACAGGCCAGCCTTGGTGCAATGTTCAACAGAGGAGTTTTTTCAAACCCTGTGTGCCTGTGCCTGGTTAATCACAGTGCAACACTACAAAAGCAACTGCCAGTGAAGTCCTATTAAAATGCAACCCTTCATGAAGCACCATAGATGATTTGGGGTTTGTGGAGCAGGGATGGAGGTCCCCCAGCCCTTGAGGCAAAGGGGCAGCTCAGCCAGGGCAGAGGAGCAGCATCCTCAGAGCTGCACAGGTCCCAGCAGCCCCAGTTTGTGCTGTTCTTATGGGAGGGAGAAAACTACATTTAAACCCAGCAAAACAGAAGCACTCAGGAAGAAGTACCACCCAGGTCCCTTCTCACTGGAGGGGTCTAGCCCCAGCTCTCCTGTGGTCCCAGGCATCCCGTCATGCACGGACACCTTTGCAAGCTGTAGCACTAAGCAAAGCAGGTTTGCACGTGGCTTCACTCCACTTTTGAAGATGTTTCTCCATCTGGAATGCCGCAGGCCCCTGACGCAGACCCAGTAGGGATGCTTACCCAGGCAGGTTAATTCTTGTCTGGCACAATTTGCATCTCCCCCCATCCTGGAGCCAGATGGGCCATGGCTCGTGGGGTGTCCAGCACCACTTTGGGCACCAAATGCCTTTGTGCAGCCCCAGGCAGACACGAGGGGTGAGGTGATGCTCAGCACTTTTGGAGCATCTTTTTGTAATATTACAGCTGCATCTCCACCACCCAGCATGTGGCATTCCTCTCTCTGGGTCTCTGACATGCTCTGTGCTTGTGACTACTCCAATACTGAGAGGCAAAGGCACTCCTGGGGGCACTGAGCCCCCAGGTCTGTGCAGCTGGGGAGGGGAACTCACGGCATCAACTTTCTCCCCACGGTCCCAGCAGTGCCTGGCTGTGGCAGTGCTGGCAGTGCATCAGGAACACCCTCCTGTACCACAGCCCCACTGTCCACAGTCAGCACAGCTCCATGCCTGCACACCTGCACAGGTCCATATATGCACACCTGCATGCCTGCAGACCTGCACAGGTCCATGTATGCACACCTGCATGCCTGCACATCTGCATGCCTGCATGACTGAGGGCATGGGTAGGCTCTGGGACCTGGTCTCTGGAAGCCACCTGCCCCATTCCAGTGGACACATTGATCCAAGCAGTGCCAGCTGCTGTTTTCTCCAGCCCAGTCTGTTCACAGCTAATCCCTCCTGCCCAATTTCACATGTGTGAATTGGAGATTATATCCTAAAACCCAAAGGTAATCGGGTCACTTTTTGATGTATGGGGTTCTAAACAAATGTAGGGATCCTGCTAAAGCCGAGGAGAGTGTCCTCAGCCCAGTGAATGGTTGATGTGTCCTGCAAATCAGTTCCCCACTGGTCTGCCTAGTTTGGGTGATCTCCAGCTTTCCTCTGAAGCCAGAGGGACTAGGGCAGCAGCACCTTGGTGGGAGATGCAGCAGCAGCAAACACCAGACCTCAGTCCCCAGCATTGCCCAGGGCTGAGCTTTGTGTCAGAGAGGACATGGGAATGCGAGCACAAGGGAGGGCTGCAGTGTTGGGGCAAGTGCAGCCCACAGCTGCTCAGGGGAGTCCCAGCTATCCCCCCCTGCCCCAGCCCTGGTGTTTCTGCAGTGCTTATCCCCGTTGCTGTTGAGGGGTTGCTACTTAATTAATTAGAGACAAAAGAATCGAGAGCTGAGGAGTGAATCGTAGATCACGGAGTGTGCTGCTTGGTGCTGGCACGGGCTCATTTAACAATTCAAGGGTCACTACCTGCAAAAGTGAGGACACAGCTTACAAGTGCACAGATCCAGCCAGTAACAATGTGCGCATCCGGATAATGAACTTAAAACAATCGTAATTAGCAAGCCAAGACAAAGGATTAAAATTAAAAATGAAAGGTGCGGTGCATGCAGCTTGCTTGTAAAACAGCACTAAGCCAACTTAATCCATTTTAATTCAGCGCAGGACCCGTGGCGCGAGCGCGGCGGTGCGGGGTCAGGTTCAGCTGCTGGGAAGGTGCGATACATCCGCCTGCGCGGTCCTCCCAGTGCGATAACGCCCGGCACGTCTCTGGGGAAGGCACCCGCTGCCCGGGTGTCCCTGGGGAGCGGGTGTCAGCCGTGTCTATCAGGTGCCGGGGTGCGGGGAGCACGGGGGGAGCAGGGCCCCCTGCTATTGTGCCACAGTTGTCATTGACTGATCAGGCCTTTTAAGCGTGCTTTCAGAGTCAATGAAACCACCTGAATAGATGAAAGGCAGACAGCTCCTGACAAACAAGGGGCTGCGGAATATTCATTGTGCATCTGCGAGGGAAAGATTAATGTATTAGAAATTAAAATGGGCCCGGGACGTATGATCTTGCTCTAACACTTGGCCAGACCTGTGTCACCCACCGCGAGCGCCTGAAGTCAGCAGACAATCCTGCCAAGGTAGCGGGGAATCATTAAGCATCCGGCTATTGTGCATGGTGAATAATAAAACTTTCCCCCTATTCTTTGCCCAGAGCTGACAATGAATAATTCTGGAGCTATTTGCAATGTTAACAGCACCTATCTTGCCCATCCATTCCTTTACGATAAGGATGGAAATATGCATTTCAACAGTCTGCACAGATAGTGATTCACAGGCGCTTCAAAGGACACCTGCCACTCAAGTGAAGGGCTGTCAGTCTCCCACCGCTGACGCTGCCAGGAAAATGGCGAAAAAGATTATCTGCACTTTATTTCTTTTTTCCTCCGATTATAACACTGTTACATTTGCCATCAACTGACAAGTGATTTACACTCGCAACTGTAATGTGTTTAAGCTAGAAAAAGCTATTCTCTTAGGCAGCCCTTATTCTTTCAAGGTTTACAACTGTATCAAATATACTATCGCAAATGTGATCTCGACCATACAGAATGCCATTATGGGAGATATTAGAAGCATTTAATCTGTTTGCTAACATAAAGGTGACATTGATAAAGCCCTATCTTTGACGTCAGGACCCAGCCAGCTCAGCCTATTTTTAAAAACCAGCAGGGCAGCTGCAGTTCTTAGGGGTGTGCCTGGAGGTTCTCCAAACTTCCCCACGCCAGGTGCTGGGAATGGGGACCGCTGCCTAGGACTCTTTTTTTTCTGGAAGAGGGGTCAGTCTGGAGCGTGTCACCACCATCTCCTGCACGCAGGCAGGTGGGAGACATCTGAAGGTGTACACTGGCTTTGGGTGTCCACGTTAAACTGGAAGATGAGTCCTCACACAGCAATCTCAGGACAAGGCTATGAGTCCCTCCAGTGCAGGAGCTCCCAGCAGTGTTCATTTCCCATAGACAAACATTAGACACAAACTGTTCCTGGTTCTCCTGGCAGCAAGATGCCCCACAGTTCTGCCATGCAAGCAGAGGTTTTGGAGGCATCCTTGTGTCCCACAGGCAGCGAGTGAGCTTTCAGACACATCTTCTTGGGCAGGGCCAAAGGCAAAAGCAGGTGGTCCCCAAGTCTTGCTCCTGCACCATGAGGGCAACACAGTGGGCAGAGCAGCAGGGATGTGTATTCACGTGGGCTTGGCTGTAGGATCTCCAGCACTACTGTTCCTGCATTACCCAGCTTCACCCACAGCCCCTTTATCCAAAACACAGCCAGAGGGACCAGCCCTAACTCCCAACACAGCTGATCTCTGCAGCAATCCCTGCCAGGCTAGCTGAGCCACAGGAAGGGACAGCAAGCAGTGAAGCAGTGCAGGAAGGTTTGGAAACACCCCTTTCACCCCAAAGGCTTCAGTGCAACCTGCAAGACAATCACTTGCATCTCATGAAAATGTGGGTCAATAAAGTGAGCTGGGCTGTGACAATTAGCAGTAGTCTATACTCTGGATGAGTTTTTGTTCAGAAGTGACTCTTGTGTGCTGCTGCTCCTCTCCTGTGCCCTGTGCCTTGCAACTCACTGAGCCACTGCAGTCCCAGCTCCCCTCCCGGCAGCTTTTGCACCCGGGGCCACAGCAGGATGGCAAAGTTGTCTTGGCCACCCCTAGGACAGACATGGTGATGACCATGGGGTTGTTGCCCAGCCATGTGCTCCCACAGAGGCTAAACTCGGTTAAATACCAACATTACAGAGAGTGCATCTACAGAACAGTTATAGCCCCTCAAATACACATGTATATTTGTGTATTTATACATTTATATTTTTTATCATTCTTTTTTTCCAAACACTGGCAGCCAACAACTTGGTTTCTTGCCCCTTGCCTTGTCCCAGGTAGACATTGCCCAAGACGTCTCCACCTCAGAAACATGCGGCGCCCCAGACAGCCACAGCCCCTTCCAGCAGTTCAGTAGCTGCTCTTCTCTAATCTGAGTTCTCCCAGGGAAAAATACAAACAAGCAAAAACCCCCACCACTCTGTTCACATTTATCTTAAATATTTTCCAGATTATTTGCTTCAAATTCTTCCTCCACAATCTTCCTATTGTGGTCTTTAAGCGGACTCCCCAAGCAGCGCAGCTCCGCTTCATGAATGTTCACTTTCTTTCGCCAGCAGTCAGCAGAAATACCGGGGAGTGACTCAGAGCTGTGGTGGCAGTGCTCAAGTTCTTTCCACTGAAAATAATTCTAGTTAGAGAGGAACAAACGCTGATGTGTTGTGTTCCCCGTCCAGCACAATTGCCACTGCCCCCGTGGTGACCAGCTATGCCAAGCACTGGACAAAGGTTTGGGGATGGGCAGCATCTAGCCACAAAACACCCCAAAACCTGCACTGGTCTGTGTACTCATGGTGAGTCCATGTTGTCAGAGGCAGGGCAGATGGGAGTCTTGCCATGCACCCTTCGGTGACGAGCATGAATAGCTCTCTTGGTGCTGATGCCAAAGCATGGCCAGAGCAGTGCAGAACACTGTGGCCTAGACAGGGTCCTGGGTCACATTGCTGCTGCCTTGACATGTGGCTGTGGCTGGTGGGGACCCATGAACCCAGGGACAAAGACAATCTAGTCAGATCCCAGCAAATGGGACAACTTGAAAACAGGCTTCAGCAAGACCCCTGCAGCTCACAAGAGTTTGTCATGCACAAGCCATGCTGGTACCCCCAGGAGCACTGCCAGGGCTGCTGGAGGCCGGACGGGCTGGGGCCAGCACGTCCCCACAGACCGCTCCTCTCTGCAAGAGGCACCATCCTTGTGCAAGACACGGATGACTCCTGTACTGGACAAAGCTGGTATTTTCTGCCTTGCTCTGCAGCACAGCACTGTTGACGATGCCAGTGCTGGAAATACTGACTCACAGGGTTTAATTGCAGGCGAGGTTCATGCCTCACCACCCCCACCAGGCATTGGTGTCCCCCACCAGCAGCCCCCGGGCTCAGCCCTGCAGCCTTCATTTTCTCCAAGCTCACCCTGGCCACATCCAAGCTCTAGTGAGCATCCTGCTTCTTTCCAACAGCTCCACAAACAGATTTTCCCGAGTTTGCTCAGAGTGAAATCCAGCCCTCCCCATTGGTAATGCAGCACTGCTGCGTTCCCTCTGGCACTTTGCATCTGCAATTAAGTCCATACTCTTATTTTGCCAGAAAAAGTGTTAAACTTCTTATTTTGTAGACCCAGCTGAAGCAGAGAGATCAAATTCAGTCCCTAGTAACTCCCTCGTGAATGTATGGCTGCTTCTTGGTTTACACAGTAAACTTTTGAAGTCAAATAAGGGGAAGGGAAGTATTCTGAAATGGCTGATATATGCTTTTTACAAACAGGCAACAACAAATTCCTCACTGGCTGGTGACAAGGCAAAAATGCAAGTTACGGCAGCAATATCATTGGTGTCAGTGGCACAAGCAGCTAAATGACACGGCTTTCTCATGCTGACTATTGGCTACCTGCTGGCAGGACTCCAAGTCCTAGCTGGGATTTACACCCTTTCCATGAGCCTCCTAAGGTCATTTACGTTAGCGATGGGCAGGGCAGAGTTGCCCTCTGAGCAGAACAAAGATGTTTTTAAAATGCCATTGCTCCAGGAGGGGTGAGGGGGGAAAAGCCAACTTGGGAGAGAGGAAGCGGGAGAGGATCTCCTGAGCTGTAGGATGCAGCAAGGCAGGGTGGAAATCTCCCCCAGGAGAAAAACGCTAATATCAACCTCACTACCTCCCCTCCTGCACCTTGATTTTAGGATGCACTGGTAATTTATTTGCTATTAAATGGTCTCACACAGCTTGCAGCAGGCTATTCTCTTTGCTCATGGTAGTTATTTCTAATGTAGCCAGGGGCACTGGAGAAGAAATACTAAGGTATTAAAAAGCTGGTAAAAGCACAGTGTCTGCTACACGCTTTTTAAAAGTAGAGCACAATTCAACCCTCAAACTTACAATCTATCTGCAAGCAACACCTGCACTGGAGTCAGAGCAGGGATGTAGGGTCAGGGTCATACTTGCAAGGGATGGCAAATGACATTTTAGCCTTTCATATTTATTCTTTCTCAGTGACTCCCATATAAAATTTGTTCAGAGTAAAAGTCAGAGCCAAGTTTTATGACTACAAATGCTGCAAACTCGACCTCATACCTAAAGAATCATACAATGGTCCTCCTGCTTTGTACATTCCCAGCAGTGGAAGTTTGAGAATCAGGACCAGGGAATTTCACTGCTAATTCATGAGAGGGAAGGAAATGCAATTTACTCCCCTCCATCACAGCCAGATTTTACAGTTCCACTCTGTGAGGGTGAATCATCTCTCTGATGAAGTTGACACATGGGGAGCATCGCAGCAATTGCTGTGACCTGGTGCCATGGGGATTGTGCAGATCTGGGATGAGTGTCCCTGCTCCCAACCAGGGGATGGGGAGCAGGAGTGGACTCACTGTGGCTCCCGCTTACGTGGCCAAGAATGAGACGCGTCCTGGGATTCAAAGCAGGATTAGCACCAGGTGCCAGGAATTTCTTCTTTATGTATTTTTTTCTGAATATTCCTCAGTTTAGGAGGAAACCTCAGTGCTCTCCGTGTTAGATATCTTGTGCTTGTTTCTAGCTTGGGTTCTGATTTAGATTTTTATTTTTCCCTATAGTTAATAGTTTTCAGCACTAAAGCTGAACACAGGGAGCAGTGTAGGACCAAAGGCCTCAACAACTGAGGACATTGTTCTGCATGTCTCAAAACTACTCTTCATGGGGACTTCTAGAACTCCATGCCTAATGGTTGAGTTTCCCCAGAACCAGGCCACACTCCTGCCTCACAATAACTACTTCTAGCCGTGTAAGTGGTCAGTTGTGAAAATACAGTGTATTTTTATTTTTGTTTCCACGTTTGATGGAAATGCTGGTAAAAGGTCTGGCATTGCCTGGCTACATCCCAGCACCCCAGCTGTGCATGACCCTTCCCTCCTATTTCTGCATAAAATATAGCATGTTGCAAACCAGCTAATTTTCATCCTATGGGATAAGAGGGTCGAATTTTCTGATGGAAGGAATATTTTGAAACAACCTTTTTTATCTTTTAATATTTTCAGTGAATATGAAGATAATAATAGTCTAGGCTCTTCTGTTTCAGTGTCTTTGGCAAAGAACAAGTGCAAGTGCACACCATCCCTGTTAACCAGCGGCACTACATGTGCCATGTCTGCTGCTGGTGCACTTCCAGCCTTGCACTTCCCTGCAGCACTTCCCTTCAAGGTAAATGGTCTCTCTATGTGAAAAATGTGTGGAATGGGGCATCAGATGTTTGACAATGAGAACATGGAGTGGCATTGCTAAACCAGTAAGTCTGAAGATGTAAAAAGCTACTGCTTTCCTTCCCTCTTCCTTCCCTCCTTCCAAATCCAGGATCCTCACACAGCCACATTTTCAGGAGATGAGCTTGAAACTAGTTGTAACTTCATTCTGCAGTGATGGATCATGCCAACGCAGAGGCTGGGATGCAGAGGTGCTCCCAGCAGTTCTCCAGCCTCAGAGCTTACCCGCTCCCTTAGTCAGGACTGTAGGTTTGTTCTGACCCCTCTTTTTTGGGAGCGGTACCCTGTAATTGTTGCTGCAGAGTTTAGCTGGCGCAATGAGGCCTCATCAATAAAAGGCATGTTATTGGTCACCTGGATCTTGTGTTTGTGTCTCTTCTATAAAGCAGCGGAAACAGAAAAGAAGAAACTACAAATCATGGTGGATCCATGCAGATAGATGTGAATAAAGTGGATTTTGTTCTGAAGAAGGGGTATTTTAAAATCCATCTCTGACCTGCAAACATGGGTTGTGGTCCCCACATAGAGCAGGGGTTTTGCAGCCCACTCTTCCCTGGCTCGGTCCCTGTGGCACCTGGAAGGTGTCTGCATCTACCAGTGGCTCCTCTGCAATCCCTGCATGGGTCTCTCAGGATGCTGTGCCTGACCAGTGTCTGCAACCAACCCTCTGCAGCATCTGGTTGTACACAAATGTTTAGAGCAACATGTACTGTAGGTTACAGAAACATGCAAGGATCCCCTTTCCTAATGATTTATTCTCCTGAATGAGGGTAGAAAGTGATCTGTTTTATGCCAGTAGCTCTTAAGCTTAATAGAAGAGTGAATTCAGCCTCCATCCCACTAAATTATCTGGCAAGAGCTGAACCCTATTTTTCTTTTGAAGAAGAACAAGGGCGCTGAAATAATTTGTGGATCTGGGTTCCTAATATTAAATAATTCTTCCTATTTAAAAGAGGTTTTGTAGGAAATATTTTATAGTTAGAGAAATAGTTTTTGACATTTTGGGGGGGAAAAGAACAATGGACCGTTTACAGGTCTACACAGTAGATTAATGAATCTAATTGAGTCTGTAGGGAAATGCTTCAGTTTAACTACTGGAACTAATTTATACATTCACTACATCGTAATAAGTCAATTTAAGTTTCTGGAAATAAAACTGGATATCCTGGGTATAGATTTGAACTATAAATTTCTGCAAGAAAGGAGTCTGTGTGTTCATTATACATAGTAAAATTACCATATGGACCTGTCAACACTTCTTAGCACAGCTTTGTAATAATGTCATTTAGTTTAACATTGTAATGTGCCAACTGAATTAATGCGTATGACACAATGAATGCCTCCCAACCGCTGGTTCTGGGGAGGTTTGCAACTTTTAAAAGATGTTTCTTATGCAAAAGAGTTTTGCCTGTATTTGCACAGCTAATATCTGGTCTTTGATCGGGTATTAATGAGTGTTAGAGAACTGTTTAACTCCCAGCAACTACTTCTAAAGTTTCAGGAATGGGGATTGGTGTGTTACTAAACTCAACAAAATCCTAATTATCATTAGTAGGATACAGGGCTGGTGCCCCTCTTTGCCAGGCAACATCTGAAAGCATGTATTTTTTGTCTTTCTGTCACTGCTGAGTTTCTCCTCCCTCCCAGTGTTATTTATGGCTCCATAGCCGCACGGCTGCTCTTCTTTTGGCCACACTGGCCATATGAAAGACGCCTGTTGTTTTGAGTTATTTTATGCTTGCTACAATTCTTATTCCCCACTTTCTACAGCATGCTTATAATACCCTTCTCTTTCATCCAGTGAAAAAATAAAAGATCTTGGTAGTAAATGGAGCCAGAGACAGCAACAGTGCACTCCCATTCCCTCCTTCTGATGAGTAAGTGGGGGAACTGATGCTGCTGCCTGCAGGGGAGAGTACATAAGTGCACTTCAAACCAAACCCTGGCCTCTCTAGCCAGCCCTGTGTCCAGATCACAGCTGACCCAAAGGGGAGTTCACCAGAACCGACCTGAAGTCAGCCTGGTTTGGAGGGGTGCAGCCGCTCTCTCCTAAGCCATAGATGCAGGACCGGCTGCCTGCCACCACTCTGGAGGAGGCAGTGCAGGCTGTGGAGCTTTGCCCAGTCTGGTTTCTGCTCACCTGTGCATAGTCCCACTCTGGGCAGTGAGGGACAGACAGGGTGCCTGAGCCATGTCCCCATGGCAGAGCAGCCAGGTTAGCTCCCTTTCTGTCTTCTCCACTTGCCAGCTAGTCCGTGCACACGGTAGGACCCCCCAGCTCAGCCCAGCAGCGCAAGGGATGCTCTCAGCTATGCAGGAGTCAGAGCCTGTCCAGCCCCAGGCACGCAGGTTGCTCACAGGCAGTGGTGGGTGCAGTATGGGCTTTTCCCCCTGCACGGCAGGGCATGTATCTCACTTTCTCTGCTGTAGGACACCCCAGGATCACACTCAACTCCTGCAGGAAAGAGAAGAGCAGCAAACAGCCTGCACAGTGCATACCAGCCAGAACAAACTGCCACGGGGGAAAGGCTAACATTTCCTATTGTGTCCAAGACCTGAATCCTACCTCCAGCCTGGGCAAAGAAGTCCCATGGCAGGGGTTATAATCGAAATGCAGTTGCAGCCCTAATTACTGAAGCTCCCTGAAGGCTGAAGTGACATGAGGATTGAAGGAAAATTCCTTTTGCAAATCTGAGGACAGCACTGAACTGGAGGGGAGTTTCTCCCAGGGATGTTCTACTTAAATCAAGCAGCATTACACCTTTTGTCCTTTATTTGTCTACTTCTTTTATTTCATCCCCTCCTTCCTATGTCTATCAGCAGTCTTGCTGAAGTGACACTAGAGATTTCATAAAATAGTACGGCATTCAGCTGGATGAGGGGAGGATAGGTGGGACACTGGGAAAAAAACAAACTTGCTAATCTCCCTGTAACTGGGCTACAGGCATCAAAGTGTGAAAGCTTTCCACTCTCTTAACTTGTGATGGGCAGGGCTGCTGTTTGCCTGAGCAGCTCGGCCCCCACTCCCAGAGCAGTAACAGCATTTCTTACTTGCCAGTGGAGCTGGGCTCCTGGGCTGGCTGCTGCTGTGTACAAGCTGGAGAGACACTGCCTGATTTCCCTTAGGGTGCAGTCTGAAAGACTAGTCGAATAACTAAAAATCCTACCTCAGTGAATCAGTTGAACAGCCTAATCCCCATGAAGAGATAGGATTTAGGATTTGACTCCCAGGTTCTTATCCAATTGCACAAATCTGTGTAGACCCAGCCACGCCAGAGCTCCCGATCCGCACAAGGAGATTGCAAAATGCCGAGTAAGTGCTTAATGCCAGCAGGTCTGCATGCATCAGATGTACCAGAGTGCTCCAGTTGGGAGTGAGTGTGCTGAAACATACCCATTTTTTGTAATTAAATATTGTAACTAAGGTTTTGCATCACTAATTACTTATTAAAAATCCAGTAGTTATTTACATTTCTGCACTCTGATTTCTACTTAAAGCTGTAACAGTTAATGTCACTACTTATGCAAACCTGATGGCATCTGCCTATAAAAGGATGATTATAAAAGATTAGCACCTTACCTATAAATTCATCTCACTAATAAGCAACAAGCTCATGATTGAAAGTCAAAGACTTTTGAAAGTAGTTAGACGTTTTATTTCCTTAAAAAAAAATTCTGATGACAATGAAGCAAGTGCTTGAGAACAGTGTGTGTGTCATAAGTATTAGTGCTGTGAATTAGATAATTCTGGGAAGAGTGATAAATAGCAGATCCTCAATTACATCTTTGCTTTATTCCCCAAGTGACTTGTATTTTGCTTGATATACAGTCAATGTGATTGCAGTTGTTTCCCAATGCAAGGAAAATGCCCTTCATGAAAACATTATCAATTATAGGCAGCTGTAATTGTGGGGAATGCTGGCGAGAGGCGGGCAGCTGACAGAGAAGGAAGCCCTTGGCTGGGCACCCACCATCCACACCCTACCCTTCCTGTTCCCCATGGGCACAGAAGATGCTGGTACCACAACAGGCAGGAAGCACACAGTGGGGAAAAGAGGGGGTAGGGCATGAGGATCATGTCCAGCATAAATGGAAGAGGAATGATGTTTGGGACCCCTACATTCCTCTCTAGCCCTTATAGTCACACTGGGATAATACCCTTGATGGAGAAGCTCCAGCCTCTTCTGGCTTTCAGCTGGTCCAGTTCTACCCAGGCAGCCCTTTCTCTACTCACTCAGACTTGCAATATGTTCCTTGACTACTGTTTCATTCCCTGCTGTGCCCAGGTAAAATATCTCCAGTGCTGGCAGGAGCGTGTAGCTGCAGAGCTGCTTAACACCTCCCCAGTGGGACAGCTTGGCTGGAGCTCCGGGGGCACAGCCCCTACAGAAACCAGTTTTGCTTTTGCTGAAAACTGCCACCAGCTCACTGGGCCCATAAAACAGGCTTTTCCACTTATTGTATGGTCCTTGTTTCCCTTTAATAAACCTGTAATTGTACATGCTCACGGATATTTGCTATGCTTCACGCTTTGACATCTCCTGCATGAACCTTATCCAGGTTAAGAGAGGTCACTAGTCAGTAATGATTTCCCAAGAGCCCAAACCCAGAATCTTTTTCTTTTTTTTTTTAATTTGGAATATCTTTTATTTAATTAACCACGGAATCAGGCAGACGGTGTTCCCTGCATAACCTACTGCTATAGGAAGTATTTCAGTGAATTTCCAACAGAGGAATTTCTCCCTCCCGCAGCGAAGCCGCCCGCTGCGCATCGCGGGCAGTGCCCACAGCACCAGGCTCTGGGCTCCGGCTTCCTTTCCACCCTCTTTCCCTCTCTCTCTTTTTAATTATGAAAATCAAGAAACCCGTAATTCCCATGACAGCTGTGACTACATTCAGACTTAACCATAAACTATGCAGCAAATGCTTGGTTTGTAGAAAATCATGTTCTATAACATATGTTTCTCATTATGGGGTAAATTTGCAAAAAATTAAGGCTCATTTCTTCTGCAGGTGCAAAGCAAAGCCTTGCATTTCCTGCTACCTGCTTTGCACCTGCAGCCCAGCATTTGGAAGCGCAAGGACTGAGACTTGCTTTTGCAATGCAACCAGAGGAGCAATTCCTGCCAGTGTCAGCCGTGCCCTTTGCACACTCACCCCAAGGGCACGTCTGCCTGATGGACGATTGGTGGCATTTCCACCAGGAGTAAAGCAGCACTACGATCTGTTGATTACAGAGGAGATACTGCGTGGGAACACTGAGGTGGGAACACTGGGGTTAGTGGGAAATGGAGGGTTCTGTGCTTCCCCAAAAGCCAATCTCCATCCTGCCTGCATGAGCTGCCAGCATGGCTGTCTTTGCAAGAATGGAGACAGGAGCTGCCCCAAGCTCTCCCTCTGAACCAAATCTGCCTTGTCCCAGCCGGAGGAGGAAGCAACACATCACAGTGCTTTAGTGTGAGGTAGTTTACTCCAGAGCTCTTTCTAAAGTTAGCAGGTCAAAGCCTGCGTTGGCTTCAGCACCCTTTGCTCCACTGCGAGGACCAGACCCCTCTGAAACACAGCACCTTCATTCTTGGACTTGTGGTTCATATACATTCATGTAGGATGTGCAGCCTTGCCTAGTTATCCTGCTCAGCACTGCTGCTGCCCCTTGCACAGACAGAAGACCCCAGCATGCCGTACACACCAGCATGGAGGTGCAACAGTCCCAGCAGATACCTGTAGCCTCCCAGCCCCCTGCTCCATCCCTTTGCACCAGGATTGCTTGTTTTACTGTCTCCAGATTTGACTGCCCCCATCTGAAACTGATGTGGAAAGAGGGCCTTTGCCCTTGCACAGACCTGATAGAGTCTCCCTGAGGTCCCAGGACTGTACACAGGATTTGGTTTGTTGCAGTTAGAACTGCCTGTCAACATGGTCCTGAAACCTCTGGCAGTCCCCTGTGCTCAGAAACAAGGGCTGCAGCAGTGACTGACAAATCTGTAGCAGCTGAAACAGGACTTCAGAAGGTAAGCGGGGGACTAGAGTGAAGTCCATTTTTGTTTGATCAGTCAGAGATGGTGATGACCCCATGGAACTGGTAAGCTGCTTCATGCCCTCACCAAGCCAAGCGCAGGCCCTGAGCAGAGCAGCTCATCCCATCCCTCAATAGACTCAATCTATTTAAAACTTCCTTATTTAAGCTAAATAACTTAAGTATCTTTGAATATCTCGGACCCAGACGCCTCAGGAGCTCAGGCTGTACCTATAGCAAGCTCCGGTGCAGCTTCAAAGGCCTCTGCTTTTAAGTCCTTCTCCGTCTCAGTCCCCAAGTAAAGAACACTTCCTCCCCCTCCTGGCTGCTCTGATTTCATCCTTCCATGGTATTAACCACATATTCCCTCTCTCCCATAGTCAAATCTTTTAATTTCAATTCCCTCCCCGCATCCATTGCCTCCACCTGTCTTCATCCAAAATGCCTCACTTTGTAAAAGGTTTGAAACTTAGCAGAAGCATGTTGCAAATGGAAAAGGGAATTTCATGTTAATCAAAATGGGTGTTGGCAAACTCACCAGCAAGAAAAATGAAAGCAGAGTTTCTGTTTCATCCAGAACCATGAATCCCGCTTGAAGGAGATGCTGCCTGGAAAGTTATTTCATGGCTTAACCCAGCCAAGTGCTCTGCGAGAGGTGCACCCATGTCCTTCCCATCCCCTGCCTTGGTCTCTGGCCATCATCGTCCTTATGCCCTTCTCTCACACTGACATTGCTTATGCTGCAGCATGGCAGACAGGCAGTCAGGCTGGGAACTGTTAGCCCTGGTGCAGCTCCTGGGAATCACTGGGGATGAGCCTCCCATTTTCAAATCAGAGCATCTTGCACACCTGAGCATCACGTATGTCCCTCTCTATGAAGGATGCCTTCATTTGTTTGATGCTTTCCCTCCATGGCTTTTGACCACATGGCTTCCTTTTCAGTTTTAGGGGGAGCATTTTGCTGCAGATAAATCGTGTCGCAAAAAAAAGTTCAGTTGTGGCAGTCCTTCTAAGATACTGGAAAGTAAGATGTTCCTCCGTGTCCTGCAACACCAGCAGAGTAAGCCTAACCTCCGTCTAGCCCGCAAGAGACTCTTGGGATAATGTATTTGATCCTCATCTCTTTTTTTTTTTCAGTTGAAATCTATGCAAATTGGGATTAGAAATAAAGAAAATAAAGTATTAGATGTACAGAAGTATGTTTTCCTACAGATATTATAATATTGCTTCCTTGGCTGTAAGAGCGGATTTGCCATTAAGTATTAACTAGACAGGTATTAGCAATAGCCCATGTCACTGTTTTAAAGGAAATCAATATACAACATAAATGCAAAATCAAAAGGTTCTTCCCCTAATGGTATCATCTTACCAGCACTGAACAAATAAACCCCACATCACCTTTTAATGCTCCCCAGCCCCTTAACTTGAATTGCTCACATGTTCCCAGACTCGCATGTCAGAGATCAGTGTTGAGAGCAGGCAGCTCACCATGAGGAGTGACTGGTGATCTGTGCATGGACGGGCTCCAGCAGATGTGCTCCAGCCTTGGGCAGAGCCAGCCTGAGACCATGCTGGAGCCTGATGGGCTCGATGGTGGTGGGCTTCGAGCACACAGAGAATCACAAATACCTTGGTCTGGTCAGCACAGTGCAGTCCTGCATGGCAATGGGTTCATTTTGTAAAGCACATCCCTGAGGATAAGTGGCTTTCCCAGTCTTACAGGACAAATAGGAGCAGGCCATTTATTTCTGTACTTCTCAGATGGGTGATGGTGTAATCCCAACGGCCTACAAAGTACTTTATCTGCTCTATGTTCTATAGGCAAACAAATGCAGGCACGGGAGAGCTGAGCTTCCCTTGGTGCCCCACAGGAGTGCATCCCTGCGAAGCATTACTGAGGACAAACCTCAGCTTTCATGCCAGCCCAGACTGGGGACAATACGGCACATGGTCACACTGACCACTATGAACGTTCACCATCAAGCTGAGTTAAAGCAAATCTGTGGGATAGATATGTAATTTGGTTTTAATGACTAAGCCACGGGGGTGTGCTACCTTCCCTGGTAACGGCTCCATATGTTTAATTATGCTCGCTGCTAGGAAATTACATTTTCTTTCAAGGCTGGATTTGTATAACCTCAACTTCCAAGCATAACTTCAAGTGAAGAATGAAGATTATATTTTTAGGATGTGTGATCATTTGCTGGGAGAAAGCATACAGAACACGTATCTAAAGAAGTTGCCTCATTAGATTAATTAACTTGTGCAGGCGAAGACTTACATGCCAGCTCTGGAAGGAGCGAGGGCCTTGAGCTGCCATCGCTTCCCAGGGAGGGGGAGTACTCGATGCTGTAGGAATATTTCGCTTCTCATGGGTATTCAAGGGCAAAGTCTGAAATCTGTGGCTCCTGTTTGCAGTATAAATGAGTATATAGTTTTTCCCTTCAGTCCACATGGAACACCTATAGAAAAAGTGTACCCTTAAGGAACAGTTTCTCTTTCCATCGGAAATCAACCCCTGGCCAGAGCACTGGGTGGACCCTGCAGTGGCTGGAGTTGCTCACAGCACACCCAGGTGGCTGGAGAAGCCAGGTCTGCCAGCCTGGCCTGGTGGCCCCCCAGGGAGCACCACTGCCTGGAGAGCAGGGGCTGCCAGCATCTCCCATGCTATTGGCTGCCAGGCTGGTGAACTGCTTCCTTGCTCTGTCCCACCTTCCAGCACCATGTAACCCACCCCGTTCCCATCCCCGAGTCTTATAATTCAATGTCAAGGGGGCTTATGTAATATTTAGGCGTGTATTACACTAAATTAATCTTAACATGAAAAATCTTTTGATTACATAGTATGCTTTTGTCATTGATTGATTAATTCATTTATTCATATAGTAATGTTATGTCCAACTTCTATTTATATTCAGTTGTAAAAGAAAGTTCCTATTCATGTCAGAGGAGATGAATTAAAATACTTATCACTGGTATTTGCTAGCCTACTATTTTGTAAGGTCCTTTTACAATATGTACTTTCTTTCCCAGGCAAGCTGCCTGCCATGAAGCCGTCCTATGGCAGCCAAAGGCTCTGGACCGGAGCAAAGGAACCAATCCCTTCCAGCATGGAGGGCCAGGATGCACAGGGAGCCACAAGCAGCCTCATGGCCCAGGGAGCATGGGCTGGTGCATCCCAGCCATCTGCTGCACACCCTTGCGGCAGAGGTGGAGACTGAAGGTAGTGTGACACAGGGTGGCCCATGGGACCACGCCACCAGCACCCCCACATCTCCTTTCTATGCAGGCCACTGTCAGTACTGCAATATTCATTCCCAGAAAGGAATACTGCAGGGTTGAGTGATGAGAAAGGCTTGGTTGTCATGGTATGAGGCTGTCCTGATGCAGAAGAAATTTCTCTTAATTTAAAAATAATGTTTAATTAATTTTAATTCTTTTATGGGCTCAATAATGCCATTAAGGCAGAGCATCCCAGGGCCCCGTGAAGAAGTAATAATGCAATGTGTGCATCCCCTCAGCTCCACGACCCCAGTCCCAGGTCCCCTTGCCATTCTTCGCAGTCACAGCAAATGCGGAGGGAGCAACGGGCTCTGGGAAGGCATCTCCCAGCCTCCATCATAGCAAAGCAGGGGGAGCCTAGCCCCAGCTGCAGTCCCTTGTCCCTGTGTCTGCACAGGGCTGAGGATCGGCAGATCTAGCAGTGCTCACCTTGTTTGCTAACAATGAAGCAGGCTAAAATTATCATCAATATGTTATTTTAATTTCATACACAATAATGAAGCAGTTGTATACACACGAAATATACCTTCTGCTATTTATATGTGTTTTTCTAAATTAAAGGGAATACAAAACCGGTGAGAAATAAACTTGGAAATATTCCCCTTTTGGGTAGAATAAAATTTCAAGCCAAGCAATATTACCTAGGAAAGGAGAACCCAAGAAAGAGCTTCTCATGTCTGGTCACCACTCGCAATGGCAACAGCACAACCAGGGGTTCCAGGGATTCACAGCAGCCTCCTGGGCACTGGAGCATCCTGGAAAGCTGCACCCAGCTGTGCTGGTGCTCAGCAGATATGCTGGGAAGACAGTGGAGGGGATGCAGGGCTGGGCTGGAAACCTCACCTCAGAGGGCTGGAGGGTTTTTGAAATTCAAAATCCTTTGGCAAGCATTAGGGAGCTCAGAGGTGAATTTAGCATCTCTAAAAGTAAACATTTTCTTTCTTTCATCAGGCTAAGACACCTGGACTGGTAGCTAAGCCACGCCAGTCAGATTGCAAATACATGAGTTTCTTACATAGAGATAATTAACAGCATCATCCCTGGCAGTATGAACAAGCCTCACTGGGGAGGACCAGGTGTTTCTCCAAGGCAATCCTGTCCCTGCAACAGAAGCTACAGTCTGCTGCAAGACAAAAGCTCTGCTGTGGATCCTCACAGAGAGGTGTTGTGGTGGGGTGATGGTGGCCCTCTGTGCCCCACCAGCTGTGGATCCCTGGAGCAGATGGCTCATGTCAAGGTACCCAGCGTTGCTGCACAGGTGTGGATGGAGCTCTTATGCTTGGCCAGTGGCTGAGAGATGCCTTCCTCTCTGCTGAAAACTGGGCTACAGAGACACAAGGCAACACGGAAAGCTAAATGCCTGTTTGACAGCTGCTGGGATGTGTGCTTAGTGCAGGGCACCAGGTGATTGGCAGCTGATATTTAGCACCTGCAATTAGAGCCTCCCAGATAAGGATGGCCCAAGAGAAGGGCAGACTTTTGTGACTGCATGATTGGTCTCTGTACTCTCCTATGCTGCTCTCTGTCCAGCCTCAGGTGCTCCAGTGCCCAGAAATGCACAAGGACCAGCACCTGGAGGTACTGGTGAGTATAGGCAGCACACAGTGTGTGTGGAGTCTGATTTTAACATCTCTGCACCCGGTTCCTCTCTCCCCATATTTGTACCTCTCACACAGACATGTAAGAAAAGATGGGTGCCTGTGTGTGAAAGAGAACTTGGAAGGGCTCTCTGTGCTTGGGCTGTTGCTTCATGACCTGCAGTGGCCACCCAGCACCTGAACACACAGAGCTTGGACCCAGGTGTTGGGGAGCTGCAAATGAGATGATGCATGAGCTCCTGGGATGCAGTGTTGTTCTGGGACATCTGCTCTGGGCATCCTGCTCTTCAGCTCTCCTGTTACTGGAGCCTTTTGGATGCAGTGCAGAAGACAAGCAGCAATTAGCACACTTACTAGCCTAATCTTGAACCAACTGGCAGATGAGAGCTGTTGCAACTTTCCGGTAGGTTTCTGTGCCAGGAAATCAAACCAGCTAATGAGGGCTGGGCTGCCGGCTTCTCTTACTGTTCTCCCATGAAGGGAAGGCTTGGGTTTGAAGCAGCTCTGCAGTGCCATATCTGAAAGCTAGTGTTGTGGTTTTGTACACATACACACACTTGATTCTCTTCATCAATATTTTACATATGCAGGTGTACATAATCTTCATTTTTATGCAAATCTCTCTGCAGCCAGACAGGTGCATTTTCTGATTTCTATTCATCATCAAGAAATCCAATAACTTGGTTGTGTACTTACATCTGGTTAGGGGTTGACCCAGTGTGCACTTAAGCATGGATTTCAAATATGGGCAGCAGGGAAATAGCTTATTTCCCCCCTGGCCTTTATAAAATTAAATGCAAAACCCCCCAGTGTTAGTGCAATGTTAATGTTGCAAGGTAGAGGATTTAAAAGTCAGGAAATTCCAGAACTTGAGGTTGCTCCAGCGATGCTGAGTTGATACACCACCCATCCTATATATATTTTATATAGTATAATGATAAATATCAATAGCTAAACAATTAAATAAGCAATATTAAAATACTGCTAGTAGTTCAGAATACTGAAATAAAGGGAAGAATAGCAGCAAATACCTTGTGTCTATCAGGAGACCCTTTAAGATCTCCTTGCTTAGTACAGATAAGTCTGACAAAAAGGTTTTGAAAAGGTAACCAGTGTTTTGACAAAGCGGCGCATTTTGGGGGCTGAGAGGTGTCTGATCACCATTGTAATTCTGTGGTTTTATTGCAGGAAAACAGCTCAAAACCAGAGGCTCTGGGAGGGTGCTGGACTGCTGCTGCCTTTCATGCAGCCAAGGTACCTTGTGGCTTTCACCTTCCCCGGGCTGAGCTGCCTCTCAGATGGGACACCAGCTGTAGAGGTATTTCTAAGTACATTAGTCCTGTTTCCTCCTTTTAATGGAGGGTTTAAAAAACCACCAACCAAAACTGAATATTTCCATGGGGGAAAAGCCTGGGGCTGTTTTCCAGCTGCAGGGCAGCGTGTGCTGCTGGAAGCTGCTGAAGCTCAGTGCTGGAGCTAAGCCTTCTCTGGTCCGTAACACAGTGGCTAATCTAAACCTGCTCTGTCCTTTGTCTACCAGTCTTCAAATATCACAATGGTTCTGCTGTTGTTGCTTCTTCACACATAGAATGCTCTGGGGTTGTTTTGGGGTTTTTTTTGTTTTTTTGCTTGTTTCAAGTGGGAAGAGTATTTGTTTCCTTTATTATCTTGGAAATAGATGACAAATAATATTTATTTATTTATTTATTTTTAACAGGAGCAAAAAGACATCTGGCACTTAGGAATGGGCCAAAAATGAAACCCTTCAGCATATGAGGGCACTTATTTCCTACAGACAGGCATCTTGGTCCCACTGCCCAGGCTCAGCCTGCGCTGGGAGCTGGGACTGCACAACTCCACTGCAGTCCCTGTGGCTCAGTTGGGTACTGAGACCTGGAGCAAGTCAAATAATATCAATGGTGGCAAGTCATGTTTAAAATTACAGGCAGCATCCCAAGTCACACAGGTACTTTGGAGGGCCATTGAGAGGCTCTTTCTGGGCACGCAATGGAAAACAGCAGCTTCACACATCCCGCTTGCATTTGCTGAGGCAGCAGCAGGAGCATCTACTGGTGGCATCAGCTGGGTTTGCAAATGACCTGGATGCCTCATGTGATGATTTTGTCATCATCACAAATCATGCAATTTTTTGACCATGTCTTTATTTACACGTTTGTGTGTCTCTCACATATACTGGGATTTCAGGTATTCAGTATCTTATTCCTGCACCGTTTTGGATCATGTCCCCTTGCCGGCACTGGGTGGCAGGTCTGTAGTTCCTGTGCTTTCTGCAGGAAGAACTGAATGGCTCTGATTGTAGCTGACCTCAGTAAGGGGTAGGTGAGGTTTTCAGGTTTCCTTTAATTGTACTTATTCACCAGTCACAATTCCTACCAGAGTGTGCACACAAAGTACAGTTACATTTTGTGGCTCTTTGATATCCTACCATCTTTTTGGCAGGACCCTGTGACTAATCAAAGTCAGAACCATGCTTGTTTCTGGCCATTCACTGAGTCACCCCCAAAAGGAAATAAGGGGGGAAAACCCCTGGTAAGGATAAAAGGTTCTCCTCTTCAAATTAATGCACTTCCCTGGAACAAGGACTGCTGCATCCTATGGCCATGGAAACGGCTGCCCATGCTGCCGTGCTGGAGAGATGCTGAGGATGCAGCCCCGTGCTTCAGTCCTAGTGCACAGGTAAAGTGTGTACCTCTTATTATTCCTGCCTGGCTGCTGCAGCTGCTACGCTTTCATTCCAAAATAATATTTTTTCAAATGAAGTAGCAGAAAACAGCTTTACATTTTTGTTATCCCTTCCAGCACAAAATAAAAAATGCCTGTGCTGCCACTACCTGATTCAATCAAGTGGAGTACATTGGATACCCACAGGCTACAAGTACTGGAAAAAGCTGACTTGTATTTTAATTAATAATGCGATACAGTGTCTCAACAACCAGGCCTCTGGCAATATGCTTTGCTTTGTTCATTATTTGCTGTAAACAATTTTCAAGCAATGTGTAGACAACCCTATTTTTAGATTTCTGCTAATTCATAACACTAACAAAATGCAGGATTTTTCTTGTGCAATAAAGCAAGCGATTAAACCTCCTTTTTAGCCCATGGAAAATTTCAGACTGGTTCTAATTTCAGGAAAAAAAATGCCAAAACCATTCAATAAGGTTTCTGCTGGGTCTGGCAGGGTTGCTGGGAGGTGCTGGAAGGAGGTAGGTTTAGGGGAATGAGGGATAGCACTGGCTCGGGATGTGGGGAGTGCTGGGTTCAGACTTCAAGGTGGAAAAGGAATGGGATGTAAAGATTCCTGCTGTGTTTGCCAGGCTGTCCAAAGGTTTGTAACAGTGGTTAGTGACTGCGTAGAAAGAGAATGCAGGAGGAATGGGGATAGCAGTACATGCTTTGCAGTGTCAGCCACAACCATTTCCCAGCAAAAGCAGGGCCTCCTCCTCTACATGTACCTTGGCTTTTGCTGTTTATCTGCTACCTGTTGAAGCACTCGGTGTGTTCAATGGGTCCTGGGGGTCCCATGCACTGAGGTGCAGGATATGACCACACCAGGTCCCAGATTTGGGGTTAGGCCCAAGGGTGCTCCCAGGTGTGGGGTGCCCCAGATCTCAGCTAATGACTCCTGGTGCCTCCTCCACCATTTCCATGGGCATCTCTGCTCTCCACCCTTTACTCTTTAGGGACTGCTCATGGACATGGCAAGCAGTGGGTTCGGGGAAGGAGCTGCTCAGCCACAGTGACATTTTTCTTGGGGAGAATAACTTGTATTTGGAAAGAGCCAAGATCCAGGCTTCATGCCTTAAGTCTGCTTTCACTGCTATTTGGCAGGCAAGGAAGGCCCCTCCAGCTTTTGCCGTTCTGCAAATCTTCCTCATGAGCACAAATAGCAGACTCCTGCATGCAGCAGAGCCCTACTCTTAATTAACGTCTCTTCCCTGGGCCATCTGCTCAGCCAAGATGAGGCTCAGCCCTCCCGCCAGGCACACGTGCCCCTGCTGCAGCCCTCCAGCAGGGAAAGTGATGCTCCTTGGGGATGTGGTTGTTATGTGCAGGCAAGCAAAGCTTTTGGCACTGAGTCACCATCTCGGCCAGTACTGGTACTTCTGGCCTTTTTGCATCTGGAGATAGGCTCCAAAGGCAGTGTGAGTGAAGCATGAACCTGCACTCCAGCTGCCTGATGAGCCCTGCAGGTGCAGGGCACATACCACCCTAAGTATGCCCTCCCCAGTGAGAATCACCTCCTCTCCAGGCTCCCCCCTAATGACTTGGCAGCAGACTCGCTGTTTGACACTACCAGGTAAGAGGCAATTGGTCAGAGCACAAAGTAAAATGTCACCCAAATGTCACAGCAATTTCCTAAGTGTCCACAAAATGGCAGATGCTCCTTTTCGTTGGCGCATCAGCTTCTTCTTGGAACAACAGCACCTCACTTCTATCCACTGTACCCCTTGTCATCTCTCTGTGCTAGTGTGGGGTGCTAAGGGGCACAGCTGCCACCGCACTGGAAGAAGAGACATTGTCACATTAGAAGAGCCCTTTCCTGGTCATTGAAACAGGCATGTTCATCACAGCCTTCACCTTTTCCAGCTTGATGGTGAGCAACTGGTGTCCCCTTAGTGGTCGATGCACACTGTTTCTGCTGGCCTGGCTCTTCCTCCCTTTCACATCGAGTCACAATGCCAGAAGGAGGTCAAGCACTTTCTAGGGCTGAACAAAGAAACAACCTATGTTTCTTCAAAATTTTTAGAAGGGCAGAGCTAAGGTGTAGCATTCTGAAACCAGCGGTAAGCATGAACAAACAAATGCCTGTATGTATCTCCTCAGGGCTGGGGAACCTTCACCCTTACACTGTCCATGTGCACTCATAGCTGTGAACCTCTCATTTCATAAACCATTAACCACCAGATTAAACAGCATGATCACAAAGTTGTCCTGGGTCATCCTAAGCACTTGCATGCTATCCCTAGGGTGGTTGCTCCCCATCTGCGTCACCTATGGAGATTATGTCCTTGCTGCATTAGACTTCAGAGCCATCTGAAGTCCTTTGTGGAGAACTGTTCCAGACTTCCAGAAACTCTTCATGTTTAACGACTCAGCTGCTATTTGCAGGACCTGCATAACCACTGCACACCATTTTCTGTGAACACATGAGGTTGCCTGGACTGCTCCTGGTGGGGAAGAGAAGTTGCTTCCAGCCCATCCTGTTCCCAAACCCTCCCAAGGTCTGTGAAAAAGCCCTCATCCCACTCCTTGGACATGGGTGATGTTTTTGTACTTCTAATTCCTGCAGGACTGGCTTCCAACAAAGATGGCGGGGCAAAACCTGTTAACACCAAGACTTGATTTCTTTTGGTGGGATAGCTCTTTCTGCTGCAGCTGCTCCCTACTAGCAGGTTTTCTACAGCAGCAGCAGATGGTGACCTGAAGCAGAGCTCCAGTTTTGTCTCACCTTCTCCTGTGCCTTGTCATCTTCATGCAATACACACTGCTGGTACTGCATTTGCTTCAAAGGAGTGGAAGATACTCTTGATCAAAGATGGCCATGATGGCACGCAAGGTGTATTCGTATTCATAACTCTGCTGCGTGCGTGGCCTCTTGCTGTGCCTAGCACTCCTGGCACAACACACACCACTAAAGTCTAAGCTGGAACATTCCTGCAGAGGCTGGCAGAGCCGTACAGCCTGCTCCCTCCTGGCAGCACACTTTCTTGGACATGACCTCGTGCAACAGAAAAGTCGTTGCAAGTAGGAACCACTCTCCCTTCTCTCCTGCTCATCAGCTTGTATGCAATACAACACAACAGTGACACATGCTCACAACGTAAGACAAGTGTCAGAAACAGTGAGCTCTGACTGCTCTGATGAATATGTAAAAATATCACCAAGAGCCACAGAGGAAAATGGACCAGAAATAAGGATACACATTCTGAAATAGCACACCATCTGCTGCATAAAAAGATCTTATACAACCGCAGCCAACCCATTGGTATGTGGTGTATGAGACAGAGCTCCCCTTCCCAAACTTCTCCAGCAGGCTATTCTTTACAAACCTGGAGGGAAGCCACACCTTCTGCAAGAGCAAGAGATCCAGCAGAGGGTCCTACTGTCCTGGTTTCATCTGTGATAACTTTCTTCTCAGTAGCTGGTAGAATGCTATAATCAGTCTGCTTTATCAGTAATATTGATAAGACACTGATGTTTTTAGTTGGTGCTAAATAGTGTTTATACTAGGTCAAGGGCTTTCTCATGCCTTATCAGGGGGGAGGTTGGGGGACACAAGAAGCCAGGAGAGGACACAGTCAGGACAGCTGACCCAGACTGGCCCAAGGAATATTCGAATACATATGTCATCATCCTCAATACATAAACTGGAGGGGAGGGCAGGAGAGAGAGCTGGCCAGAGGAACTGGCTGGGCATCACTTGGGAAGTGGTGAGATGTTTGTGAGTATAGTGCTTCACTTGGTTTGTATATTTTAATTATTTTATCATTATTACTACTTTCTTCCTTTTCTGTCCCATTAAACTGTCTTTATCTCAACCCAAAAATTTTCATGCTTTTACCCTTCCAATTCTGTCCCACATCCCACTGGGTGGAGGAAATGAGTGAGCGGGTGCATGGAGCTGAGCTGCCAGTGGGGGTTAAACCATGATCACTGCTGTATGTGTTGTCTTTGTTCAGTTGAGCCCTGTTGCTCATCTGGTAGTGACCATACACTGCCATCTCATGCCACCAGGGCACCAGCACACAAACTATTGACTTTCTAGAGGTGAAACCCTGGCCCTATCCAAATTGCAGTAAAATATCCCATTTATGTGGCTATGAGGATGCAACTCCTTCAGCTGAGTTTGAGGGTGGCATGTACAGCTGCACCTTGATGGTTACACACAACTGCTGTGCTAATGGGATTGTTTTGCCTGTGACCGCTCTGTTATTTTGTGACATTAATTCATCCTATCCCCTCATGCTTGTATGTGCATTTAGTTCTTGCAACTTCAGGATCAGTTTCTAAATCTATATAAATGTATGCATAAATAGCTGTGCTTTCTATTTTACCTGCTCTGTGCATTAAGGACTCTAGACATTCCTTTAAGTGACTAGTCAGACATACGAAATATGCATTAACATCATAGCTAGTCTGATGAGTTGCAGTTTGATAGCTTGCTTCTAATGAAAGCCCCTGCCACTGCAAATACAGGAAATTATATTATTACAGAATGCACAGCCCCTGCATGGCAGTGCTGTAATTATACAAGTTCTAACAATTAAGTGCTTACTGATTATGTGTTGAAAGGAAGCTGAACACCATCAGATCATATCATTGCTGATTTATTAAGTTATTATTGGCCACATCCTGAAGCTCTGACTATCCTTCCCTGATCAAAACTCCTCGTATACCTGAATAAAGATGAAGATTTTTGCCCTGTAGTATTTCAGGCAACAGTGTGTAATCTCAAAACCTTTTCAAATGCTATTTATAATCCTGAAGCATATTGTTTTATGCTTGTTGAGTTTTATAAACAACTATTCTTCCTGCAAGGATAAAAATAAAGTCAACCAATGGCTTCTGCATTTAAGTCAGGTCACCACAAAGTGCAATAGGCAGGATTTTAAAAGGTCTGGTTTTACAGTTTATTGAAGAAGAAAGAAAGAAGGTTCTTGAAAGCTTCCTGACTGTGTGTGTGCTGCAGTATATTATGTATAAAATAAGGTCATATATGCATTATCTTTATGCTAGACATTAGGCATGAAATGAAACAAAGCTGACAAGCAGTTCACTGCATGTTTTCTGTTAATATCACAAACTTAATTCATCCATGAGAAGACTCTTTGCATGGAGCATGTCATTGACAAAAAGGTACTAGACAATCATAAAAAGAACAAGGTAAGTGATCTTCATCATTATTATTATTATTTATTCCATCTCTTCCCTTTTCCCCCATTAAGCATTTCATTTGGAAATTCACTGGGGAAAAAGAATGGCAGGAAATGCATTCTGCTTTCCCATCTGAATATCCTTAAGTCACATATGTTATAATATATTTGCATTTTTAAATAAATACCCCTCACAGAAACAAATTAGAAATGGTTATTTATGTCTTCCAAAGCTCTGTTACCCTGCAGTGCTGTCAAAAGGTCAACCATTGCCTCTAACTTTGCTGTGCACACAATGACCTGGAAGTACCATCAATAATGACCCTATGGCTGCAAGTCTTGAAGACTTAATCATCTGACATACAAGGAGCCCTACGGCATTCATACTTGGCATTTGCCTTATTGAAATGTACACAGACAATATGCATTTTAAACAATTCCAAGCTGCATGCCTAAAATAATCATCGGGCCACAGATCCCTTTCTGAAACAGGCTTCTCGCTATTTCAGCTCTCTCGCCTTGATGAGCAAGTCAGCTAACGAAACAATCTGATGCATCTGGAGCTAGAAACTAGCTGCATTTGTTATTGGCATTTGCTCCATATTGCGAGGGAAAGTTATTATCTGCGTCATCTGGAACTTAATTACTATCCGCTACCAGCCAAATTTGATTTTAAGCCTCTCTAAGAGAGTTCATAAAGCATAACAACAAAAAGGGGGGGAAATTCTGCATTAACAGGAAAGAACCCCATACAAAACTGACTTCCCCTGTAAAAGCAGCTGCACCTGGAAGTCCTGTGTAGCTTTGGTCTTTGGTCAGCAGGGTCTTCCTGCTAAGCCCATGTCCTGCTCCAGGTCTTATATTGATCAAAAAAGGCCAATTATTGCAAGTTTTCCTTCAGCCTACCCAAACCTACAGGGAGGGAGATGAGAAATCCCTTGAGTAGGAAAGCTAAAATCAGTGTTAATTATTGTGATCACAAAGTGCATTATTTAATGAATCCGTGCTCAGGAACACTTCTGCAAGACCACTGTATGTTGCTGAGTGAAACAGGCCCAGCAGGAACAATTCTGATGTATAGCCACTGGCAGGGTCTGCAGAGCACATGCATTCACCTTGAGTGTCTGCAGGCACGCACATCAGAAGCACCTGCTCACCTGTTGCTTTGGCTGTCACGCTCCTTACAGTGAATTAAAAGCTTCCCTTGCAGAAGTTAAACCCCAGAGACCCACAGCAAACCTCTGGGTCTGTGGTAAGCCAGCAGTCCTCTAGTAATACCCAGATAATCCTCCTGAGGCCATGTCCTGTGCCTCCAGCCCCAGCAAGAGGGGAAGATGGAGCAGACAGGGATGTATGACTCCCCCTCAAAGGCTGGCCAAGGGGCTGGGACCAGCCACACACTGGCTCTGCCTGCTCTGCCTGAGTGGGTCTGCTCCAAGGGGGAATTTTTGAGGATTTTGAAGATGCTGGAGCATTCTCTGCCTATTGGGCAGAAAAGGCAGATGTTTTTGAGGTGGTGCCCAGCTGGTGATGGGTATGTCTGACAAGGTGGGATGTCACCACACCACCCAGAGTGGTCGCCATTGATGGGAAAAGCCCGTGCAAGGGTTGCAGGTACCTGAGCTGCTTCTGTGGTTGAGCAGGGCTGTGCTGTGTGTTCCTAGCTAGCAGTGCACACCTACAAGTTCACATGGGCAATAAATACCATGCCAAAGGGAGAAGCTGGATCTGCAACCTGCCCTGGGCAGTCCCTGGCCCGGACCCTTGGTCTCTCATGCTGCTGCAGGAGAGCGTGGAGATGTGGTGGCTGCTTGGGAGAAGAGTCAGCATATGTTAGTGGAGACATAGCTGTTTTCTCTTGCGTGTTTACCCTCCTACATATCTTCTCAGAGGCTTGAAGAAATTATGCTTTGGTACAGAAAAAAAGAAAAAATCTCACAAAAAAAAAAATCTTCCCTTTCCTATCCACCCTTGAAAAATGTGCCCAAGTGATGTCTCTTTCTGGTATTTCACATTGCTGGGAGTCAGGAAAACTAGCCTGTGCACTTTCCATGTCTTCTGTTTTAATAAACTGCACATTAGTTTCATTCAGCAGTTCCAGCCTCTGGCTATCCGTTGTGCTGTATATTAGTTTTAAATACACATTGCTTGCAATAACACTGGAGCAGAAAGCTGTGCCTCAAGTTAAGAAATGGTTAGGATTGCTTTACATTTGCAGTTTCATTGAAAACATTTATTCAATCAAAGGGAAAAATAAATGTGGTCCCTCCGCTCTGTCAAGTATAAACTGTTATTGATCTCCTAAATGAAATTTGTCCATGCTGATCGATCAAACACATTATCTTTTTTTCCCCAGTCTATTACCAGCAATTGGAAACTCAAGCATCAGTAGCAGCGTGACCACACGCAACTGTAAATTTAGCCTATCAGCTCCCAAAATCTGAATTATTCTTGTCCCCTTCCTTTGTCTGCAAACAGTGGGATGTCTGCATTATGCCTGTATTTTTTACCAAGGTTAGAAAAAGTTACACTTCATAAAATGCTGGGAATCATTTGTGTCATGTTAAACTCCAGCTGCATGATAATAGCCATGAGACAGTATGGAGACAGCACCAGTGCCTGCCCAGGCCCTCCACTAGTGGTGTGGGGACATGCTTGCATGCCAGCCTGTGACTTCCTGGCTGGCTACACCCACTGGAGCAAACCAGTGGATTTTAGTATTTCCTTGTCTTCCATTTTGGACAAACCTGGTATTTATCATAAACACTTCTGGTGTATAAGATGTCTTTTATATTTCCCACTCTGGAGCAGGCCTGATGACACCAAGCCACAAGCCCAAGGGAGGCATCCCTCTGTGCAGGCACCCTCTGCTCACCAGCACCTCTGGCACAACGTCCCACTGCTCTCCCCATTCCTGGCATAGGGTTATTGTGCCTTCCATCAGGCTGTTCCACGTATTGCCCAGAAGGACATGACTATTCCTCCCCATCCCTGCCTTTGCACTGCCCTCTTAGAGAGATGTGTCTGCAGAAGTGCTAGGGGGAAAAGCAGTGTCCTGGCTGAAAACAGGAAGTACAGAGCATACTTCGATGTTATTCATCCTGCTTGTGGCATTTCTTGTCTTCACAAACTAGCACAGCTATGGCAGAGGGGAAGGCTTACACATCCTTTTCTGACTATCAGGATTTCTATATGAGGATCTGGAAATGCTGTGTCACATGAACCTGCCTAATGAGAAAGCTCAGTAGATTGCTAATCACAAAACCTTTACCATCCCCAGGGCCAGGCCCTGCTCCTGGTGCTCTCAGGAAGGGGAGATACTTCAGGGAGAGGATGGCATATGGATGCAATGCTTCCAGTGGATGCAGGAGCAGGAGCAGGGTCCCGGAAGGATTATATCTGCCCAGGGATTCAGCCAAATCACACCCTTGCAAACCACCTGCGTATGGACACGCTGAAATTGTCTGATGTGAACTCCCAGGGCTCGGCAGAGCACCGGTGTTCAAAAAGAACTTAATTTCAGGTAGGCTGTGGAAAAAAGGTAATGCTTGTCTCTTAATAGCCATCATGAGGGGCTTACTATCCGCTGCTGTCAATAGCTCATATGTTTGTCTTCTGTCTTGCTGATAGGTAATAATTTTCCTAGCAAGCTTAGGGAGCAGTGAGTTTATTAAAACTAATAAGGGAAGGAGTCACGGGTTTTTAAAAATCACTCAGGAAATTATTACTGACAACTCTTTCTTGCCTCACTCCACAGAAGGAAAGCAATGAGAAGTTAAGATGCCTTACATGATGTCAGGTCATGATTTGCTGCCACATACACTCAGGACATACAGGCTTTATAATGCAACGTCTTGCAACAGTGGCTTACATTGCAAATAAAACAGCCTGAAACTTCACCTGGAGTGATAGAAGCTTCAAATGTAAGTTGTTACAAATGTCTAATTTTAGATAAATATGGCAGAAATTACATTTTAAGGAAATAACTATCTGTGTCACATTTTGGATGCTTTTTAGCACCTGCTTAGGTACTGAAAATTAAAATCCCAAGAAATAGTAGTGAAAGACAGCACTGACCCTATGAAGACAGAAGAGCCAAGTGCTGGCTTTGCTCATGGGCATGTCCCCCAAAGGCTCCACAGAGCCCATCTTCTTCCCAGGTGGAAGACAAGGGCAAAGCACAGCAAGGTAAAGCCAGCCCGTCTGCTCAGTTCACCTGGGACAAATCCTTCCCAGTCTGTCCCTCTGTCCCAGGGAGCTGCATCCCACAGGAGAGCTACTGGCATCTGCAACCCCAAGCCATCAGCAGGCTTGTGGGATTTAATGGACAGGAGATAACACAGCCAGACCTTTTTTGAAACCAGACCAAAAATCTCACCCATCCATATCAAGATTATGTCTCCTGATTTGACATCTCTCTCTCAAAAAAAACCAAATCTTGTCTTGCCATAGCACAGCACCAACCCTTTCCTGGGACTGGTTGTTCTGATGGTTCATTGCCTGCACAATTCTGGACCATATTTCAGCCTGAAATAATCCAACCTCTGCTTCCTGCTGCTGCCCTTCATGTCACCTTCCCTTCCCTTCCTTTAGCTGGAGCTGTGGGCTTCCTCTGCTAGGCAGCCCACAGAGCATGGAAGGTTAGCCTGGATAAATGAGACTGCCTTCCTAACCGTCATGCCTTGGGGCAGGTTTGCTTTATCTCTGGTTACTCTCAAGGCTGTTTTCTGGACACCTTCTGACTTCTAAATCCCCTTCCTGAGGAGCAGACACTAGACCTGAATGCACCAACCCCATGACACTCCCACCGCTCCATCAGGGCTCATTTCAGCCATTTTTCCTTCCTTTCTGGACACCCAGAAGTTTTTCCCCACCTCAGCTTTGGCACAGTGGGCTTGGCCACCAGACATGGGTGCAGTCAGAGCCTGTTGGTGTATCACCGACAACCAACTTGTTCACCTCATTATTTGGTATTTTCCATGGCTTTGCCCACGTCATTCACGGGTTGTGTGTGAGACTTCCCCTCCCAAGTCTCAGGGTGGTATTTCCTCCTGCCTCATCCTACCAGGCTGGCCAGATCCTTGGCCCGCACTGAGCCTCTCCTCCCCAGGTAGGAACCACCATGGTGGCTGCTCATCTGGGGCCAAATATTTAGCCCAAAGATCCCTGCTTCAGTTTCAGACATCAAGAACAGCCCTTATACCCAAAGCTTTGTCCGTTCTGCAACCACACAAGCAGGTCTAATAACAGCAATGACCTCTGCCCATGTTGCAGCTGAGAATGTGATCTCAATGAAGTTACTTTTATCAATCATGCTTTTAACCTAATAAAAAAGATGACGGGGGAAATGACATAAAAACCAGTTTCTTGCCAATATTGTTGAATTTCATACTATTATAACAATCTTCTACGAAAAAAAGAACATGAGCATGTGTGGCTACATCCATTTCTGTCTGAAGAAATGTCTGCAGAAACGCTGCTTTATTACCCCCTGGGACTTGTCCTGCCGCAGGGAGCAATCCTTCTCCCTTACTGGCAGGAGGTTTGCCTCAGTCATCTGTAGAGCCCCTCCTCATTTTCCCCATCATGAGATTTTCCTCCCTGTGCTGTTTCACAGCTGGACTGTCACAAACATAGTGATGCAATTTCTACTTCACCACCACAAAAAAGGAAAAATAGATCCAATTTTTCCTGGAAAAATTTGAAACATTGGCAGTGTTGTCAGAATGGCAGAAGAGGAGGTCAGAAACTGGTGTTGCCTAAGGCACGATGCAGCCATCACCAAGAAGTGGTGGCACTAGCCCCAGTGCCCTCAAGGCTCCCTCCCTCGCTGCCATCACACCGGCAGAGCCTCCCATACCTGGAAACATTCCTGCATGCCAGCCATGGCGTGTGGCACTGAACCTTCCTAAAAAACAAACACCAAGTGCCTCTTGCAGGCTGCTGAGAACAAGGGGCAGGCAGATGCCCAACAGCCAACTCTTCATGGCAGTCATAGATCTCCTGGTTCATACTGGTCATGCACAGCCATCTCTGAAGGCTGGGCAGGGCTTCTGGAACCCGAAGTGAGAAGCACTTTGTCTGCACCGTGTACTGCCAGGCATGTTGGACAAAGCCTTGGGTGGCATGATCTAGTGCAAGGCATCCCTGCCTGCGTAAGGGGGGTTGGAACTAGGTGATCTTAAGGTCCTTTCCAACCCAAACCATTCTATGATTCTATGACTGACTGGGAGATTCTCCAGCAGCATATTCACAGGACAGAGGAGTTAAAAAAAAGAGATGAGGAATGGGATGCGCTCCCTGAATTGCACTGGGATAGGCCCACATGAGTAAGTTAAGTTACCTGCCAGGTCAACCACAATGTATTAGCGTTTATCAGCCCCATAATACTATCATAGGTTTGCATTAGTATTTCACTTTTTCACTCTCTTTGTGTTTAACTTTCAGGCTATGGGACTCTGAATTTGGAGGTTTAAAATTAATAATGATTGAAATACCGTAGTTTTTAAGTGCAAAATGATACAGGATTGCCAGGGAGTGGTTTCTGCTACTCTTCTACAGGTCTTTAGGGGGCAAAGCAAAGAAAGGTGCCCTACGATCTGAGATAGGCATATGGGATGGGACTTTGGTTTCATTCCAGGTAGGTTCAGGGGGAAACCTTGTAACAAAGTCCTCCAAGCCCTAAGGGTGGCTTGAGCTTTCACAAGCAAAATTAAAAGGAAAACAAAACTCAAAGAATAAAGTGGCACAAAGCACCCTTGGTGTGAGACTTGGTGCTTTGGGCTGGGGCTGCAGCTAAGAAATAGAAAAAAAAAACCCAAAGAAACAAAATAGAACTAAGGACTCTTCGTTCTGAACTTAGACTTAAAACCAAAACCTTAAATTTAATATGCTTCTTTTTTCTTCCAGTTTTTCCTCTAGACAAAACCAAATGATTTAGTTATGCTCTGGTGCCTCTTCTCCCTTTGGCTCTTTAGTAAATTGTATCAAACTGTGCATGTTCTTCCCCAAAACATCCCTTTTCTCCTTTACTGGCATTTTTTGGGTCCATGTGCCTATTCCATTTTCCATGTGAATGATAAATTCTCCTACTCTAAAGAGCGAGACAGAAAAATAAATCCACTTTACACAAGGTTTTCTGGAAGGGCCATGCAGCTTCAGTAGCCGTAGATGCTTCTGCATCCTCCTGCCCCATGCCCAGTTTAAGCCGGATGGGGAGGCAAAGGGCCACCAGCACTGCTGGAACCAGAGGCTGACACCAGAGCACTCACAGGGCCTATCAGGCCCTGAGATTTCAGCAACCCAACAGTCTTAGTTTGTAGACAAAATAAGCTTAAACATGCTATTTTCAATTTTTAGCGTAGAGAAACATGGAGTGCACCCTGAATCCCCATAACATTACCAGTTTTATCCTCTGGAGCGCGTACCACACAATAATGGCATGAGACATGCCATCCTTCCATGCAGTTCTGCCTGCCCTTCCTCTGACACCTTGGACCCAGCAAAAGCCTCAGAGCATGGAAAAATAAAACTCACCAATAAGAGAAGTAGCTTTATTAGGTTCCCAACGTCTCCTAGTTCAATAAGTTGAAATTATACAAGTCAGTTTTTCTCTTTAATCATGGGGTGAGCTTTTAAGAGGAAAACAGCCAAGTCAGTCAGGTTCTATAAATGATATTTACTGGTAGATAATTCAATTATTGTAGAAAATTATTTTAAACATTAAGATGCACAAAGTTCAGTTTTTTCCTGTTTCTGCTACTATCACCCAAGCTATTGATAAGATGTCTAAATTTATTGCAGAATAATTCTGCAGGAAAAGAGATAAAAGGTTCCTGAATAAAATATGAGGCGAGAGCTGTAAATTGTAGCAATGCATATCATTTCATTCAAATGTAGGAAGCAATTACCATCTGCTATACTCATCAGTTCCCTCCTTTATGACTTAATTATATGTTTAATGCTATCAGATCAAGGAAAGGGCACAATAGATGAATGAGTGAAAGAAATAGAAAAGATTCTGCAACAAGACAAAAGGCAGATGAAAAGTAACCCAAGAACAGAATTGATTTCATTTGTTGGGAGAGAAGTTAATTTAAATAGTATGTTCTATCATCTCCTGTGCTGTGCTGAGATAATATAAATCATGTGTTTGTGAATTTGCTTCATACAATTTTAACAAAAGCATTCAAGTTTCTGAAAACCTAGGGTCTGCAGGTTTTGATTTATTTATGAAATGAGTAACATTTACAAAGAAAGAGCAGTGACTGACAACCAAAGCATTTAAATTATTATTAACAGCACTTTGCTGTACAAGTATGAGATGACAGAAGGAAAGCTGATGAGCTCTTCTCATTTCCCTCCTATCTGGGTTTCAACAATTACCGAGATCACTTCCGGGCACCCTACATCCTGGCACCCTGCATCCTGCACCCTGCACCCTGGCACCCTGCATCCCACACTGCTGCATCCTGCACTCTGCACCGTGGCACCCTGTATCCTGCACCCTGCGTCCTACACTGCTGGATCCTGCATCCAACACCCTGTATCCTGCACCCCTAGCCCTAGAGCAGGCTATGCCTGCTTCCCTCAGAAGCATGAGAGTTTGGAATGCTGCCTGTCTGATATTACAGTTTGTGTCATGCTTGCTCTTCCCTTTGAGCAGCTCTCCTGCGCCCTTGAGCTGACTCACAGTCCCGTTTTCCTCAGTTGGAGATATATCACATCTCTTACCATTAGCAGTGAAATACCAATTCACATGTTGCTGAAACTATTAACGCAAAATATTTTCCTACATTTGAAGGTCCTGCTGCTTTAAAATATCAGTTAAGTTTGAAAAACACACCTGCCTGCTAAGCCTTTGAGGGGACTCCATGCTTCCACGCAGCCTGATGCCAAAGGGAGGAGTCCCTCCTCAGCCCTGGGGAGCTGACTGGAGTGGTAAGGCACGCAGAGGTGAGTGGGGACCCCACTGACGCAGCCCAGGTCACGCATTGCCTCAGAAAGCCAAAACTGCCTTTTCTTGACATTTAGAAAGGATAAGTGTTTGCTTTAAACTAATCCCCTTTACCCAGGCCTCGTTTGTCAGGGGTTGTTTTGACAAAACACTGCGACACCCATCAAAACCCTGGGAAACCAGTGGAACAGAGTGTACCTGCCTGTGAGCCCACCCTGGAGCATCCCGGGTCCTGCCCTGCCAAGCGAGCAGCAGGATTTGTGCCCAGGCTGACAAGGAGGCTGTATCCACCCCCTGCAAGAGAGGTTTGGGATACTGAACACAACCAGGGGCCTGTGTGACACTGTAGGTGAGACAGACACTTCCTGGCCAGGTCCCCTGAGCCTGTACAGAGCCTGAACAGAGAGGAGAAACAGCTCCACAGCCCCAGCGGAGGCAATGCTGGCCACATGTACTCCATGGACATACTCGAGGACAGCATTGCATCTAGGTATCTGAAATGCATTACCTCTGCAGAGCTCTCCAATGCAGAAGGCTAATGAACTGCTCCAGCTTATGGGCAGCCATCCAGCCTGTGGGATGAAGGACAGTCCTCCTGCGCTTCCCCATCAGAAAGGCCATGGACAGGCTGGGGTGGCCAGATTGGGCCATGGCATTTCAGAAAAAAGCATGGGCAGGCAGGAACGGGAATGCAGCAGAGGGGAGAAATGGGAGCTGTCTTCCATAGCACATTGATATACATCTGCTGAGAAGGAGATATGACCACTCAGGGTGCAGGTGACCTCTGAAGGTTTCTTCAAGACTGTCTTTAAGGGCCTGCCACCCCCCCGGTCCAAACAGGTACTACTGGTCCTCAACAAGATCAGGGTTAGACCCTGAAAACTGGACTCAGCAAATAATTGTAAAGTCCTGCTTTCATTCCTAATGTCCAGAAAAATGGCATTCATTTTCAGAGACTCAGTTGCTGGAGGCTTCCCACAGCCAGGGTTTGAGATACTGGGAGTGGAGTGGAAACATGAAACACTCACAGGAATCCAAATCCAGCCCTACTGTCCAGGTGAAGGCTGGAGCGCAGATCCTGGTAGGGAACCCACCTGCAGACACCGGAGATAAGCACACAGTTTGGATATTGTCCCTGCATGGTCCTGTTCCTAACAGAAAAGCAGTTGCTCCCTGCACTAACTTCATTTCCCAAATGGTTTTAAGGTATAGCTGCATGTTGAGTTTATTGCATTAATCTGTCCTTAATGGCACTGCATACACAGGCACTTCATTACATGCCTTCCCTTTATGTACTCTCACTGATAATAATACGTCTGAGAAACTTGCCATTGATTTCAGCAGGAACTGTCCAGTCTTCTCCATGTGAAACACAGTCTGTTTTGCGGCAGCTATTAGAAGTGAAATTAAGTCCTGGGCCCTCTCTTGCCACATTTCCCTGAGTTTCTAGAGCTGGCCTGGGGTAGGCTCAGCAGTGAGCTCAGTGCTGGAGGGGATGTGAGGGGATGTTCCAGGAGGCAGAGGGAAAGAGCAGAGGATGGTGCAGGGTTAACGGATGTGGGGTGGCCTGGGCTGTTGAGGGGGCACAGGGAAGCCTCACACTGCTCAGCTGCAGCCTCTGTCCACCCAGCTTTCTCCCCTGGATTTGCTCCACAGCCACAGCCACAAGTCTTAGTCATGTCCATCCCCTTTGCTGGGACCCCTGGTGCTTGTGCATCACTGCAACCTTCCTGACCATCTGTGTCCACAGAGGAAAATACTAATGTTATAATGCAATTTGCTTAAATATCACATGGTGGGGTCAGAACACAAAAAAGTGTGTCATCCTTTAACATACCTTCTGATGCTTTTCATTTCCCCTACTGGTTTCAGTAATGTGCACACGGCAATTATATGCAGTCAGAAATGATGGGGTTGTAGTATGCCTTTTCAGGCATACTAAAGCAGTATGCCTTTTCAGAAGACCCCAGCAAAACTGGAGTTAAAGACTAGCTAGGCAGTTACAGCTGCAGTAACATCCCCACAGGCAGTATCTGCAAGTATTCATCCCAAGAGATAACCACAACAGGCACCAAGTGTTCTTCTAAAAGAGAGTAAAAAATAAAGTTTCAATAATCCTTACTTGAAGTCTGAACCAGGTTACATTCTGATCAGGGCATCCCACTGTTTTCTTGCAAGCTCATTTGTCTGCCAGTGATTTTCTTGCTTACATACCTGAAGCACAACTTTTTCTAGTGGCTAAGTGGCACCAAGAAGGCTTCAGTCAGCCACTGGACCTGTCCTAAATTCAGTATCTGCTCTGAGTCCCCAGGAAGCACTGAAAGTGCTGAGGAGGATTTGTGTCACACAGCTAAGCATGCCAGAGCTGGTGCTGCCACATCCCACTGCAGAGTGCCAGGGAAATGCCCAGTCCTGCTCTGACATGAGAATGCTCAGGAGGCAGGCAGACAGCAGGGCCCAGGGCACACAGAGCAGGCAGGGAGGAGAAAGCAGAGCATGTACCTGCCACATCTGGCAGCAATCCTGCCAGCCCCTGGTGAGAGCATTAGGGCTGCTTGCTTGGGACCATGGCAGTGTGCAAAATCCCAGCAGGGATGCTTTGGCTCCAGAGTCGGGTCAGAACCTGTGGAGCCAGAGGGAGGAGGTGGAATGCAGTGATGGTGTCTGTTTTGAACCGTTCCCTTGTGATGGCTGCTTTACACTGCTGCATCGGGGTACTTACTAATGAGTTTTGCCCCTCTAAGGATGAGCACAGATACTGAGAACAGCCACAGAGACATCATCCTGAGCCACACTTTCAGTGGTGGAGCTGCCCTGGGACTGTACCTTCATCCCCTTCCAGACATACAGACACCATTGCCCTTACGCAGGCTACCTTACCAAATGTATGTGCACACAGATATGTGCTGGGAAGCCTATGAAGAAAGAACGCAGTTTTATACTAATTCCCTTAATTTATTCACATCAAATGTCAGTGCAGTGTCATATAAAAATCTTTAATGATTTTTAAAACAAATGGTCCCTGAGGCAGGAAAATAGTTATAGTGCCATTTCTAAAATTAATTTAATTTCTGTGGAATAGAAATAAAAAAAAAGTGCCTGCTCAGTTGCATACGCATTACAAATAGCACTAGAAAATGTCTTTTCAGCTGAAATCACACAGGGTTTCCTAGACTTTCTGTCAACCCTCTTGACATGTTGGCACTGGGAGCACCTTGCTTTGCTCTCTTGCACCTTGTCCACATACTGAGGGCAGTCCCCTGCCTGCCTCAGCTCTCCTCTCTGCTCCCCTCTGCCATAGAGATTAATTAGTACCTGTTATTTTCTTTACACAGAAGCAGAACCTATTTTTATTACATTTCTCAATGACTCATAATGGTATATCTTCTCTGCCATATGTGCACAAGCTCAGGACAGCATTGCACTGATATTCTGGGCCTGGAATCCTTCCTCCCGCAAGCTCATGGGATGATCATATACGGTCCCGCTTCGCTGCCCACCACCCCACTCAGATGCTGTCATACCTACTCACCATATGGTACGTTGGTTTCACACTGGGATGCTGCTGGCAGCGGCTCTGATGGGCGGCCAGCACCATCTTCATGCCATCAGTTCCTCCCATGCTTCTGGCAGGGGGGCACACTGACCTCTTGCCCTGCTCGGCTCTGCATGGCAAGCCTGGCTATCTCCCGGTGGAATGAGAGCTCGGAAGGGGCAGCCAAAAAGACACTTGTCTCCCACAGTTCTGGGTGTGATGGGGAGATGGGGAGGTGACATGTGCATCACTGTGGTTGGTGCTGGGCTGCCCTTGGGTCTGCCTGCATAACCTCAGTGTCAGGAGCTGGGAATCCACAGAGTACCTGGCCAGTGGTGAGGGACAGGGAGTGTCTTGGCCCATTTGTCTTTCCAAAAGAAACCGGGTCAATGGAGCAAAGAGGAGCTTAAGCAAATGTTGTCAAAATGAAGCCAAAGAAATCAGTAGCAAAAGCCAGTCCCAGCTCGAGCTGCCACAGAAGAGGTTTGTCTGGTCTTTGCATGACAACTCCACCTCTGCAGCTGGGGGCACAGGCAGTAAATTCAGTGCAAGCACCAAGGTTCAGGTCAGCCACCAACCCCAGTCCATGAGTTTATCTGAGAAATTAAGCACTTCTATTTTAAAGATGACACTTTGATACTGAATTTTTATCTGCATTTTTAGATCATTTGTGTACCCACCACATCTGAATTTGTCACCAGAGCTCCTAAGTGCTGAGCCTGAGCTTACCTGAATGAGTTGGATTTGAAGCTCAAATCTTCCATGCTGCTTATCTGTATAAATTTCCTAGTCTCTCCCCAGACTTTCAAATCCTAACTAATGTTTTCCCCTTTCCCTCATCCCTGAAATGAGTTACATATGCCTTGGTGGTCCCCTACCAAGAGGCAACGTAACTTGATATTTCTGAAGTTAGATATTTCTGCAGCTCAGCCCCTCTCAACTCAGAAGTCGTTCTGCCTTCGTTTCATCCATGGTTCCCGCTAGTTCTTTCCCCTCAGCAAAAGGGTTAACTAGGAAAAGGAAAAGGACATCATGCCAGATTTCTAGATAGAAGAGACAGCAACAGATGGCGCTGCAGAAATTGGTGGCAGCCCCATCCCGGCTGGAGTTGCAGGGCAGCTCTGCATGTAGGGCAGGGATTGCCCCCACCTCCCCTCCTGGGGAAGATGGTTCCTGCTGGAGTGGAGGGATGTGGGTCCCTGCCGAGTGGCACGGGTGGTCCTGTTGGCAGTTGGGACATTGGTCTGCACCTTTTGTGCTGAAGTTGAAAAGGGATTTCCAGAATCCTAAACTCGTGAGCCAGTGGAGAATGTGCAGAAAAGAAGCATCCAGCAAGGACCCCTGCCATGAGAGGAGCTGTTGGGAGACTACTGGTGCACCCACCTCCCGCTTCCCTGACCAATGAGTCAGTCAGGATAGCAGGGCTTGGATCTCAGCCTGAGATATAGTCCTTGCAGTACTAGCAAGAGGCTGGTGCACTAGGAAAAGCAAAGGGAAGAGTTGGCCATAATAATTTTCAGCACCTTGCATGAAGAAATGTGTTTGCTGTCTGTAAAGCACTTTTGCTGAAGGGGTTTCTCAGTAATTCTGTAGTACCTGTAACCACAGACATTGTTGGGATGTTGCTGTCTGTAGCAGGGATTACAAACGTGGTGCTTTCTTCCAGGTGCAGAACAGTAGCCTTATCCATCTTTTTATCTCTTGAACACTGAAGTCTTCACTGCATGTCCTGTATGCGCAGTTGCAGCATAAGACCGAGTGTAAAGGCAGAGTAATATTAAATACAGCTGCCTTTTAATGAAAAGGTGCCTGTGATTAATAAATCAGCCATTCGTGCTGTAATTTCACCTTCTGAGTAAGTGTCTGGGATGGCACAGTGCCAGGCTACTTGAAGGATAAGTCTCTTCCCCAGCCCTGCCATCAAGGCTGTGCTCAGTCCATGCCTCGGGCTAGGAGAGGAGGTGGATGCTGGCTGTGTGCTGGGCAAACAGGCTGTCATCTGCAGCAATGCCAGCCCATGCCTCCCATTAGCGCTGGCGGCCGTGCTGGTACCCAGCGGGGTGTGCTGGGAGGAGCACAAAGGTGGGAGATTTCCTGAAAACTGCTGGTGTGGATAATTAAAATAAAACCCAAACACATGGAATTTTGTTCAGTGACTCAGTCCACACACTCCCACTCTCCTCCCACACGCCTTCTGATGCTCAGGGAGAAATTAAGCCATTACAAGTTTTTTTCATGCTTTGTATTTACAGCTCCACATTTTCTCTCTCCCTCTGCCCATCTGAGGCCACTGCCAGCGTGACAGAGGGTTTGAAAACCTACCAGAGATGCCTTCCTCCTGGCTAACCCGAAACCCTTCTGCAGAGGAAACTCACAGCAGCACAGGTGCATTTTTGAGATAATTATTTTACATTACTCATAATATTATTTAAAGTAACCAATGGGTATAAGCTTCTTTAAAAAAAAAAGAGAACATTTAATTACTGGGCTCAGGGTTCAGAGCAGAGCTGGAACCTATTGTGAATTATCCTCATTATGATTTTGATGGACTTCTGTGGAATACTTGTGCATTCATTTTTCAGCCCTTCTCCCATCTGCGTGGTGGTAGTTCACAAATCCCTCAGGTTTGTGCTGTCTGGTGCTTAACTGTCGGCTGGTGGAGCTATTTACCAGGAGCTTTCTCTTGGTTTTCCTGGAAAACCAGAGAAGGTCGCAGGCACTGACATGGTGCCTGGATTCTCCAGCTGGCACACAGACCAGCCCTTCCCTCAGCTTTTAGTGACTCCTTTGGCAGAGAGAGTCTGCTAGAAGTCAGGGATACTGATGAAGAGAAAAAGAGATAAACGCTCTTAAATACTTCCATTTAATTTCATTCTACTAAATCAATTACCATATAGGCAGTCTCTATTATGGACCAAACACTGTGTTTAAAGGAATTAATTTCCAAAGGCATAAAACTGAACTATGTGACTAAACCGCACTCACTTTAACTAAGGAAGATGTAAATAAATCTGTTTAAATGGATATAAAAGATTCAGTGCCCTTATTTCCAGTACTGCTCTGAAGTAAAACACCATCACTTTGAATTAAGCTGGAGAGTTGGGCCCATGTGAACCTCATGAAGTTCAACAAGGCCAAGCAATAAGGTCCTACACCTGGGTCATGGCAATCCTGAGCACAAACTCAGGCTGGGCAGAGACTGGAGTGAGAGCAGCCCTGAGGAGGACTGCTCTGATAAGTTGCTGCTGATGAGAAGCTCAACATGACCCAGCAGTGTGTGCGCTTGCAGCCCAGAAAGCCAACCATGTCCTGGGCTTCGTGACCAGCAGTGTGACAGGGTCAAGGGATGGGATTCTCCCCCTCTGCTCTGCTCTCATGAGACCACCCCTGCAATACTGCATTCAGCCATGGGGCCCCCAGCATGAGAAGGATGTGGACCTGTTGGGGCAAGCCCAGAGGAGGGCACAAAGATGCCCCATGGGCTGGAGGACTTCTGCTCTGGAGACAGACTGAGAGAGCCGGGTTGTCCAGCCTGAAGAAGAGAAGGCTCTGGGGAGCCCTTAGAGAAGCTTCCAGTGCCCAAACGGGCTGACAAGAAAGCTGGAGAGGGGCTTTTTACAAGGGCAAGTAGTGGTGGGACAACGGGGAATGGCTTTAAACTGACAAAGGGGAGATTTAGATTAGGTATTAGGAAGAAGCTTTTCCCTATTAGGGTGGGGAGGTGCTGGCACAGTTTGCCCAGAGAAGCTGTGGTTGCCCCATCTCTGACAGTGTTCCAAGTCAGGTTGGACAGGGCTTTGAGCAACTTGGTCTAGTGGAAGGTGCCCCTGCCTGTGGCAGGGGGATTGGAACTGGATGAGCTTTAAGGTACCTTCCATCCCAAACCATTCTGTGATTCTATGATTCTGATTCTACTATTCTATGTTTCTATGAATCTATGGTTCTAGTGGCTGTGCTTAAGCTGAGGTGCCAGGTTCTAATTATTAGCATATTCAATAGCATCCACATGACAGTAGATTACATTTCAAATGGAGATTTGACATGTTAATTTCAGCTGTGCCTTTAAATTTATTCAGGTGGAAAATAGAGCAAATGACCATCTCCAAATACATCATTAAGCCATATGTTCTCAGTCCCACTCTCCTTTCCTTTTAGTATAAAAACTGAGCTAAAATGCACATGTGCTCCAAAAACGCTCCAGTCCAAATCAGCTGAACTGATTGATTTCACCCAAGGTGGCTACTCTGCCCAGCTCCTTACCAACAGACACAAATTTCCAAACTTTCAAAAGGCTGGGGAGAGGATAGAGGCACTTGAACATGGCAGCACATCAAATGGTGGGCAGATGGGATATGGGCAGCTATGGAACCAGCAGCCACACATCTCCCAGGCACCCAGCACCTCATGTGTCTGCTGCCCACCCTCACTGTGTCACCATCCCTGAGCATCAAGGACTATGACAGCATGAGGAACACCTGTGCAAATGAATTTTCAAGTCACTTATAAATGAAACCATTTTCGTGTCTTTGAGAAACCTGTCTGTGTAGGACGGGGCTTGCTAAGGGCTGTACAGTCTTATGCTTCAACATCTTCAAAGGCATTTTAAAAAATCCATCCGCCAAGTCATCAACTTCTTCCACACTGTCTGACATCTGGAGGATGGGAATCAGTCTTTGGACATGAATGTCAGAAAAACTTGAACAAATAGCAGAAATCCTCAGCATCCTGGACAAACCATGGAACCTCATTTCCAAAAGCCACCAGTTCCATCTGCAGGATGTGCAATTCAAGAAAACAATGGGGGATAAGGAGTCAGGGTGTTAAGCGCTGGTGGTGTATTAGCTGGCGACGCATGGAGAGCCAATGACAGGTTTTAACATTGAGCATGGAAATAACGTATTGTACTTCACACAGAGTGGCACCCCGCTTTAGGGCTCAGATCTTTCTTGGAACTTTTGTAAAACTGTCTGGTCCACTTTAGCCCAACCACGGGAAAGTGGCCCCAGCCATCACCTGGGAGAGCCACAAATCCAACTCCTGGCAGAGCCACAACCTTCATAAAATGCAAATGAAAGTATATTAAGCCCTTAGAAAAACAGAAAGATCACTAAACATGGGACAAGTGAGAAGAGGCAAGTAGCACCATTTCAACTCTGACATTTTTGGACAGAGCAAGCCAGAAGAATGTTGTCTTGGTTTTGGCTGGAGTAGAGTTAATTTTCTTCTTAGTAGCTGGTGCAGTGCTGTGTTTTGGCTTTTGTCTGAGAATAATGCTGGTAACCCTAATCAAGGACTTTTCAGTTTCCCATGGTCTGCCAGGGAGGAAGAGCACAAGAAGCTGGGAGGGAGCACAGCCAGGACCCAAACTAGCCAAAGGGGTATGCCATACCACAGCAGGCATGCTCAGTGTATAAACTAAGGGGAGTCACCCACAAGGGACTGATTGCTGCTTGGGTCAGGCTGGGTATCAGTCAGTGGGTTGTGAACAAGTGTATTGTGGCTCACTTGGTTTTGGGTTTGCTTGGTTGTGGGTTTTTTTCAGTTCTATCACTCTCTGTGTTATTTCCCTTCCATTATTAGTATTAGTATTAGTGGTATTAGTGGTATTGGTATTAGTACTAGTACTAGGATTAGCATTATATTGTACTTTAATTATTAAACTGTTCTTAACCTACAGGGTTTATCTCCTCCCCATCCCACTGGAGGTCAGGGAGAGTGAGCGAGTGGCTGCACGGTACTTAGTTGCCAGCCAGTGTTAAACCATGACACCTGCCCAGGCCACAGCACAGGTACTGCAGCCTCTGCTCCAAGATCATCCTTAATGAACCCCGGGTGCTGGGGAGGGACAATATCATGGGGATTTTGGAGGGTCCAGCCTCTCATGAGGAGTGTCCCCAGGCTGGGTGAGTCCTCATGTCTTCTGCCTGACCAAGGCTGAAAAAGGGGCAGAAGTGTCTCTTGCTCCAGCACAGCACAGCATGTCTCTGCAAAAGGAGAGAGCACAGGACTGCTACCCACCACTATGTCTTGGTGGGTAAAATGTGGCTGAAACTGCCCACATGCAGTGGAAAAGGGAACAACAGCACTTAGATGTGTCCTGCAGAAAGCAGATACGCAATTGCATCTCTGCTACAAAACTTTCTGACACAGCTAATAAAACATATGGAAAATATTTCATTTCTGTGTTTGTAGAGCACGACTTACCTTGGCTCAGTCACTATGAAATCCCAACAGACTTTCCCACAAGGAAGAGGCTGTGCGGATGTGAAGCAGCTTTATTTGCTGTTACAGAAATCCCTTCACGAGTTGCAGCCCGCATCCCGCACAGGCAGGCAGGCAGGCACGCTGCTCCCACCCACCAGAGACCCTGCCAGGAGCCCAGCCTTCCCTTTGGCCCCGCGCTGAGCAGCAGCTCCTGGCCAGGGGTCCAAAGGCGTTGGCCCTGACCAGCAGCTGCGTGCTGCCCGCGGGCGATGCTGCAGGCAAAAGCACCACCCGGCGGCGGCGGGAAAGTGCATCCCTTTTCCCCACCACCGCTTCCCGGAATGCTCCTCGTTTCTCCTTCCAAAGCAGGGTGTATCGTCACTGATCCGGGGCTGCACAGAGCGACCCCCACGTCCTCCAAGCCCTGCAAACCTCTCCGACATCCCCTCCAGATCCTGCGAGGGAAAACAAGTAAATGCACCATGTTGCCGTAAGAGAAGCGGCATTCCCAGTCAGGCCCTTGCATTAGGGCTCTTGGTCCACCAAAGTGACGCCCAGCGAGAGCTGTGGGCCACAGGGAGGGTGCAAAGCCCCCAGCCTCCCAGGAGCAGCTCTGTGCACCCAGACACTAGGGGAGCAGGGCATGCGTGGTCAGCGAAGTTTTACTTCAGTTTCCCTAAACCTGCAGTTGTTTCTGCCCCTTTGAGAGGGAGGAAAGCAGCCTGCCCTTGTGCCCCACTGCCTCCCTGCACCATCCAAAAACATGCTCCTGTGTTATGTTCCTGTTCTACAACACCAGATGTATTCCTGACCAACCATGGTGGGAGGATCAATTTCTCAGTTTATTATCATTATGATGGAGAAAAACTTTGAAATACTAGATCCTGGTTATTTGCTTCTTCCTCTACATAGGAGGGTCAGCGACAGCAGTGTGATGTGCCTCTTCATTCTTACAGGCACCAGTGTGTGATGGGGATGCTTGGGGCTTGATTTTGGACACACCAGGAACCAGACCAGGAATTATATTTTAAATAACTTGTGAGCTTTTGAAATTGCTTAGGAAACCATTTTGATTCGCAACTCGAAGGAGAGTACGTTACATATTACTGATTACTTTCCCTGGCTTGCGATAGATTACTGATTATTTTTACTTTCTTATACATCATGCATGTGAATTGCTCAGCAAGACAATGACAGACTGCCTTATGGTGTCCGTGCTGACTGTCTTTACATGACATACTGTTTCATGGCCATCAAACTACCAAAACATCATCATTCATTCTCAGGACAGACTGTCAAGTACAGTGACCACCTGGTTACCCTGGATTTTATGCGAGGCTTTTTTAACTTAATCCATTTCTGTGATCACTCACGTTGAAATATTATATAAGGAATATACATTTGCTGCTATCAGTTGCTTTACGAATTACAGTACTATTTAAATATTAACACACTGCATGAGCAATTGAGGATACAGAGCACACATAGCCTAGTGTCTTTCAGGAGAGGTGAAACAGATGGCTCAAAAGGAAGAGTTAATTCAGCATTGGAGGAGCAGGATCACATTCAGGCAGAGCAGCACTTCTGTACCTGTGCACAGGCACCCTGCTCTGCCCCAGGGTTCAAGACAGCATCTTCCCTGGAAGAGGAAAGGATGCTCATAGTGTAGGCAGCTCCAAGTAATGATGCAGGGCTCTGTTATATCATAAAGGGTTTTCAAACCTTTGCTTACTGCCAGAGAGAAGGAAGTACTGAGGAAAAAACATCCAAACCGAATCATTTCAGTTGTGTTAGCTAACTCTTTTGAACTCCCTGCTTGTTTTCATTTTTGCCAATGTCCTAATTGGAGGGATCAGCAAAATCAATGAACAAAACATTTGAAAAGCATTTCCCAGAAATGTGTGTGGTAAAAACATTACAAATTCCTAAATATTCACTTTGCACTGGAAAAGTGATGCTGTGCAGAGAGCAGGGGAGACCAGAAGTACTCATCCATCTGCTTCACACACAAGTGGGGAGCTGCTCCCACTGTACTATGAGCAGGAGCTGGGATCAAACACACACCCTCTACTGAGGAAAATGTCCCTCTTTTCTTAGAAGATTGTGTACAGAAACTAGTAGAAGAAGTGATTCACTTTAACACATGAACCCAGAAGCTTAAGTCCCCAAATGGTGAAACTTCCCTCAAAGAGAGATGAAGTAAGCTGAGACCCAGAAGGGAGGCTGTTATCTTTGACTGTATATTGATAAACAGTGATACAAGTTTATTTTACCAGACTTCTGGTGGTGGGCTGCCCATACTTGGACAACACCCAGGCCTTTCCGCCTCTCTTGCAGGAACTGCCCCAGACTTGATGTCCTGCCTCACTCACATGCTTTTGCAAATCTCATCCAACATCACTCAGATGTCAGAGAAAAAAAATCAAAGGGTGGGAGAAGAGTCTCTGCACTCTCAGGCTCCGGGCCCTGGCTTGCTGTGAGGAGGCAGCAGGTAGGAGAGCCCCCGCCAAGGCTTTCTGCATCACTTCGGGAGCAGCATGGAGAAGGAGCTGCAGGAATGCCTCGACAGGGTGAGTGTGCCTGCAGCCAGCCAGACATCCTCAAAACAGGGTTTGGAGACATTTGCCTCTATTCCCACTAGCGATATAGGTCAGCCATGTCCCAGTCCCCTCTCATTTGCTGTTCACTAACAAATATGTGCCCTGTTAATATTAGAGGAAATTTGCATTGCTGTACCATGCAAGTATTAGAGGAAAGTTGCAGTAGGTGCTAATGTCCACTGTCACGGGCTAACAAAGGTCTACATGATTGCACACCTGTAACTCATTCTATAGAACCAGCACTTTTGGTATCTTTATTAATGGGTTTAGCCTTTCAGGCAAGAGACAGAGAAAATAATGTATAGCTAAGGTGAGCTGTCAAGTACCTCAGATATTAAATAATTATTTTGAACAGGCTTCAAACTCTCTGCCCCATGAGCTGATCACATACAGAAGTATGTATTTACAAAAATCTGGATCTGTTCATGCATTAATCAGGCTGAGACTGAAAGGCTGAACTCTCCTGCTAATGTGTTCATGGTAGGGCACCACCCTTGGCATGCAGAAGCAGCTGCCTTGAGCAAACGGTCAGGGTCTGCCCCACCAGTAGGGCTGGGGATCCCCCCACTCTGCAGCCACCACACGGCAGGGCTGGGAACCCCTATGGCCACCCACCCCACTGGCAGGGCGGCAAATACTGTTCTGAGGTACTCTCTGCAGATGGAGCATCAGGAAGGGAAGCTGGGGACCCAGATGTGTAGAGACCAGAAGGGCTGCTGGTGGCTGTGGGACTATGGAGGGGGTCCTGGGCAAGAGGGCAATGTTCACCCCTTCCCGAGGACTCTAACAGACAGCTGCTGGAAGGGTTGGGACAATACTGGCTTTCCCTAGCCACTGGGCCAGGCTGGGAATACCCTAGGGAAGTGCTGCAGTGGGCAGGATGGAGGGGTAAGGAGCAGGGTCCACCCCATCCTCTGGAAGGTGTCCACATTTACTGAAATTTAGTGTAGAGAAAAAAACAAACAAAAAAAAATGTCCTATCAAAATTCATACATTCATGTCCTTGTTGTTGAAATGTTGTTTCTTTACTAAACTTCCTCCTTTAATAATTCTGAAAGTCATTCCTCTTATGTACCTTCTTTTGAAGTAATTATTTTTTCTGGAGTTTTCCTGCAAGTTTTGACACTTTTGATAACTGAGGTCAGAGTTACTGAAGTGTCAAAATCCTCTGCAGAAGGTAACCTTCCCCGTCCAGGAAGCTCTTCTGGTCAGCATGAGGAGAGGTTAGCCCTTACACACAGAGACACACATCGATTAGACCCTGGAAAACGCTTTAGCTAGGGGAAGAGGAGGGGTAGCCTCCTAGTGGTGTTACCCTGATATTTGGGCTACGAGGACACAGGAAAGTCATGTGCTTCATATTTCCTTGTATTTAGTGGTGTGTAAACAGAAGGAATTCAGGAAGCTTAAACAGAATGCTGCTGTAAATCTGTTTGCACCAGCAATAATGTACCATGTAACAGTATGTGGTGTCTGAGACCTACAGGAACAAAGGAACAAATTGATGCCACACTTGGGATTCCTCACAAGTCCTTACTCCTATTATGTCCTTACAACCTATTTATGCAAATTTCTGTGTAAAGGCAATCAGTGAAGCTTTCTAGCTCACAGCATACAGTAATGCAGGTGCCTCTCCTCACTGAGTTCATGGTTTGAGGTTTGTGTATCAAGTACCCCAGCAGACCCAGGCACTGTTCTTCCAGTTCTTCAGGGATTGTTTATCTTCCAAACATCCTTTCATGCATCCTGGTCCAAAACAGAAGGAACCTTCAGGGTTGTATCAAGAAAACAAAGAAGCCCAGCAACATGCTGGGCAAAGAGGCTATAAACCCATTTAGCATTGGTACCAACAAGAGTTGCAAAAGTCACTCTCACACCGCCGCAGCTTTCCTGCTTCCCTCCAAACAGATCTTCTCCTCATTGCAGAGTCAGCTGGGAAGTTGAAATCTTTTCTTCTGAAATTTAGAATCCCCAAATCACTCCACCAGGGCTGCTACTGCTAACATGCTCATACTTGTGGAGCACTGTCTACAGAGGCTGTTTTTCTCTGGAATGCAAAGAACACAAATGACCTCTGCCACTGCTGCCCATCACGGGTGGCACCACTTCTCTAGCAAGCGTGTCCATCTCTTCCCACACAGCTGAGCTGGGTATCCCTGTACCCAACCCTGCTGCTTGCAGCCTTTTCACCATCCCTGACCTGGATGAACCAAACTCCACAAAAGCTGCTGACCCTAGACCTGACCCTGTGCACTCTTGGGAACACATGCCTGGGCACGGTGAGACTGCGCAGGAAAGGTGAAGGAAACGATGCTCTTCAGGACCATGAGGAGGAATGAGGAGGAAGACAAGTTGGGATGCAGGTGAGGGGCAAGGAGGCCAAGGTCTGAGATCTGCCAGGAGGTCCAGGAGGGCACAGGCGCATTGGAGCCAGTGGAGGATGTCCGGGAGGTTCCTGCACTCCATGGGGAGCTGGGGGCCAGGAGCAATCCCCACACCGTGGCGGCAGCTCCAAACATCCCCGTGCTTTCCCGACAACTTGACAAATTTAGTTTAACTATTTTGATGTAATAATGTAATTAGGTAAAAGGGTTCAGCAACCGATTGCTTTTCACTAATTTCAACCATCTGCTTCAACATTTGTTCTTATGTGCTCCAGATTTCAGAGTGTCTTTCCTCTAATAGTAATTAATGAAACTGTTAATAAGCTACATATATCATGTTATGCTGCAATAATTTATCAAAGGATAATGTTATGAGACAAATTATATATAACAATTATAGAAAATGGCTTACATTACTAAATGTTGCACACTGCTAACTAGTTTCTTTACTCTTCTCCTCTTAATGAATTCCCTAATTAATTTAATGCATACTTTATGCATAATTTGAAATTTAAAAACATTACTGGGTCAGGTTTTAACCATCCTCTTTTACATGCTGTCTGCTTCTACAAGACACATATTAGCAAAACATGACCTCTATGCAAATTACCAAGCCCCACTGCTATTTCCATTCCCAATCCCAGCGAATGTACTCCAGCACGTTCCCCCTTGTGTGCGGGTGGCCCAGCCATCTTCACCAGCATCCTCGCACCCTCGCATGCCACCGTGCACGTAACAGCAGCATATTCCAGGAGAGTCATGGTGAATCTAGGTCACTATTTATAACAAAAAATAAACATAAATGTCTATTCTAATCTTCTGTTACATAACCAGCTCCATTTGGGGGAATGCTGCTCTCAATCATACTTTGTGCACACAGCTACCTAGCAAACATCACCTAAAAAACATCCACAGCCATCACGCACTGAAAATCACCCACACCCAGAATAACAAAGTCAGCTTAAAAATCCAGAAACCTTTCAAAATGGAAATGTAAACTTTAGTGTCTTAGTCTTCAGAATTTTAATCATCTAACACACAATTGCCTGGTATTTCCCAGTCTTCCACATCTACGGCTTTGTGGTTTTCCTGCAGAACACAACCATAAACTTTTCTTTCAAAGCCGAAGTTTCCATTCTCGTCTGACCATATAATTGCTGGGTGTGGAGGCTTCAAGAAAATCACCAGTACTCTGGCAGTACAGATGAACTACTGGGGTACTCTAAGTTCAGTGTTTCCTAATCTTTTGCTGACTGAATTTATGTAGTAAGAAAAATAGGATATCCCACCATGGAGGTTACAGTTAGTAACATGTCAAACAAATGCACAGGGAATTTGCAGAAACTCCCCTCTCTGACAGTTACATGAGAACCAAGTCTTAACTCAAGTTTTGAGGCTTATCTGCCACTTGCCAACATGCCGTTGGATGCATCTGTGTTTATATAGTGCACATACCTACTACTTCATTACATTAACAACTTATACCTCAGAAGTGATTTAACAGAAAAATGTGAATTGTATTCACTACTATTCTAGTAGTTTATTAACATTTGGTAGATATGGTTGTATTTCAGAAACTAAAGCATGACTTTGTAGCTGGGACCATGTACAAAGATCTGATGTGAACTAGACTGAAAGAGCCAGCCTACTCAGACAGCTGCAGCATTTGAGATGCCAGCATCCTGAGACAGAGAATCATAGGATCACAGAATGGTTTGGGCTGGAAAGGTCCTTAAAGATCATCCAGTTCCACCCCCTGCTGCAGGCAGGGACACCTTCCACTAGACCAGGTTGCGCAAAGCCCCATCTAATCTGGCCTTCAACCTTGGGGGGTGTAGCTGCCACGTCCCTGGAAGTGTTCAAGGCAAGTTGGATGGAGCTTTGAGCAACCTAACCTTCCAACCCAACCCATTCTCCGATTCTATGATGATACTTTGCTGCTGTCCCCTTCCATGCACAGAGCAGGTTTCTTTAAACAAATGTCGTTTTCAACATGATTTGCTTAACACAGTGCTTGTGACCATAACCATGCTGGCTGCCCATGTTGTGCTCTATCATGGGAAGTAATTAAGTAACCAAGTAACTAAGATCCTGCCTTGTAGCAAAAAGAAGAGCTTGGTAGCTTTTTGCACTATTTTCTGCTATTTCAGCCAAAAGGGCCCCTTGTATTCTAGGAGCAACCACACATGTCTAATCTTGCCTTTTGCAGACCACAGTGTTGTCTTCACCTCTACATGGTTTCTTACGTTCCAGAGAGGAAATACAATTTACCAAGCCAATCAGGCTTCAGGAAGAGATCAGTCCTCCAAGACTTCGCTTTGGACAGTATTTTTTCTACGTTCCTAAAATATTATATGGAGACAGAGTGACTTATTACAGAGTTAGCTCATTTTCTGAGACACTTCTGGCTGGAAAAAATGTTGAGTTTTCATCTTCAAGTTAGCTTCCTTCTCTGCTTTTCCATCTGACACTTTGGATTATTTTAATGATGGAGTAGCCTTGATTAAATTAATTCCTCCCTACAAAAGCAGCTGTCTTGTGTCAAGGAATCTGTTCAACTATCTGGAGCACTTATACTTGCCAGGAAGAAGAGCCAAAGCACAGAGCTAGTAGAGGGAATGCCTGACCATACCAAAACAGCAACGACTTTGTCATAACTCCTAAGTGTGAAGCTGATGCTTAAAGGAATGTTGAGGGTCTGTCTCCCTGCCCCACGCAGGGTTGGACACTGCCTGTAACATTCTTCCCTGTTAGAAAAAAGGCTGTCTGGCCTTTCCCATCTGCAGAGGAACATGCTTCCCGCAGTCCTGGGGACTGAGGTCTGGGGGGCTAAAGTTCATCCACAGCCAGGTTCCCTGCATAGCTGCATCTGAGCCACGCTGCACCCCTGAGCTGGCTCCTTGGGGGGGGCCACATGCACCCAAAGCCCAGAGCATGACCCTTGGTGCCACGGCCAAGCCACAGCAGTGGGGAACCCAGCCATACCAGGATGGCACACCGGACTGGGATCCAAGTGCTCCAGCTGCTGGGTGAGATGGTCAGGAATGGCAAGGGAAGGAAGCAAACAGAAATGGAAAAACAATGCCAGTGTGGAGAATGGACCCACAGTCCATGATTCGCTTAAACATTTATTTCCAAACCAAAGGTATTATTTAAGTTCAATCTTGCCTCCAAGCTTCCTTACTGCCAAACAGCTGCTCAATTTTTTCCCCTTTTAACAGTCCTTTTGCAATCTTATCCTTCACTCCAGCTTACTGAAGGTCCTTAAGCACGCAGCAGCCACACACACAAATCCTACTGAAATCAGAACTGCCTGCCACGTCTGAAGAGTTTGTTTTACAAAGAAAAGCCTTGGAAAAACACCAGAACTGCCATTTCTTTTGTGCTTTCAATCTCACAATATAACCATAGGCTGGACTTCAAAATTACTGGGGCTTTAAAGTATGAATGTATTTTTTTCCCCACTCGTTTCTTTTCCTTTCAATATTCATATGCACTGCAGTGGGTTGTATCCCTCTATTTAAAAAAAAAAACCAAACCACCAAACCAACCCCCCCCCAAAACAACAACAAAAAAAAACAAACAAAACAAAACAAAAACATCTCCTGCTCTGTGATTTGGGATCCCATGCATTTCTTTTAAATTTATTAATACCAGAGTTCAAGCAAGCTGCAAAATACTGACCAGCTCAGGCTTTTTCCTCTTTCACTTAGTGCCCATACCAGGGTTTCACAGCTGATGCCGACATGCTACAGTTGACCTTACAGCTCTTTAACTTAACCGTGTGCACAAGCGCAGTGGATGCCACATCAGTTGGACAGCATTGTCCGCAGGCTTGCTAATGGAGGGGGCCTGGCACGGCACGGCACAGCACATAGAGGCTCCCTGGCAGGGCAGTGGGCTAATGGCTGCTGGTAGGAGGGTCTCCACTGCAAAGCTCCTGGAAGCACTGGGATGGCAAAGGGCCCCCGGGTTGTGGTTTTGATCAGTTGGTGTAACCCAGTCATGAGGATCTGCGTGACTGTCCCAGCATGCGGAGCTAAACGTGACGGACGAACAATCACCCTCTGCAGAGCATCTCCTGAGTAGCAAAGCCCCACGGCAGGAGCAGCCAGCTGCTGTGGCGTTGGCGGGTGTTACACCCTCCCGGCCTGCCACGCCGACGCCGGGGGCACTGCACCCAGTGATTACCCCACAACCAGCCCCGCAGACCCGACCGGGTGCGCTGGGGCTGCCCGGGGTGTTCCGGGGCTGCCGGGGATGACCACCCCACCCTGACCCCCAGCCCCGCCTGAGCCCGCGGTCGGGCTGCTCCGGCTCTTTTTAACCCAGCTCGAGAGGCTGCCGGGCTTCGCCTCCCTCTTCGAGCCAGCGCCGTTCAGCCGCGGCTCGTGTGCCCTGGAATAGAAGCAGGTACGGAAAAAACATCCACGTACTCGGCAGACAGCCTTAACCTCCACACTCCTGCGGCTGCTGCCACGTAACCTACTTACACTGCTTCACTTCTGTGCAAGGACCACTTAGCCGCAGCCCCGTTTGCATCCGCATTCCCACGCGGGCTGGTCCGGGTGCCTTGCCCCCGGAGACCTGCTGCCCCACCGGGAACAGACACTCCGCAAGCTCCGCACCCCGGAACAGAACGCATAAGCCCCCACGGTGTCCCCAACGGGCCCCAATGGGAGCGCAGCGCTGCGCCGGGGCCCGTGCAGCGGCGGAGGTGAGCGCCGGCCGGAGCTAGCCGAGCCGAGCCGAGCCGAGCCGGGCCGGGCCGAGCCTACTCCGGTGTTGAGTTACAGCGCGGGCCCCCGGCGCTGGGTGGGGCGAGAGGAGCCCCGGTCCGGCCCCCCTCTCTGCTCCCTCCGGGCACGGGGTGCGCCGGTCCGGGTGCTCCGTCCGCCCGCCCGCCCGGAGCGGCCTCCGGGGATGAGCGGGCTGCGGCGGCTGTTCCGCGGTAGCGGGCGAGCGCTGGCGTTCGTCTTCGCCGCCTCCGTCGTCTGGCTACTCCTCGACATGGCCGTGCTCCGCCTCTCCCTCGGCGACGCCGGCGGGCGGCTGCTGAAGGAGGCAGCGGACCGCGGGCAGGAGAGAGCGCGCCCGTGGCGCGGCCCCGAAGCGTCGGCGGGCAGCAGCCAGGCCGATCCCGCTGGGCTTCGCCGCGGGCGACACCGGGGCACAGGGACGCCGGGCTCCCGGGCAGCTCGCCGGGAGCCTCCCCGGGCGCCGAGCCCCCCGGCCTCCGCCGCCTTCAGCAGGGGGCGGCACGCCGAGGAGCACCCCGCCGCTCCCCCGGGGACCAGGCCCACCCCGCCGGGGTCGGTTGTAAACTTGAGGGGCGGTGCAAGGGTCGTGGCGGCACCAGCACCGAGCGGACCCCCGTCGAAGGCAGCGGCGGAGTTCGTAGTGGAGCCCACGGGGAGCAGAGCCGGGTCGCTGAAGGCATCACCGTCCCAGCCAGGCTCCCCCGACAAGCCCCATTCTCCTGCCCTGCCGGGCGCGGGGCATTCTGAGCCTGCACGGCGGGTCGGGGTCAGGGGGCCGGCGGTGCAGGGGCCCGGGCGTGCCACCGAACAGAGTCGGCAGCAGCCCGCGGGCACGCTGGTGAAGGGCGGCCTGCCACCTCGGTCAGCGGAGCTGGGAGCCCTGACTGGGCGGGAGCGAGTGAAAGTGGGAAAGAAAGAAACTTCCTCCGAAAACCATTTCATCCTTATTGGCAAAGAGGGGATAAAACTGGACAGCCCAGCAGCCTCACGCCTGGGATCTGACTCTGCGAGGAACATCACAGAGAGACAAGAAATGCGCAAAGATTGGCAACTTGCTAATGAAAATGGGGACAGCACCCATGCTGTGAACACCACCACTGGGGGTGCGGATGGCTGGACACGGGGTGCAACGCAAGGAGCAGCTCCCAAGGTGCATGCAGCTGGCAAGGACGGACAGGAAGAGATGGGCACCAGCAGCCCGGGGACCCACAGGGTCTTGTCCATGGATGCAACGCTTGCCCCAAGAGATCTCCAAGCTCCTGGCCAGTTTGGACACCCTGTTTCAGTCCCTGATGACAAACAAGAAGAAGCAAAAAGTAGATGGAAAGAAGGAAACTTTAATGTCTACCTCAGTGATTTGATTCCTGTAGACCGAGCCATCATGGACACCAGGCCTGCTGGGTAAGATATTCTTCCCTTGCACAGATAATTGCGCTGCACTCAGTGGCTCATGGGGAGGTTTGCTGTGGGTGCACTGTGACCTTCTTTTTGTGCTTCTAGCTGTGAGACCGCTTTTGCCTTTCCACGTAGGAGCAGCCTGTTATTAAAACTGGGTAAAGTTTGCAGATTGTCTTAACCCTGAGCCCTGCCATCCAAAGAGGCTGGGGCACATAAGGTGGGCAGTGTGGTGCAGGCCTCTTTGTGCCTTAAAACACTTTGTCTGGTTTATCAGGTGCAACACTGAGCACTGTTTGGTTTCAGTATTTGTGCATGTGGTTCCCAGAGCACCCCTGCACCAGTTGATTTCTCTTGGTTGTAGAAGCCACCTGCCTGGAGGTGCTTTCACTCCTTCAAGCAGCCGCTGCCCTTCCCTCAGGGTAGAGGCACCACAACAGCCGCCTGTGCCTGGAGGGACTACTGAAGCCCTAAAAGCAGGAGACAAAGCCACGGTCTGAGCTCTGATGTGGCACACACACTGGCCAGCAGTCAAGGGGACATGCCTCAGAGCGATGCAGGCCAGCAGCTCTGCTGCCATTGTGCTTACAGAGCACTGCCATGGGTACCCACTCTGTGGAGGCGGCTCAGGGTCTCGAGTCTGTGGGCACACAAAGGGAGGAATGGAGAGGTTTGAGTTAGAAAGTTGTTGTTGAGCTACAGCTGTTCCAGTGAAATGCGTAGCTAATTCTGCAAATCTCAGTATTGTATTTAAAAGACCCTCCCTCCCTGTAGTGCCCATAGAAAGGACAAGGGTGAGGTGTGGGTAGAACCTTGCCCACTGATGGAAGGGGTCAGGGCCTCTTCTGAGCCGCTGTGGGGAGGGTCCAGGGAATGTGCTGCTTCAGATGAATGGCAGAGTAATCTCTTTATACTCAGTTTTTCCTACTGCAAAAGTTTATCAGCCCCTCGGCAAGTGAGAGACCTGACTCACACAGAGACCCTCTTCCCACATGTCTCTCTTCCCACACTTACAGTGTATTGATATGGTGGGATGGGAGTTGTGCCATGGTTTGTCTCCCATCCCACAGCGCAATGCACAGACATTCCCATGGCACTGCTCGTGCTTACCATTTATGGTGGGTAGAGGATGCCAGCTACATGGTGGCTCAAAGCACTGTGTTTTGGTCTTTGACCAAAAGTCCTGAAAGCTGTGGAGCAGAACCCAGAAATGCTTGTAAGTGCAGCCTGCATGCCACGGGTGCCACACGCCTCCCCAGAAGGAAACAGCATTGCTGTCTGGGCGTCACGAGGAACGCCTTGGCCAAACAGGAGCACGTCACTGACAGCACTGCCTGGGGATGCATGCTGCTGCGCTGGGGCACGGGGCCATGGGAAGCTGCCCTGGGTGCCTTGGCACTGGCAGGAGCCTGTGCACACTCTGCCCTTGGCTGGTTGGCAATGCAGATATCAGACCTTAAGGGCCAGCTCACTCCAATGGCTGTTGGCAGCTCTCAGGGATGAAACAGCATGTTACCGCTTTTGCTTCCAGTCTGTCCCAGTTTAGACTGCAGTTCCTCTTGTGATCCTTGCTGGAGTGCTGAACTAGACCACCAAAACTTGGCCAACAGGAACTTGCCCTGTCACAGCCTTCAATGTGCCTACCAGTGTGCAATGCTTGCTGCTTTCTGAATTTTCTTACCGTGGTGGTGCTTGCTGAGCCTCTGCAGAAGTGCATGCAGGAAGGATCCCACCAAGGAGGAGCTGGACCTCATTTCAGCCCAACACTGCAATGCTGTGAACTAAGGTCCCCACATGCCTCTGACCCCTCCCCAGGCTACTGACATAGCTTCTCTGGGACAATTGAGTCATCCAGGTTTAGACAAGGACCAGGATTTCCTGGCCTGGCAAAAAAAAATGTTGCCCGCCGCATGCCAGAGTATGGCCTGGGTAAGTTGGCACCCATGCTGGCAGGCATGGGGAAGGACCGTAGCTGTGCCTGACTGAGCTGGGAAAGGATGGGCTGGGCACCCCTGCAGATCAGGTCAGGCTGCTTCTAAGCTCAGGGGCAGCAGATCAAAGGTGATGATTCCCCAAAGCAACTTCAGAGCCTACATTTTGTTGACTTTCAGAGTGATGTCAACAGAACATAAAGGCTGTGGGCTATTTTTGTTTAAAAGCCTGTTTAGGAGAGAAATTTCAAAAGGATTTAACTTCTATTTCCCTTTAGTTATATATATTAATTATATATACATCTCTAAAAAATATATAGGTATGTATATATAAGTGTATATTTAGCAAAGAAACAGAGCCCACAGGAGGTAGTGAAATTTCCTTAGCTTGGGGTCAGCAATAACAAACCCAGTGTTCTCTGCCCAGAAATACTACTTTTTTAGGCAAGAAGGGAGGAAAAGATGTTCCTCCATTTGAGGTTTCCCCTCACCCTCACACGGGCGCTTTCCAGCTGCCAAGGGTACATGCAGGCTCTGGCCAAAGGCCTGTTTGCTGCTAATGAAGGAGCTAAGAGAGATGTCCTCATAGCAGGTCCTGCCTGACTGCATGCAGACTTTGTAGCTTGGGTCTCAGCTGCATTTTCTCAGCTGCTTTCACATCCCTCTCTCTGTGCAATGAAAGCTGTTCTGTTCAGCAGCTGCCACCTTATCTGTGGGCTTGTTCCCTCCTCCCACCACAAGCTGCCTCCTTGGGTTCGCTGTAGGAGCAGCTACAACTCATCTATTTTCTCCTAGTTTAGCTGTCCCTTGTTGTCTCCCTCTTGCAAGTGACCTTCCTGGTTCAGCCCCTGCCTTCTCTCCATTGACCCTGCGAGTCCTGCCAGCATGCCCAAACCACTCTCCCTTCCCATACTGCAGAGGGGTCCCACCACCACAAGCCAACGCCCTTAACGTTTCCAACCAAACCATAATCAAACAGCACATCCTCTCCTGGCTGAGTCAGTCTCGGCTGCTGTCTGAGGTGAACCAGGCTACAGAAGGAGAAGGAAAGACATGTCCCAAGGATTGTGACAGAGAGTAATTCTGGGGATATTTTCACTTAAGGAAGCACTTCTGATTAGCTGTGAAGCCCTGAAATGCCTCTGAATTTCCTTCAAAACACCACATGGTCTGAGCTGCATGTCAGCATCCAAGCCAGCACCAGCCAGACACAAAGGACCATTCACTGAGACAGAAGAAGTCAGTTTTCCATATGCTCATGTGTACCTGTCTATTTTCTCTGTTGTTGACAGCAGAATGGACAGTGGTTTTGATTCATTACTGAGAAATTATCCGCATCTGCAGATTGGCTGGTGCCTGTCCTGCCAGTGGAGGTCTGCTCTGGAAGAGAGAAAAACCTGCTATCAGCCTTCAGCTCCTCATTGAAGAGAGAGAGAAAGCAAGTCCCAGCAATTCATGGATATTCTGGGATAAACTGTCAGTCTTGGGGAGGCGAGCAGTCTGGGGGACAGGAGTGCTCTGCCAGGCATTCTGCAGGCCTGGAGATCCACTTGGAGATAGCAGAGCTAGGGAATCCCTGCTCTCCAAGACGCCCAGCACAGCAGTGCTGATCTTGCAAATGGAAGATGAGAAAAGCTGCTCACTGACCTTTTGGTGAAACACAGAAGACACAGGCCTGACCCAGCCATTGAGGTTTTGGCTGTTGCAGAATAAAGTGACAAACCCATGAGCACAGGAGAAATTTCATCGTGCCTCAAACCCACCGATGCGTATCATTGGCTGTTTGTGAGGGGAGCAGGTGCTGCATGCAGGCTTGGCACAGCCAGGCTGGGTGTCCCAGGGAAGGCATGGGTGCTCAGGGTGTGAGGTACAGGGTGCTCAGGGGACAGAACTGCCAGTACCGTCATACATAAAATGTACACTTGAGTATTTTACCTTTCTCCAGGATGCCCTGAGTGATGTGCAGCAGTTGGACTGGGAAACTCTTCCTCACTGTCTGCATGTTTGATGAGTTGCTGTGCTGAGTAACCCTTCATGTAAATAAATGGCCGTTTCCCTGCATTTTGAACATAACAAACACCAATTCTTTGCTTTCAACGGGGCTATCCCACGCAGCCCAGGATGCCAAGTACTGCGAGTGTTTGGAGCACACCAGGATCCTTTTCATGCAGGAGTCCCTGAGACCAGTGGTGCAGAGCTGGGATCAAGCCTCACTTTTGGGGCCTTTCAGCTATTTGCTCATTGAGAGGAGATATTGTCACCTGCAGGTAGGGAGTTAAAAGAGATCCCTGTTAGAAAGGAGTGAGCACAACTTATCCCATGGGGCTGCTCACAAGAAGGGCCCTGTGGGACTGTGTGGGGAGCTCCCCCTGCTCAGCCCTCTACTCCCTCTCCCAGCAAAATCCTGTTGCAGGGCATTGCCTCTCTATTTCACATTTGGCATCTCCCTCCATCCCTGCGTGTTTTCCCAGAAAACAGTAAGCCTGGAGACTTTCAGGAGTGCAAATGGCCATCATCTGTGAGCCTGTGTTGCTGTTGCAGGTGCTCTGAGCAGCGTGTTCATGATGACCTCCCAAACACCAGCATCATCATGTGCTTTGTGGATGAAGTGTGGTCCACCCTCCTCCGCTCAGTTCACAGCGTTCTCAGCAGGTCTCCTCCTCACCTGATTGAAGAAGTCATTTTGGTGGACGACTTCAGCACTAAAAGTAGGTGAAGCTTCTTCTGCCTTTATGAAACTAATATAACTTGAGGCCAAAATGCAATTTGTTCTCTGTAATTCAATTCTGAATAGAGAGAAATCACATTTTCTCCTTTCGATGTATTGAAGTGCATCCCCAGCCTGTGCTGTTATTTCCAGATGAGGGGGATCAGAGGTCAGATGGGCACTGGGAGTGGCTGTGGTGGATCGAGCTGCAGTTCTTGCCAAGCAGTCTGCCAGACTTTATCATTCACGTCTCTCCCATCCTAGTCCACTCACTTAAACAGCTGCTACGTTTACAGCTGTACATCACTAAGTTTACACACGTGCGCTGCTTTGCCGATGTGCGGGAGGCTGGTAGACACACTGCAGTCCAGGAGCACCATCTTTGGGGGATCCTGGGCCAAGGACTTGGACGTTCATGTAGATGCTGTCATCCTTCTCTGTGCGCCTTCCAGATGAGTGCCCCGTGTTTTCAGTGCTGCGCTTCCCTGGTTGCTCAGAGAACAGGATAGTTGCAGTAAAAACAGTGGTGAGCCAGGCATCTGCACATGCACAGCAGCTTTGCATATGCACTCAGGCATTTTGTATGATACTGAACCTCTGCTTTGTAATGCTTTGGCTCTCTGCTGGCTTAAGCCCTTGAAAATGTAGGAATAATGTAATTTTCCAGCTGCTGGTTCTTCTGTGCTCAGCATTGCTGTAATCTGAGTAGCAGCAGCAATAACCTACTGCAAACGTGTCCACAGATGTTTCACCTTTGGAGCCTTTCAAAGCTTTTAACTGGTTTTTGAAATGCAAACAGTTACAGTTTCCTGAAAAAAATCTAGAGAGCACTAATAAATCCCATCTATGGTGGAGATTGGGGGTCCTCCCTACAGACCAAACGGTGTAAGTGGGTGATAGCTGGCTCCAAACAAAGCACTTTTCTTACTAACTTCCTCACAGTCTTTTATTTGTAAGAGTTCACCACCAGCTACCTTCACAGCCACAGGGAACCATGACTAAAGCAGCCTGAGAAGTGGAGATATGTCACAGCAAATCCTTGTGCAGTTTAAACCCAGGCAAAGTCTTTAAATGTGGTGCAAAAAAATAGGTAAAGTATTTAGAACCAGATTTTAATTGTGATTATAGTGCAAGGGAGAAAAAAAAAGTCATTTTGGAGTTTTTGAGCAACAGCTCAATACCTGGTTTGTATCATGAACTACTCAAGTGATGCCACTGAGATTTTGCTCATGGCCTGTCACAAAAACCCCTGCACTTGCTGCTCTCCACTCTCCCCGTGGTGTGTGTGCAGCGAGTCACTGCACTCGCCCACACTGGCTATGTCTGCCTTTGCTGCATCTACTGGGCTTGTGCAGGGAGCAGGACACAATACCACCACCTGCAGCTCATCCTTTGGAAGAGCATATCGCCAGACAGCCCATGGTGAGCCCCCAGGACCAAGTAGCATGCCCATCACAGAGTACCAGGGACACACGTCTCCAGAAGAGATTTTTAAACTCCAGCTGAAACCTGCTGGCACTGATGTGGCTGGGAGTTTCACCCTAGAACAGGCTCAGTCTCCGACACCAGAAGCCCTGCAGCTGTGCCTAGATGTTCACACCCCAGCCCAGAGGATCCTGGTGTATCTGGAGATGCTTCCAGGGACATTCTGCCCCCTGCTTTTCACCTTGGAAGTGGGTGCGAAATTGGTAAGTCAACCTCACCCTCTCCTCCTTCCCTGCAGAGTATCTCAAGGAGAAGTTGGACAAATATATGTCACGATTCCCAAAAGTGAAGATTCTCCATCTCAAGGAGAGGCATGGTCTAATACGGGCCAGACTGGCAGGAGCAGAGATTGCCAAAGGTAGGATGAAAGCCATTTCAGTCTTGGCTGGAACCCCCACAGGTGCTGATAAGCCATCTCCAGCACTGAGTTTTAGTCTCCTCCCAGTGAGATAATGGCATCTCTTTGGTATGTAAAGCACAAGGATCTGACAAGTGGTAGAGCTGTGTCTTGTCCAGCACCTCGGCACAGCCCTAGCAAGCCGCAGCTGGGATCTCCAGCTGTGCCACCTTGGCTCCATTGCCTGCACAAGCGAGGCTGTCTTGGCATTGAAATGGTCATTTCTGCTGGGAGCCATCCCACTTCGCTCTGCTGGCCTCCATGGCTCATCAGCAAAAACATGCTCTGAGCTATGGCTGGGAGGGTTTTGGGAGCTGTGGCTCCGTCATTGCACCATCAGCACTACCGTGAGGTCACAGCGTGTCCAGCCAGCATAGGATGGGAACAGGGAAGGGGCACCTGGGGCCTGATCCTACCCTGTCCTCTGCCACAGGCAACATCCTGACGTTCCTGGACTCACATGTGGAGTGCAATGTGGGGTGGCTGGAGCCGCTGCTGGAGAGGGTCCGCCTGAGCCGGACCAAGGTCGCCTGCCCTGTCATCGAGGTCATCAGCGACAAGGACATGAGGTAATGTGGCTTGTGTCCTTGGGATATCCAAAATCCATGCCAGTGGCTTGAGTGAAACCTCTTACTGGGACCACCAACATACTAATTACAGGAAGACCCAGGTCCAGACCTCTTAACTGGCCTTCAGCAGCATCGCACAAGCGATACGTCATGTTGCTGTGCACCAGAACTTAACATCAGCAGTGGATTTGGCCCCTTCATTTATCACACACACCTTTTCCCTTTTTCATGACTTTTAGTACATGAAGAAGATTCCTGATGAAATTTGTTTAAATCCTATTTTAATTATGTACAGATATTCATCTTCACTCATTAAGGGTGACATTTCAATCAGGACTGTGACTCAGAATTAGTCATCCCAATCTTTTCTCTGTTTAGTTACATGACCGTGGACAACTTTCAGCGTGGGATTTTTACTTGGCCAATGAATTTTGGATGGAAGCAGATTCCGCAAGAGATCATAGAGGAAAAAAAAATCAAGGAAACTGATATAATAAGGTAAAAAAAAAGCAAAAGTGAGAGCTTTGTGGTCCAACCTGTTCCTTTGTTAATAACTTAGCGACAAAGGCTCCTTCAATGCCAAATGTTGTTCCTTTTCCTGCAAGGACAACAGACACAGGCACTTTGTACACTGTGGGTAGTCACATCACCAGACATGGGCAAAGCCCAACAAGCCTTTCTCACCTCATGTGGCACTGCTGACATTTTGTTGGTGTTGCTGGGGCTGGGGGAATGTATCATTGCATTTTTCCCTTCCATGTCCCATTATGGTTTTCAGGCTGGGTAAAGCCACTCAAATACTATAGAATCAGCAAAGTGACTGATCAGGTAGTGTGTTGCTGTCTCTGTAAGTGCAGCCTCAGGTACCATCCCCCAGCATTTAGTAGCCCACAGCTTCCCAATTATACCCTTGTCAAGGCAAAGGGAAGGGGATGGGCATTCCCTGACCAGCTGACCTGCCCCTGTGGCCTGTTTGTTCCCAGGTGCCCGGTCATGGCAGGTGGCCTCTTCTCCATCGATAAGAAGTACTTTTTTGAGCTGGGAATGTACGACCCAGGGCTGGATGTTTGGGGAGGTGAAAATATGGAGATTTCATTCAAGGTATGTCACTGTCATACACCTGCATCCCTGCCAGCCTGGCTCTGGTGATGGGGCTCAGCCAGGGTCTCCCACAGGGACAACCCATGCTGGAGACACCATTTGTCCTGGCAATTTACTTAGTTTTCTACTTCTCTTCTGGCTTGCACAAAGCCAGCACCCAACATTTGCATGTGTTTCTATCAAAGCAACCTCTGTTTCTCAGGTCTGGATGTGTGGAGGAGAGATTGAGATTGTTCCATGCTCCAGAGTTGGGCACATTTTCAGGAACGACAATCCTTATTCCTTCCCAAAAGATCGTGTGAGAACAGTGGAGAGGAACTTGGCCCGCGTTGCAGAGGTCTGGCTGGATGAGTACAAGGAGTTATTCTATGGCCACGCTTACCATTTAATCTTGAAAAACGTGGATGTTGGTGACCTCACTCAACAAATCCAACTGCGAAAGAAGCTTCAGTGCAAAAGTTTCCGGTGGTACCTGGAGAATGTCTACCCAGACCTGGAAGCTCCCCTGGTTAAAGCCAGTGGTCTGGTATGTAGCCAGATGACTTGCTGCCCTTCATTTAAACATGTTTTCAGTGGCTAGCTACATGCTGCCAGTACAGTGGGTTGTTTCCCTGGCATTTGGTAACGTTACTGAATATTCAATATGTCACAGTGGTCTGGATTCCCTAGTGTTTTTATACAGAAATAGGTCACAGTCACAGTTCCAGGAGACAATTTCCCTTTAAAGAGCCATTTGAGTGTTTCAACCTCAGATGAGCTGCCCCTGTGGCAGACACGGTCAGGGATGTGCTCCAGGGCGGGGGGCCAGTATCCTCCCTACCTGCACAGCATTTTGGCCACGGCAGGAGGGAGAAGTGGTTTATCGGGCGGCCCTGAGGGCCTGGAACAGGCAAGGTTTGTACCGGTGCTCTGCTGCCAGCAGAGCGCAGCAGAAATCCGCTTTTCCCCTGCACTGCCTACAGCCTGGGAGAGCCCGGCATCTTTGCAGCACACAAGAAGCCTGTGTTTCGGGAGGGCTCAGCGGGCAGAAAGCACCTTAAATGTTAAGTCCTGCTTCCACAAGACTCTTGCTGGCTGATAAGTATAAGTGGATCAGGCTCCATTTCTCTTGAGCCATCTCTCCATCTCTGCTTTGGGAGACTTCTGATGATCTCTGGCACCAGGTCCTCCTTGTGCAGCTATTCCTCAGGTGTTCAGTGTCATTTTACCAACATTAAAAGGTCAATTAGACAAGAATAAAATGCGGGTTCTGAATTTGGCCCAGACTTTAGCCTAAGCTGAATATTAGCTGCTGCTTTGGACACTCAGAAACCTCAAATATTCTGCCCAGAAAAGATACAGCTTTGATTGCAAATTACTTATAATGGCAATTACAAAAGTAAAATATTTGGTCTGTCAGAAGAATTTCAGTGATTCCAGGAATGAAAACTAAAGGGTTTTCTGCCTGTCCTAGCCATTGCCATCCACCAGTGCCATGGTAGGAGCAACACTTGCTGAGAGGGGGTGGCCAGAAGCCGGTGACCACAGGTCTGGCACGGCTGGGGCAGTGAGAAGAACGGCCTGTCCCCTCCATCCCTGCCAAGGCACACAGTTACTGCACCAGCCCTTCTGGGAGCCAGGAAACAGCACATCAACCATTCGGCTGTGTTTCAGGCTTTTCTATGGGCCAAGGGCTTAATGTGAAGGTTCACTGTCACAGGGAACCCTAGGGATTAGGTCAGGCTCTCTGCCAGCTGCAGTGTGTTGCTTTAATGATCAAGCCATGAAGGTGTGGGAGGGTAGCTCTGCAGAGAGCATGGGGAGGAATGCCGTACTTCCTCTGGTGACCTCTCAGCTCTCACAGAAAAGATGTAGGAAACTGCTGGTTTGGGGCGCTTCAGCAGATTCTGAGCAGTGCATCCATTCAGATGCATCCATCCATCTCAGTGTGACAGTGGCTGCAAGCAGAAGAGCCAAGGGCTGTCTCTCTGGCTCCACAACTTGTATGTCCAAAAGCCCATGTCCTTGCATTTTTCAGAAAGCACTGTTTGGATTAGACTGAAGGATTCAGTGAAACATGGGCTTAAGTGACATTTTTGAAAAAGAATTAGCAGTCATAATCCGAGAACATACCCCCCCCCCAAATTTGTTGAGAAATACTCACTTTTTCAGCTTTTTTTTTAAATCAGAGCAGTAAAACAATGTCAAATTCAGTGCAAAGCAGTTAGACCATATATCACCTGCACCAAAACCTCAGTTTGTCAGAGGTGTTTTTGAAAATTTTCAAGATACTGCCTTGCTTTGTCCTGATTCAGGCCACCTGAATTGCTCTTTTATCTTCATTCTCAAAATTTAATAGGGCAGAAAATCTGTTTTTCAGCTAGCTCTGCAAATTCCAGCTGTTACTTGAGAACTGTTTTCCAAATAGCCTGTTTATTTATAGGGATTAATTCATAAGTTCTTCAGAAATTCTGAAAAAGAAGGAATGATGTTTGCAAGGAATTGGAGATGTGAGTGGCCTCGGGGACTTATTTGAGGAGCTGGTGATGGTGCCTGCAGACTGCAGCCAACCAAATCCTCTTATGGCCATGAGTCCCTGCAGCGTGGTAGACTTCAGCCCAGGAACTGGAGTGGGCTGGCAGAGCTCAGTCCAGTGTTTTCAGCTTTCCCATATTACTTCCCGTACTCCTGAGCAACCTCTGAACACGCCATACAAACAGCATGAAGGAAGTGCCCCTTTGCAGACCTCACTGTGTGCAGATGCTGGCGCTGGGCAGGCACTGGGTGCTGGCTCACCCGTGAGGAATTGTTGCAGGGAGAAAGAGCAAAGAGAAGCCAGGGAAGGGAGCAGAGACTGATGCTCACTTGCAGCAAGCTGGGGGCTGAATACACATGCTCAGGGAAACTACGCTACCCGGGGTGCAGTGCTTACTTGTCCTCTCTTACACGCACCAGAGCAAGGTAATAGCAGTTCAGTTACAAATAGTTAATGATGATGTTCCTGCCAGGGTTCCCACTCTAGGGGACTGTGTCTTCATTTCCCCATTGATGATGGGTACCAAGACAGCCAACCTGGATGGAAAACAGGAAGAGTTGCCTCGAGGTAGGGCATCAAGCACATCACATACATAATGGAGTTGTTCCCTGGGGCCAGCTGTGGGGTCTGTGCCCTAGCTGGAAGGGGACCAGCTGGGGCAGGGATGGGGCCACCAGGCATTTGTGTCAGCTGCGCGTGTTGGTTGCTCCCCTCCTTCACAGGGTAGCAGTGGGAAGAGATTCTGCAGTTGTTAGTTCCTGCTGGGAGCTGTTGTTTGATGATTTGCAGAACAGGAACATGAGGTATACCCAAAAAAAAAAAAAACAACCCAGAAAAGAACGTGTTTCATCCAGCCTTGAATGTTTCTGGTAAGGGCTAGTTTCAAGTTTTTGTTGGTAGAAAACATGAGTAATGGACCAGATACGCATTTACATACCTCTCCAACACATCATCTCTGCTTTACTTAATTAAGTGGATAGTATCAATCAGTGTCTCTGAATCCAGGAGGTTAACTGCAGTATAGCAGCCTCTCCTCTTTCTTGAGAATTTATGTCTGAATTTGAATTTTGTTCTGTTTTCCAGCTTGTTAACAAAGCCATGGCAAGATGCATCACTGTGGAAAACACAACACTAGCTTTTGAGGCATGTGACGTTAACAACAATGTAAGGATACCCTGCATACTGAGTATGTAATACTATTTTTTGTGCATGGCGTAGACCTCATGTATCTTCTTGTGGTGACCTGCCCCTCCCTCGGGAGCTAAAGCACTCCTTCCCATAGGGCACATGGCCACATGATGCCTGCAGACAGCTAGGAGCAGGAATTCCCTGTTTGCAAAGTCTGTAGCCAGCCCACAACCCCAGAACCAGCAAATTCAGCTGGAATAGGAGAGTTTGATAAAACCATGAGCCTGCACATGAAAATAGGGAGAAACATTTAAATACAAGTGTATGCTTTCTGTACTGCTGCAAAACATCCAGCTGCCCTCTGTTGCTCGATGGGAAGCAGCCGCTGTGGACAGTCTTCCCCTTCCTCTATAGGTAGTGTTTTTTAGGCAGGTCCCTGCTAATTGCTCTCTGCTCTGGCACAGGCTGGCTTGTGGGTTGGGCTTGTCATGTCCAAGGGCTTGTCTGTTTGCACCCCGGTGCTGGGGTGCAGCCAGGGGAGGTGGCAGGGCAGAGAAGCACACAGCAGTCACCTTTGGAGTCAAGGCTTCCGTGCCAGGAGTCACTCTCAGAGCCTGCACCAGGGCTGTTCTGAGCTTTCTTGCTCTGCAAATCCATAGGAAAGGTCTTCCCATGGATCACAGCTTTCCTCGTCCCCTGGTCCTTGGGGAGGACAGCAGAAAGGCGAGAAGAGCATCTGCTGGGGAGCCTCTGCCAGCTGCCATCCCCATGCAGCCAGCCCTGCTGATGGAAGGCAGGTGGGGTCACAGCTCTTCCCGGTCTCTCCCCACAGAACCAGAAGTTCAACTACACCTGGCTGAGGCTGATCCAGCACGGAGACCTCTGCATCGCTCAGGCTGGCACTGCGGGAGCACTGGGCCTGCGTCGCTGTGAGGGCAGGAGCCGCAGCATGGCATGGCTGCACAGGTCACTGGCAGCCTTCCAGCCAGAGCTGGTAAGTGCTGCGCTGGCGAGGGCAGCCACACCATGGCCTGTGGCCCCTGGGTTGTGTTAGTGTGCTGGTGTGCAAACTGATGGCCAGCTGCAGCCCAGTGCAGGGCGCAGGATATGCCCTGGCCCTCTGGTCCTGGCTTTGCCGAAGTCTTCTCTTTTCACCTGGAGTTGGGTGTTGGTCCCCCAGCACCAGAGACTTTGCTCAGTGGGACAGAGATGCACATGCTGTTGGGTTGCATTATATCCAAGTGATGTGTGCTTCGACATTGGGTTTCTCGGGGCTGGGGAGATGCTGGCCATGTGAGGAAGAAATGTTTTACTGTGAGAGTGGTGAGGCACTGGAAAACACTCCCCAAGGAAGCTGTGAATCCTGCATCCCTGGCAGTATTCAATGCCAGGTTGGACAGGACCTTGAGCAACCTGGTCTAGTGGGAGGTGTCCTTGCCCATGGAAGGGGGTTTGTAACTAGATGATCTTAAGGTCCTTTCCAGCCCAAACCATTCTGCGATTCTATGATTCACTCTGACATGACAATAATGAAACATCCCTGTTTTACATAGAAATCATCGATAGCACTTTCTTGGATATTACTTGATATTTACTGGTATTCAGCTCACCAGTGCCTTTTTAAAAGGAAGCATTTATGAAAAGGAAAAGAATGGATACTTAACATTCATTGCCCGCACTTGTAAAAAAACAAGGAAGTCGGGACTGAATCTCAGTCAGCCTGGTGTAAGTAGTTGTCCAAAATGCTATGAAATGGCATACTTTATATTTAAGAAAGAAATACTTTTAATTTAAAAAAGAAAAAAATGTAGCTAAATTATACACTCACCATATATTACAAAGTTCCCATTCCTTTTCAGTCTGAACAACTGAAACTTTAAAAGCCAGAGCGCCGCAGTGCCAAGGCTCACCTTGGGTGTGTTGTGAAAACTACATGAAAATTGTCACCTGCTTAGGAATCCAGGCAGCAGTACCAGTGCACAGGCACTTTTTGTTTCCTGTTTCAGCCTGAGCTCACCTCAAGCCATGAGTTGGGTGTACTTGGTGGTCCCAGCCAGAGCAGGGGGCTGGGCATGAGCAGATGCTCCCAGCTGTGGCAGGGGATGGGGCTGGCCACCCAAAGGCACAGGCACCACCATCCTCCCCAGGACAGGCAGCCTTGGTCTGTGTGATTGCGTCAGCCTTTATTAGTGCCAGCAGTAGGAAGTCAGAGAAGCAGCTCAGTGCCTGGTGATGTTGACTGGAGGAATTAGTGTGCTTTACCTTCTGATGTCACAGTCATTGTGTCTTACTGAAGTTGTGAACTGCATTTCCTGTATGCACAAAGATCCAACTTTTGCCCAGACAACACTCTACATGTCATTTCAGGAGTATTTCATCTAGGTGTTAACCAACGGATTGTAAGTAACACTGCAAAGCTAGGTGGTAACGCAGAAATGTCCTCACCTTTGGCAGTGCTTTCAGCATTGTCTTCCTGGCCACGTGGGTTAAGTAGATAAAGCTAAGCAGATGTGAAAAGCAAGAAAATAGAGATCACTCAGACTCTTCATTCTTTCACAATCCAGTTTACTGCCCCAGCATTTGAACTTCAGCACTGAATTATCTAGGATCTTTTTCAATTCAGTAAATGTGCTCGGAGTTCACCAGCCAAGAAACTCCAAAATACAAAAATCGGTCTCTCAGAGGTACCCCTATATAGCATGTACCATCTGGAGTGATTTTCTTTGCATGGTAATTTCTGCTTGCACAGTGAGAGAACTAATGTTTCTCTTCCCAGTGAATGAAAGCTCAGGAGGTGTAGTATGATCCTGGCTTGGCAACAGGCGCCAGCTTTGAATCCCACCCAGAAGTCCCTGTAAGTTGGCAAAGAGATCTTATGTATTAGGGAAACATGAAAAAGGGGCACACCATCAAGAATCAAGCTTTCTTAGTGGAAAAATAGAGCTGCTGCCACATGAGTCCTAAAGCTGAAGCTTACCTAAAGCCCTCTCTTTCTCTCCCCTGCAGAAAGACCACATCATCTCAGAGCATCTCCAGCAGCCAGCTTGCTTGGAAGTGGATCCCTCTCACAAAGCCCTGAGGGTAAATGCCTGTGACTCTGCAAATCCTTATCAAAAGTGGCAGTTTGGCAATTACTATGCAGACTGAAAGGAACACAGTTGGACCAGAAACACTGTGTTTTCATCTTGAGAATTCAGCAAGGACATCTGTGTGACTTGTGACAGCAATTATGAAACTGAAAGTTCATTTCCAAATGATAATTGAAATCTGTCATTTAAACCAGCGTATTGAGAGATCAGAATACTGAGAGCAGCACATCTGGTTTAACGATGTCTGAAACATGGGCGTGTTTTTCCTTCACTGTGAGAGACTTTGGCAAAAGCTCAAATAATTTTCTGTATTATTAAATGGAAATATTTTCTGAAGTCCCCCATCCTACTGTAAGCAAACCTTCAGCAATTCCCCCCAGACAACAGCATAAGCTACAGGAATACTTCCAGGGCTCAGTAGTCTGTAAACAGCAAATGGGGCTGCTTATTCTTCCACAGAAAATGGAAGTTTATTGACCAACACATTAAAAAAAAAATCCATCTGACATGCCCATGCTGGGTTTGGCTGCGGGATCTTGCCCTGTGGGACCCGTTGCCTCTGACAGATGAGTATCAGGGTTCCATTAGGAATTGATTGCTTATCAAAAAAGCCTTCTTTTAATAATGGGGGGCAAATATGGGTCACTAAGCTGCCCAGCAGCTGAGGTAAACGGAGCTGTGGAAGAGGCAGTGAGTATGCCTTGCCCACACCCCCAGTGAGGAGGTGGGTGTCTTGCTTCGCTTGGAGGTGAGAGGAGCTGTTGGGGAGGCAAATCAGGGGTTTATCCTGCTTTTTGCCAGTGACACACAGCAGCTGTGTCTTCGAGCCCCAATGGCTTTTTAGTGGCTCCCCCAGCATCACTGCAGGTTTACCTGGCCCCTGGCCAGGGTACTGTGTTGCATTGGTGCCTGTGCCAGAGTCTGGTGGTGCTTCGTGCAGCCCCAAGCAGGGTGGCTTACCCCACTCCTGCCAGGGCCATCCCAAGAGAAGCTTTACCTGCCAGCAGCATGAGCCAGTAGCTCTCCCTATCGTGGCATCCTCCCACAGTGGAGGGGAATAGAGGGAGGGCAGAGACCTCTGTCAGGACATCTCACAACCTAAAACTTCTGCCTGTATACTCTTGGGATGGAGGAACTCAGTGAGGGCTTTCATTCAAAAAAGGGTTGCAGAGCACAAGTGTGTGCACATATACGTGTGTGTGTACACTCATTTCAGAGGGACCACTGCAGAGGTTAATACAGTGGGATGAGCTGCTGCACAGCCTGAGCTGCACAGGATGGCCAGGCTCTGCACATCGGAAGTCCCTCTGAACTTACTGTTAAGGGCAATTTTTTTCTTATTGTGAAGCTTTTCATCCCCAAAAGGCATCACAGTTTTTGAAGGGACAGATTTGGTAGGAGACTAAATTCTGCTGTGACAGCACAGTGAGATGTGTCCCTGGCTAGCACTAATGTGTCCCTGGCTGGATTTCTTCCCCATTTCCATTAGGAAGCTCCTCCTGTGGGAGGCTGCTCCCTGTACAGATGTGGTACATGGATGTACAGGGATGTGGTACATCCCTGTACATTGATACATCCTTGTGGTACATTGATGGTCGCTGGAGAAGCTCATGCTTCTCCTCCTGCCTTGCTGTCCTGCACTGGGATGAGGAGCACAAGCTGCTGGGGATCCATGGGGCTAAGCATTGCACTTGGTTCTCATGCCACTGTTGACCCCAGCTGAGGCTCCACCTGCATTCACAAAACTCTTATACCTTTACTTTGAGTTTTCTTGTTACTTCTCACATGGTGGATTAATGCTGACAGCATCTGACAGGCTGAGTCTGCCAAAATATTGACTGGCCCAACAGATTTTCCCTACTGGCTCCTATTCCAACTGTCTTCCTGATTTTCTCCCTCTTTTAGTGCAGATAGCCTGCAGTCACCATCAGAAAAAATGACACAGATGTTGTTTGTGCAGTCATCTTTTATCAGGAGCATGAATTTCATCAAATTCTGTTTGCTGACATTCAATCATTTGTCACCAAGTAGGCACCAAATGGTCGTATGTCATGGTCACATTCCATTGCCAGGCTTGTCACTTACATTCTGATGCCCTTTTTGTGTAGATGTTCACTTCCATGTTGGTATCTTTTGCTTAAAGACCGAAGCGTGCCTTCGGGGCTGCTGGCAGTGAGCAGTGTCCCTGCTGCTGCACAATATTGAGAAGCGTTCAGATTGCACCAGTCAGCCTAGTCTTCCAGAAACAAGAGCATTTTTTCCAGCACACTCAGCAGATGTGGCAACAGGAGTCTCCTACCCAGTGAGCTGCCTGCTCCTTTTACCATCCCCACTGATGGCACCTGGGTGTGCATCACACCTTGAGGGGCATTGGGAGGCTTTGGGATCATGGAGGGGAAGGAGAAAGGTACCATGGTTGGGAAGGACCACTACTTATGCTGGGGACAGGCACCACCATCCTCCCCCATGTTGGCAATGGGAAACAAACACAGCTTTTCTGAACAAGAACAAATGCTGTGGCAGGGAGGGACACTGCACATCGTGCTGTGCTTCCATCAATAAGTACCCTGAAACAAAGCGGCATGGTTGGAGGCCCCATTTGGTTTGTTAAAAAAATAGAAAAAAAAAAAAAAGATTAAAAAAGGGAAAAAATTGTAAGAGATGAAGCATCTTCCTCAGCACTCTGTGTGTTAACTGTTTCTGTTAACTCAGACCCTTTCCAAGGGGTCTCCTGCCTGAGTTACTGCCAGGCTGAACCGCAAAACGCCTGTAACCCCTTGATCAACATCCTGCACCCACCCACCCTGAGGGTTAGGTGAGAGGGGGGAGTGTTTGCAGGAGAGCCCTTAGGCCCCTAAAGCATCCCACGACTCAAGCTACCAAGGAAAGCGAAAGAAGGAGTTGCAGTTCTCAGCTGATCAAATGCTGCTTTCCAAGGTAAAAAACTCGTCCGTTTCTTGACAGTTTCACTGTCGCACTGTCACACTCCGCTGGAACTCGAGCCCACAATCAGTTTACCAAGCATCTCATCCCTGCACTTGCCCAAAATGTCTGGAAACTGTTTTAACTGTCACCTAGGGTATAAGCCAGATGTTAAAACTGTTACAGAGAGACGTGTGATAGAAGGAAAAAATACTCACCTGTTGCTAAAGCGAGCAGGGGGCCCAGCCAGCCTATGCAGCCATGTGAGGAAGCAGGAAGGTGTCCGGCTTAGCCACACAGTTCCCTGGAGGAGATGGGAATCGCGACAGCAAAGGCCCAGGCAACAAAATGCTACTGTCTCTCCTTCCACTCTCCTCACCCAGGCTTGTGTGGGGAAGTATTTGAACTCTGGCTTTCTATCCCCCTGGGTGTCTGCCTGTTCTGGGGCTTTCCCTCTCTTGGCCCCAGTGCTGATCTCTCCACCCATCTTGAAGAGTACCTACTACAGCAGCCGTGCCTCTTGCTATGGTACAGATGGCTTTTCCTGGTGTCTCACACTGCTGAAAGCCAGCTGGGTCATCAGCACGAACCAGGGGCTCACATCCCACGCAGCCAGCCTCAGCAGCTTTTCCAGAACCAGGTGCAAGCGCCTGTATGTGCTGTTGATCCTGATAGGCACAGGCAGATCCTGCCCATCAGCCCCTGGCCTTGCTGCAACATCATCCCTTCAAAACACCAGCTTCTCAGCAATGCACAAAGGTGCGCACTTTAGCTCTGATTTTATTTTGCTATGGAGTTTCATTGTTTTGTTCCCTACTGCACTTGTGGATAGTAGTAAAGCAAATTTGTCACTCACATTCCCAAGTGCAAATCAGGCTGGATGTCACTAGCCCCACCTCAACCGCGGTGCCAGTACTTGAAGCTGAGCTTGGCCAGCTCAGAGCAGCTCTTTGGCACCCACAGCCTCGGCAAGTCACTGACAGCCTAGGCAATGGCCACGTCTTCAAGAGAAATGTGTTGTTCTTAGAGGAGCCGCTGCTAGAGGAGCAATGGGGGCAGCTGTCAGCGTGCAAACAAACCCACAGTATAAGTTCATACAAGCAAACCTCTGAACTTCCACAACCCAAAGAGCGAATAAACAAGTCTGAATAGCACAATGAGGGCTGTGTCTGGTTTGTACAATACAGAATTGCCATTTATTATTTTCACATTGCCAATAAATAATTGCCTCTATGTAGCACAAGAAAAGTCAAAACGATACTCAGTGCTGCTGGAGATGTAAAACTAATCATTACAAAAGCACTTATGGCTGAAGGAGGCCACTGCAGCTGAAGCCAGTGTCTAACCTCATTCTTACCTCCTCTCCCTTTGTGAGTTGCTCTCAACTCTCCCAGATGATTTCTGGGATGACATTTGCAAAGCTTAGTCCCAACTCAAGACAAATCTGTCTGTAAAACAGTTAAAAAAGACTGCATCAATGTTATTGCAGTTACACCAAGCATTTTAAAAACGGAAGAACGTTGTGTTCAAATGACACAAAAACAGTGAGTGCAGAAAACTTGCCTGGCTTCAACAAAAAAAGTCTTTACAATTTTGCGCCTAAACTAAGCGTGAAATCAAGAAGCCATGTAAGAGAGTCTGAACTGGTGGCATTGGGAAAGTTCAGGTTTCTGGTAACGGTCAGTTTTGCCAAGTGAAGCATACACTGTGCAAGCTGCTGCCCCCCAGGGTGTCCCAGAGCCCAGCTGTGCCGCTGCGGATGGCACCAGCCACCAGTACCACCTCCCCAAAGGCACCTCTGCCCCAGGCAGGAGGGGTCAGGCACCACAGATGGCCACCACTGATGGGATCCATGGCACTGGGGCTGGGAGCCACCGCAGTGAGGAGGGAGGGCGGTGGGAAAGAGGAGCTACTTCATCACCAGCTGCTGTTTGAGCTGGCTGCACCCAGGTTTCATGCTAGCACCCAGAACAGGTGAGCTAGAATGGAGCACTGCTTGAGCTGGTGGTGGCCATGGTGGGGGCTGCAGTGGGTGGGCAACATCATGTCTAAACACATCCACACAGACAACTCTCACCCCAGCAGGCAGGGGCCAGCAGACAGTACCAATCCTATCTGGTGCTGACTACAGCACCAGAATAAGGAATATAAGGAATCCAGCTACCCATTGGAGGCCTTAGGCATGGGAGTGTGGGAACAGGGGCTGTGATGCCTTCTCACCTTTTGTAATTCCTGCACATCAGCATCTGCCCATGAATGCAAATATCCCTCTATCCCACCAGCACAAGGTAGGAATGGATGGTTGCTACCAAGAGGTGTCTGACAGTGCACCATGAGACACCAGCATGGACGGACAGCAAAACAGAGTGTGCTGGGGCTGCAAACAGTCATTTCTTTTATTACTCGCCCTGCCCTGGCCAGTGCCAGTGAGCTGCTGCTGCCAACTCATTACCAGCATGGCTGACAGCATGGATCACGTGTGTGTCGGCAGCTAGAGAAACCCCAGCCAGTTCAAGACATTCTATTGTTTGAATATGGTTACAAAAGTTTGATAGAAAATAAGAGGATAAACTTAAAATCAAATGGCATTATATTTAGCAAACTGATTATTTATTTTCCTGTGTTATGGATGCCTCTGCCCACTGCCAAAGCAAAGATGTTAAATTTTAACAGTGTATTATGAAATCATATACAAAAAGGAAAAGAGCAGTGACCTCATGCTGTGTGAAGAGACGTGCCTTGGGGGAAACAAACAAGAAAATCAAAACCAGAGTGAACACTCGGCTCGTTAAGCATTCTCCACTTCAGTTTATAAGTGCATCATGGATTCAAATTCATCAATTCGCTGTTTGGTGTTTCCTTTTCTAATCCTCCGGTAGGAGATTGTGTTGTACCTAGAATAGCTGTGTCTGGAGATATCATTTTTTTTCCCCAGGTTGAGCTGCTCCCCTGGTTTCTCCACCGGGGAGTTGCAGCCAGGGGTGGTCAGGGGAGATGCCTCCTTGCCACTGTCATACTGCTTTAGATGGGATGCCTTGCTGTTCTCCTTCTTGATTTCGATCACCTGAACTTCATCCTCTTCAGTGTCCTCCTCCTCCTCATCATCCTCCTCGTCCTCCACCTCTTCCTCCTCCTCCTCAGTGGCATTTCCCCTCCCATCGGTGCTGGCTGCGAGGGTCTCTGCTGCCTCCACGACAGTGCTGGCTGCCATCCCCATCACTGGTTCCCTGCTGCCCACAGGCAGCCCTTCACTGCCTGGCCCTGCAGCAACACAGAGGGGTTGTTGGTAAGGACAGGCTCAGCACTGCCTTCGTGCCCCTGTCCTACATGCTTTTGATATATCATCATAGTTGGTGTCTTACCAGCTCCTGCCACCAAAGCACCCATCTTCCAGAGACTGCCTGGTGGTGCCCCACATCTCCAGGCTGAACCCCATCACCACGGGTGCTTGCACATGCTTGAGAAAGGCATTGTACATTCTCAAACTGATTCCTTAAGGCCACTTGCCTTTGCATTTTTAATGCCTGTCCCTACCACTTTTTCCACTGATCTCTCCCCACTACTGTCTTTTAAAGGGGGAGGAGATGAGAAGCCCATAGCCTATCCTTGAAGAGGGAAGGCCAGTATAGCATCCCCCCTGAGCCCCAGGACCAGAGGCACTGTGCCTCCCTGCATGCACCAGATCTGCTTCTGCCCTGTGGGATCCATAGCTGGCAAACATCCCACCGTAGGGCCCTGCTGCGGTGCCTTTCCAAACTTCCTTCCAGCTTTCCCAAAGCTCTCTGGTAAGTGCCTTGGGCAGGTGCTGGACTCAATTAGACAAACTCCCTGTTCTGGAGTTCCTGTCCCTTCCCTGTAGAGCCCACCATGGGACCAAGGGTCCCATCTTCCTACAGTGCTCAGTGCTGGGTCTGACTGACATGGTGAGAAAGCAAAAGAGAAAGGGAAAAGGAAAATGAAAATGGAAACAAAAAAGGAAAGGGAAAGGGAAAAAAAAGGGAGGAAGTGAAAAGGGAAAAGGAAAAATGGAATACAGAGATGGGAAAAGGGAAAAGCGAAAAGGGAAAAAGGAAAAGAAAGGGGCTGCTCTGCACCCAGTGCCCAGATATGCCCATGATGAAGCAGGACCCTGAACAGCCCTCCTGGGATGGTTCCTCCTTCAGAGGTGGCCGACCAGGCTGAGATGGCTATTTCGTATTTGTCCTGTTTGGCATTTGTCTTTGTGTTAAATGATGCTTTAGTGTCACAACAAATGGTCTATTCAACATTTTGCCTGTGGGGTCCTGAGTATTAATTAGACTAAATTGGTTAGGTACTAAAAAGCTGCCTGCAATTTAGAGATAAAGTGCTTGTGGCTGGGGAGGGAAAGGTGCAGGGGGGGAGGGCTGTGTTTAATAGGTTTTATTGTGCACTCATAAAGCAACACAGCTGGAATATGGATGTCAGTTCTAAGTGGGAAAGTCTCCATCATGATTCACCTCCTCACAGTTGCTATGAAATATTATTGTACCCATGACAAATGTTCACATTTTTTCCTTTTCTTAATCAAAATTTCTCTTTATAGGGCATGGCCCATGCATCTTTTAGAGCCACATTCAACAGCAGTGGCTTTGCCAGGACTGCAACAGCTACCCTGAGTTGTTAATCTCCTCTTCTCCAAGGAGGGACTTCATATTTATGTGACAGCTGACATATAGAAAATACCAATTTACTGCAGCCAGGTAGATGTGTAAATAACAAGAGAGATCCAGCATGGATGGGTGCTGAGGAGTGGGATAGAGCCACCAGCCCTATGCCCCCAGCTATGGCTGGGTGTCCAGAGTGGGGAGAACACTGTTATCAGCCCCTGGTGCAGCCACCCCTCATCCCACACTGCCAAAACCAACAAAACATAGGAAACATGGAAGGACAGCAATGCTGAAAGCCCACCTAGAGACAGATGTAGCTTTCTTTTAATAACACTCAATAAAATACTCCCCCTTTCTGGAGGAGTGGCTGCATTTTGTATGCTATAATTGAATAGGTTCATCTACATGTATATATGCAATACATTTTAAGTTGTGACGGGGTCTGGAGAGCAAGTGCCCCCCTGCCATCCCACTCACTGCAGGAGGCAAGTGTGAGATCCAGCCTTGGCTGCAGCTGATTTTTACCATTTTCACATAGGGGTGAATAGAGAGGGACCCAGGAGATGCTGTTTAAGAGAGGAATTTTCTGCTAGATGCTTAGGTGTCAGGGGGGTTTAGACATCTGGTGAATAAGGCAGGAATGTGGTTGAGTTTTGGGGCCACACATTTTTGACTGACAGCCTCCTGAGGATATCCTCTGAGTTCCCCTTCCCAAAGCAGAAGATAAAGCATCTCCCAGCCTCACAGGGCTGTTGGAGACCTCCTGGCTGATGACACCGCTTTGTTTCAATATCCTATAGTCAAGGAGATACACACAAACCCCAGGAAGAAAAAGATACCAGGCATGCTTTCTTAAAGTGCAGCAACTCTATGGATGACATGAGTCACTGCTCTCCAGGACATATGGGTCTGACTGAATTAAACAAAACCAATAACTACCTGTATGTGATTGTCTCTGAAGGGTACTCATTGCTCTGCTTTGGGAAAACCTCTGTCCCACAGCGTTTTCCATTACCTTCCTCTGATTCCTGGACATCAGTCCCCGTGTCCTGGATATCAGCTGATCCTTGCTGGACTGTCCCATCGTTTTCCTCTCGCTTTTCTTTAGGAAACACAAAGCACAAGAAATGGACTGATGGAGCGGTTAGTGAGAATAATTAGGTTTTAATGGTTGCAGATTGGCAGCAGTTTTTCAGAGCAGATTTAAAAATTGCTTGTTTCTGTAGTTACATACTTTTCATTGCATCCTGTGTAACTGCTAGCTCAAATTCATCCCTAACTTTGCATTACTCTGATTCATCATTAATGACTACCATAGATTAGGAATTTTGGCTCACACAGATAGTGCATATCATTATTCATAGGATTATACATAAAATAGAGCTTTTCTTTCCAAGCACTTAGAGAAAGGCAGCCTTGTACTTTACCTTTGCATTGCTTCTCTTCATCAAAATCCCCATGAACTATGTCCTCTTCCAGTGAGTTTCTGTTTTCCTCCTGGTTTTCTTCCGCAGGTGGAGCATCATCAGTTCTCATTTCTGCATTTGTGCAAGGGACCATTCCAACAGATTTTGCTATTTCACCAATGACATGGAGTGGGCCTTTCTCCAGGGTTACACTCCCGTTGCACTCGGGCATGCCAGATGCTGATGGGACTTCTTCTGTCATGCTTAGGGCTGTGCCGTGCCTGCAGACCGGGGCTGTGCCCTTCCGGGGGCCCCGGTCCTGCGCCCCGGGGTGGGGAGCAATACTCTTCACCCCTTCTCCACAGGGATTTTGCGCCCCTGTGCAAATGGTCAACGCCTGTCTCCTCTCCTGCGGGTGCTGCAGCAGAGCAGGGTCCACGGTCACACCATCAGATGTGCCAAGGGCTTGCCAGTGGGCTCTGGCCACGGGGCAATCCAATCAGCACCTCGCTTGTTGCTGAGGCTCGCCCCATTGCATAATTAAATGCACCATTTTAATTTACATAAACAAACAATCTGAAGCAAGGAAGCTTTTGTGCTGGCATGGAGAGCGGGTCTTTCAGCATGTCAGCCCTGCCGTAATAAACAGGGATTTTGTACTCTTTGCACAATGGCCCTTTGTGTCTCCGCCTGGTCACAGGGATGATGATTGTTCTGACCTCTAATCCCTGGAGGGTGACCACCTTCCACAGAGCTGCTGCCACCTAACCCGCTTAACATTCCCCATCGGGTTTGTGTGCTGATAAACCTTGCCGTGCTGCTGGCCAGACAATGAAAGCATTTTGCACTTGTTGGAGAGCAAACTGGCTGTTTGGAAGGACTCAACACCACACTCCTCTGCCACCCCATGTATTTACAGGCAGGGCCATGTCCTGCCAGATGCTGAGCAGCTGCAATTACATACTCAGTGAAATGCATCTTCAAGGGATCAGCCCTTAAGGACAGAGCTAGAAGATGAGAACCAAAAGCACAAACCCATGTGATGTTTTGTGACAAGATGAGAACTGAGGTGGCAGGTCTCCAAGGCCAAGCCAACCAGGCAATGGGATGCTTGCTGCCCCACCAGTGCCAAGGCAGGTAAGCGCTGTGCTTCCCCTTCCACATCCACCACACAACCCCCTTTTGCAGAAGCATCTTCTGGCAACAGCAGTATAAACTCTCTTTAGAGGAATATAAATGGGACGAGGGATGAGATTAGCACGTACACAGTAATTATCAGTCAGACCTAAAGCTAGCAGGAGTGATATGGGGACCTTTCACAAAGTGAAGTAGGAGGATTGCCCGAGCAGCCCCAGGGCATTTTCTGACAGCAGCTGAACTTGTCTCAACTCTGTGCCCAAAGCCAGGTTTACATAAGAGTGTAATCTCCTGCTGTGAATGACTTTTTGTGTTGGTACAAAACAGCATTTTTGACATCTTTGTGCTTTAGGACTTTGAAATCTTCTTGACAAGTTTTGACCTTGATTAGGAATGAACCCAAAACCTTTCCACTGGTTTTGTTCATCTGTGAGTTTGCATTCTGAAATCAACAACTTTTCATCATTGTTATGAAAATGAGCTTGGTGTAATTGATTTATAAAATCAATCGTATGCTGGAAAAAATGCGTCCAGGAAAATGGATAACGAGGATTGAAAGTGAATTGACAACATGCAACAACAGTAGGTACCTTCAGGAGAGACTGGCTACCCGGCACAGACTGGTGGCTGGGGAGAAGAAGAATACCTTATCTTTTTATCAGGCTATTTCTATACCTCAGACATAATCCAAAGGGCCCTGCAGGTGATTTAGCCTGACCAGCAGGTTGAAGGAGGTGATCCTGCCCCTCTACTCTGCTCTCGTGAGACCTCACTTGGAGTATTGTGTGCAGTTCTGGTGTCCTCAACATAAAAAGGACATGGAACTGTTGGAACAAGTCCAGAGGAGGGCCACGAGAATGATCAGGGGACTGGAGCACCTCCCGTATGAAGACAGGCTGAGAAAGTTGGGGCTGTTGAGGCTGGAGAAGAGAAGGCTGCGTGGAGACCTCATAGCAGCCTCCCAGTATCTGAAGGGGGCCTCTAACGATGCTGTGGATGAACTCTTCATTAGGGACTGTAGTGAGAGGACAAGGGATAACAGGTTAAAACTTAAACAGGGGAAGTTTAGATTGGATATAAGGAGGAAGTTCTTAACTGTGAGGGTGATGAGGCACTGGAATGGGTTGCTAAGGGAAGTTGTGAAGGCTCCGTCCCTGGCAGTGTTCAAGGCCAGGTTGGACAGAGCCTTGGGTGAGATGGTTTAGTGTGAGGTGTTCCTGCCCATGGCAGGAGCATTGGAACTAGATGATCTTAAGGTTCTTTCCAATCCTAACTATTCTATGACTATGATTTCTCATTTGACAGGTCCTGTCCCTAGGGTTTCCCTCAGTGTGGAAACACCACTGAAAAAGGTTTCATGGTTGGGACTTACCATGCTTGGGAGCATCCCTGCTGCACCATGATCTCAAGGGCTGAGTGGGCATGTGATCATCTCACAGGGTCAAGGGGCCATGTCTGCATTGGTGCAGCCAGCACAAATCCTGGCTTGAGCATGGGACAAACTCCCAGCCAGTCTTCTAATTTGAAGTCACACAAAGTCGAAAACATGGCACCAGGGGTTGGCAAGCAAGTAGCCTGCAAACCTTGGAGCCACATCAACTCTCATGGGAACACGACAGATCCTGTCTTCATATCCCCAGGAACCTGCCTGCCTGACTTCTTGATTGCAGGAAAATATTGAAACAATTTTAGGTATTTCCTGGTGCCATCTATTTGTTACACAATCAGTTCTCAACAACTCACATTTTCCCAAATGAGCACCTCGTGGTCGAAGCACAACTTGCATGAATCTATTATAAATCATTTTCTGTGTGACCTTTAGCGCAGAAAGTTTCCATTCCAGCTATGCTTTACTAAAATTTCAGAAACAGCACCTGGGATTTCAGAGGCACAACAGGGATTCGAGAGTCGGTGAGGGAAATCACTGCTGAGCCCCAGTAATTCCAGTTCATGCAGAACTAGGAAGAGGCCACCATGGCAGGGTGTTTGCAGAGCTCTGCAGGCTCCTCTGTTGTTAACTCTCTGCTGCCCAGTTTCTGCTCCAAGCTTCCAGGAGCATCTCATGCATGCGCATGGCTGCCTGGGGAGCACATGCACCACATGTGGTCACTGGAGCAGCTCTAGAGCAGAAGCCACATAACCTGGGGTCACCATGGGAGATGCAATGCCACCCAAAGCCAAGGCAAGATGACAGGCGTGATGGCACTGGAGACAAATGTTCCCACAGCTGAGCACAGACGGGAAGGATTACATTTCACTTGAACCCCCCCCAGAGCAAAACTCCTGTGAATCATGTCAACAAAATACAATCAAGCATTTCTATTTTGTCAGCAAGATAAATACCTTATGTTTATGAAAAAAAAAAAATACCTTGGCATTTCCCTTCTATAGCAAATTTCAGGATTTAACTTTTCATCCAGCAGAGGAATGAAAGGAAAGGCAGAAGCAGGGGTATTCCCCCTGCTAGAGCTGTGTCAGGCATTAGCCAGCCCTCACACATGCTCATGCTTTCCTGCTACTCCCACTGACCATGCTTGGCTTCAGAGGGGAGTTGCAGAAGGAGCAGCATGTTTCCTCTGAAAAACAGGAATACATGCCAGAGTGATGCAGCAAGGGTATGCTAGTTACAAACAGTGGGCACATGCAGAGTAATTCAAGTTTTGACAGTGTTAAAAATAGGCAGCTGCTGCTTTCTTCCTGGCAAACACTGTGCAAGCAGCCCAAACATATTTATGGTGAGGGGAGAGCAGCTCCTGCCTGATGGAAGGCATTTGCCAATGCAGGTTGTTCTCCTCTGCCTGCCCCCAGGAGCTCAGGGTCACCTGTCACCCCCAGGTCATCTCAGTGACTGAGATCATGGATGCTGCTTGGAGGCCGCAGCATCCCCAGCAGTGTTTTTAAGCAGGCAGAGTTCCTGCTAAAAAACACAGCTGGACTCAGAAAAAAAGTAGCTGTGCGTTCTTCCCACTGCAGGCAGCTATTTATAATCAAAGCTGAGCAAAGCCACCTTTCAGGGCTATGAAAACATTTCATTTGCACAAACCTGAGGTGGTGTCACTTCTGCCTCTAAGCTTTTGAAAAAGTGGAAGCCTGTACTGAAAAGAGCCAAACTTTAAGAAGCAGTCCAGGCTGTGGACCTTTCCCCGAGGAGAGCATCGTCTGAACACCCCAGCTCTCTGCTCTCCTGCACTTCTGTTTGCACTGGAGAAGCTCTTGGCCCCAGCCCACAGGTGCCACCAGGGCATCTCCTGGCTATGCAGACCAGTATGGCTAATGGCAGCAATGTGGTATTGCCATCCTCTGTCACAGGCCATCTGCTTTGCACCAGTTTTGTAAGGCCTCAGCACTGGACATTGTTGGATGGGCTCTGCCTGGGATTCACTGGCTTGTTCTCACTGTGACAGTGATTTCTGTGGCTGAGCAGGTGCCTATGGTGAGTTTGATTTACTTTTGCTTATCTGTGTGTAGCACAACCATAGCTTTACGCAGACAGCAGTGACAAGCAGCAGCTCTGTGCTGAGAGCATAGCAATAAATTCTTGGGTTTATATATGTATAAGTGGGAGGAGGACAAACTCAGTCACGTGCAGTAACTACATGTTGTGATCTTCTTTTCAATGCTACGATAGCTGGGTACAAACAGCTGCTACGCATGAAAACTTCTGAAACAGCTGCATGAGAAAGGAAATGTGAGGTGCAAAAGCAGAAATCAGCAGAGCAGAACCGCGTGTGGGAAGGCAGAAACACAGCCCTAAGAAGCATGTGGAAAAGTGGTCGCTGAAGGGATAGCCACCTGCTCTGGGCACAACTGAAAAGGAACAAAACCCAGGACATGCAGAAATATGGCTCAGACAGGGAAATGCAGCAACTCCTCACATATTTCAGCAGCTTCCAGGGCTGGACCTTTAATGCTTGGGAGCACTTTTTGCAGGATAGTACAGCCTTGAAGCCAGATGATTTTCTGCTGGATCTGAAATGCTTCCAACAGAAGTCACAATGTGCTTCATGGTTTTGTGGGAAAAAAGACTTCCACAGTAGAAATTCAGGCCAAGAGAGCCCAGGGGAGAAAAAGGGAAAGAGATATTGCAAAGGTCATTAAAAAAAAAAAAGAGCAAGGCTGGCTAGATCTGGGCATTGGGCAAGACTGGGTTAAGCAGTTAAGAACCCTTACAGGGCCAGGCTCAGTAGCATTCAGCAAATTAATTGAAGTTTTAAGTTTACAAAGGAACTGCATTCTTCAGAGCAGCCACACTTCTTTCTGCAGTAAACTCACACCTTATATCCACAGGGATAAGAAGAGAAAAGGTAATCCCTTGGCTGTTAGGAAATCAAGCAAACCCTTCAATGACCCCATCCATGATCAGCGAGCATACCTCCTCTGCTGGATGTCCTGAGTACTTCTACACACATTGCTTGGAGCCCCAGCCCTTGAATCAGTGACACCACACAGTGTTTCCTATACACTCACCCTCCTCTTGCCCTGACTCCTGTGAGGGGATCCTTTCAGACTGCTCCATGCTAAGAGAAATGCCGTTTTAAAAGAACTTTCCCCTTTGTTTTGCTCTCTGAGCTATTTGGCTTGCCTGTGAGCTCCTTCCTCCCTTCAGAAGGCTGAGGCATCATTGTTCTTGATGCCCACTGCAGCAACCCCACGGAGCCTGCCTGTTGCCCACATCCTGTTTTCGATTGTGGCCATGAACGTCATGTTGTCGTCTTGTAGCGACCAAAGCATGCTCTTGCAACCGCTAGAAAATCATCATTTATTTAGTCTTTCTTAAGGCCTGTCTTAATCTTGTTGGATGTCCAGGCTCATTCATCCTTTCCACACTAAAAGCAAGCATGTATTTCCTGAGACAGGACAACTTTCCAAACCAAAAGGAATCCTGCTTTGGACCACAGAGCTGTACTAATTTCCACTGGAGATGCAGCCTAAGACAGTAGAGTTCATAAAGTGTTTTAAATACCTTTTTTCCTCCCTCTATAAATCAAGGCAGAGGATATAGGTTGTGACCAAGGCACCCTGTCAAGCCCCACCTCTGCCACTTCATCCCTATAAACTAGCTGCAATAAGCAAAAGAAGACATTAATTCAGGATCTGGGAGGGGAGGGAAGGCAAATCAGGCTCTGGTCAGGCTGACACATTTCCATTGGTCTCTGCAGACCGGTCAGCCCATGCTCCCCACGGCAAAGAAAAAGCTCTGGCCTGGCTCTGGTAGTGCCCTGACTTTCACCCAGGTGAAGAGTCCATAGCACCAGTGTAGAAAGCTTCAACCCTCTGATCAGACATGCTGGGCTAGGGATATTTTGTCTTTTGACACAAATAAATACAACAGTCCTGGGTCCAAATACTGCTTGGCCAGGTATAGAGAGAGGAGTGCTCCTGCTGGAGAGGAGTGAGCCACCATCAGCTACCCACAGCCACATGCAGAAGTGTGCTGACTGGTTGGCTGGAAACATCCCCATGCAGGTGATGGAGAGCGCTCTTCCCTCAGTACAGTCTGGCACCTGAAGCCAAGTGACTCAACTGGACGTGGGACTGAGTTCAAGGTTCCTTTCTAAGTGCTGAAGCCATTTGTTCTCTTTGGGGGCCTTCGACAGCCTTCACCAGATTTTCTGGTTATTCTACCCACAGTTTCTTTCAATCACACATATATCTGCATTTAATTCCACCGTTTGTCCAAATAGAAGTAATATTTCCTATTTTTTCTCTCATTTCAGCTGGTGTTACTGGCAAAGAAATGTAAAACTCTATCTTGAGACAGCAAATCACAGGCAACAAACATGATGTCTAGCAATGAGCTCCAGAGCCCAGACCAACACCTGAAATGCTCCAGCCTGGGCTGACAAGTTGGCTCTGGCTCCCTGCAGGTGTCAGACCAAAGCCCACCTCCAGGCCCAGGGGCTGGGGGATGAGTGATAGCAGAGGGCTCACAGGCTGAACTGCAGGTGTTTGGTTCAGCAGAACGTCATTCCCACATGTATAAACCTCGTGAGCTGTTCTCCAGATTGCCCTTCAGCTTTCCCAGATACTTGCCGTATTACCAGCTATTTAATCCTTTTAAGAGAAATTACAGACGCCAATACGGATTCTGCTGGCTTAGCAACGTTCATTAATTAGAGAACTATTGGGAACAGGTTGTTTTTACTTGGGGTTCATCTCAGAAGGAAACTATTGGATTTAGTCTGAGATTTATGAAAAGACCAGGAAATCCTGCCACAGCAGTACCCAAGTGGTAAACAACTGCATGGTCTGCTGGGTCAAAAGATGAATGACTCATACAAGGTATTTAAATTTTATTTAAAATTCTTTAAATTGTATTTGGAAAACATAATCAGGTTGCTTGGTCTGAGCAAACAGCCTATTTCCCTGATGCCTGAGGGGGAAATAACATTTTTCTTTTTCTTCACATTTATGCCCTTATTTATTAAATCACTTCATACGAGCTATCAAGTTAATCTTACTGACGAAGTCTCTGCCCCTGAAGAAATGTGAACACCTAATGACCTTCCTGCCAATGCAGTGGAAGCACCAACCCCAGGGCCATCTCCTGCAGTCCCTGGACTCAGAGGGACCACGTCCCAAGCACAGCCCTCTAAGGATGTTCCCAGGGTACAACCTGCAACTGTCTCCAGGCACAGGGCAATCCTGCTCTTCCCCGCAGGACAATCATCTGCCCTTACTTCTCTCATCTCAAAGAGGTAAGATCAATCTGAGTTATATCGTTACATCATGAGAAGTGGACAAGTATGTTTTCAAATCCAGTAAAATTCCAGCCAGGCAACTAGAGCACCATGCCCTCCAGGGGTGCAGTGAGAACCCAGCACTCTGGTGACTCTTGCCAATCTGACACCTTGCAGAAAGCTCTGTTTCCAGCAAGGCTGGCACCGCAGAGCTGTGCTGAGAAGTAGGAGATGAGGAGACCCATCACCCTCTGCTGGCTCCCCACTGCCTATCACTTGCAGCCTCCCACAGCTGTCACTGCCATGGCTCCCTTGCCTCCCTCCCAGATCACACAGACATACTCACCTCACTGCTTTTCCCTGGGGAGTGCTCTCTCCACAGGGCTACCAGCCTGTTGGCACCTCTGCTCAGTGCTGCTGGTGCTCCCCACTATGCTTGTTCAACACCAGAGCCTATAAGGGGTGCATTAGTGATTGGTGCACCCTGCTCTGAACATGTGGAGCTGCTCAAAGCAGCAAGCACATAGACACCACCAGCTCCTCACGCACAGAGCCTGGCCTGTGTGTATGCTCAGCAGCCTCCTTTCTACTTCAGATCCCTGGAGCAAGACAGCTACTGGCAGAGATTGCAGCTGGTCAAACCACAGCCAATAAACCAGTTTATTGCAGGGTTTATACAATGGCAGCTAAGAGTGAGAAACTGACAGCAGCCAGCATTTACTTTGTAAATCTACCAGTGCTGTCAGCTCAGCTGAACAGCAGAACCGATCCCTGCTTTGGTGACTGGGAACTGAGCTGTGGAGTTCACCCTTTCATTTTCTTTTTACCATGGGTAAATCTCTGCCCTTTGTTTCAAAATGTTGCTGCCCAGGGTCTGTCTCTGTCATAGGCTCTGGCCTCCATCCTCTTTCTAAGGGCAGCCTGTCACTGGTTTTAGTAGAAGCACTTGCTTTATTAAAGACCTTTAGAAGACTATGACTTTGGTAACAGGAAATAAATAGCTATCAACCGATTTTGCATTCAATTAAAAACTGTTATTAACACTAAACTATGCTGAGGAAGTTCTGCGAAGGTTCTTCACGTTTCAGAGTTAGTCATTTTTCACTTTAATGAAGAGGTCCACAGTGTGCTCTGATTCAAAATTAAAATACTTAAAAATCCCAGAGCTTTTTAAATATCATCAGTACTGTTCTCTGGAGGACTGCCATGCAGCACCACCACGCATCACCCACTGCATGCCTCCCCTGAGGTGCTGCCTGTGGTCCCAGGCCATGTAGCAGTCCCACGTGCAGAGCCCTGGGCATCAAGGATGGACACGCGGTGTCAGACTCGACTTTCTTCCTCTTCCACCGCCCGGTGAAGGCCTGGAATGAACTTCAAAATATTCTTTCGGACACTGGGTCTCCTGCTTTTCCTCGGGAGGGTCCCAAAAGTACTGGTGCTGCTGCTGCCCTCCCAGAGTGGAGACATGGACCCGCTGCTGGCCAGGCTGATACTGCGGATCCTCCTCAGGGATGACCTCCCAGGAGCACCATCTCTGTCCCTGGGGAAGAAGCAGTCATCATCCAAGCTCGACTGGTGGCTCAGGCTCTCTGCAGCTGAATCCTCAAAGGCACAGCTCTGGTAGAAGCTGTCCTCGCTCTCCATGGTCACCGAGCTCAGCCGGCTGCAGGAGCTGCTCTCACTGGAGAAGCGAGGCTTCACCGGAAAGAGGTGTCCTGCCGAGCTGCCGCCACTGAGCAAGCTGGCCTCTTCCAGCTCCAGTGCACCCAGCAGTGTGTTGTCATTCACCTCCCCTGAAAGCAGAAGCCAAAGAGGAACATTATTTACTGGTGTCTGCTCAATGCTGGAGAGTAGGATGCCTGTGCCATAGTGGTGCAGGGAAATGTCATGACCAGCATCTCAGTGCAGGGAGCAGCCCCTTTCCCTCGAGGGAAGCTGTTTCCCAGCTGTGGGGTGCTCTCTGCCCCTGCCATCCCCCACATGCAGAATCAAAGCCACTCTAGACAACCCATAAAAATCACAAGCAAAAAAACCTTTCCCCTGATAAGTCCAAATAAGAATGGATAAAATATTTACATCCTAGAACTCATGTGAAACTGCCTTTGGTCTGCATTGGTCAAGCAGCATCCAAATTTATCACTCCCAGAAAAAAACCTTTCCAGGGGCAGCCCCGTGCCTTCATTTGCAGGGGAAAAAGAAAGCAAATGAAAATCAGATTGAAGAATTGCTTTTTACAGGTGAGACACTGTTTCCACAGAAGAACTCGGCAGCACTGCGGTTTTCTTCCCGGAAACAAGGACATACCGTGCAGCAAGCGTTGTTCCTGTAAGATCAGAGAGCGCAGCTCCACCCATTTCTGCTGCAGACTTTGCTGTGGAGGAAGAAGAGGGCTCTGTCGTTCATACACATTTGCACAAGCATAAAACACTTGTAAAGAAAAGAATTTAGAAAGTACAGGTGCTACAGGCAGCACTTGCATGTCCATTTTTTTACAGAGTCCGTTTTCCCAGAGTTCAGCAAATTTCTCCACAGTTCACCCATATTCTGAGTGCTCAGTGAGGTGCTGTACACATCTGATTTAAAAAGAAGCAGCCTGAAATCTGTAGAGCATGCCTCTTGCCTTCAGCCAGCACAGGACAGGCTGTGCAGCCCACCCTCCTCTAGCTCTCCGCAGCTCTGGAACCTACCAGCCATGAATGCGCACCTTGCTCCTCGTTCCTGGATCTTGCAGCTCAGCGTGGGGATGGCACAGCTAACCATCCCAACCTTGTGTTAGGGTAACACCACCCTGTGCGTATCCAACCTAATGCCATCCAACAAAGCAACATTTTTCTTCCCCCTGTTGCAGATCAACTTTTGTTGTAAAAACAAACTACTGAATAGTTAAATTACAACGAATTAACTGATGAGCCTCTGCCTGGAGACAGTCGCAGTAGGTACTTCCCCAATAACATGCCTGAACCTGCTGCACCTCAGACGTTCAGCCAGACAGGCTGCCAAATCACACACTTGTACACCCAAACTGACCAGACCTGCATGGGCAATCCTGTCAGCACATTCACTTTTTTTCCATCACTTTGGAAAAATCAAACACAATGAAAACCCCATCCCAGCCGCAGGGTGGTAATGTACTGGTATGCCCTGTGGGCAAGCCTGCAAAACAGGAGCAGTGACCACTTTTGAGCAGAACTAATCCAAGGTCTGCTCTTACAATCTCTACACAATGTTGAATACAGTAAGTTTTAGAAGTTTATAATTCAAAGAGACCTAGGAAATTGCATGTGAGAGATGCTTGTGCAACTGCACGTCAAAGCCTGTGGTGATGCCTTGTACTCACAGGCACATTGCCGTCTCACTGCGGTTACAGGGGTTTGCAACAACTGGGCACACCCTTCAGTAAGGCACTAGAGACAGTTATAAACAAAATTGGATTCTTTCCACTGCTGCACACTGATGTAAGAGCACAGGGTCAGGCTCACATCCTATTTTACTCCGTAGCAACACTCGTTGCAGAGGTTTGGCCTTTCTGGGAAACAGATGTTTTGTAAAAGCTTCTCTTTTGAAATAGAAGCATTCACAGCACATTTTGAGATTCTGGCTTTATGGCTTCCCTATAAAGGTATAGGGAGGAATGGACCAGTTCTGGTGACTTTACTGGTTATTTCATTCAGATTTACAAGGGACCAGACTTAACGACTTGCCATGGAGTACCGCCCGTAGCCAGGTTGGAAGCATCCCGCTGCTGTGTTCTCATTAGCACAGTGATGAGTGCTCTGGCTCTGGGTCCTTTCTTGCCATGTCTGGACTAGCCATCCAGCTGGTCAGTCCCAGCATCTCCAAACACCTCCAGGCTCCAGGGGTGTGGTCACGCAGAGTTCCACGCAAGGCCAGCATGGCACCTGCACTAACACCAGTCTCCCAACACCTCCCACCTCACCAGACACACTGGGTATGCAGGAGTTTGTCCCAGCCACACAGGGAGCACCGGTGCTGCCTCTAAGCTCAGCTCTCCCAGCTGTTCTCACCAGCCAAGAGCCCAGAGCCCCACACCACCCACTGGTCAGTTTTACCTCCTTCAGAGAGAAAATAACAGCTGTCTGCCAGGGAGCAATGCCTAAAACCATTGTAGCCATTTCCAAAAGCATCTTCCATTGTTCCCACCAGGTTAACAAGCCTTGGAGGGGAAACTGAGCTCATTGAGGTCTCACCCTGACCTCCTCACCCCTGCTCATCATCTGGGCTGAAGTGATGATGCCCAAGATATTGCCTGGACACCCAGACACTGCCCTCAGCATCCACCAGCCACAGACCAGTGAAAGTTGGGAAGAATCCATCCTTTCCTCACCCTCCAGCCCCCACAAATAACGTTTGCTCATCTGCAGCATCAGTGTCACACAGCAAATTACAACACCCGGTGTTGTACTGTTTTAAATGAGGTGCAAACCAATTAAATAAACAGTTAAATAAACATTGTTTTAAACATGCTAAATGCTAATTGTGAAATTGCACCCATGGCAGGACTTACATTTTATAGACAATGGCACACATGGCAAACTGTCCCTGCTGCTTAGCTCTGGCAAGCCTAACCCGCTTGGCATGAGGCTTATTCTAGTCAGATTAATTTTTAATGAACTCTTTAAAGTACCATACTCCTGCGTGCAGAGTTTGGCATAGAGTCACCATAAGGAAAAATCCTTCACTCAGGTCAACCAAGTCCCAACTTTGGCAAGCCCTTGGCCCCTGCAGTGCTGTGGCTGCAGTGGGGTGAGCAGAGAGGCATGCTGGGTCACTGGCACCCAAAACCCTATTGCCAGCCTGGCTGCCTCAGACTCAGCTGGGAGAACAGAAGTTCTACAAGTCAGAGGTGCCACCAGCGTGCTGTCCCTGAAGAGCCTGGGCTCTGCTTGGGAAAGCCTGCCTTCCATTTCTGCTAAGTACAGAGGATATTAAAATACACTGTTCTGTTCTTACAGAGGAGGTTTGCCTACCAGCTGGGCACAGCTGAGACACAGGGAGAACTGGAAATATTTAGAGAGCTACAGAAATCATTGTGAGGGAAAATATTACAAAAAAAAAAAATATATACAGAAAATACTATAGGGACTGTGGCTTGGGGTGATGGTGACAGTGGTGTCTGTCCCCTGCCAGGACACCTGGCCCCATGGAGCTACCTCCATTAGCAGTGAAACCCAACAGGCCTCTGCATTCAACAACAGATTAACTAATTAATTACATTACCTTCAGTAGCTGCAGCTTGGTCTCGAGCTCCATCTTCCGCACAAACATGGCCCCATTGACAGTCTCTAACCTGTGAAGAACAGGCAACGTTGGCACTGAAGTGGAGAGGAGCGTTGAGCACTTCCAGGCCATGTACCACAGAGCACCGCAGAGCATGGGGCCACGGAGTGCTCAGGAAGCAGCTGCGTGTCAGGACAGGGAGCATCCCACATGCTGAACCCTCTCCTCTGTGGCTGCCTTCAGCCCTCACATGCAACAAGAGTGTGGCTCTGAACAAACAGACTCACAGGGATTGCAGCCTCTGAGACAGCACAGGACTGCAGGGGGGCACGAGAAGCTTTCTTGCCTTCCAGCTGGAGAGTCTTCTAAGCTAAATCCATTTGAAGGAGAGGTGCTTACCTTAAATAGTTCCCTGAAGACTTTATCAAGTCCACTATTTGCTTGTGACTATAGCCATCAGTGTTCACACCATTGATACTGGCAAGGATATCACCTGTTAGAGATACACAGAAGCAAAAATTAGCACATGCATGCCTTCCACATGCTCTACAACAAAAGTAAGTGGGAGGGAAGCAAGGTAAGGCCACCACAGCAGGAAAACAACATGAATTGTTACCAGTTTGAAGGCCAGAAAGATAGGCAGGACTTTCTTCTTGAATTTTGCAGACACAAGTGCATACCTCCAGGGAGTAATCATTTTGGTTTGGAAATCTTATAGTCTGTTAATACCAAAGTGACAGGGTTACCAATATAAAAACCATAAAAAAGATTTAAAAATCAATATTTTTTTTTACACATTTTTGAAATGAGAAGTCTGTGTTGAGCAGGGTGTATTATCATGCAAGTGCAAAGAGCAGAATGTTATAACCTAACAACTAGAAATTGCATTCTTATGATAGAGAACAGCAGACACCTGAAAGTTACCTGTAAGGTGACTTTGCAAAAAAAAAACACCCACAAACTTTTAAAGCAAGTTGGTTATTCAATGTCAAAAACTCAGTAACTTCAGTCAAGAATATCTGTTAGCATGGGTGCAGATTCCTTTCTGGAAGGGTATTTCATGTTCTCAGCCACAGCATGGCAGGATGTGACTTGGGCTTTCAAGTGATCAACTCCTATTCATTGTGAATGCTGCATGAAGCCAGCTGGTGCTTCCAGATAGATCGATTCACAATAGGGGAACTGAAAAGCAGGAAAAGTCGAACCTACTTTTGCTCTTTTGGCCTCTTAAACTCATTAACCACATCACCTCACCCTCTCAAAAGTGCTTTTTATGATTGACTTATACGTTTAAATATACATTAAGTAACCCTAACTATAAATCCATCATGTGATTATCAGTGCTGATGTATTTAAAAAAATGCAAAAGTAGGCAATGCAACCTGACAGGATCTTGCAATGACAGGAAATGTCTTCTTGGTTACATGCAAATATCAGTATCTAGCCACATCTTCTTACCAAAATTGAAGAGTGAAGCTGAACTTCCTGAAAACCTGACAGCCACATCTAACCCCGATATAAGAAGTCATGTTAGATTCCCAAATTTCTCAATCAGTGTGGAACAAATAGGGATGAAAGCTGTCTGATTTCAGAGCTTATCTGCCCAAATCACACCATCACAGTGATATCGGCCCTTGGACCAATAATAAATCTTTTGGATAAATTAAGAACACCAAGTCAAACATGAGTGTCTTGGAGGACATGCAGCTGCAGGTCATGTTCACCTACCAGCCTGAAAGATTGGGCCAGCTTGAGTGATATGAGGGGATGAGCAGGGTGGGATTCATCACACCTAGCTGGAACATCTGGACAGAGGTGTCAGGATGTCCCCACAAGAGCTGCCAGGAGAGGTGGGCATCTCTGGGGTGTGACTGATGGCCCCAAGAGAAGCACTCCAGGAAAGTGGACTTCCTTTCCATGTACCTTCTCCTCTTGGACTGCAGAAGCTGGCTGGGCTGTGGTTTTGGAGGCCACACCTAGCTTTTAAATGGTTGCAGTGGAGGGGAGAGACCAGCTACCAATGTCTGCTCTGCAAGCACTTTGGGTGTTTTGGGAGCCGCACCCAGGCTCTGATCCACAAGTGGGAAGTAGAAGAAGTGATAACACGCAAGAAACTCTGGCATTTGGCCATCACTGCAGTTCTCATGAGCTCCCTGCAGATGGTAGACCTAAAGGTTCACACCATCTTATTGTGGTTTGACTAATTTTAACTTGTAGTAATGAAATTACAGCCTCTAAATAATGGGTAATCCTTAGTATCAGACAAATACTGCCTTTCCATAGCCTGGAGTTTCTAGAGAAATGCTCAGGCTGAATGTTCAGGAAGAAAATGTGCCAAGAACAATTATTTTTAATCAGAATGTCACATATAATGAAAATCTGCCCTGACAATTTATACAAAAGCCCAATAATTGACTCAATTATCCTCCCTTCTGAAAGCTCTCCACTGTTCACGAGCTGAACTCTTACCCACTCATTAGTCACAGAAACAAATCTGAAAAAGTTCAGCTTTTCCTAATACACTAATTTCACTGAAAATACTGTTTTCTCTTTGTGCACAGATACGGGCAAGCACTCTGAAGATGCCCTGCTGCCACAGTGATCGAAACACAGGAGTGACATGGGAGGATCTCTCAAAACGTGTTCCCACCTGCAGGTCCCACCAGCAGGCAGAGCTCTGTGGCGTTGCTACAACCCGCTGCTCCCAAAACTTCATCGTTTTATTCCTGAGGTTATCTTTTATTCATAACCAGGATTTTATCAGGTTTACCGATCTGAGAGTTACCTTTCGCGCAAAAATCTACAGAACAAGAATCTCCTATTAGCAGTGCTCCTGAAAAGATTCTGGTTTTCCTATGTAATGATTTACTGATTTCTACATCTAACAGAATTCCTTCCTATACGATTTAGCACTCAAAAACTCATGCTTAGCAGTTATTTATTTATTAAAAAACATATCAATAGTATACATTGACTTTGAAGATATGTATGTCTATATATCTTAAAGGAGGCAGTAAAAAGCTACTAGAAAGTATTTTTTTAAGAGAGAGGTTTTTGGATGTCTCTTTATGTTAAAATAGTCTCATATATAATTCTTCTAAAAATACTCATTTATGGAAGTAAGAATTCATTGCCATTGCCTCGTATTTGGATTTGGACGAGATTTCTCCTACATTCAACACTGACTTGGGAGCAGGCCAGAAATTTTCATCTGTGACCTTTGCTGTGAAAAAAAAAAAACAACTTGGAAATGCATCCTAGTTCTGTATTATTACTGTAAGCTCTCTGAAGAGAGCTTACAGTAGTGAGGAACTGGCAGACACTTTCTCTGCTTTATGCTGTCTTAACCTAATTTTAAGGATGTGACACTTGAGAGTTTGCAGCATATTTTATTTTTAAATGAATCAGCTTATCATTTAAGCCTTACCTGGATTTCAAACCCAAATGCCTCTTTATCTTCTTTCAATATAGCAACAAGGTGTCTGTAAGAAGAATGCACGGAATTCCAAATGAATGCCAGGTTGCCACTTTGTGCACTCTGTATTTCCAACCAAAACATTGTTGCCCACCCTTGTGCTAGCAGGGTATGACACCTTTCTTCAGATGTTGCAGTGGTTGTGCTTGCTCTTTCCTTACTCACTAAATGTCAACAGTTTGACTTGCACATCCCAGGTGTTGGGTACCACTCTTTGCCCTGTACCCTTAGCCCACCAGGGCAGCTAAATGGGAAGATTCCCAAAACACACGTTTCATGTGGAATAAGTAAATAACAGTGATTACAGAGGAATATTGTCATACCTTTGTGGCCTGGAAGAGTCACCCAAGGAGCTGGATCTGGCTAAGGCAAGCTGTAATCAGAAATGGGAATAAAAAGCTGTCAGTAGGCTCATGGTTCTTTGAGGCACGTGGCTAAAATCAGTAGTTTAGAAGAAAACTAAAAATAACTGCTGGCTTCCCACCCCCAGCTTGTGCCAACACAGCCTCCCCCTCACTCAAATGAGAACTTAACTCTGAGATAGGGAGTAAAAGCAGCACAGTCCAGGTTTCAAGACAGCTTCTCATTGTGTTCAAAACCACCTGTTAGATGCTGATGGCAAGCTCAGCCGGGCACAGCAGAGATCGAACAGCCAACAGCAATGACCTCTGGGTGCACAAACCTTGGAAAAAGGTGCTCCCTCCTGCCCAAGAAGATTTTCTTCACCCTACCATTCCTTTCCAAGTGAGTTAGAGAACAATTTCAAGCCATAACAGATCTGATATTAATGCCTATGGAGGATGTTTAACTAACATTGTTGTAAGACAAAGCATCAACTGCAACACATTCTGATGTGAAGGACTGCATTAACTGGCATGAGGAAGATGAAGGAATTCATGTTTGTTTTTATTATGTTGGAAATTAAGCCCTGAAAAACTGGCTATAGCTCAGCTTTTCTTATTTTCCTGAACTTTTTAAATATAAAAATTAGTATTTCCAAAAATAAAGCCAAAACAAAACCAACATGGGTACTCTTAGTAAATCAGAATATTGTTTCAGTTGTTCACCTCCAGAAAACATCTGGGCATCCTCACTGGCAGATGGTAATGCAGTACCTGTTCCAACTTTATCAGAAAACCTCCCACTAGCTATCTAATCTTCCCTGCAATAAGTTAAAATTGACAGCTGCCCTACTGCCAGCCAATATAAAATAGAGAAGCACAAGGCTTTTCTTGTGCAGTTGTGATAATTTCAGGTTGAATCTGACACCTAAAATGCTTGGAGCAGAAAACTCTTCCCCAGAATGCTGGAGATGTAATTTCTGAGGACTCCAGAACTGGGGAAGACAAGATGTTCAACCACTCAAGAAAACCCCTGCATCCAACAGGGCATCAGAGATGGACATTCCACTGCTTCTAGCAATGACAACAATGTCTTATTTTGCACACTTACAAACAAAACAATCAGGAAGAAAAATTAAAAAAAAAAAAAACACACAAAACACACTATATAGCAACCCTGTGTTTTCAAATAACAGAAGGCATATTCCTTCTTCAGAATTCACCTTGTACTGCAGTGCATCACACAGAGTAAGGGGTCAGCCAGCGCCACAGCATGGCTTGTGGCCACCCCGTGCCATGGGCTGCTCCCTCCTAAGGGGTGCACAGGCACTCTTGCTCTTGGGGAAGGCTGATGGGCACACAGCACCAGAGCATCTTTCCAACAGTGGGAGCCCTGAAAAAAGCTGAAATGGGTGAGGCTCCAAGATTCTGGAAAGCAGGGATTGCCCTCATTCCTGTTACTGCTATAACTATTATCTCTGAAGTGCCCAAATCACGTATCTAATACTACAACCTCACCTTTCTTTTATACCTTCCCACTAAAAATCTGTGGGCATTTATAAACTTATTGCTTGTCAGAAAAGGCAGAAAGCACACATAAATTAAAGTATCTGAAGACTATTTTCTCTGCAGTTTCTTGTGGCAGTTGCACACCACTTCTGAGCCGATTGATGCATGATCATGGCAACAAGTTAGGATCCCTGCTTCAAGCAAGGTAGACCTGTGCTTGAAGAGTTCTCTGGAGAAAGTGAGGACCAGTGTTAAACACTGATTTTTCCCATAAAAATGAAACACAAGCAAGGAATTACATTATCCCTGAAATGATTGTAGTCTACACAGCCGCACATCTTGGGCTTCAGCAGTATAAAATGATACCACAGCATGGCCACCTATAGAGACATACGTTTACTTGTTGAAAGAAAAGTAGAGGAGGGAGAGACCACATGTGTAATATAAACTGCACACCAGGTGAAACAGCTAATGGCAGGCCAGTGAGCGTTAGGTACATATGGTCTGTGCAGACCAGTTGTCAGGCCTGATGCCCGTGTTGTAAGTCAACTTTAACAAACACAGCAGTGTCACAGCCATTACTGCCACCTTCCCCTTGCACCAGCAGCAATTGCTGCACAAAGGGCTGCTCCTTCTCAGCTGTGGGGGCTGGATGCTACCGAGCAGTGGTGTTCCCAAGATTAGTCTGGCTCTCGCTTTCTTTTATCTCCCCACACTTGTACAAAGAAAAGGATTAAGTGTGCTTCCTTTACTAAAAAAAGCCTTAAGTGCGCAGATATTATGTACCAGTTTTCTAATAGTACTTCCAGATTACAATGTGTCTCAAACATTTCCTATTTAGGTTCCTTCATGCTAGACAAATAGACCAAAGATGGAATTGCTCACCTGGCAATTTAGAGCAACAGCAAGAGATAGTTTTGTGGAGCTCCAGCTGCAAACAGCAGAAATATACAGTTCTGGGGGAAAAGCCCAGATGCCAGAGACAGCCCAACCAGTCCAACAGTTGTAGCAAAATACTCCAAAACCCAGATGGAAATAACTCAGGTGCTTTCTGTCAGCACTGCAGCACAAAGAGCAGTCCAGCCAAGCTGCTGTACTGAAGTAAATGCAGTTTAAAGGAACTCCTGGACAGCAAGAGCCTATTTTGACTCTCAGTGCTGTTGTAAACAGAAGAAATACAGCCAGGGCAGATCTCAGCTGCAAAAGATTTCATGCACCCAAGCCCCTGCGGACAGAACACTTCTTTGCTTGCTCCTCTCAAAAGCTTCCCAAACCGCTGATGCTGAAAAGATTTTACTGCAATCCCCAAACCAGCTAGGCTAAAGGCATCTGGTGGTGATCCTTCTAGCACCCTGACACCAGGAGCCCACTGAACCTGTGAGGTCACTTGGGGAAACAGGGACGTTTCTGCTGGTACCTGCAGGCACAGCCAGAAAGTAGCTTTCCAGGCTGGAAGGAGCCACCAGCCTCCCAGTACATAGAAACAACCCCATACCTGCTTGCGCCCGCGGGGCAGCGTCCCCACTATGTTGGCCAGGACCTGGATCCTCCTGTTGTCCATTGGCAGAGCCTGTTCCCCCCCAGCAGGGTCAGCACCGAAGCCTATGAAGTTGGCGTTACGGTTTTGCTGATTGAGCCACCTTAGAGCCATGTTGGTGGAAGGTCATTTAAACCAGCATTGCTAAATGCTGCAGCATGGCTGAGGAAACTAAAATACACTCACCCCTCCGTGATCAAAAAGTATAAGACCGGAAAGCCAGCCATGTGACTTGTGGTTTAGGTGCATGTTACATAAATCTCTTCTAGCAGATCACCAAGGCACTTGGTATGTGTTGTGCTCATAGAAGAGTTAAGAATTAAGCTTGGCAGTTAAAGAAATCTGCTTAATTTTTCCATTCTTGCACACAATTCTCACCAAACAGCTTCTTCTCTCTGCAATGATTTGTCCTTAAAGCACTACTTGCTTCAGACACATGCCTGCATTTCAGTTGTTCATTCTCCCACTTGCTCGTCGTCGCCTGCATTGCTCAAATTACCTTGTGAAAGATGGGAAAACAATGCTTTCTTTGGATAATGGTGTTAGTGCATGACTTTCCAGCCACAGAGAGGAAAGCAAGAACTGAAAGTCTCAGACTGAGAGCAGGAGCTGAAAACTGCAGAGCAAGGGCAGAGCAATGTGTGCAGCTTGCGTTTTGGTAGGGAGCAATGGCTTACTCAACAAAGCAGTTTTGGGAGCAAACACCAAAGTAAGTGCAGGGTCTGAAGAAATGAACATGAGGAGTTGCCACGAAGAGCCATGAACAGGCACAGTGCCAGGGAGAGCCTTGCCTAAATGTCATCCTTGCATCTCCCTTGGCTGGCCAGGGCTAGCGGAGGATGATGGGAGCTGCAGGAACGCAGCTGCACTGTGCCTGCCCAGGCGCATGCACTGAGGCTATCCAGGCGGGCAGGTGGGGTGGTCACAACTACCAGTGACACCCCAGGGACCCTCTCATGCACACCCCCTTTGCATACGCGCTTGGCATGCTGTGCCAGCAGCCAGGGGGCTGAGCCGTCCATCCCCCTGGAGCAGAGCGATCCCAACTGGGATCTTGCCCTGGTCTGCACAGGCCAGAGCATGGACTGACACATGTGGCAAGCTGTTGCTCTAAAATCAAGTTTTCTTACAGCGGGTTCTTCTCTTCCAAAGGATTTTGTCCCAGCAGCAAACTCATTTGGGAGGTTTCGTCATGCTGAGGATTTTTTGTTGGGTTGTTTTTTCATTCCAGTTATCATCTGACCTGTTGCTCACCTGCCAGGAGCAGCCACTGAGAGAGGCTGGACATCCTGATGGGACTCATCTGAAACACGCTGACATTTTTTGCTGAGTCAGCTGGACAAACACTGAGGACTAACTCTACAAAGGAACCAGAGTTTTTCACAACTAACCTTAGCTGGCATTTGAACATTCACAAGGGAAAAGCATGGCTATTGCTGCCAAAACAGAGAAGTAATAAAAATGTACAAGTTACATTCCTTTTTCTCAGTAGAGACTTTTTATGCACCTTTATGAAGTATTGCTACACGCAGTAGTAGGAGACCCACCTCCCAGAGAGAGAGATGCACCATGGGGAGAGGGCAGTTCAGTTTTGTCTCTGCTAACCTTGTAGAATGCCAATGCAGTCTGTTGTACGCTGTCACAACAGATTAATTTAAAGGTGATTCACATGCCTTTAATAGTGCTCTGCCCCTACAAGTAGTGATGGAGGAAGTGCAGGGATGGGTGCCCAGCTGTGACCAAGAGCGCTCACCCACAGAAAAGATAACAGCTTTTATGTAAGGGACTGTGAAAAGCAGAACAAGTTTGTAAAATCAGTACAATTTTAAAAAAGAAACCTGTGTCTCCTCTTATGCTGGAAACAAGTCTGGTTTGGGACTGCAGAGCACTATAGATCACATCACAATCTTGGCAGAAACTCAGGGTAAGTAAAACAATGAACACAGTGGGATGGGACATTCAACTAAAAAGTAAGTAAAATTTAACTCCTAGGAGTTATGTAACACAGGAGGGTTTTGTTTGCTTTTTTTTTTGCACAGCTGATTTTAATCATATTTCTGACTCACTAAGTTTATTTTCTTACTACTACTTACCCAGCCCTTACTGCATCACCTCACTAGGGAGGAGCTGCCTTCCCTCTCACTCCTTGCACCACTGGTCAGCACACATCCCATGACAGCACCCACACAGGAGAGCCATCAGCTGCTTCTCCCACAGAAACAAGATCCGCATCTATCCCCACCTCCTTCTAGCTGCTCTGCCATGCCCAAAAGGACAGAATGTTTCACACACATTTCAAAGTGCTTGCACTGTTTTCTTGGGAAAGATTTCCCTCACCTTTTTTTTTTTAATCTTGTGATACCTCATCTTGCCATCAAACAAAATTCCCAGTAATTTTAGGAGCAAAGTGAAATATTCTATAAGAATGATAGCTATGTGCTATTGAAAAATACTGTATCACTTCAGAAATGGTCAGCGCTGGAGAAGAGATCTGAAATGACTTGGCAAAGGCACAGAGTCACCCACAAACCCAGCAGAGATGCCTCTGCTCATTGGAGTACAGCACCTTGACCAGTCCTACCTTGGCACAGCTTGCAAGTCCTGGGGGTTAGACAAAATAGCACACTCTTCCCTGTGCAGGGCAGGGGTGCACGGCCTCCCAGGAAAGCTAAGCTCTGAGCTGAAACCTGTCCCTTGAGACCATCCCACCACCATCCCTGTCCTGGTTTCGGCTGTAACAGTTATTTTTTAATGAGAATTAAAGAACTTGTGCTACATTGCTGTCATCTCACAAAAGATTTTAAGGAAAAACAAAATCACAAATTTTCAAGAAAAATGAATTTTTGCAGAATTGGGCTCCACCAGTCACCACCAGTGACTGCTGGAGACCCTGTCTGAGTGCAGTTTCACTGCTGCTGGGGACACCAACTGGTAGCCATCCAAAGCAGCCAAAGAACGGACCTTGATGTCTCCTGCAGCCTGCTAGACTGCATCCCTCCTGTGTGGGTTTCTTCAGCTGTGTGCAAGTGTGTGCAAGTATGCTGGCTTTAGAAGTGGGGGTTTCTGCCAACCCAGAAAGAAAGGCTGCTGGCAGACCAGTACTTCTGCTTCCTGACACCCAACCTGTAGCCTGACAAATACCAGACAAAACCTCCATTTTGCAGGAGGTATTGGTGATACAGCAGGCAGGGAAATGGTATTTTCTTCTTTTGAAGAAACTTTGGCAATGCTTTGGGATAAGTAATGAAAGGCGGTTTGCATTTGTTCTTATTCCATAGCAGTCCTGATGCCTTGACACAAATGGCTTCTAAGTCCTGCAAGCCTTTGCACATTGAGTGTTTATGTGAAAGACCTTGCCTACCTGTGCCTTCCAGGGATCTTGAGGAACACTGTTTCTTTCTTCAGCCAAAGGCTGGGTTAAACTGTTTAAAATATGGCCATTGGAATATTTTTATATTTGTCAGGTATCTGCAATTAAAAAAAAATGAAACATATTCTAACCCAAGCTCAAATTATTTCGATCTGTAGGTGCTATTGGCATCATTGAAGTTCATGTTTCTCCCGCATGCGCTGCCCTCCTGGTGATCAGGAAGGCATGTACTGGAGCAGAGGAACTCCTAGTGCCAGGAAAATGTTGTCATGGGGCTTACCCTGCTCCAGGGGATCCCCTCATTACCCTGCATTCCTGAAGTGTTGGTACATTCCCATCTTAAATACTCCCTCAAAACCTCAGCATCTTGCAGCAGAGGAACACCCTGTCAGAAAATACCTGATACACATAGCTGGAGGGTTTATGGCTGACATGGATGAGTCCCTGCGGTCCCTGTCCCTCTCCTGGCAGACAGACAGGAACAGATGTATGTTGCATGTCACAGCAGCACCCCAGGGATGGTTTGACATATCTGTCCTTTGCCTCTGAGATGAAGGATGAATGTCTGGGTGGATCAACCGGGAACCCCCCTCGGTTAAGGGGGCTCCACTGACCCTTCTCACAGTTTCTCTCTCACTTGCCTCCACCATGGTACTTGTTAGGGGGATAAAAAAAAGAGTTAAAAAAGTAATGCACAACAGGGAGAAAACTCTCTCCTTTTTCCTGAGAGCAGTAAGCGGTGCCTCAGGGGTGGCGTCTACTTACTTGCTAAAGCATGCTGTGTAATGTGGTGATGGTGGTGACTCAAAGCCTCTTCCCCTTTTCCTGTCCACAATCACCCTGCTAAGTGCCTTTGAAAACAAACAAAATGCATTTCAGTTCCTCAGGCAACCCTCGTTTACTTTTCTGAAACCAAGTGACTCATCTCCAGCCAAGATGAGAGGAGAAACAAATACAATCTCCCACCAGAGCAAAACGTGGGACCTTTGAGGCTCTTCAGACAAGGCAGCTCAGTGTTGAACTCCCAAAGTATACACAATGACATACAGGTGCCAGGCAGCACTGCCGCTAACGTCTGTCTTGCACATTAAAGCTCTCTAACGCGCTGTTACTGTTGGTAGATTAGCAATATGGTGCTATGAGCATACTACCTTTTCACTCTTCAGATCTCCTCCAGTGTGCCCATGGTGCTGATGCATTCTGGGCAGACACAAACTCAGGAAAGGCTGATGAAGAAGGGAAGAGCAGAGAAAAGGTATTGCCAGGGCTCTCCTTTCCTCCTACCTGTTTCTGTGGAATGAAAGCAGAAAATCCTCATCTTCCATCCTCAGACCCCAGAGGGCTGCTTCTTTGCTCCTGCGGATCGAGTCCTTGGTCAATCTGCATCTCTGCCCCTCCAGTCCCAGAGCTCTCAGGCTCTTTACAGGCATCCCAGTTCCCAAAATTATTTCCAGCATTGACGTCTGCAGAGGAACTCTCTGTCACACGTCAGTGCAGACCCCAGCCTCTCCAGCACTTGCCAGGAGCAGCACTGCTCCTTAATGGAGCTTTGGCACTGTAGGCTCTGCTCTTTCCCACCACCCTGCAACAGCTCCGACTCATGCTCTCAGCCCTGGATTCAGGGCACAGAACCCTCCTGAAGGACCACAACCCTGAGACACCTTTGGGATACTTCAAGTAGCTGCTGCTTGACTGCAACACTATCTGTCAAATCAAGCTTGCTGCTTTCCCAGTGTTGCCACTTCCATAGGTTGGACTTGGCTTCCCAAGCACATTCAGCTTCTGCTCTAACCATTTTCCCTTTTCTTTATACAGCTTATGTGAACTACAAATTTCTAGCTGTTGTGAAAGGAAACCAAAACTGTCGTGACACTAAGGGACTGGTTTTGCATTTAAGTAATTGGATGGATGCCCATAGACTTAGAAGTGATTTGCATTTAATGAAACGAGAACTGGGATCTTCAGTGATCTTGCTGAAAATGCAACCTGAGGATGTCCCTGCACGTTGGTCTAATGTGAATAACTGCTTATCTTGTGATACAGACTCATAAGAGTGTAAGGCCCCTCTTTGAGACTGTGATGAAATCTGCCGCATGGTTTGAAACAGTCTATATTTTTAGAACGAGGTTTTGTATTGTTACACTTCAACATGCAGACAAACCACACAAGCTGGTTTGTAGCTAGTCCTTTGCACTACCAACTTTTCCACTTGATAAGTAGCTGGTAAACCATGCGATGACTCAGAATAACGGTTTGAGTACTCAAATGAGTATCACCCCACAGGTCTCTCAGCATAGCTGATGATCTACCCCATGTGCTTTTCTCTGCTTTCCTAACAATTTTTTCAGAATACCAAATTATGAACTATGGAGCTGAATTTGAAGAAATCTTGAACCACAAGCCTCTTGCTGAGGTTTGGAACTATACTGAAAGTTTAGATTGTTGACCTCTACATAGCCTGAGTTTCTGATTCTGTATTAGATTTTCAAACATTCATGAAGTGTAAGATGGCAATCCCGAGCAATGATCTTGGTGACTCATTTATAGCCAGTAAATTGCCAGCACTTCTCATTTAACTTACCAGTGAAATCAGAAAGGGGATTTTTGTAATGAATCAAACACGAGAAGCAATACAGGAATACATCAGATAGACACCTGTGCAGATTAGCAGTTCTACCCCCTCTCAGGAGCAGGCAGAGGGCACCCCGCTGCCTGTATACACAATAATATATATAACTGCTTGTTTGTAACGGAAGATACTCAGACAACTGCAGTACCACTGGGTTGTATCATCCTATTTATACTGCTGTCTCCTGAAAAGATAATTTTCATCTGTGTCCATCTTCTTTGTTATTCAAAATAATCTCAAAGAGGTTTAAAATGAAGTAGATTTTAGTATTTCAAATGTTTAAATTAGTAGATTTCAGTATTACATTCTAACACACACTACAAAAACTCAGGTGAGTACCAATTTGATCTTAAATTTTCCCATAGTTTTGTTAACATTGAGACATCAGTCAAACCAAATCCCTCCTGCAATGTAGTTTTGTAAGTTACAGCTTCCCCCAGTCCAGCCCAGAGGAGAATGAGACAAATCACGTTAACTTTGTTTTACCTGAAGCCTGTTGCCATTCTGCATCCTCACCACCACAACCCAGCACAGAGCGGCTTCATGGAGCTGTTTGACCATTCTCTGCTTCTGCAGAGGTTCCTTCATCCATGAGAGGGCCTGAAGTGTCAGCACACTCAATTTTACCTCCTGGGATTTGTTGTCTGTTTCACTGGAAATAAATTTCCAGAGAGCAAAGATGGGCACTCCTGCTCGGGCAGTGCTGTGAAACAAAAGTGCTTCCCAGCAGGGAAGTTCAACTAGGCCAAGTGCATGGTCCTACACCTGGATCAGGGCAATCCCAGGCATACCTACAGGTTGGACATAGAAGAGATTCAGAGCAGCCCTGCGGAGAAGGACTTGGGAGTGTTGGTTGATGAGAAAATGAACATGAACCAGCTTCAGTGTGCTCTCACAGTCCAGAAAGCCAACCGTATCCTGGGCTGCATCAAAAGGAGCGTGACCAGCAGGTTGAAGGAGGTGATCCTGCCCCTCTGCTCTCATGAGACCTCACTTGGAGTATTGTGTGCAGTTCTGGTGTCCTCAACATAAAAAGGACATGGAACTGTTGGAACAAGTCCAGAGGAGGGCCACAAGGATGATCAGGGGACTGGAGCACCTCCCGTATGAAGATAGGCTGAGAAAGTTGGGGCTGTTGAGGCTGGAGAAGAGAAGGCTGCGTGGAGACCTCATAGCAGCCTTCCAGTATCTGAAGGGGGCCTATAGGGATGCTGGGGAAGGACTCTTCATTAGGGGCTGTAGTCGTAGGACAAGGGGTAATGGGTTAAAACTTAAACAGGGGAAGTTTAGGTTAGATATAAGGAAGAAGTTTTATCATGGTTTAAGCCCAGCCAGTAACTCAGAACCACTCACCCACTCAGTCACTCCCCCCATTCTTCCCCCTGCCCTGCTCCCAAAGGGGTGGGGAGTAGAATCAGAAGAATGTAAATCCCAGGGCTTAAGATAAGAACACTCCATTGTACCATCTGATTTTCCCAGAGGCTGGTGTATGATAAGGGATGTACACACTCAATGCTATCCTCTTTGGCCCAAGGGTCTATCAGCTTGTTCTGGAAATGAGTTCCATTGTCTGACTCAATTCTCTCTGGGGTGCCATGTCACCACAAGACTTGGTTCTGAAGGCTCAGGATAGTGTTCCAGGCAGTGGTGTGGAGCACAGCGTATGTTTCCAGTCATCCGGTGGTTGTTTCCACCATGGTAAGCACATGGGAAGTGAGGGTGGTGAGGCACTGGAATGGGTTGCCCAGGGAAGTTGTGAATGCTCCATCCCTGGCAGTGTTCAAGGCCAGGTTGGACAGAGCCTTGGGTGACATGGTTTAGTGAGAGGTGTCCCTGCCCATGGCAGCGGGGGTGGAACTTGATGATCTTAATGTCCTTTCCAACCCTAACTATTCTATGATTCTATAAAACACTGTCCTACCATCCAGACTGTTGCAGCCACAGGACGCATGGGCAATGACAAAGTGCAATTAAATTGATGTCAAAAAACTAGGAGGCAATCAACACTTAATGGAAGAGGAAGAGATTCTGCCTCTGCAGCATAATAATGCTCCAGTCTAATGACTGCAGACTACTGATTTTTGCTATTTTCTCCTCTTTTTTTGTTTTCTTTTATGAACTACCTATACATACCTTAGGCTGTCATGAGCTCACTCACTTTCTAAATTCCCACACGTCATCAAGCCCAGGAAAGAATAGAATATTTGAAAGAAAACAAGATGCAACAGCTTTCCAAAATCCAGAGTCATTTGCCAACAGGACTGTGCCATTCCATAGATGTAAACTAAATGATGCATTGCCCAGGCAATGACCAGGGGGTGCCTGGCACATCCTGTGCAGATGCAAGCTCCTCTCCACCATGCACACACATGCAAGTTCTTTGTACTAATTAGCACACATGTCTACAACCTCCTTGAGCTGCTTAGAAAAGTCACAGAAAACTAAATTTTACAACTTCTGTACCAAAACAAAGCCTCTCTGTACTGCATAGTAAGTTACTGCAGTTTCCAGTCTGACATGTCTATGAATTCAACTCACAGCTTGGTAGGGAGACAGGAAACACAGCTTCAGAGCTCAGAGGTGAGTTGCGTCCTTACAAATGAAAGAACAGTGGTTTGTGTCTCAGCAAGGCTTTACGTTCGCTCACTGTTAACTAACTCTAAAACACACATAAAAGGATGGGAGACTTTCCTCCAAGCACAGCTCTGAAACACCCACCCTTCCAAGGCTGAGAAGCCTGCTGAGTTTCTGCCCACACTCACATTACAAGGGAAGAAGGAATGAGTGGGGAGCCATCCTCTGTAGGACAGGAAGCATCAGGGACTCATGAGCTGGCTCTTCTCCTCTGCTACCAGGTTTGTACCGATGAATCCTGTGGACCTGGTTTACCTAACAAAAAGAAAATTAATAATTAGTCCTTTCTCTTTTAGACTAAAATCCTCCACCAAGCAGTCTCTCATGATCACTTATTCCCATGTGAAAGCACTTGGCATTTTGCTTGTGCTGCCAGGATGCAGCAGACAGAGCATGGCACCTGCATACTAAAGCACACATCTGGTTCACTGGGGCAAGTTTCTTCTCTTCTATGCATGCTGGAGAAAGCGATCTCCGAGGAGCATGAATTTTTCAGGCTGCTGGAAGTGCAGCACTTCACTCTCCCAGGCAATAGGACATCAGCCCTAGCCAGGGACAGGAGCCAATGCTTGCAGATGAGCCACAAGCTGCTGCTGTTCCACTGGGGACTCACTCCAGAAACTTTCTGGAAACATGCAGTTACCAAAAAGTGAGAGTGCACTTATGATCCCACTCTCTGTTGCAGAAGGACTGAAATAACACATAATTGCCTATAACACAGTGGTTCTTTTAGGAAGAAAAAAAAACCAAAGCCCACAGTATCTTTCAAAAGCCATGGAAGTCTCTCTTGCGTAGTAGCATGCCAGATTTCATTTTGACATGTCTTAAATTTGAATAAAGTCTGACTTAAAGCCCTAGGCCATGGTTATGTTTGGGGAATTTCCAAGCAAGCTGACTACAGAATTGAAGTGCTCTGTGTGAGTAGGTGTCATTCAGATTTACACCACTGGAAACCTAAATATCTGGAAGAGTGGGATCCAGGGACTCTTGTATGAAAGGGACCTCAGAGTTCACATCAGCACAGGTTAAAGAACAAGGTGCTAAGGCCAAGAGCAGACTCTCCTCCCTGCAGGTTCAAGAAGTAAATCCTTTTCTAGGAAGGATGTTTTCCAGCATGGGGGAGAAGCTGCTCTTTTGCAGACACAGAGTCACAAGGGTGCAAGGAACACCCTGGCTCAGCACCAGTGCTTGCTAGCTGTTCACCTCTATTAGAATCATTGCTATAAGCAGAAGCTGGATGTTTTGCAAACCACCATGTCTGCTATACACCAGGAAGAGCATGCACAAGGAGGAATGGCAAGGCAGAGCTCACACGCCATAGCTGCACAGGTCCCTACCAGCACAGGAGTCTGGAAAGCACGCAGGACACTCTTAACGCACGACTTACTCCCCATTTCACAGCACATCAGCCAGGAGCAGCAATAGGAAGCTGAGGAAGTGGTGGACAGCAGGAAGTTGCTCTTTCCCAGTCTCTGCAGAGACCCGAGACCCCGTGCTCGATGGCAGCATCCCCCAGCCCAGCTGAGTGAAGAGCTGGGAGCACATGCCAGCAGAAGGGTTTGGGTTCGTGTTTGAAAACTCCAGTGTCACAGGTTACCTGAAACAGCCCTCAGCCCTTTTCCCCTCACGTAAATAAACACTAAAACCAAATATTTTCACACTTCATGGGAACACAATGGCAGACTGTGCTTAATTTATTAAAGTCACCACCTCTTTCCCAAAGTATACCAGTATGTAAAATATGCATACAAAATACAACATTGAAACAAATTATTTACATCCAGGGCAGCTGCAATATCAAGCAATAACTTTAGCAGTAGTTTTGAAAACAACTTGTTGCAGTGTACACTAGAGTAGATACTTCACAATATGAAGGTTGAATTTTTACCACTGTACTGCTATATGAAGTTTTAAGATATTACAGTACTTCCAGATAAAATATTAATGCTCCTTTAAAAAACAGACAACTCAGAAACTGATCTGTAGACTGACAAAACACACATTTCTCTCTGGGGACTGAAAACCACAGCAGGTTTAGACGCAAATATAACATCTACATTCAAAATACATTCAATCTATTTATGCCAAAATTACATTCAGTTTAATTTATTACTTATTGCACATTTCTTATATTCTGTAGAAATATATTGTATCTCTTAATGCGTATTTCCAATACAGTCATAAATTGTACTGACTGTTAAAACAGAACACAGATGTCTTTCCCTAAAAGCTTCACACAGATTGGGGTACCCTGCCACATAGGTATAATTCCTGCCACACCACTTGGAATCACAGGTGCACAGCTGGCACTGCCATGGTTCAATTCATGGGAGAAGACAAGCTCCCGGTGCTGCTGCTGGTAGCACCCATGCGCAGTGGCACGAGGTTTTGCATGCAGGCCAAGGAACAGTTCTGCATAACTGAAACTAAACCACAGTAGGAACTTTAGAGCCATAACCTTTGTGAACATGCATCACTTTTTGTGCACCTATATCTGCACACCACAAACAATGTGGTAGAGAGTCTTCCCACCCATCCTCCCAGTGAAATCTGTGGTACAGTGGGAGCCATGCAGGAGCACTACCTGACGCAGACAGAAGTCCTGGTGCTAAGCATGTCGACACAGAGGTGAGGCAGAGTAAGATGCCATTCGTAGCATCAACGAAGGAAACACAAAAACTTCCTTCCTATGAGCAAGGATGTGCCAGGGACATCCCTGAGCCCATCAACAGCCACATGAGATCCAGACAGAGACTGCAAGAAGATCTTGATCCGTTCAATGTTAAGAACCCTTTGTAGGGACTAAACATATTTCTAAACAAATTTATTTGTAATTCCTGGACCTATTGCAAAAAAAGAAGTGACATAACAATGACTAAAATATTAAAGGATTCATTATAGGGTTACATGAGGGAATGATCTCGGTTAAGTGCAAATGACTATAAAAGTAGCAAAGTGCAAAATAGACTAGAGTTTGGATTTCTCAAGGGGTATTTGAGGGGAACACTTAAGGAAACAAAAAATCAGGTGCTTGAGAATATGGCAATTAACTTTCCCTTTCAGTTCATATTCCATGCATTAAAGTTTATATTGTTATTAGAAGCAAATTTAAAAGACTAGTAACTCGTCCAACCTAGAAGCATCAATTAGGAGAGGCTGAATGTGGTGACAGGTCTTGAGCATCCTTGAGCTTGAAAACTTCTATGAGCTTAAGAATTTGTGCTTTAAACAGAGATTAGCAGGAACATCAGTAAACTCTCAAGAAACCTAAGGCTCCCTAAAACCACAGAGTGTCTCAACATAACCTCTCCTCTTAAATCTGAACACAACAAATCTACATTGAGTGAAAAGGCCACTAAAACAAGGGTTCTTTGGTTTTGTTTAAAGGAGTGTATAGCTTACAAACATCTTAAAGCCCAGTACAACATCAACCTTTTGGCTCAGTTATGTTTAACTCTAGCTTGCTAAAACATACATCCACCTCTCAGGAAAAAAAAGAAAAAAAAGAAAACCAGTGCAAAAATATTGAGCTAAGTGAAAAGCTAGGGCAAACAGACCATAACATCTATGCACAAGAAAAGACTGAAAGTATTCCCTGGGCTGGAGCTGCGAGAGGTGCAGCCCAGTCAGACAGACATGGCCTAAAAATCCACTACCCCATAAGACTGACCAAATGGATAGGAAAAAGCAAGTGGCATTTACAATTAAAAAGAAGTTACTGATGGTGGTTACACTGGTGTCTAAAGCAAGATTTAACTGAAAAAAAGCAAGGGAAACAGGCAGCACCCCAGGGATGGTACAGCAGAGGAATGCAGGATTCTGCCTATGTCCTCCCTGCACATCTTGTCCAATTCATTACACCATGGCGCAAATAAAAACCAGGTGAGCTGTGGTGTAAGGGCATTGTAACAGCCACACGAGCCTTGCAAAGGCAGGGACCATATTTACTGCAGTAGCTACAACAGGCACAAATGCTACCTTAATCCCCAGGGCAGGGGAGGGCTTCAAGAAACACCCAAGCAGCTGCCAGCAGCACAGCAGTGGCAGCACCAGATCCACAGCCTCGAGCAGATAGTACTGTCCCCGACCACCAGTCCACCATCCTCCTACCCAGTAAACCTCCCTGGAAACACCTTCTAGCTCTAGAGAGTGGGTCACGAAAGCGTTTTATGCCAAAATGGTGGTTTTTTAATTTCACAGCATGACTTCAGTCTAGCACAGCTCCTGACCCAGAGGAGCTTTGCATAGACACCAAATTCCTCCACCGTGCAATCCAGTTCCTGGGAAAGAATCCCCAGGAACAGTTATCACATACGCTTTAGAGGCATAGATATTTTCAGAGGATACTAAGGGTAAAAAGTGCATAGGACAATTTAAAATGGAAGAAAAATCTCTAGAAAGCATTCTAATAACTCTCCCTGCAAAGTTCAAGGAATGCCTCCGCTTCAGGCAAAAAACCCCTGACATGTTTTAAAAGTGGTATAAGAGAAACTAATGGTGTCCCTTGGCCATCTTGCGTTTTGTATAGCAACTGGTTGAGTTTTCACCAATGGGTCTCAATGCACCGAGACCGCTGCAATCGTCACAGGCTTTCCAACCAGATGGTTCCTTTACACTGCTCAGCAAACACCACTCCTTCCTCCACTCCTTCCTGAACAATCATGAGCCTGCTCAACCACAAACTGTACTGCTAACAAAAGGTGTACCTGCTGTCAGCGTAAGGGCAGGTGTATTTGGCCTGCATCCTCCTTTTGAAACTGCAGTATTTTTTGTTTTTAATAATTTCCTTCAGTTATTTCAGAATTATTTTAATCAACTGCTTCTGTTTCATTATTGATCACTCCAGCAGTGCTGTGATTATGCAAGTGCATCACACTGCGAGGAGCAGACATCAAGGAATACACTGGAGTCATTTCCAGAGTTCCACTGGGTAGCTGCACACGGGTACCCCATACTAGCAGGTCACCCTAGTAGCTTGAGTAGGCTTCACTCTTTGATACATTCTCCTTTTGTTAATTGTTCTAAATGAGTCAGTTTAATGCGTATTTTAACACACTTCTCTGGTTGGTCACAAACAGTCGATTCTTTTTCTCTCAGACAAGCTAACTGGGTCCGCAAGCACCAGGAGCTCTGGAATGACAGACCATTTCCTTTCAGGCACCTTCACAAGTGCTACAGCAATTCTGAAAAGTGCATCTCATCTGCACATTTTACACACTTTTGAAGCAGCAGCCCTAATACTATTTAAAATTACTTTTATTTCAGTGGATAAGACATTTCCTTTTCCCATTTAAAATAAATCTTTGATTGCTCCTTTTTAACATAAGAAATTTTTTTCAAGTTACATTCTATAAGAACAAATGCTGGATCTTTTGTTTGCAAATATTTTGATACTGAAGTCAGCATCATGCTTCAGATCATGCAGTTGCAACAATCACCCTTCCAACAGCTATGAAAGAATGCATCTGCTGAGTTCCCTGGTGTAGTTTATGCAGTTGAAGCACGCAAGAATTAAATCTATAGGATGGCTTTGATTACATCTCAGAAAGCATACTGGAGAAAAATCTACTAGCAATTTAGTAGAAATACTCTGCACCTTTCAGCTAACAGACCATGCAAAGACTTACAGTATTTAACACAAGCAGGAGTGACTAAAAGTTATGCAAACAGGTAAATGGCATAGAGCCTATTTACAGCACAATTAACATCTATAAAGTGTCCATAATGTCCTAGTGTCAGGATGAAACATGGAGTACTGATACTGCTGAGCATCCCACTCAGTAAATGTTTAACCCATTTTTCCATGTAAAAGCTCCAGTTCAAGAGGTTACATGTCAAAGATTCATCTTAAATAACATACTTAGCAAACAGCTTGCTTCCACAGAGCTGCCTGTGCTACACTGGATTTTTGCAAAGCTTTGCTCCTCTGGAAAGACCTCTGGGCTTAATTTCCATGGACCATTCAGATTCAAAAACATTTAAAGAACAATATTATTATGAAATTTATAATTTTGGCTACTAAAAATATTAAAAATATTTCAAAATATACTGTATTCAAATGTGTGGACCACGGAGTGGGGCAGAATTCACAAAATGCCAGAACATCAGTGAATTCTTAAAAAACACCCCACTTTTGATAGCTTGCACTATTATGGAAATACCATTAGACATGTTTATACTTTTCACCAGCCTGATGCTGTTACAGAAATCCATGTGAAGCCTCTGAATAGGCTGCACTGGCTTCATGCAAGGACATCAGCGCTTTAGATTTACATGTTAACTGATCCCTAGGCCACAACAGACAACAGCAACAGTGACCTAGTCCAGAGTGCAGGTACATTTGAAACATTAAGCCTTGGTCACTGCTTGCGTGGGCACCCCCATATCCTCCAACACAGGGAGGTGGGTGCACAGTATGTCACTCCAATGGGAAACGAACCTTTCTGACAGGTTTCAACTGTCTCCCAAGGATTAATTTTGTTAAAGCTTCCCCCTAAAACATCAAAAGGCACTAAAAAAATGTTACCAGTGGCAGATTGGCAAAATGTTGTTTAAAAATATATACTCTCTCAGATTAGGTAGAATTCTTCCTATTCCATCCCTACATATCTATCAGAAAAGTATTGCCTCTATTATTTTTCCTACTATTAAAAATAAAAATTGTCTCTTAATCAATATGCTCAATAAGCAAATGAACAGAGTGAAATTACTCCAAATACTAACTATAATATAGTATATGAAACCAAGACAATAAAAACAAAAGTTAATAAAAACCTGACTAGATGCTTTTGTTCACAACATACATACTTAGTAGAGTTTTCATCTTTTTTTATTTGCTTTGGTAATGATAAATAGAGTGTTTAAAAACGTATTTTACTGACAGGCCCTTTTCAGATACCTGCATAAAAATATGTAAAAAGCTGGATTAAATTTGGTCTTTTACTTGGTTTGAGGATAAAACTTGTGGTTTCCCTTGCAAACAGGCTTTAAGCAATACTAGTTATTCCCAGTATGTTTGGGGTTTGACTAGGATAAAAAGCACAACAGCAAAAGGTATTTTTTCACTGCTGTGGTGTTTTAAGCTCCTTTCTGCAATTAGTGTAGTGTCTAATATTAGAAACCCAAAGCAAGTCATTGACTTCCTGTATAAAACATGATCTACGAGTCAAAAGCTGCCCCTTCCAGTGGCCAAATACGAAGCTAGGTGTCAGTGCTCTGGTTTGGGCACTTAAATACTGAACCATGTTATCTGAGGTAGACCAAACATAAAAATAATGTCACACGTTAAAAGGTGAACAGAAGAATTTGTTCCTCTCTCGTCCTCCAGGGAGAAACATCAGGCTTTGGAGTCCTCCTGCACACAGAGCTGGGAGATGGTCTTCTTGATACGCAGTGCGGTCAGCCGTGCGGCGCTGTTGGCATACCAGCACTCACGCATTATCCTGCCCATCACTCGCAGCGCCTGCACACCAGAAATTAAAAGAACAGGTCAAGAATAAATCCATCACCTCCTGCTTTTATTTTCTAAGAGCAATACTGGGAGATAAAATATAGTTCTCCGAAACAATAATCCAATAGTAGTATCATAGATTAAGACCTATATTTGAGAGAGTTCAGGGTGCAAAGACAGTTTGTATTGATCTGGGAGCTGAAAAAGAGCTAGGCATCTGAAACACATTTACATTCAAAAGAGGCTGGACATCGAGTTCCCTTTGCCTCACTGAAAAATTCCACCTTAATTTAAATATGCTTTGTAATAAACAGGAAAACTGCTTTTACCTCACAGCTTTGCCACTGGTTTGGAATATTTGGTCTGAGCTTCTGCTCACAAACTACCCTTCTCATATCTTCTATTGAAGGATCAGAAGGCACAACATCATAGTAAGGCAGCTGGTATTCCTCAGTGATTCCTAGGAAAGATTTATTGTGCATGTAACACATAATCCAAAGTAACTGCGCCAGAATAAACTCTAACTGTTTTTACAGGCAATGGGAAAGAACAGAGGAACTTTTGGGACTACACTGAACAAGTGCTTCATGACAGACTTCTATTTCCACATACTGCCAAGATAATTGAGAGTGCTTTTGGTTTATTAAAGATACAAGTGGTCTGGACTGCAAAATTAGTTGTGTTCAGCTCTGGGGTCCCCAACATAAGAAGGATGTGGAGCTGTTGAAGCACATCTAGAGGAGACCACGAATCTGCCCCAAAGGCTGGACCACCTCTGCTATGGATACATGCTCAGAGAGCTGGGCTTGTTCAGCCTGGAGAAGAGAGGGCTCTGGGGAGACCTTAGAGCAGCTTCCAGTGCCTAAAGGGGCCAACAAGAAAGCTGAAGAGGGTTTTTTTACAAGGAAAGGTAGGGATAAGACAAGGAGAAATGACTTTAAACTGACAAAGGGGAGATTTAAATTAGATATTAGGAAGAAGCTCTTCCCTGTGAGGGTGGTGAGGCCCTGGCAAAGGTTGCTCAGAGAAGTTGTGGCTGCCCCATCCCTGGCAGTGCTGAAGGCCAGGTTGGACTTGGAGCAACCTGGTCTAGCGGAAGGTGTCCCTGCCCATGGCAAGGGGGTTGTAACTGAGTGATCTTTAAGGTCCCTTCCAACCCAAATCATTCTAGGATTCTATGAAAAGGCCAGAAACCTCACCCCCAACAGAACACCTTCGGGCTATCTCCCAGTATACTAGCCCAAGAGAGTATATGTCTGCACGCTTGAAGGACTCGAAGATGTTCATGTTCATCGCATCCTCAAGTATCTCAGGAGCCATATACCTTTAAAGCACACAAAGATTAATTTGCTAGAGCATGTACATACGAACAACTGCAGCTGCACTGCTGCATGCTGGAGCCAGGGAGAAGCTGGTCCTACTGAAAAAAGGGAAAAGAGAAAGTCCTTTGATAGCAATTTTGAGTGTAAGAGACAGAGCTGTCCTGCATGGCCAGTGTAACGCTGAGAAAGGCTGAGACAGTGCTTCACACTGTGCAGTTCAAGTGACTGTTATGAACTAAGCCATCTGAAACCCCAGGGACAGACAGGGATGGGCTACCAGTAGAAACCAAGCATGTCCTCTATTAAAGGCACTGGTCTCCAGCTCTGCTTTGCTGCTTGCCTTTCACCTTTCACTACCAATAGCTATGCTGGTGGAGGCAGGCAAATCACAAGAGCAACAGTACAGCTACCTACATCCACACACATTGCCATGATTCCTCACAGTGCTGGGCATGATGTGCTTCCTGGTCCCAGCAGCACATGGGGTGAGCAACACTAGACACCCGTGCCACAGAGCAGCATTCCATGTGGGCTGCTGTGTTCCATCCCAGCCCAGGTCTGCCAACTGCCTTCTGCACCCAGCCAGTAGGGACAGAGGGCTACAGTCTGTTGCCAACACTTGACATGCCAAAAGCAGAGGGGGAAGTCACCAATGGGGGAAAGGGTCAAGGGGCACAGAGGAGCCATCCTGGCAGTTAGCAGCCCACTTTCACCCACCTCCTGGTCCCAACCCGGGGGTTCTGGGGAATGTCAATGGTGTTCAGCACCGAGTCGTGCTTCACTGCCAGGCCCAGGTCTGCGATGGCACAGCTTTCATTCCTCTTCACTAGGATGTTTTTAGATTTCAGATCTCGGTGAGCGATTGCTGGCTTGCCTGTTCACAGGAAGAGAAAGCACTGTCAGTTTTGATAATAGTATGAATTTTAACATAACGAGCAAGGAAGAAAACCCATTTTTGTTCAACTTTATTACTACACCCTGTGAAAAATCACTGAAGCCTATTTTGTACCAAGTCCAGCTCTGCTAAATGCCATCAATTAAACAAACAAACAAACAAAAAAAAACCCTCGAGGACATTTTTGTCCCAGCATTGGTATTTCAAGAATAAAACACAAAAAGAGAAAGTGGGAACTTTACCCTCTAAATTAATTCAGAAAATCCTTCACTGACACTCCCTTTTAGCACAGCTGCTCCCACAGGCACCCTCTTTAAAGATGTAAAAGGAGAAGCAGACAGAGAAAAGAGGGAAGATGATATTCCTATTCTCTGTTGATACTGTACCACACTCATGCTAATACCGTGTCTTCCAGTTTAACAGTTTGTAACATGCCTTCCTATACCATATCACCCATAACCATTCTTGCAAATACTACTGAAGCTCCTTCAAACACTTGAAGTACAAGCGGAGGGGAAGCACTTGCCTTGTGTGCCAACGATCTCCATGTGGAGGTGTGCCAGGCCACTGGCCACTGACAGCGCCAGCTTCACCATGCCCTCCACTGTCACTGTGCCTCTGTTCAGGTAGTCAAAGAGGGACCCTTGCTCGTGGTACTCAGAGACAAGCCAGAGCTGCGTCCATGTCCCGTTATCTATCCAGAGGAAACAAGATTATTCAGCTTTAAAAAGAATCATCCAGGAAAAGCCTTTCCCATTTTGTGGCCAACTCAGGCATGCAAACGAACAAGTCTTCTGGCTACACCATGAGGAAAGAGCCCAAGGAAAGCTGTGACTTTTAAAGTGGGAGTCGGGGCAGTAAAAGCAATTCTGATACAGACACCTGGGATTTCCCACAGGACTCACAGCATACCCTTGTTATCAGCAGCAATGAAGCCCAGGATGTTCTCGTGTCTCAGCATAACCGTCTGATAAATTTCTGCCTCGCGGAACCAGGATCGCTCATCTCTAGAGGAGAAGATTTTCACAGCTACATCTTCCCCACACCATTTTCCACGCCAGACTTCACCAAATCGGCCTTTTCCTACAATTTCCTGCAGGACAATAGTCCTCGCGATGGTTCTTTGTACGAGCAAAGGTAAACCTAGGTTAAAGAAAATATATGAGTATTTGTGACATAGCAGCGATCTTTAAATCCTCAAGTTGGACATTTTCCAGTGAGCTGTACTCAGGACTTTGCTGTCAGAGAGTACCAAGGGAAACTCTTTTCCCAATCAAAATCTCCCAAAATCATACTTTTGAATGTTACTTGCCAGATGAGTGCACATTATGTCTGTCACTAGGTACAACAGTGTCACTTCCGAAGCAAGCTGAAGAGAGCCCTCTGTGCCACCAGCACTGTGCAGACTGAAGACCAGAACACGGTTTTGGAGCATGCCAAGAACTGAGCTACGTAATTGATTTTGAGATGGACCACTGCTTGTTTTGCAGTCAATTTGTTCTCAGTGAAATTTTCAAAAGGAAAAATAAATTATCGTGGCAGTTTCATTTTGTTTTGCTGGCCATAAACCCCTTCCTCATTTGACCTGATACCATGTTTGTTTGGGGCTTAAAATAAATGGTTGGGCTTTTTTTGTTTTGTTTTGATTTGGTTTGGTTTGGTTGGTTGTTGTTGTTGTTGTTGTTGTTGTTTTTGTTTTGTGGTTGTTGTTGCTTTTTAATCGAGGCAACCTTGCTTTTAACAGCAAAATAGTGAGCAGGGGAAATACAGTTTGAAGATCAGCTTGCTCAAATTCCCTCCCATTTCTCCAACAGAGCCTCACCCTGCAGCCAGTACTGCCTTCAAACACACTCATCCTGACTGCCTGTGGCCAGCCCTGGGTTGGCTCTGGGCAGAGAGGAGCAAACTTGCCCTTCAGCTGAAATCAGAACAAACCACACCAGCACACACAGGACTCCATCTGCCTCCACCATGGCTCAGCACAAATAAAGCCCTGTTATTAGCTCAGGGGTGCCAATGAACAGTTGAAACTTCAGGATAAATAAAGCCAAAGTCTACTCATTATATCTGTGACAAAGCAATAGAGAAGTATAATAAATTAATCTTGACAAGTATGTAGTTAATGGCAAACAAAATTTCAGCCAGAAATGTTTTGTTTCAGACTTGAAACTGACTTCTGAGTTAACTTTTTTAACTTTTCCATTCAAATAATCGAACTTTCATAATTTGACAGAAAAAGAGCAAACAAAGCCCTACTGCTGCTGTAAGGTGTCATTAAGCATATCAGCACAAAACTTCCCTTGACATAAAACTTGTCACTGGTGTAAGACCTTCTGAATTAAGACCCGCACCAGTAGGCACCCTGTGCCCAGTTGGCAATGTTCTTTACATCCCTACAAGCAAGGTGGCACATGTGCCTTTTGCATCAAGAATATTTGCTCTTTATGTTGGCAGCAAAGCAAAGGCAGCCGCGGTGAAGGCAACAGGCAGGGCAGCTGGGCAACCCCCACATACCAGAGCCAGAGCCAGAGGTCGTCATGTCATAGATGAGATCCTTCAGCGTCTTCCCGGAGTTCACCAGGTTGCACTCGGAGAGCGGCTCCTCCACATTGGGCTGCTTCGCCCTGCCACGGGCACAGCGCCGACTCTGGCAGGTGCACGCCACCAGCACCGCCGCGAGGGACAGGATGCAGACTGGCACCGCCACTGTCACCGCCAGCACCACCGGTCCTGTGCTGGCTCTGCTGGGGGACTCCGATGCTTTTGTTAGACACAAGGTAAAAGAGGGGAAAAAGACAGTAAGCGAAGGGCTGTGGAGCAACAACGTATTTAATGATTTCCCACAGTCGTCCTGACCAGCACTGGCAGCAGTGAGAGACCATATTTCTGTAAGTCACGGAGTCTTTCCCACCACACTTTTTTTGCAGGTAGCCCAGATTCGGGTTAGTACTGTGAGCACTGTGAGCACTGCTGAACACCACCACCTCAGGCAGATCATTCCGTCAGCCCTACCAGCAGTTCCTAAGGGCAACACCAGCAGAAATGTTCAGGAGCATGTGGCTTGTGGCAGCACAGCTGAAGGTAAGGTGCCATACAGACCACCACTATGCCTACCCCCAAACAGCCCCAGGAAAGCTCCTCAGACATGCTCTCCCCTCCGTGCAGGGTACTACCCACTTGTATCCCCACTGATCGGTTACTAAACACGTGCAGACTTCTCATAACACACACATCCTGACTACCAGCTTCTCCGGCTAGCTCACCCAACCTCTTCGCACCATTCAAGACAACAAACATCAGAAGAACATTTCTTTGCAGCTGCAGTTCCAAAAATGCAGCAGAAACCCTGCAGAGTATGCAGCTCTAATTTGTTTTGTTAGCAAAGTACTATTTGTCTGCAGTTAGCTGATATCCCACATCCCCACTGCAGAAGATCAAGAGACAGGACCTGCAGGTCCCACCAAGATGCAATCCATACACAGGGCTGCACCAGCTTGCCCACCACCCCAGCAGCCAGCAACCTGCATTCCTCACAGAGGAGCAGAAGCATGCATGCAGTCTGCACTCAGTGAGCAACACCAGATCAGCTTTGTAACCAGCAGCACAGTGCCCTTTCCATACTTGAAAGCCTGTGTGTAAATTTCTCAGCACACTGCCCCCGCTGAAAACAAAGCCCTGGAAAAAAACATTTCCTAACAGTGCATACAGAAATACAAAATTATAGTAAATAAGGCATTACAAGGATTTCTAAGACAGAACACTTCTGGAACTTGTGTTCATGAAGCTGCATTTCACAAGAGTCAAGAAACAGGACTGTCCTGGATCATTTTCTATTTCTCAAACGATAAGGGTAAAACAAAACATATCAGGAAGCTATAGGAATACGTTACTAAGGTGTTTACTTGCACATGCGCACACAGTGTGTTAACCTTAATGACCTAAAAATTGTAATTAAGCAAAATGACAACAACAAACACACAAAGAAAAAAACCCAACACTATACCCACCCACCCACCCCCCAAAAAATAAACCCCCGAAATCCCTCAACACTCAGAATCACGAGTACCAAGCAGTGGATCTAAATAAAGACTTTGAGAGATTTAAGAGTCATGAATCCCACACCACCAAAGTCACCCCTTTGCCATTTTAGAAAATGAACAGCCCCTCTCTGCCTTCAGAAAAAAGCTAAGCAACCTGTACGCTATAATCCAGATCTTGAGAGTAACTCACAAGCAGCCTGATCACTCTCAGCATTCACTGTTACTTTCCTCCAGTTACTATTAACACTAGAAGTACTTCTCCAATGGACCTCATCAAGCCACGCACTCAGTCTTCAGAAGTGCCAGGAGCGTTAGCTGTGGAAAGCTAACTTGCTCCTTTTTCTTCTCTTCCTTACATTTTAGCACTATATGCTTATGATTAAGTGAGAAAAGAAAATAAACAAATGTTAACAACAGAAGGCCCCATGTCTATTCATGGCACACAATTCAAATCATTCTGAAAACGAAGTTGTTACATCTTGCCTGCAGGCTTTTCCTTTAATAGACTTCAGCTGGACACTCAAGGGGTTACCTGCTAGATTTTTAAGAGGATTTGAAAGCAGGACTCCTCCTTGCAACTGCTGCTTGTTAACTGACACACCATGATTTCCCAAGCTCTTTTTAGTTATGTGTCTACACAGCAGAGGCTTTTCCCGAAGCAGATAGGAAATGCAGCAAGTCACAGGAACCTGGGCACTGTCACTGAACACTGTGCCTTGCAGAGCTGCTTTGGCTACACAAGACTGCATGGCTGGGAAATATTGCATGCATGATGAGGGCTACAGAGGGAGTCTGTCATGCTGTGCAGCTGGGCACAGAGCTATAATGTTGTGTTGTGATGAGGAGTTGTCCTCTGGGTGTTCACAGCACAGCACTTCTAGTGTCACACTCAAACCAATGCCCTCATCGCAGACCTAAGCAGATTTATTATCTGAGTGGCTATGAAAGACAAGCATGAACAAGATACTTACTATAAAATGTCAGTTTTTCCCATCAACTGCTGAAAAACACCATACCATGAAATTAACAAAATATAAAACTTTATTGTTCTTAGGCCAGTGTGAAGAGTATCAAAAGGAAAATAATCAAGAAGCTTTGAACAGCAACAGAAGGGAGACTCAGAAGGGCACCTTCACAGACAGGAACACAAGCTACAGGTCCTGAACTGAGCAGCAATTGTCCCCACTGCAGGCAGTCCTACTGATAAATATCTGCTCCTAGTAGTGGGTGATCTTAAGCACTTGCAGATCCTGCACATGTCACATGCCAACAGACAGGCAGGGAGCAAGCACTGGTCCTAATGGCGCATCCTTCACTAGTGCCTGCTGCTCCTGCCATGCACCCACATTGTCTTCTGCTGGAGAGTCTTTCCACTTTGTCAGCACAGGGTCTGCTGCCAGGTCACAGTAGTCCCTTCTCGCAGCTCCTTCCTTCTCTTCCCCCTTTTTTCACAGCTACCTTCATTCCAGAGCACTGCTCTTCACAGATTCAAACTTCTGGAAAATCTCCACTTCTCTTTTTCTTTACTTTCATGCCCGTTTCCTTGCAGGCTGGATGCTATAGGCAGCAAACCTGTACAGGCAAAAAAGAGTAACAGTTATCATTGGCTTTTTATCTTAAAAATATACATACTTATGTATATATATAAAAATTTCTAGGATGTCCTGAAACTGGGGTGCAGCTCCAGCAGTACTTCAAATAGAAGAAAAGCCAAGTTTTGCTAAGAGCAAAATACACTACTTTGCTTAGCTTTTCTTAGTTGTTCCTGAACCCATTGTACACCCCATTGCTGCAATAACACCTTGGCCTGCATTTAGAGAGGCTGCATGGGCCACAATTCCAGACTGGCAGCTATGAGGGTAACTGCATGATGACAACAAGCACAAAGGACTGAGGCATAGAGCAAGGCTAGTGGAGAAGTTTCTATTTCCACAAGCACTCTTCTCATTGTTCAGTTTTCACTACTACAGCCACATTACTACATTGGCCATGTCTACACTACCTTGTCCTTTACTCCACAAATCTAGGTTTGGTTCCTAGATTTGCCAGCAGTGAAACAGATAACAATACGGTTTAGGCTTCTGGGATGTGACAATTTGTAACTTGTGGTGCCCCGTTTGTACACTGCAAACTACTGAAACAGGTTGCAGAGCAGAATTTTAAGGGGCTCAGGATACGCTCAGTGTATATTCAAAAGGGGCAACAAAACACCCTCACAGAAAAAACAAAAAAAATTGTCTTCCATTTTAACAGAAAAGTGACCCAATTCATTTTTACTAAAAATGTGTATCGACACGATTTGTATCATCAAAAACTGCAGAGAGAGCTTTGCGAGACAACTGCAATAGAACTTAGTTTTTAGAGCTATTTCCCTGCCATATGGCATTCTGGGAGCCAGGCAAGCAGCAGGGCAGGCTGGAGAAAGCAGCAGGTCTAGCAAGGACATTGCGAGCACTGCAGGCCAGCAAAGCTGTCTTTGACTTTAGGGCAAGGAGCAGGAGAAGCTTCAGCTGGAGCAAGAGGATGGAGGAGAAAGCGCAGAGACACTAACCAATTCTGGAGGTGTAGAGCAGGACATCAGAGCAAAGCACAAGCAAAATTCAAAGACTCTCTCACACCCACTTAGGAGAGTGAGATCCAGTATCAGGAAACAAACAGACACCAGCTTTATGACTTATGCAGTGACAGTTGTTCAGAATAAAACCAAGTTCAGTGATGCTTACAGGTCTCCTCTGAGATGCTGCTAAGTTGCGAGAGGTCAAGTGCAGAAGGCAAGTTAGCAGTGAGACTGGAAGCTGAGGTGTCTGGGCCAGTTTGCACAAGGTCTCCACAGAGTTCCTGGCAAATGAAGGATCCTGACTGTCTAGAGAAGTTTCTTGAAAGGAGTCAGCTGGAAACCTCCTTTGTCATCCTTCAGTCTACTCGCTGTACCAAACTGTGGATCAAGGCTGGTGGCAACTACTCAGACCTTTTCCAGTTCTTCATAGGGCACACGTAAGAGACTTGAGAAGTACCAGCATTGAAGTTTCTGCTGTATAGTTGATAATAGGCCATCTTCAGTCTTGACCCCTCACAGCAAAGGGTCCTGCAGCCAGGGCAGCAGCCATGCCCTTGCTGGGCTTGTGCATCATGGCCCTTTGGAGATCCTTGGGGCTTCCCGCAGCACAGACCATACAGGAGCAGTGACAAACAGCTCCAGTGCAAAATATGTGGCACATAAGGTACAAACAGTCATTAAAGGCAACATCACCCAGTAAGTGTGGCAATGTTTACAGCAGTTGTGCAATGTTAAACTCTTCAGGAAATAAGAAAACCCCTCATGACTACCTAAAACTATCAAATCAACACCATTAATCACAACATTTTGCAATCTGATTGTGAATGTACTATTCAATGATTTATTAATCAAGAATAGAAGCTGAATACGTGTTGCCATATGAAGCAAAAATAGAACATCTGGCAATATTTATCAATTTCACAATATGGTATTAGTTGTATTCCAAGTTGTGTAAACAAAATAGTACTTTTAGGCAGCAAAAAAAAAGGAAGTTTTTTTCTCCTCCAATGGAAAAGACATTTTACACACAGCATTTGCCTTGCTTTTAACATATAATGGGCACCGCAAAACTTCTAAAAGCCCTGAACTACACATGTTTAAGCTCCTAAACCACTCAGGGGGAAGGGAGAGGGGAAGGGGGGTGGAAATATGCACTCTTTCCAATGTGGTAAGAAAATACTACATCTGTAATGCATCTACACAACAGATGTAGTGCATCTGTAGGAAGGCTCTAGTCAGACATATAGAATGCTTTTAAACAATTTCAAAAATACACAATTTGGACTAAAGTCTATAATGAAGTCTATCCCATTTCCACCATGGCTACAGACCCCATCTCCCCCTCCAGGACATTCAGAAATCAGCTGGGAAAGGTCTGCTCAAGGATCCAGAAGTTCAAGCAAACCTATCAATCAGGAACACAGCTATGAGTAAATGGATGCATTATGTGAAGTGCTGTTTCCCTCCAGCCCTGCCTCCTCTTTGCATGGTTGTATTCTTACCAGTCCCTCCTGAGAACATGAACATGGGACAGCCAAGATGAACAAAAGCATGTGAAGGATTTGCAGAACGAGACATCCAAAGAGCAGCTATGACAGGCTGGGGCTCTCCCCACAGGGTTTTTTTTGAAGGAGAACCTTGGAAATCGGTCCAGCCAGGCACTTCTCTCTTCTTTTGCTCCATTCCCCATCCTCCTAGTGATGATGTTATTCATCACTAACATTTTAGGCTAGTTAGTGAGAAGAATTGTGTTTTGTCTCTTCATTCACAGTCCAGACTTTCCTTCTAACTCTACTCTTGGACCAAGTCCATGCTGGGGAAAGAAAGTGAGATCTTTTCATCCTGTTCAATAACAAAAATGAGGAACGCCAAAAACAAAGGAGAGGAAAAACCAGAGTTTTGCCCCGTATCACACCCTGCAGCACAGCCCGCACATCCCTCAAGGTCTGTAAACTATTACAATTTGTATTCAAGCACTGGCTTTTATTCAGAAAGTCATTAGTTGAAGTCTGATTTTTCTCCTTTTCTACATTAATATGGACCATATCAAACTCTTGGTACGGTTCTATCCGACTTCTTTAATACTAACATATCCATTCTCCCAAGGGCTTTCATGTCTTTAAGGCATTTTTAAACAGGTAAATGAAGAGTATTTGTTCATGCAACTACGAAAATCTTGCACAACAATTAGTCTAAGTGGTACCATTCATATCTCTTGGCAATATGAATATACTCAGGGATTTTTGTCTCAACAATTCTATTACATTTTCCTTTATTTCATCCCAGTGTGTGCCACTGTAGGTGATATGAGGTCCATTTGAGCCTTTGTACAGTTTGGTCAATAGGAATAAAGAAGAGAGCTGGCAGATTACTTATTATTCAGTTTGTTAATCCCATTATTATCTTAATCTTGTTGCATAAAGCCTTCTTTCTTCTCTGACTCATTTTCCATTATGCAAATACAGAACAGAAATCATACACATTTTATGTCAAGTTCTAGAGATGCTGCTGTGCCAGGTCACCCAAAACAGCAGAGAGGAGACCGTTCTTGCTGTGTGCTGCCTTTGCTGGAATGACAGAGGTACTTTTGAAGGCAAACCCCTAAAAGCAGAGAATTCTTTGCTGTGCTGAATTTTCCCACCAACTCACAGACGTGTGGCTGTACTCACTGGACACATCCCCATGATTTTTTCTTAGAAGCTGATGTTTTCTTTAGCCAGCCTCTGAAAGCAGCCTGGTCAGAAAGCCCAGAAATCTGTGACAAATTTGCCAAATCACCTGCATCCACCCAGTTTCATTTATCAGTATCTGTAAAGATGGAGGCTTAGAATCCAGTGTCACTAAGGTGTTTTCAGATCAAGAGGTAGAATGAGTAGCAGCATGAACTTTTCTCCACACTTCTATAGACATGCAAATAAAGACACCAGACCTCAAGAGATCCTCTTACCTATATCTGGTAACAAATATAAAGTGTCTGAGCTTTCAGGCGCCAGCAATTCAATAGCTGCCAATTCACTGTCTCCACCTAATAAGGTAACTGAGGGCAACATCAATTTTGCTGGCCCCTCCACCATAGCCAAATGTAAACACCACGTTATAAGAAGCTCCACAGTCCATTTCAGGGCTGCAGGTAAAGGTCTGTCATCTATGCACAGGCTTGTGTGCGGGGTATATCTTGCTCACAAGCGGATTTGGATCAGAGACCACAGGCACTGTCTCCCAGATCTGAAATACGCCCTGAAAATCCTGAAACACACAAGTCTGCAACTGGAAGAAGTCTTCTAGATGTTATTAGCAGCTCATCAAAATAGCCTGTTGCATGCTGAGGTGCACAGAGGCAATTTCTCATACAGGGAGAGATTCACAGAAAGTTCCATTGAGGAAGTGGCAGGCTGGTAATTTTCTGCAGCCCTGTTATGACATCCCACTGGCAGGGGAAAGTCACCTCAGGCAACCTGCTGGGGCAGAAAGTATCCCAGTAAAAACAGTGGAACCCAGGAAATGAATTCAGGGTAACACTGAAGCCCCCTCCTTACCACAAACTAACCCTGCACCTTGAAACTTAGCACCTGTTAATGCAAAATACTGCAGTGAAATCCCTGCCAACGAGAAGCATATAAAAAGCAGATATCCAGGCTGAATCTGTTCCTAAAGATGTGTATTTTCAGACGTTGTAAAACCAACTAAAGCAAGAGCAACCTTCTCTCATGCAAGGCACAATAACATACGCTCTGCTGCTGTCTGAGGCATGCAATGCCATCTGCAGTCTGACTGCGGAAATTCATGTACCGGCAATCAAATTGCTTTATCCACTCAGATCTGCGCGCTGCAAGTCATTTGATTGTTTTCCAATCACTCTTGATACATTTACAATATCAGCCCTTGGTAATTAACACAGGGACAAGCCAAAGCAGGGCACCATGAAGAGACACTGAGTCTTGTGTCCCCAGCTGGGGGCAGCTACAGCAACCAGAGGAAAAGCCAGCCAAAGATCCAGCCTCTGCTTCAATTTTTTTTATCTCAGTCAAAGAGGAACCCAAGATCTGGATTTGGATTTCTAAGTGCTGTATAAGACCAGAAAGAAACAAAAAAAAAAAAAACAATCTGATCAAGGAATTGCCTAAAACCTTACTTTGGAAGCATCAATTTCCTAGTTTCAGGAGTGCACCTATAAAGGCAGCCTGGGCAATGGTATTCAAACTGGTTTTCCCTGTGGCACAGCCCACCTCCTCAGGACGTTGCCCTGGTTTTTCACCTGTAACAGTTATTATTCTCTTTCTTAGCAGGTGGCACAGTGCTGTGTTTCGGCTTTAGCCTGAGAACAATGCTGATAACACACCACTGTTTTAGTTGTTGCTAAGTAGCGCTTACCCTGATCAAGGACTTTTCAGTCTCTCATGCTCTGCCAGTGAGGAAGAGCACACAGAGTCACAGAATCAACTAGGTTGGAAAAGACCTTTAAGATCATCAAGTCCAACTATTACCCCAGAACTGCCAAGTTCCCCACTAAACCATGTCACTAAGGGCCTCAGTTACATGGCTTTTGAGCACTTCCAGGGGCAGACTCCACCACTGCCCTGGGCAGCTGGTTCCAACACCAGATCACCCACTCTGTGAAGAAATGTTTTCTAATATCGAGTCCAAACCTCCCCTGGCACAGCTTGAGGCCGTTACCTCTTGCCCTATTGCTTGTTACTTGGGAAAAGAGACCGTAGCTTCATATTCTTTAAGAATGCTTCTCTGATTTACTTTAGTTCAAGATTCAGTTGGAAATTACATCTGGGAGGAAGCAGAGACAGGACACTTCACCCAAACTAGCCAAAGAAGTATTCCATTCCACAGTGTTATACTTTAGTTATTGGACTGTTCTTACTCAACCCTTGGGGTTTGCATTCTTTCAGTTCTCCCTGCTCAGCCTGGAGCAGGGCAGGAGAATAAAGGATGGGGAGTGAGCTGCTTGGTTCTGAGTTATCATCTGGGCTTAAACCACAAGACAGGTACACTGCTTGAAACCTCCTACTGCAGAGGGCATGGGTACTGCAGAGGTACCCTGGACAGACCGGTTTTACAGCCCAACTCCCTCACCTACACACTCAGCAGTGCTCCTCAGAAAGGTTATTTTCACTGGGGCCCAAATGAAGCTTTCCTGCAGTATGAATTATGCGAAGGAGAGCTGCCAGAAAAGACCAGCAATCAAATAACAATGGCACTGTTAAATTTCTGACTAACATTAATTCTCTCAAATGTTCAGAGCAAAGAGCTCAGGCTAAAAATTAAGTAAGTAATTTTCCCTGGTACTGAAGTATGAAACCAGAGGTTTTGCAACTACCAGTTCAAGATGATAGATATGCTTCCACCACTCCTCTATAAATAGTGGTTTTCTCCCAAGATTACAGCATCCCAACTTGAAAAAAATAAAGCATGGCATTTTATTTCTACATTTCTAGAGCATGACCACTATTAATACCTCCTTTCTCTTGTCAGCTGGAGAAAAACCATTTAAATATCTTTGTTCTTGCCTCAAGCAACAGGTCAGGTTAGGTAGGGGGGTACAGACCACCCAGCTGTTGGGCTTTTCCTTCTGCCCAGGCTGGCTTTTCCAGAGCCGCCTGGAGTAGCCTGGAATAGCCCTTCTCTCCTCTGGTAACATCCAGCACCTGCCTGTTCACACCAGGAGATGTTGGTACCCAAGGCCACCATAGCAGCTCCCTGGTCTGCCTCCTGCATCTTACATGATGTGCTTCCTGTACTGTACAAGTGCTTCAAGTAAAAGCCTTTTAAATTCTCTTAAGGATTATATGAAAGCATCTTAAACACAAGTTATAATTGTAAATTATGTATTAATTTGCATCTTTCTTACCTGTAACATCTCTCACTGGCATAAGTGTATAAAAAGGTATCATCTGATAAGGTAGTATATTTTACAGATTTTTCAAAAAAGCCTGGATTAAATGCAAATATTGGAAAGAAGAATCAAACTTAAAAATAGTATAAATATTTACTTTTTAAAAGCACTGAATCAACTTCATTACACAATTTTGAGTCTGGCAGACTCAAGTACTGCACCAGCTGTGTAATACACAGAGCTTCTGGAAGTGCAAATCTTTTTCCTCCCTCTAATTGGGACCAGGAATCTTATGCTTTCTCAGCCCTGCTGGGCAAGAATCAATGATACTGATCTAACACCAAAGAAAAGCTGCCTTATGAGCTGCTAAAATGAACTACTGAATCCCAGAGCTCAGGACAGACTAACAAGACTGCTGAAATGGCATTAGCCAAGGACATCCCCCAGAAATGACCTGGTGTCCTGTACCCGTCTCACCCCCACCCCCACAGTAGAAGACCCTACACGCTGTAGGAGCCAGTGAGGACACTTCTGCTTTCCTGGCCACCACAGAGCCACTGTATGCTCCTTGCTCCTGAAGCAGAGGCACAAAAACATCAGCTGTAGTAATTGCTCCTCAGTCCAGGTCACAGAGACATGGCACTCAGTGACACAGACTGGCCAAGGACAGCGAGGAGAACAACTCCTCACACACCAGGGCACTGCCACATCATGGGTCAAACCTCACCACCAGCCCAGATATTTGTCTGTCCAAAATCACAGGTGCATTTCCATATACAATGCAGTCAGCACCTATGACTATTCACCTTCTTTCCAAACCTCTCTAGTCTGAATTCTTACCTGAGCCATCTAAAGCAGGTCTTTTAAATTGTGTGCAGAGATGTTTGAGACTGTAAGACTTCAGCCAGTGCAAGGTCTTCATTATTTCCTTGTGGTTCACCAGTTAACAGCTCTCAGCTCCTCACAATTGCGAATTCACAGCTGCTATACATTGCTGATCCATGCCCCATGGAAACTCCCCAGTACATTAGATATCATCTTCCCAACATCTAGACTAATGCCACTTCAAATAACAAACTCCTTAAGATATCCCAGCACATAAAACCTGTGAGGTTACAAGTCTCCTTCAGACACTTCCTTTCACCTTCACTGTGAATGCCCCATGGGATATCAAAGACAGCATTTGGAATATGTTTAGGAGACGGAAGAAATTCTCTCTTCCCCAGACAAAGTTGTAGTTTAGAATGTCCCATCTGAAACAAGTCAGGAAACAAAATAGGTACTGTTTTACAGACAGCCTTTAAAATGCCACTTAGCTGGCTCTTAGGCTCACATCCTCTGCACAGTATTTCTGCACTCTCAAGCTGTCACACAAGCCTTTGAACAGTGTTCTGCACTCAAGCAGCACTTACCGATGGGCAGGCGGAGGGTGATGTTGTTGCAGAAGTCGGTGTAGCAGCACTCGGTCTTCGTGATGTTCTTGGAACTGTGGCAGAAGACCTGTGCGTTCAGCTCCGGAAGGGAGACGCAGGACTTGATCACCTCCTCCCGCCCGTTGGTCAGCATGACGGAGGCCCAGCAGGCACCCTCTGTCTGGCAGGTGAAGTTGGTGTGCTCGCACAGCTGGCATACACACTTGAGACCTGAAAAAGAAGTTTCCAGCTTCTGTGAGAAGACCCCGAGAAGACAGACCCCTATGGCCACCATGAACACCCACGGGAGCTCCAGCACAGGTCCTGCACTGAGGACATTGCCTACACTGGAGGAAGCCAGTCCTGACAGTACAGGTCCCAAACATACATAGATAGCAAGTTTGAAACCAGGTTGTCCTTGGTGACAGGGAAGTACATAGCATCTATCTTGCATGGTGGAGAAGACTGAACATGGCCATCCTCACTCATGCCAGCCACCCACAACACGCACATCTTGCCAGAGCCAACTGGGTTAGAGAAACAAGTCCAAGGAAGCACCAGGATGCAAGATCCTGGCACACACCACCTGACACCCTACAGACAGACGCAGGAAGTAACTGTGGGCTTTTCCACCCCGTGCTTTCTGAGATGATGCACCTTTTTCAGCCACACAAACAGCTGCCTCATTTCTTTTAGAGGAAAAGTCTGCTGACTTCTAAACTTTGCATGTTTTTTACCATACCTTCATGTTTCACCAAATCAAATACAAACACATTTAACTGCTGCTACATTTTTTCAGACTCTTGGAAGATGAAGGTGGAAACCAAAGCCACGTCATCTCAGTGAAACACCAGATGTCAAGTTGTCAACCGTACATTTTTTTGCTTTCCTTGTTTTCTTCACCTGCTTCATAACAAATTTTTGCTTGCTTCATGCCAAGTTTAGGAGCCCATATCAGCAGTGATAACTCAGATACCTTAACCTTGGGCAAGCAAACAAACAAACAAAGCAAACACCAGCAAAACAAGCCCCTCATTTTAGAGTACAGAGGCTTGCTCTCTTTAACTTTTTATTCAAACAGTCCTTCACTGAGTCCCCAGAATGCCTCCTGTACACCTTCTCAGGTCAGTCATAACCCTGCACGATTGAACCCTGTTCTACTTACAGAATCCAGGGTATTTAAAAACAATATAATTAAAAAGTAATCTTATCCATAAATCAGTTCTGGTTTTTTGGGAATTGGGCAGAGGGAGGCTGTTTCTTTTAGTTAAAGATAACAGACATCTGAAAAGTAAAAGTATGAGGAAACAAGGATGGCCAACCAGGAATAGAAGAGCTTTCTTCCAATCTAGCTGGCCCCTGTCAAGGCAGTGTGCCCCACTCTCTGCTGCCTTTCCCTGATCATACTGGGACCTAAAACAGTCTACACCGTCACCCCCAGCTGACAATCAACAAAAGCTTTGTTTACACAGGAATACCCTGGCTCTTCGTGCAATTCATTGTGTCCCACACCCACAGCTGAGCGGGAAGGAGCGATGACCGATGGCTGCAGCAGTGCTCGCCATGTGGCAGGAGGAGCAGGGACTCATCTCAGAGCCTCTGGAGGAACGGAGAAGTCCTGACAGATGTCAGTGCAAATTTGATTTCTGTTTCTGTGACACTATTTGTTTTCTTTACAACAACCTTCATCCTGTGCTACCCTTCTGAAATAACAGCTTGTAGTGTTTATCTTCAGCTTAGGCCCGCAACAAACTTCCTTGGCACCATATGTTCGTGTTTATCCTGGATGCAGGGTACGCTAGGAACCATATCACTGTCTGTCTGCTTTGGCTGTCTCTCTGTGCAGGAAGTGAACACAATCAATCACCCAGCAACAAAACAGGTGAATCTCCTCCTTAAAGATATTACCATAGTCCTAGAAGAGATGCCTGGAGCAAGACTCATCAGATCCAAATAAATAACAGATCTAGCAGAAGAAAAACAGACACATCATCACCAATGCTGCAAAATAAAACTATTACTGGAGGAAATGAGTATAAGATTGTCGCAAGTGCCTTCAGTGTTTCAGACACATCATTACGCTGTTTTTCTCCCCCTTCTCATCACCTAAAAATAAAATGGGAAATGGTCTTTACAGTGTCATCCACAGTAGGTAACTGCAAGTTTTATCCATATCCTGGTATTTTGTAGATTGCTTGAGAGGAGCTGAACAAAACTGTCATTGCAAGTGCTTGAGAGGAGCTGAACAAAACTGCCATTGCAAGTCCCAAATAGCTTCAAGGGTATCCCTCTGAGCACTGTGAACACAGGGTGAGAACAAGATGGCTAAGAGACTCTGTAACCTCTCTGACCAAGCTAAGACAGTCACTTATTTCCAGAATGAAAGGGGCTATGCACCACCTCGACCCTACTTGTACCCAGCACTGGCTGGATGCCCTGTGAGCACACCAGTCTGACGCTGGGTCACCTGGCTGGGAAAGCAGAAGATGCTACCATTTGAAGACCAGTATTTTCTACTGTTGTGTTCGCAGAGTCTTTTACTCTGCTCAATGTCCTTTTTAGTTTCTACTTCACTGAAAGACCCTAACCCCATTTTTCTCTTTAGTTCTGAGTGTTTTGCTCAGAACCAACTTGTCCAATCTACTGCCCACGACTGAAAGTTCACAGACCTTATGGAAATCAGACCTGCTCCCCACAGAGTTGTTTCTGTAGAAAGCCATTACACAAAGAAGCATAAAAAGAAAGAAGGTTTTGGTCAAAATTCCCAGTACAACCCAATTACATCATTATTGCTTCTGAAAGTGAACGCATTCAGCAGCCTGATGACAAGCTGAGAGGAGCAGGGATGGGAGCATGTTGAACTCAACTTGAAGGGAATTATTCATGCCCACTGGAGACTAGAAAGTCCTGGAGACCAAGATGGCTTGACAAACATTCCCCGTTCTCCTTCGGAACTATTGAGCTCACAGACATACACAAGACAGGCACGTAAACTTCTGATGGGAACATTACATTCAGTTTGGAAGAAGTGGAAGAGCATACAAAGAAAAAAAACCCTTGTCCACACCCAAAACCATTACATCCTAAAAAAAACACTTTAAGATGTGTTTGACCTACCACACTTGAACTGTTGCCCTTTTTAGTCATTCCTTTTGAACAAGCTGATAACCACAAACCCTTCAGCCTGTTCTCAACCCAGCTCCTTCCAGCTGCCCTGTTCTGTCCCAAATCCCACCCCATCCCAGTTCCCATTCCCCCAGCATTAGGCATCTCCAGACCCCCATTGCCACCTAATGCCAGGGGCTGTCCCCAGGAGTGTCCACACATCCCCACCAGCACATCGACTCCTCCCAAGGTGACTCGCACGCACTCATACCCCACCAGCTCCCAAAGCCCCACCAGCATGCTGCCCCATCCACATGTCTCTCCATTCACCCTCTCGCAGTTACTGCTTAAGTCCTTGCTCTTGGTCCTGCTTTCCTTCCTGTGGGATTGCCAGCTGCAGCATTAGCCCCCACAGCCTCTCAGTCCTGACTCCACCAGACTCTTCCCCCATCTCTTGGACAAGGTTTCACCCTCTCCCTGCTTGGTGGAAGTATTCAGTGCCGAGGCAGGGGAAGCACTGCACTGGCATCACCAGAGAGAGGATTCTCTGTTCGGCTACTTCCAACAGCCCTGAGCTAACCTGTTTCTGAGATCAGATGCTCCAGCCAAGTCTTCCTAAACCAAGACTTTTTAGCCTGGAACAGGGGTGGACTGTCAGTTGATGTGTGTTGGAAGTCAAAGGAACAACATCATGAGAGCTGGGAATAACACACTGGTCAGCAAGAATGGAGGCTTCACAGGTCTCTGCTGCTAGCAAGATTCAAAGGGGTCCTACCAAGAGTCGAAACCTGCACTCCCTTCAGCCTCGTATTTTGTATTTTCCTAGCATTGCATTTTCTGCCATTGTTCACCCATGGATAAATGCTGCCCTTAGAGAGGAAAAAAAAAAACACAAAACAAACAGGAAAACAGCGTGGCTAAAACTATTTAAAGACAAGTCTGAGTTGTGGGGGAGACAAAATCCTTTCCTCCCAGAAGATTTACACAGACCACTTTTAAATACAATTCTACAAACATAGAAGTCCAAGGTTCCCTAGATATCTGCCTGTGCTCCTGGGCAAATTCTCATACAGAAAACCAGATACAAATACCCAACCTTGTTTCCAAGACCATTTATGTACATCAAGAATCCTCTGTTAACAGAGCAGTATGATCTTAAAATGTAACCATGAAAGTACGTTTTCCTGCACCTGTGCTATTTCAGCTGCCTCACCTCAATGGAATTGAAGAGGAGCCTGGACCCTTGTGAATATGCCCGCGGGAAAATCCACTCTTTTCCTGCTCCTGGTCCCGCTGAACAGGGGGATCCCATCAGCTCTTACAGTGCTGTAGAATCCTAGAAAGGTTTGGGTTGGAAGGGACCTTGAAAACTGTCTAGTTCCAACATCCTGTCACAGACAGGGACACCTCTCACTAGACCAGGTTGCTCAAAGCCCCGTCAAACCTGGCCTTCAACACTGCCAGGGGTGGGCTGTGTTCCTGTACTGCACCACATGTGTAGCTCCTCGCAGATACCTGTACAACCACTTGGACTTGGCCAAGCCCATACCACCATCCCCAGTGATAACCTCAGGGACACAGGACTCACCAGAATTTGCAGCTTATCCATGCTGACCCACTAGGCATGCCTCAGTGCTCTTCCAGTTTATTCATGACAACTTCCTCTATTACCATTTTCTTTTTATGGAAAAAACACCCATACTCACCTATATAATCTGGCAACCTACCATGTATCTGAAGCTTTCACATTACTGCATAGTTTCTGCTCTACTTTGACTACACCACTGTCCCAGAGAAGCTGGCAAGACGCTCCCCTCAGTTTACAGACCAGAGGAGTAACAAAAAGATCTCCCATGTGTCTCACAGTGCTCAAGCAACACCACCTTTGAACCATGCTTCCCCTCCCAAGCAGCCATTCTATGGCACAAAGGAAGAGGAAGAATTTGCAAATATTGACTGAAATTCTGCAAGTCCCTACAGGCAGCAAGAAATTCCTTTTCTATCCCAGAGGAAGGAACACCACATTTCTCCAGCTCTGTTCCCAGGGATGGTCCTGTTTAGGTGTATAGTGTCCTGGGAAGAAAGTCAGGACTTCCACCACCACAGGAACCAGAGGAGTGGAGTAAGGTGACTGTGAAGGAGTTAAAGGGAAAAGGATCAAAGAGGCAGGAGGAAAATATGCTCCCAAAGTTTCAAAATAAGGCACTTTTTAATCCAGTAATGAACTTGACTCTTTATTTACCCAAGCACAAGAACATTTCCCTTAAAACATTGCATTCTCTGGTTGGGAAATTAGGAGAAAGTGAACAACTGAAATACGCCATAGCCTTAGAGAGCTATGTTAGGCATCCAAACTTTGTTGCCAATGGTTACAGTTCTGAGCATGTAATTCTCCAGCAGTCATTAACAAATTTGTGCCAAATCTCCCCAGAGAACGGCTCCCCCCAGAGGCTGCACCTCTGTAAGGATCATGAGCATGCTGTCCTGCCAAGATCAGCTGCATAGCCCAGGGCAGGGTCAGAGCAGGAGGGGACATGAGCTCCCTTTGGTAGGGACAGCAGTTACTGAGACACACTGCATGACAGGGGTGTGCAGCTCTCTTGACTTGCAAAGAGAAGCGCAGCACTTGTCAAGACCCAAGTGAACAACAGGAGAAACTAACAGCCAACTGAGGTGACCAGGAAGTAATTCGTGAGCAGTCCAATACACAAGGAAAGCAACCTTTAGATATTGAGGCCAGGATGAAGAGGTGTTCCCTGGTTTTATAATTTTTAAGACATAAGTAGTTTTCAAGCTTTTTTTTTCCTGTTGCTATTGCAATAGGAGCTGAGCCTATATACCAGCTTATTGGATGAGACCTACCATGAATCAAGGACAGGATGATTTGTTCTTCAAGCAGAAAATAACCTGCATGACTTACAGAAAAAGCAACAGGTTGTTTTTTGCTATTTAGTTTTCAATGCAACTGTAAGAAAACACAAGTACAAGCAAACACATTGTGCAACTAACTTACGTAGCAGGAATAACTGAACCTGATTCACAACAAACCAACACAAGGATGCACAGCAGAAGATTGTTTTTTTATATACTTCCATCCATTTTTCTTCAAGTGTCAGCTTCAAACACATGAATCACTAGATAATCAAAGAACAAGAATGAAACTACGTGTAAGCAACAGATGAAATGAAATGAGTTTAGACACCAGGTAACAAAAGCAGCTAACAACTAAAACAAGTAAATAGACATAGTGCAACCTCTGCAGTTAAACTGAAAGAACTGCGCATGTAACTGGCATAAACTGACTAAGACTGTGGGACTAAAACAATAAACTAAAAACTGTAGGGACATAAAACCCCAACTTGCTGGCTCTTATGAACCACACAAGGTTCTACATTTCAACAAAGAGTTTTTACTATATGGATTTAACAAGGCATTAATCTTCCATTAAGTCATAAATCAGCACTACCCACAACACTTAGCAGTTTATTCTTGTGACTGCAGGGCAGCAGAGCATTTCAAAATTAAATTGGAAAGCAAATATCTAAGTGGCCTTACAGCAATTAGTTGTCTTTAATCATAATGGGAAGGAGGGCTGAATGTCCAGAGTGTTTCCATCCTCAATCCTTCTGTACAGTTATTCTGTATTGTGCACTTCACATATCCTTTCATTTTATTTCCAGATTAAGAGATCTGGGGCTCATGTGAGCATGGGCTCTCCACACTGCCCAGGTCCCCATCTCAGGCACAGACCACAGTGTGAGGACATAGCTGCCCCTCAGGCCACCCTCACATAGGAAGTGTTGCGGTACTGCAAGGCCCATACCTGGACCTGACCCACCACTCAACCCAGCCACCCCACTCTTGGGAGGGTGCCAGGGGGCAAAAGCTTCAGTGCTGTTAATGAACATCTTAAAGGAGATGCTAAGAACTACAGGCTGGCCAATTCCCATTGTCCGGTCTATTACTTATGATGGCACTGGAACAAAAACTCGTTCAGGCACACGCAAAGGTGCCACAGGGTCGGCTGGCTCTGACCACTGCCCCTCAGCAGGTGTTCTCTGACTGAGTCTGCATGACTGCGGGTAACCAACCATGGCAAAGAAATTCACTGCCATGAGGCAGAGCTGCTTGAGTCTTACCCAGGGGTCAGCCCACTTGCCTGGTAGCAGCTGGGATAAAAGGTAGAGGGAAACCACCTGCCTTCACAGTGAGAGACTTTTATCTACAGAGCGCAAAAATGCATGTTGTGTGCTCCAGAGATCTGGAAAGGGGAATCAATACGAAAGCAGCAAGGTTTGCTGAGGATAGAAAAATCAGACTTCAGAGAATCACAAAGAAATGTCACCATGTCAAGGGACTGAAAGACAGAAGAGAGTAAAATCATACAGGAGAAGAAACAACTTCACTTGTGTATGTGCAGTAACCAGCCCAATATCAGCATGCAGAACAGAGATGGCTCTGCCTTTCTCTGGGGAATATCAGCTCAGCTCGCAGAGGGCGGCACAACCAGGAGAAGCCAGGAGATCCAGTGCTCTGTTCTGCCATTTGGGACTGGTTTCCCTCACACACTCCAGAAGGGCAGAGAAGAAGTAGAAATTGTTATGGGACAGAAGTAGAAATTGTTATGGGACAGATGGCAAAGGGGATTAGGAAAACTGGGCTCTTTCATGTTAAAGGCAATTTTGGGGAGATATGAAAGTTTTATAAAGAAACCATAGATCATATTGAAGAGGCAAATGGGATCAGCCACTCACCACTGCTCATTAACTTGACAGTCTCAGGCAGCACAGATGTTATTGACAGAAGACTTACAACAGGAAAGAGGAAGCACTCTGCTTTCTCATGCTGCCTTGCCACCCTTCCCAACAACGCTAGGTGTCGATATTATTGCCACTGTTTAGGATAAAGCATTAGTGTATGCAAAAAGTCATTGGCTAATTCCACCCTTATAACTAGAGATTTGTAGAAGCTGTCACGCACAAAGATACAAACTCATCTTCTAACTGAAAGCCCTTAACCTGTTAGCTGGGAGAGCTGGGAGAGTCAGAAAGCACGTTCCGTACTCACACCGTGTCCCACCCTCCCTCTTGAAGCCTGTGCTGGAGGAGCAGTGATGGTCGAGGCTGCTGAGACCACTCCTCTGCCTCCTGCATGCAGCCACGAGCCCAGGCCAAGAGGGGAAGAATTAACTTGCAATTGCTGACCAGAACTCTGCAAATCTTTCCATGTAGCCGGAGATGTGCATTCCCTCCCAGAGCACTGCGCCCGCTCACATGGGTCTCCACATCCATGGACACGACAACACGTCCCTATCGCATTCATTCTCTTGTAACAGATTTCTTCAGAAGAGGAAACCCAAACCTTGAGTAATGACAAGTGTCGAAAAACCCTTGTTTTGGGGGGCTCCTATGAAAAATATGGGGAAGTTCCCACTCTGAAAAAAAACAAACCAAAAAAGAGTAGGAGTAATAATAGATTAAAAGCTCACTACATAAATATACTTCAAAGAGGACTGATACCAAACTAGGCAAAAACTAGAAAGCTGTAGAGAAGAGAGGAGAAGTACATATTCCAGAACTGAAGAAAATGTCTTAGAATGACAGCACCAAGTAATTCCAATTTCTCATTCCTTAAAAATATGCATGGGAAGTTATTTTATTAATGTCTGCCAAGTATCTTTGGAAGTAGGGCACTAGGTGCTCAAAATCCCTCCTCTAAAAAAGCTCAGCAACCATGACCAAGAAAAACAGTAGACAGAAGCTGAGGCCAGGCATTTAAGCTAATGCTAACTAAGCAGGGAAAGAGCAGTGAAACCCAAAGATATTATTTTTGTTGGAATAAGCTGTCAAATGACATTTGCTAATTTCCCATTGGTTTTGTTTATGCAGGATATCCTTTGAAAAGGTGTGCTTTATGAAACAGAAGCCATGCAGCCAAACACAATGCATGCAAGAATTCTGTGAGATACAGCCTACACATAAAGCTGAAGAAGAACGTGCTGGTCTTGGTCTGTAAAGCACTGAAGAAGGATCCAGTGTCGGGCTGAGGGTATGACTTCCATGGGGATGCAACTGCAATAACTCAGTGCTGACAGCATTTACTGCATGTGAAATGGCTCGCATAAAAAAGAATCCCTAGCACTGAAAGCTGAATATAGCCAACGTCTGAAAAGAGTCAGACAAGGCACTTTACATCCAGGAAAATACACTGACTGCCTTTTCTATCGCCATACAGCTCCCCTCTAGTTAAATACAGCTTTTTTCACAAAAACATAGGTAGGTACTGAAGGATGAAATTCTATTTTTAGGATGAAAATTTGAATGTTTTTAATTTGCTATCCTAAGAAGAGCATAATATTTCAAATCATTTGGAAACCCAAAACATCCCTTTTACTTAACTGATGGTGGTTTTACCCCACTTTATGTCAGACTGAAAATGTTTACTGCTGGTGAAGTGAGAGGGGTGCAAGTTCTGCAAATACTGCTCCGATCGCCTAGAATCAGCTTCCTGGTAAACATGGAATTGAGGAAACATTGACTTTTGAGTGCACTTTATTTATTTTTCCCACTGTCAAACTGAAGGTGAACCAAGCACAGAAAAGATAAAACTCCGACTGCATACTGGCAGTTGGACAAGACAATTGTTGTAGGTCCTTTCCTATTCTCTTCCATAAGAAAATCTTAATTTGCAAGTACCACTTGTTCTGGAAAAAGGCATTCCCCAGGCTACAGCTAGCAGTGAAATGCAGCCACCTCTGACGGAGGGCTGGCACAGCCAGGGTTACATCCATCACTTCAGCCCTAAGGCAATGGAAGAATCCTTTCATCTTGGGGGACCCTGGGACTGCAGCATCTCTGACAGCACTCAGGACAGGACATGTGCTGAAGTGACAAAGCCATCAAACCCCAGAATGATTTTCCTGTGCCCAGATTCACCTACATGTGTCCAGAGGTGCTGGGGAGGTAACCCCCTCCTCAGTGGGTATTCATAGCATCTAGATTTAGGTATCCAACTTTGGCTTCAGTTAGGACTTTGTTCTCTGCATGATAGCTAGAGACAAACCATGATAATTCAGAGCCTAACAGCACTTCGGTTACAAGAGAGGAAATCACATTTTTGAACAGGGAGTTATTATCCAAATATCTCTTCCCTATTATCTGCTCACTGCTCAACACTTTCATGTCATGGTTATGTTAATTACCAGGTTATCAGAACCTTCCCAGCTAGGCAGAAGCTGAATTTCTAGCCTACAAAAATAAGCATGGAAAAGAGCCCTGAGCCTATCCCTCCCAGCACCTGATACAAAGAATATAGTAGCAAACTATGGCTCCAAGGGGCTTCAGCAGGATGTCCAAGACTCCTTTCCCCAGAGGTTTTTGTTGAAAGCTGTGACATCACGATGCCATAACCCAAGACAGGCTTCATCGGATGCTCCAACATGTGTACAGCTGAACCAACAGTCACATGCAGCAGCTCATCCACTACCTGGCAGGGATGAACGGCTGCACGGCTGCACATGGAGAGCAACTGTATCGCTCTTGCATCAGCAGTGCTCTTCCAAAGTGGCAAACTACCCTGGCCAGAGCTGGTAAGAATCTAGAGCCTGCTCCAAAAAAGTAACATGAAATTGCATCCACTCATCCCACATACAGTCTTCTATCTGTGTGAATTGCTGGTAGACACCCTGGTAGATCACAGCCGGGCCATAAAACACTTGTGCTTCTCATCTATGTTGTTTCATTAAAACTTACTTATTTTTACAGCTTTTTCCCAAAAGCTAGGAAAACAGAGCTTCAGTGACCCACAGAAATGACAGCATCATACTGATAATTTGTCACACAGCAGCGAATTAAATTGTGCAGTGAAGTACAACTGCTTTGCTACTGCCATACTTCTTTCCAGGGACATACTATTTTTGGTGCTTGACAACATGTAGGCTTTTCAATATTGCCAGTTAATAAGGACAAAGCAAACCAAATGATTAAGCTGGAACAAAGATGCTTTTCACAGAATGTGGCTCACTGGACCCTTCAGCAGCGCACAAGCACACAGATGCACGGTGGACAGTTCACAGCAGCTATTGCCGTGAGAGTTACACACCTCGGACCTGTAGCCCGAGTTTACATCCTAAAGGAAATGCTGGAATAAACAGTGTGCTAAACATTCAGACTTGAGATACACAGAGCATTTTCAGCAACTGTTTATAACTCAGTACAGGGATATTATAAAGCATTAAAAAGATAATAAGATAAAGTTGCTTTAACATATTACTACTCACATAGCAACAGTCCAATTTTATGCTATTTTCATATATTTATCATTATGTAGCAATTTACAATAGCAACCTATTTTGCTTCTCACTTTTATAGAGCAAATTTATATTATACCTGTCTGTAAGCAGTCGTTGCTTTTGTGTGTCTGTGCTTTCAGCTACACAAATTCCTGGCACTCCCATGGTTACAGTGAAGATCCACACCTACCCATTTTACTGTACCTACAGGCGTCTTTGCCATTCATCAGGGATAGCTTACAGTTTTCATGGTTTGCTTTCTGGAGATTAAAATGCTTCTAAGTGGGAAACAAACTTTCACAAACTTAGCATATGCCTAAAGGCTCTCAAGGAATACAATGCAGCTCAGTGTTGAGAGCTAGAAGAGGATAACATGCCACCAGCAGATACAGCAACATTCTTCCTTACTGCAGTCTGCACCCTCAACTCCTGTTTATTTAGAAATGCTTACAGCACCTCGAGTACTCTCTAATTCCCTGAAATAATGCTATGAAGAGTATGGAAGAGTGTGCAAAGCTTTTGATACAGCACACATGGAGGTGGTGGAGAGCAAAGGTGGTGACAGCCAGGAAGGGGAAGCAATTTTGAGAAGCCCACAGCAGGTAAGCAGACAGAAAACAGCAGGACCATTCACCACATCAGTGGCAAAACACTTTTGCCTTTAATGCTACAAACATACCTGAATACTGGGGCACCACAACACACTTGCATGACAGAGAACAGGGAGTAAAAAAGCTTATCAGCTTATCGCTGACATGGACAGTGGGATTGAGTGCACCCTCAGCAAGTTTGCCAGTAACACCAAGCTGTGTGGCTCAGTTGATATGCTGGAGGGAAGGAATGCCATCCAGAGGGACCTTGACACGCTTGTGAGGTGGGCTGATGCCAACCTCATGAAGTTTAACCATGCCAAGTGCAAGGTCCTACACCTGGGTCAGAGCAATCCCAGGCACAGCTACAGGTTGGGCAGAGAAGAGATTCAGAGCAGCCCTGTGGAGAAGGGCTTGGGGGTGTTGGTCGATGAGAAAATGAACATGAGCCAGCTTCAGTGTGCGCTTGCAGCCCAGAAATCCCCCTGTATCCTGGGCTCCACCAAAAGGAGTGTGACCAGCAGGTCGAAGGAGGTGATCCTGCCCCTCTACTCTGCTCTCGTGAGACCTCACTTGTAGTATTGTGTGCAGTTCTGGTGACCTCAACATAAAAAGGACATGGAACTGTTGGAACAAGTCCAGAGGAGGGCCACGAGGATGATCAGGGGACTGGAGCACCTCCCGTATGAAGATCAGCTGAGAAAGTCGGGGCTGTTCAGCCTGGAGAAGAGAAGGCTGCGTGGAGACCTCATAGCAGCCTTCCAGTATCTGAAGGGGGCCTATAGGGATGGCGGGGAGGGACTCTTCATTAGGGACTGTAGTGACAGGACAAGGGGTAACAGATTAAAATTTAAACAGGGGAAGTTTAGATTGGATATAAGGAAGAAGTTCTTTCCTGTTAGGGTGGTGAGGCACTGGAATGGGTTGCCCAGGGAGGCTGTGAATGTTCCATCCCTAGCAGTGTTCAGGGCCAGGTTGGACAGAGCTTTGGGTGACATGGTTTAGTGGGACATGTCCCTGCACATGGCAGGGGGGTTGCAACTTGATGATCTTAAGGTCCTTTCCAACCCTAACTGTTCTATGATTCTATGATCAGAGCATGCTTAATCACATACCCTGATCAGACAGGTTTTCAGTGGAGTGTGAGCTGGTATACAGTAAATGGAGCAGATGCACAGCTAAATACAGTCAAGAGCAATCACTGCTCAAGACCTGAAGACTGTTCCTAGGTATGTGTAAGTCCCCTCAGTGCCCCCTCTGAAGAGCTGTAAGGGTGCAGAGGATGTCTGCCTACCCTGGACCGTACACACACACCCCGTTATCCAATCCAGACTCTGAAAAGATAACGAATGGGATAATAAAAACAGAGGACAGTACTACTGAAACTTCAGAGAGCAAAGCAGGGCAAGACTATTTTATATAAATAACAATCAAAGCCAACAAGATTCATTAGTGTACTGAATAGTCTCCAGAGGGAAGTAGTAATGGCCACAGCACTGGTGATGCTACAGTTCAATTCAAGCATAAACCCCTGAGTAGCACGGGGCTGTCTGTATCTGTGGTTCACTTCCAAGCCTGAATAACAAAAGATGAGACAAACACATAGAGCTCTGATAGATCAGGTCTGACACCCATTGAAGGAACTAAAGATTTACCAGATGTACAATACTTTATAGAAGTACTTCAAACATCAACAGGGGAGCCTTGTTACTCCTCTTTTTCCAAAAGAAAGGATTATATGAGCACTGGGATGGGGGGTGGGCACAGTCCTTCTTTTCAGCTTAAAGCCGTGACCACCCCTCTCTGCAGGAGTGCAATGAACATCACACCAAGAAGCTCCTGGAGTGAAAACATTGAGAGAAAAGTAAATTAGAGCAAACCTAATAAAAAATATATATATTTGAAAGATTCTACCCTATGCTGCCTAACTGCTGGTTTCCAAGAGCACTGTTTGAGAGCATAAGCCTGGGTTTTAAATGAAAAATTGAGGTGAATGAATGTTTCATAGCACCTTCTGTGCAAGAGAAGAACCTGTACTGGAAGAACTTAAGACATGTGTATTTCATGCCCCCGCCCGCAGCCTCCAGCACTTGTGAACCTTGTCCCATCCATCCCAGTGTCCTGCTGGGAGAACAGGATGGAGCACACCGCCCTGGGCGGCCCCACAGGACACCCAGCACGGGGCAGATGCCAGAGCTTCTCCCCATGACCAAGGAGGCTCAGTTCGACGAAGCTGCCTCTGAAGCACCGAGCAGAGCTACGGGTGCACGAGCAAAACGTGGGGTGCACGCCAGAACGCCCTCGGGGTGACATCCACCAGGTTGCACTTGCTAGAAGCCAGCAATCGAGAACTGGATGGTCTTAAGGTCCTTCCCAACCCTCACCATTCTGTGATTAACTTCTGAGAGCGCAGTGCCCAAACGGGCATGGGCTGGAGCCAGCGCCGGGCTGGTTATTCCCCGTAAATCCCCGCTGACCCATTTCTTGCGCGGACACGTCGGTCACAATGAAAAGCATTAAGCTCCTTAACCTCCCGAGAAACAGCGCTGACCCGGCCTGGCGCGGGCACAGCTGTCGAGCAACGGGCGCACGGCGGGGCGGGGGGCACCCGGGGTAAGGGGAGGTCCCGGGAGAAGGGGAGAGGGTCCCGACCGTCGGCGCAGCGACTGCTGCACCCGCGCCCAGCGGCGACCACGTCCCGGTTGCCGACGGTGGCAGGCGGGACGCGCGCGGTGCCGCTCCCGGTACCGGTCCTACCTGCGCACAGCGAGACGGCGGCGCCCAGCAGCGGCAGGGCCACCCGCAGCACGGAGCTGGGCGCCCGCCACATGGCCTCGCACCGGCGGCCGGCACGGATCCTGCTGCCGCTGCTGCCGCTGCTGCCGGGCGCCGGCCCCGCCGGCAGCTGCCCGCCCCGCACGCCGCCGACAGCTATAGCGGAGAAGGGAGGGGCCCGGCCGGCCCCGCCCTCCCTTACCTTCCCCGCCCGGAGCCCCCTGTCCGTCCTGCTCGGCCTCCTCCGGTGCCGTGGGTCCGGAGGGGAAGGGCCTTGGAGCCGGGGTCAGCTCAGCTCCCCGGTTCTGCCAGGGGAAACCCGGGCTGGCACCGCCTCGTCGCTCGCTATACGAGCGATGGTTCACCGTGAGAGCCCTCTGAGAGTCTCAAAGGCAGGTAAACGTAAAGCCAGCCCAGAAGAAATAAAGGCTTCTCCTTCTCATGTTTTAACTACGATTTTTTTCTAAGTACATATTAGTGTTCTTCAGCGTTCCAGTTCTTAAAGGGGCCTACAGTGCTGGAGAGGGGCTTTTTACAAGGGCATGTAGTGACAGAACAAGGGAGAAATTGCTTTAAACTGATAGAGGAAACATTTAGATATTAGGAAGAATTTCTTTATTATGAGAGTGGGAAGGCACTGGCACAGGTTGCTCAGGGAAGCTGTGGCTGCCCCATCCCTGGCAGTGTTCCAGGCCAGGTCAGACAGGGCTTTGATCAATCTGGTCTAGGGGAAGGTGTCCCTGCTCATGGCAGGGGAGTTGGACCTGGATGAGCCTTTAAAGGTCCCTTCTAACCCAGACCCTTCTAGGAATCTAGAATTCTTCCCGTTGGTTGCTTCATCAGGCTATGCCAAATTCCTCACAAACAGTGAAATTCTGAACTGTTTGCAGCATTCATTCAACGTCTTGGTATAATCTATTCTTCATCAAGACCCTCATAAACTCCATCCTCTCCTTACAGCCTGGATAGCACAAGCATCCGAAAAAGCTCTCTTACACACTACAACCCACTGTGACATCGTTTGCAGCATTTAACCCCGAATGCTTAGTAGTACTTACATGTACCATCATAAAAATAAGTCAATGAAATCTAAATCAAAATATAATCAAGTCTATACTAAAAGTGTTAGTGGAGCAGACTATGTGGCCTAATTTGCTTTCAGGAAGGTGTTGCACATGCTCCATTTCTCTATATTTATTTTAAAGTAAAAACACTATGTCCCAAACATTGTAGCACGCATCTCTGGATCTTTATTACTGCCATGCAATACTTCATTATTATTATGAGGTCTCTGTTAAGCCTTTCAGGTTTCCCTAGACAGTAATTCCTAGCAATGATCTTTTTTCCATTTTTTTTTTTTTAAGTACTGAAGTTAGTGACATTTGTCAAAGCAGCCTTTAGCAATCTACCTTGTTCTACCTGATAGTTCCAAATGTGCTGGCAGAGGTTCCATAATTCCATCAAAATGCCTGAGGGGAAAAATCATATTGCTACCAGTTGATATTATTCATGTAAGTTTCCGTAAGTATTTGCTCAGGGTCACAACACCAGCCATATTCACAAGGTCTTCACCTTTACTAGCTCCTAATGCCAGATGTTTCCCCGCTCTAGGATCACACAGAGCCTCCCTCCAACTTGCTCACTTGGTGAGTTTGAACGACTGTTGTTCTGAACACCTCTTCCAAGGCAATTGTACTTAGGGAGTTTCAGCAAGGTCCTGGGATTTGGGAATTCAAGGCATTCCAATGCTCTGCTGCTAACATTAGCAAATTAGTTTAGGAATCAGTTCAACTAAGAGTCTGATGCTGTAGAATGGAGGCCCAAATAACATGAAGGAAAATGTGCCAATAGTAAATGCTGAGTGCATGGACATGCTGATGCTCCCACTCCATCCTGCTGAGCTTAGGCACCACAGCAAGGCATTCCTGATGACTTGGAAGCCAAAGCCTTGGATCCTCCTTCATAACTTGCTTTGGAAAAAGTAAGCAGATCTAACTGAATTCTTTCAAAACGTCCCAGAGAAGGAGTGCCAAGCTGTGCATTAATAAAATCAATGATGGAAGGCTTTACCTGGCAAGTGCTTGATTAGCTCTGCAGATGGAAAATGCTGTTCTGGCTCCTGTGGAAGAGCCCAGACCAACTGAGCACTGGTGCCACTGAGGACTTGAGCACTCCCATAGGAAAGGTGTACCCAAGGGAGGTGCCTTCCCAGGAGTAAGGAAGAGAACCACACAACATGCATGCCATCGGGGAAGCATGACTGCCTTCCTTTCCAACTCCGTGTGCATGCAGATACAGACCAAAGGGCATGGGGACAAAAGCTGCAGCTGTAGAGACGTGGTCTTCTCTTCCCTTCTTCCCCTTCCATGTCACCCCATCATCAATTAAATGAAGGGGAATGACAACATCTTATTACAATTAAGTTCAACATGCTGATTATTTCATAGGAAACACTGTAGGTATAGATAATACTGTATAGAAAAGTAACACAGCACCATATTATATACCTTACTGCTTTATGAATAATGGAAAGCAATTAGAAAATACATGCCAGGGTCTAATAAGAAAAAAATAAATGAAGGTTTTGGTGTCAAGTGATAAAATAATAGAAGAAAAATTTGCAACTCCTTCCCTTCTGAAAACACAGAGGTATTAAGTGCTATCTGACTATGGCTTGACAAGTACCTGTTCAGCCATATGTTACTTTCAGGTAGATCCTCTCTTGCCTGTGGTAATTCCACAATGTGAAAATCCTCACTAACATCTAGCTACTGCTCTTTCTGACAAAATCAGATAAATGTAGCACTGTTCTTGCCAAATCCATATTTTCTTTCTCTCCTCTTGAAGACTCACAAATAACTTCATTTGCTCAGTGCTACTAGAAAGTGTAAATACATCTCATGCAGACTCATCTCTTGTTCATAGCATGTAATTATTACATCTGCTTTTTTTGTATGAAGACATAGAATTATTAACTATGTAATTAAAGTAGACAAGGTTATTCTTCGGTTTTTAAAAATAATCTCTAGAGCACATTTGTTCACACTTCACAGAAGCGATGAAGTAAACAGCATCGCCTGTGCCTGTCAAGAACATGAATCAAAGTTTATAGACAGCAAGAAATTTGCAGTTCTTAATGAAAAGTCATTATTTTAATTTTTTTAATTTATTAGTAAATGATAAATTAAAAAATTTAATTTAATGATTTTAAATAAACATTTCTGATTAAAAAGTGGTTAGTTGTTCATTTTAATAGAATCCCCAAATATACTTTTCATCTCACTACATAAAATGGACAGGCTTTTCGCTTTTCATTACAAGCTTTAAAGGGTTACAGCAGGAAGAATGTTCCACACTTTTGCCCTTCCAGTAAAATAACAGAGCAGAATCCAGTGGTTTACTGGATGTCCTTCCACTGTATCTCACAGCCTTTGGAAAATCTAATGTGTAAACTTACTTTCAAGCAGGTGATAAAGCAGAACTCAATGAGAACATAACAGCTGGTACCCATGTGCTGGAGAGGAATGACAAAACCTATAAAAACATATATACTCAGTATGACCAGGTGTAATGGCGACAAGCATATTTCACTGTGACCCTGATACTGCCAGTGGACAAGTTCACCATCCAATTGCCCACTGATGTTCTTGTGTATGGTGGTTTTACCAGTCTCTCTTTTGGAGCACCACAACTCAGTTCATCACTGCTGCTAACACACATGTACAGGTTTTTCCCCATCCCACAGCATGTTCCCAGAAGGGAGGAAGAGAACACTAATTACCAACTCTTAATCATGACTAGCCTCTCCTTTTGTTTCTCTCCCGTTAACAGCCTGTGCTGCTCGCTTTGGTAATTTCTCTGAAGCGCAGCACACAGCAGAAGAGCCATGCTCCATGTTCTCATGAGCAATGCCAAAATCGAACTCCATTTGTCCTAATTAGTTTGTCCTTGGTGTACCATGGCTTTGATTAAGTCAGATTTTTTGTTTGATTTTCAGAAAAGCAAGTGCCTGACCTTGCAGTGAAGTAAAATGGAGCTCTGGTTATAAATAGCTAAAAACACTTGCCTTGTACATACCTCCTACAACAAATGACATAAATTTGTACTGGGCATATTTCTACCAGAGATTTGGTAGTGTTAACCCTTGCGCTTCCATCACACAAATGCAGAGCCACTACTAAATCACCTACACAGGACAAGGCAGAACCACAGTTTTCATTTAAAAGTTCATGGAGATGTCAGTCTGCAATTTTCTGTTCTTTTCCCCATTGTAACATTTTTTTAGCTGCATCTACATTATTTCTTGAATAAGGCAGATACTGAGGGTTTTTCCAAGCATTATTTTGCTTAGCATTTGTTGGGGATTTTAGTTTCCCCTTTTCTTCTCACATTACTATCATAATTGCACCTTTTTTTTTTTTTTAGTTGAGAATCTGTAACATGTAAACATTGAAACAATGAAACTCTTCCACAATAAGTCTGCCATTTTAATTATATATTGTAACAACCTTAACCCCTTCCTTCCTATTCCTTAATTCCCCGCCATTCCCAATAACATATGTGCATGAGTTTATCTTTACTCATTGATACCAGGAGGCATCTCATAGTTAAACACATCTAGTCTAAGAAATGCTACCTACAGTTAATATATTACTAGATAGCAACGTCTAGGCAAATCTCTGCTCCTTCCAGAAAATGACAGCTGGTCTAGAATACACTTTTAAGTGAACGTGTATATAATGAACACTCTTGTTTCTTATTGGACCAAATCTAACCAAAACCATCAGGCTGAGATGATGTACAAAGATTACAAGACTGCTGTCCAATGACATCCACGAAACAGTATGGTTGCATAGTTTATTGCTGATTAACTACATTAATAACTCTGCTTCAGACTTTATAAACCCAACAAGTCAGTTTAAACACCAGAACCTTCATTCTCATGGAGTACCTTGCTTAGCTGTGGAAGAAGGGTTTCTCTGGTTTGTTCAGGGAATAGGGGGTGCTGAATGGTGTCAGTGATTCTCTAGTGAGAGCACTGTTACACTTGTTTGAAATATTCCCTTTGTATTCAGCCTGCAAGGCATCTCTATGTTTGTACCTGTGGACAAAGACAGGAGCCTACACGGATATTTGACCTGACACAGGAAATCACACTAATACATGGTCTATCACACCAGGATAGACCACCAGTAGCTGCTGCTGCTGCTGATGGTGCAGTGAGCAAACTAACGAGCAGCAGAGCTGAAGGAAAAACTGTAAAGGCGTGCAAGTGCAGTTGTTCTGACTTCAGAAGTCCTGTCTCTAACCAGGATGATCCTATCCTCCCATTATTTCATAGAGGAGTGAACACAGGATATAATTCTCAAGCAGCACAACCTTGCCCGAAATTGAAAAAGGTGAATTGAAACCTTACCCCCTCCAGGCTTCCTGTTTCCTGTGAGAGTTCTCATTTCAGCTTTTTTCCCCTTTCCCTAACGATCTTCTATCCCCAGTTCAATATAAGATTTTCAGGGTGAGGAGACTCACGGAAAATTATTGCTCCATGGAACATACTCCATTTCAGAACGTTTTTGTCTTCATTTCTTGACAAGACCCATGTGGGCAGGTTTGCACCAGGAACAACAGACACAAGTGGATGATAACTAAAACCAAAGGAAGTGTTCGCATAAGAAATACCACTTACGGTAAAATTGGAACGTTTGGAGAAGCCCCACCAGTGCACCTCAAGGGACAGAAATGCAACCCATGATGCCATCCTTGACACACTGCTCTGCAGCAGGTTTTGTGGAAGAGCAGGGGTGTAACTGCTCGAGGAGAAGCCCCTTCTCTGGGTTCATGGTGCTGCCCTGCGCCCCCAGAAAGAATCTCTCTCTGCTCAGAACCTGCTGAATGTGAAGTGAATGCTGTATTTTCATTGCCTCAGAGCTCAGGGTGTTCACGTGATGGGGTTACTGCTAACTGCAGTCAAGGATGCAAAAAGTTGAGAACTGCTTGCTAGAAATCTTATTTCTTCTCCTATCATGATATTAACTTTGTTCAAAGGTAACACCTATAACATCAGTGCCATGGAACCCTGCACAGGAAGCAGTAAATTACTTTTAACACATTACTGACAAATTAAATGAAGAAGCAATATATTACATAAAATGGTAACTAGATTGGGGGGGAGGGAGGGGGGAAAGCCAACCAGTCTGTCTTTTTTTGTTTGTTTGCTTGAGTTATGATAGAACACTAACAATGCATTAAGTCAAGAAAGTTTCAGTGAAAAATAAATCTAGTTCCACTAAAGTGGAAAGGAAAAACTCCGCTCAAATTGAAGAGGATTTATCCATCCGAATGTAGCATCCACCAGCTACATCCACAAGTAGGAATATAGGGTGCGTCTATCCAGCCCCCTCCAGGAGGTTACATTATATGTGTTATTTTACCAAATTTATGTATTCACATAGTTGAAAAACTCTGGTGTTATTCACATCATGCACATGGAGAGAGAGGAAGTATCACAAAAATATTGACAGACCTGTTAATTAGCAGCCCATCCTAAGGGATTTCAAACCACTCAGTGAATAGTGACCACTGTATTGTCAAAGGCTGGACTCACCCAGTCTGATGCAGGGACTTGCAGAGATGGCTTCATTTTAGAAGAGATTTGCTGAGCTCAGGAAAAGTTACCAGACACCCAATAACAACAACAAAAAAAAAAAAGGTACTTTTGTCCCAAGTAAGACATCTTGCCAGGGACAGGATGCCCAGTCTTCTAGCAGATAGGACATGGAGGGAAGAGAACAGAGGGGTGGGAATGTCATCTCTAAAGCTGGCACCAGGCAACAGCCTACCCCACTGTTCTGGACAATATTCCTTCTACTGTTTTGAACAGATGCGTCATCAGTAAGTCTAAACACCAACTAAACACCAGTTTGGACACACAAACCCCATATATACATATGTATACACACACATATATGAGAATCCTAGTACGGTAGTGGACTGATGGACTAAATAATTCCAGTGAATGAAGACTTGTTTATGAAAACCAACATTACAGATACTTGCATGCCAAAGCCAGAGCACCTTATTTAGGATCTCAATACATACGTACTAGAAATTGTAAGGCTTTTTGACACAAATCAATCTCTACCACTTAGAATACAGATAATGGCAGTATGTTTAAATATCTAACAAGTTTCTTCTACCTTCCCCCTGCATTTATATTTGTATTTATGAAAGAAAAGCAGTGTGTCAGAATACTAATTATATTGCTCCATCATACCTCTCATGCCAAATGCTCTATCCAGCTTTTTTATACATCACACGGCAATGCTGCCAATGTTACCTGTGTTAAACCCATTCATGTGATTTAATACTGATATTGCTGTCTGTCTTCAAAACACACTTGAGGCCTTTTGTTTCCATCTAGGCCATTGAAAAAATAATTGTCTGGGCACTTTATGTGCTATTATATTTGCTATTATATGGCGTCTTTGAAATCTGGAACAATGCATTTCAAACTGTCAGGTTTTAACCACCTTCAATAGGCATTACGTAAATAAATGGCATTGTAGCTACTATTGATGCAGAATAAAAACCTCGAAGAAACAAAAACAATAATACAAAAAAACACTGGACCCATTTATATTCTCTCAACCCTCTTCTCCATACTGTATATCTTGTTTGCCTCCAGCCCTCAACCTCAGCTCCTGTTTAGGAAGTACCCAAGTTTACTGTGGTATGTAACAAAGCTTACTGTTAAAGCAGCAGCATATGGGCTCAAATCCTGTGAGCACTGGCCTTTTCTTGTTTTGTTTTTTTTTTTCAGGTTACCAGTGTTGCTCAACAGCCACAAATTTGGTGTTTTGAGATACAGTAGGAGTACAAAGTACAACACCTGAATTCAAATGGAAGTTCTGTGATTTAGAAGCAGAATTCTCTATGTATGTCTTTATTACTGTGTAAGTGAGAATGATGAGCAGTGAGTGCCCTCCCTCCTCCTCCCAGTGCCAACAGTTTGGGTTCACTCATGGAGTTGCTGGGAGCAGCTCCTGCTGCAAATATCTGAGCTTAGGCAGAAGTCTGTATTAATGGGTCAGTGGTTGAAACAGCACTTCAGGACCTACTAAGAAGCACATTAAGGGCAGAAAGTGGGTTACTCACATCTTACCGTGTTTCTAGAGCATTCAGTGATTACAGATTTGGGTCCCCAGCTATCCACAATCACTGATCCTTCACCCTTTGTCTTTAAACTTCATCAGGCCTTTGACACACCAAATGCCAGCGAAAAAAAAAGAACAAAACAAGGGATGGAGACAAAAAAACCACCACACTTGGAGGTATTGTGAGGAATGTGCTCCCAAGTTCGATGTTTGCATGGCATGGTTCATAGAACAGAAATAGCGTATCCTGGGGATTTAAGAGTCTCTGGAAATGGATAACACCATAAAAACAATTGCCAACTGGAAGTACTTCTAGGGCTGGCTGGAAAACAAGAATCTTATTTTGTAATTTGTTTTGCTCCACATCAGGACAGCACTGAGACCTATTGAAATTTTGTGCAAGCAAAACAAAATGAAGTCTATGGACATCCCAGAACGGCCAGCACGTCAGTAGTTACCACTTACTTTGGTCATCTACATCCCAGGTCAGTGTTCTAACTACAGAGCTGTCTCCTTTGTCTTGCAACAAAAAGTCTTGCAGTCTGTTTCCCACTCTGTTCATCAAAAAATGCTATGAAACCTTAAAGAAATTGCCATCAGAATGATACATTCCTGTAAATACATTATATTGCTGACCATAACAACTAGAAAAAGAGTCAAAAAAATCCCAAACTGTTCCAAGAATAATTTTACAGTTCCCTAGTCACCACCCCTACCCCCTCTCCCCAAACGCTGCTTTCTGCAGCTCCAGAATCTTTATAGAATGGGTTGGGTTGGAAGGGACCTTAAAGATCTATTAAACAATAGCCACCCATAAATCTATATTAAAAGTCCACATTAACCTGAGCCGGTGTCTTCTTGATGAGGAGGGTAACAACAGAACTTCTCAGAACCTTTTAGCATCATTCAGACATAAGTGTCTAAAGAGCACAATTAGTGCAATTAATTCTCTAATGTTAATAAGAGAATAAGTTAATTCTCTAATGGGACTGCCCGATCTGTCCTCACCTCCGTTTCTTGGGATGACTGGCAGTGTTTCTCCTCTCACCATGGCAGCATTGACAGTGCCACCTCCTCCTCATGAGGTGGCTGGTGCTGGTGCTGAGACAGCAGCTGCTACAAGGAAAATGGCAGCAGAACCAGAGCATGATGAAGCTGCTGACTCAGGCAGTTGGTCCTTGCTCCTCTTTGTTGCCTTCGGCAGCGTTAAGTGTAAAACATGAGCTAAGCCCAGACTAGCTTTTTAGCTTGTGCTCTGCTTCATGCTCAACCTAATGTAGCAAGAACTTGACCTTTCATTATCACCTGTGAAAAGCACAAGCAGAGACCACTGCTCAGAGGCAAACAATGCTGGGGATGTTCCCGAGACATGTCCTCACCAGTTCTTTCTATACCAGTATGGACAAGAACACACCATTTTAGTCTTCCTATGGCTTCCTACCACTAACCCTGGCTTTGGGTCAGTCAGCGTGTACTGGGCATCAGGGCTACGCAGAGTTATTTTCTGTGGGGAGCTCCTGGAGGCCCAGTTTAAGAACCACCTTGCAGGGGAGTGAGATGACAGAAGATTCATGAGGAAAAGCAAAAGGAAAACTGAACCATCCACTGGTAACTGCTGGAAATGGCCAAGGGAGCAAAGGCTAGAAATGTTGATGTTCAGTGCTTGAACTCCTGACAGAAGACATTGTTGCTTGTGTTCCACATTTAGAATCATAGAATAGTTAGGGTTGGAAAAGACCTTAAGATCATTAAGTTCCAACCCCCCTGCTATGGGCAGGGACACCTCACACTAAACCATGTCACCCAAGGCTCTGTCCAGCCCAGCCTCGAACACCACCAGGGACAGAGCATTCACAGCCGCCCTGGGCAACCCATTCCAGTGCCTCACCACCCTCACAGTAAAGAACTTCTTCCTTATATCCAATCTAAACCTCCCCTGTTTAAGTTTTAACCCATTACCCTTTGTCCTATCACTACAGTCCCTAATGAAGAGTCCCGCCCCAGCATCCCTATAGGCCCCCTTCAGGTACTGGAAGGCTGCTATGAGGTCTCCACACAGCCTTCTCTTCCCCAGGCTTAACAGCCCCAACTTTCTTAGCCTACCTTCATACAGGAGGTGCTCCAGTCCCCTGATCATTCTCATGACCCTCCTCTGGACTTGTTCCAACAGTTCCATGTCCTTTTTATGTTGAGGACACCAGAACTGCACACAATACTCCAAGTGAGGTCTCACGAGAGCAGAGGGGCAGGATCACCTCCTTCGAGGTCATGCTCCTTTTGGTGCAGCCCAGGATACAGGGGGATTTCTTAAACAGCTCAAGATTATGATAAATATTATGCTATTTTTAACTCCATGCATTAAAGACTCCAAGATCCATGTACAGTAAATAGTCAAACAAGAATAAATGGGTAGGCATTCTTTTTTCCTCATTTTTCAGCTTCTTTGTGCATTGAGTTATGGTAAGTTTTTCCCTATTAGCAGTTCCACTATCCTTATTCCTCTCAATTTCCTCCTTTTCAGCACTTATATTAAAGATACATTCTCTTTATTGGAGGTAGGCAGTGTAATGTGCTAGCTATTTTTGCAAGTTCCTGGCTAGCATCCAACAGTTCTCTATCTCCCATGTCACCTTGGGTAGGTTTTAAAGCCTCAGGTTTTCCAGGAGAACATTCCAGGAATAAAAAGAGATCTATGCTGTGAATCTGAAATATTTATGGTATTTGGGGTAGGGGGTTTTTGGGTGATGAAAATGGAGAAGACTGCTGCAGAGGCCTCTGAGGAAGAGATTGGTGCGATGCAAAGCCCTTGAATCTAGTTAGCAACAGTCACTGAGCTTCAGTCAAGTATGTCACGATCTTTTAAGATCAAAGGAACAAGTTGACTGCAGATTTTAATGTGTTTAACAAAAAACATCCCGGCCTAGCTGAGTGTGATTTCCTTCTGGCACAGCTTTCCATAGCTGATGCACAGCTTTTCTCTCAGCCTGGAAGGGGAGATCAGAGGAAGGTGGGCACAACAGAAGGCTCTGCCCTCCAGAAGTTGTCCAAGCACAAGGACAACTTCCCAGACAGGTGAGGGAGGAACAGATACAGAGGAGTTTAGGAAGGAGACAGAAATAGTGACAGATGGGCTCCAGTGTGCCCATGGCCAGCAAAGAGAGGGGTGGATTGGGCTGGGAAGGGCTGTGGAGAGGAGCAGGGCATCAGACACTCACACAGCTCTTCCACAGGGTGCCTGCCCCAACACTCAATGCAGAGAACTGCTGCAGCCCTCAGCTGTCACACACATATCCCAGTGAAGCTGCTGGAGCTGCACACTTGAGCAGCAGCATGTCCTGAGGTCCAGAGGGTCTGCACAGCACAGGGCTGAGCCAGCGGCATTCCCAGACCCTGCCAAGGCCCAACTCCACACTTCATGGGCTATTCAGGGGTCTGGCCAGAGCTCAGAACTCCGGGACACCAGCCCAACTCACAACCCCTGGCGAGACCACACAGGCTGGCTGCTGTGGGTACAAACAAGCAGAGTGCTCAGCAAGATCTGCAGTGCTGCAGACACCTGTTTGATTATGTGCATCAGGAAAACCTGGAACAGACACCCCACTTCAACAGTGGCACTGAGGCTCTCTGTTGTATTGTGTTCAAAAACACCTGGACCAAAGGCACTCACCAGACTGAGCCTGGCCATCAAGTTGGCTCACACACCCCAGTGAGCTATCACATGTTTAAAAGCTCTTCCTGCAGTTTCGGTGATTAGGAAAGCTTGGAGACTAGGTAAAATCCTGAAGCAACTCACAGGGCTAGATCCTGATTTTACACTTGTACACTGGCAAGGTATAAATACTGCAGCTTTACTCCACCTAAGGCACTCTGATATCTTTAAATCAGTAGAAAGAAGCAGCTATAAAGTGTAGCATTAACTCTGGACTGACCTGAAAGCTGTGCAGTACTGTAACCAGTTGCCTCTTCCTCCCTTTCCTAAAGGGCTGTTTTAACCCGAGTTAACCAGGTCAGAGCGTATTGGCTCCTTCTAGATGCTGTGAAAGCCACAAAAAGAAATAAAAATTAGAGCTTTCCCAGATGCTTACAGGAAGATTAAAAATATCCAGGTGTTGAGGCTGAACACAGCATCAGCTTTTCACTTGTGGAAAGGAACAGGTTTTTGCATAATCACAAACACAAGGAGCCAGTATCCAAATGTTAGTGATTTTAGGAGCTCAGGGCTTCTGTGGCAGTGAAACCCTCAGTTATTGCACTGGAAAATGTGGCTGGCATTTTGGTAGTGGCTGCAGTTGTAAAGACAGAATTTGTAATTATCAGTGTTAGGTAATTGTTAAAACCCACTTCACATCATCTGTGAATCAGCTGCTTCATCACTCATGCAGTTCACAAAGATGAAACATGGCAGGGCAAGGCCCTTTGAAGCATGGGCTCAAGCCCCACAAGCAGCTGACCAAACAGCAGTGAGGAGGACAGAGCAGCTCCTGTGGGATGCTTCCCTCTTCTGCTCCCAGGGGCACTGCACATCCCACACACCACACCCCCTCCAGCAGAGCCATGGCCTTAACGGGCCTCCCCATCTGGTGTAACCCCCTGCCTTGCACCAGGTCAGGGGGAAGCACAGCCCATGGAGGCTGCACAGCGCTGCTGACCCAGCCAGAGATATAGAGTAGGAACATCTTGGTCAAGAACAAGCAGAGATATTTATTAGATCTGTAAGTATAAAGAAAGTCCTTGAGGAGCTACACCAGACTGGAAAACAGGACATGCTGCTGTGCCAGGGCTACACCCCCCGATTTAGACATGTTGCTGGGACAAATGCCACTGCACACAGAGCAACACATGGCAATGACCGTGGCGGAAAGGGGGACACCTTTTAAAGCAAAAAAAAAAAAAAAACCACAAAAAACAAAACCAAACAAAAAAAAAGCACCACCAACAAAAATACCTCAAATAACTGAGTCTCCCAAGGCTGATAGCTGGCAGGCACTTTGGTGTATCATTTTGCAGGCCACCATCCCCACAATGACCATGCTCCTCGACCTCTGAGCAGTCTGGCTGGCACAGAACAGGTTGACCCAGTGAGCAGATGTCCCACACCCATTGGAAGATCCCTTTTGCAGACTTCACACAGCTCTTTCAACAAGATGAGTCCGTAACCAGCGAGAAAGTGCACTTTCCGCAGAGAGCATTCCAGCTTCTCCCCCACGTTTTCCGGACGTCCCTCTTGCAGCCCCTCTTCCACCATGATGAGCAGAGACTTGATGTAAACCATGTACGGCTGTCCGTTGCTTTTCCTGGCGTGCTTTGGCCTGTGTCACGGCACAGTTTTTTGGTTCAGGCACTAGAAGCATGGTTAGTTTTTCTTCCTTCCAACTGGGAATAAAGCAAATGCGCTATTCCCAGGTGAGCGTACCGGTCACAGCACACCATTAGCTCTACAGCTGACAAAATGTTTGCTTTTCCCACATACATTTTAGTTTTAAAACATAGAAAAAAAAATTAAAAAAAAAAATTTATTCCGTGTTTAAGATTTAACTTCTCTCTCTATAAATGGCACAGCACCTGTAAACTGTTGTTTCCCTTCCCCCCTGCCAACCACTATGCCAAGGCTGATCTTTCTGCACAGCTGCCATTTTGCCCTGCAGGAAGATAATTCCTCCTTGTCCCTCCTTACCAAAATAGTTTAATCCAGGTAAGTAAAAAAATTCTGGAAGCCCAATATAGATTTTTCATGGACAATTCCAGCACAGAGGCTCACACAAGTGGGAGGAAGCCTCCAGTGAGTTCACTATGACAACACTAACTTGAGTTGCTGGCCTTGGGCTGCTCTAGGCAGCTGTCCCCAGACACTTCTCGAAGTGCAATGTATACCTAACCAGTAAGCAACAAATCTCCTGCCCATGACAAAGAGAAATCTAGACAAAAAGCAACAAGCTCCCTGCCCCCCCTCCATCTATAGTATCTCTGGTTTTTTTGCACAGCCTTCCTCCTGTAACTGGCAGGCAGTCGTAACTGAATCAAGCACTGTTACTCATGCCTCCTCTTCATAGGGCTCTGATATATGGTCAGGCACTGTTCGAATGACAGCACCCCAGATCCACACTGGCTGTGTACAGTGCAAATCTGCCAGACACATGAATAATTCAACTACGGAACTGCTTGTGCCATCTCCATAGTAATAAATGCAGCGTTAATGCAGCATATTATATATAAGCATTCCAACTCTCTTTAGAAGATTAGATTTTATGGGAGTATTAGAGGAACATTGATTAATAAACATGCTAGAAAAACAGCATGAGGAATGGGGGTATTACCTTCATATACATCACTTGGAGACTCCCCGACACACACTGCCAAAACCTTCACGCCTTGAGGGGAAAAGCAGCAACCAATTTCTCTTGACTGTCCAGACACCCAAAAATGAGGTTAAATAACACAGACCACACATAATCAATCCTTCAGTGGCTGTCACTCAGTTTTTCCTTCTCTGCTCCCAGGCACACCACCATCTAGTTCCCAAAGGACTATTTACAACACTGTCATTTCTGCTGATTTCTGAAAGTACAGGCCTCCACTATCTTCAGTAGCAAATATAGACTAGAAAAGCAAAGTGCTGAATGACTTACCCCTAACTCCAGGGATATGAAATTACTTAATTATTTTCCACTCAATTTGCTTGACTCAAGTCTGCCAAATAGTCACCTAATTAAAAATAGTTTAGTTAACAGTTCAAATAGTTCAGTCAAAGCTGGGACCAAAAATACTTCATTAGCAGGGCATGAATATGAATTGTTTTTAAAATAATCTCTGAATGTTTTGATACACAAAAGGAAGCAGCAGCTGCACCAATGAAAGTGACCTTGTCTAGCACATTGATGGACAGAATTTTTTACCCTGCCAATGACTTGCTTCTTGAATCTTCTTCACCTAACAGGGCATAAATGGGATATTATGGAGTGCTTTTATGGTTTGTGTTTTCATCCTGCAGTTGGTTTTCCCTTGCATGCCCAGTGAAGGGCAACAAAGGTGATGAAGGGTCTGGAGCACAAGTATCATGAGGAGCAGCTGAAGTAACTGGGTTTGTCAAGCCTCTCTACAACTACCTGAAAGGAAGCCACAGGGAGGTGGGGGTCAGTCTCTTCTCCCAAATAACAAGTGACAGGACGAGAGTAAACAGCTTTAGGGTGCACCAGGGGAGGTTTAGATTTGATCTGAGGAAAAATGGCTTCATTGAAAGAGTTGGCAAGCACTGGAGCAGGCTGCCCAGGGGAAGTGGTGGTCACCATCGCTGGAGGGATTTAAAGATGGGGCACAGTAAACAGCTATGGAGTATACAGAGCTGTTTCCAACCTGAAGTCATGTCCTTCTACTTTTCAGAAGATGCTACAACAGAGAGAGGAGATAGATCAAGTATTTAACATGACCATCTTCCCTAATATCTAGTCAGATGCTGTGACTCAGTACCTTAGCATATGAGAAAGGCACTGCAAATTCAGCCAACACGGCCAGAATTGTTAATCATCAGCATGACAAATTGCGTCTCTCCTTCACTAGCTGGTGCTCCAAAATGCTGCAGATGTGAAAACTCCAAGTAAAAAAAAAAAACAACCCTCACCAGCCACTTTAAAAACTCACTACACACTGAACTTCCACCTCTAGCTTTGTCCCCATCTGTTGCTGGAGTCACATCCTGTCTCTCCCTCCACTGTCCAGACATCCCCAGCTGTCCTCACTTCTGAGCACTGCAGAGCCTGGAACCCATGCAGGAGGTTGCCTTACTCCCCTTTTTGTGTTAAAAACTGATTCCTGTTCCATCATGTAAATACAGTGAAAGAAATACATATGCGTGCACTCAAGGCACCTAGAACTTCAGCAATGCTCTGTAGCAAAAAATTGTCACCAATACAGATACTTATTTGCAGCTGTAACTGTCTGTAGTTACTTCCACTGATACAGCATCTTTACTCTCCAACAGACTGATTTGCCCATGTTGGTGCTGAAACACTGTCTCTCCTGGGCTGCAGCTACTGAACAGTTAGCTCAGAGTGCACCACATACACAAATCAGTTTAAAGCAAATCAGAATGCATTCAGGCAACAGAGCCTTTAACTTCCTACTAAAACCTAACAAGAACACCTAATCAGATACTGCTTTTCTTAATTTTTTTCAGCACTGCATCTGCTCAGATTCTTTTCAAGTATAATTAAGAGACCCAGCAACTGGTATCAATTCAGTCTGTTTTGAAGAGTGACTGGACCATGCTGCCTCTTAGCCTCATGTAGTACATGCTCTGCAAACCTGGCTGCCGCTTCAACATTAGAAATGCAGAAAAAAGAAAGGTATGCCATGTGGCTGGAGTCAGGCAAAGAAGACTGGGCTGAGAAGAAAGAGTTATAGAGAAATAGGAGAGCAGAACCTGGTGGACTTACAGCACAGAAAGGAACCTCAGATAAAATTAACCCAGAGAGGAAGTGTCTCTGAATCATTGATTACTATTCAGGTCCTTATATTACCTGGAAGATATCAAGCCCATGAAAAAAGGAGTTCTTTATCAAAGATAAAAGGGCACTGTCACTTCCTAGTTACTCTTCCACTTGGCATAACAAGTAAGAGTTATCAAGAGGTATGGGCAGAGAAAACAGCTCTCTCTGCACGAAGCTCAGCTCTTCCCCATAAGGCTAGGAGATGGCATTCCACCTCCTGCAAGGCATGCTCTGGGAGGTTTGTATGGACATGGGTGATGTCATGTCTAAGGAGAGTACACCAGCTCCCTGCTGTACTATTCTGGGATCTAGTTCAGTACAGGAAAAACACACCTAGACAAACAACTGTTAACAGCTTCCAGTCCCTTGGTGTTCCACCTGATATTGACTTGGACCAGCTCTATTCACCTGCAAGCACATGACTGGCAATACCCACTGCTGCATTAGTACACCTTTGTTACTGACAGGCAGTAAGAGAACTAAAACACTTTTGTTTGACTTGAAAACATTCTATTTAATTTATACAAATAACTACTAAATAGAAAAAGTAGGTTAAAACAAAATAGTTATTTTTCTGGCAGAGTTTAAATGCATATTATATAGCTTAGAAGAAATAAAATGCATTTTCCCCACAGCATTCATGACCTAAAATTCTAGTTAATTCCTCCATAGCTTTCCTTTTCTAGATCAGTAAGATACTAGACACAACATCATGTGGGTAATGGCTATATATATGTTCCGTATTTGAACTGAAAATATGTTACAGACCACACACCTACAAATGTGAAGCACTTAAAATGTGACTATCAAGTTGTAATATGATAATACAGAAAACAATTTATGTTTCAGGTTATACTGTGTTACAAAAACATCTGTGTAAGAAATCATGAAAGAGGCCACATAAAAATAAGCTTTAACTTTATGCACTTATTTTACAGTTTAAAAAACTGGCAAGTGCACTAGTAATAAATAATTTGCAAGTTTTGTATAAACGAGAAATTCCTAATGTTCAGCATTATTGTAAACATCAGTACACATGTAAAATGCAGCTAAAATCTGACAGTTACATTTTCAGTTTACCAAATTCATTTCCTATTATTCAGGCATCAATCAATGTAGTGTACAGCCAATCATATTTTTGGCAAGTCATGTCATTAAAATTAACAGTGACAGTGCAAGTAAGGAATGCAAAGAATTCCTAGTGCAATAAAGAAGAGAAGCACAGGCAATATTGCTGATTAAAATTTACCACTTCCATGTGTTTGCCCTGGGAGTGATTAGGAGAATTAAAAATAAAAAAAGGAAAAAAAAAAGGAAAACAAAAAAAAAGAAACAAAAAGAAAAGAGCTGTTCAAAGCCACTATTTAATGCCCTGATCTTGTCTTAGGATTTCTCTGTCTTCCTTCAGGCCACTACCTTTGCAACAGTACATCCAGCGTGAGTCCTTATAGCTTGACCATTTGTGAAATGCCCATTGCAGTCACTGAGCAAAGTCCATATGGTTCCGATGTCTCCCACACAGATGGCTTCATAAGAACTTCTGCCTGTATAAGTAGCCACATGGGGACCAATCGTATAAACTGTCTGTCCAGACTACTTCTGAACCAGACAAACGCCTTCCTATCAGGAGAGCACCACGAGAAGAAGGTCAACAGTCAGCTTTCAGTTTATCTAAGGAATTATCAATTTTGGTCAAAGTCTTTTTGATTCGCAGGGCTGTTAGTCTCGCTGATGGATTTTGATACCAGCATTCTTTCATCAGCTTGGCAAGAGATGTTAATGTCTGGGAAGAATAAAAAAACACAACACAAAACACATATTAAGTCCACAAATAACAAGCCAAGAAACAACTAGATTGAGTTTTATTGCCTTATTAATACCCAATTTTCAGGATGTACAGAGAGCTTGTAGGTGTTGAAGAGCCCCAAGTTTGATAACTTGGTTAAACCCAGAGAATAACTAGACAATGGGCTCGCCGGAGTAACAAGCTAGCATAATTTTAAACAATGGAGTTTTGTTTTTTTCCTAATTGAGAAAACACTCCACAGAATTTCTTTTCAATGAAACTGACTCCAGTAAGATCGATGAAGGAAGACAGACAAGGTACAGATTTCATCATGCCTTGTACAACTTTAAATGGCTGTGATTCACAACTGGCTGGTGCAGCCAGCTCTACAACCAAAACCACATAGCTGGGACATCTCCTCCTAGTTGGCCCTAGCCAACCATGCAGATTCAACCTGACCTCCACAGCTTCACTAATAAGGAACAAAAACTGGTCAGCCTGGAGAGTCCAGTGCTGATGAAGAAAAACTTCAGCAGTAGCCTTTCAAAAAGGATAACAACCCCTTATCCCGTAGGCAGGAGAGAGACCAAAATTCTGTTCTAAATCTGCATGCTTATAAAAGCCACAGAAAGTTCTACATGGGCTACCTTTCCCTTAAAAAAAAACAAAACAACAAGACCCTTTGAGAGAAAACAGCAACAAACAAAGAGTCGCTTTAAAATAGTTATTGTTAAATCATGCTTCTAAAAGGGTAATCTGTGAATAGATCAGGCTCCACAGTCACAGGTTTGCTCGCTACACCAACTAAATTTGCTCTTCTTGCTCCAACATAAAGGTCCATGCCAGCATGCTCCTGCAATCTGTACAGGTAATGCTCTCAACAAGTAGCATTGAGACCATTTTAATTTCAAACCACTGAAAATAACTTTCATGACTTTATTTCAAAAGAAGAAAGGTCAAATTGTATCTTTGCAAACCACCCACAGGCACATCCACTTACAGGGTCTGAGAACCATCTGTTGGGAATGTTCGGCCTTTGCTGATCTACACAGACCACTTTTCTCATGTCTTCAAAACTGGGATCATTTGGAACCAAGTCATAAAATGGTGGTTTGTAGTCTTCCACAATACCTGGCGAGACACAACAAGAGGCATTATTTAATGACTGTCAGTGAAACAGCACGTCTGCATGCATGACCTAGCTGTCTAAAAAGCAGAAAAGTCTTTCAAAAGTTAACACCACTGTGTCAAACGGCCATTAAACAACAAAATAGCACTGGAATACGAAAAGCTTTTTCTACCTAAAATGTTAATTAATAGTATCCTATTGCAGCCCCACAAAACTACATCCATTTTACAGATGCTTGACCTGAAATCATGAGGAATAAATTCACTTCCCAAAAGCATATCTTTTATAATGCACAGGGGTTTACTGATTACCATAAAAGTGTGATTTCTACTAGCAAATGCAAAAGAAAATTAAGGTCTGCACTGTGGTTTTTAATAGACTTACCACATACTTTGCATAGTTTTATGATTTCTGAAAGTGTCCAATAAGCATGTCAGCATCTACAGACCCTCACGCTGGTGCTTCAAACAGTTTCTTTCTTGTTATAAATAGTAAAATACCTAGGGTAACTGGCACCACATGCCATCACAAAGCCAAACACCTGAGAGCCTATAGCACCCAGTGTCTGAATGCATGGTCTAGGATTCTGCATTGGAAACCAAGTATGTATGTGTGCTCTCACAACTTGCCAGCCAGCCTACATCAAACTGGCAGGATGAAAAGCCTTTTTCCTACTAACGCATGTGTGCACTGCTGCTGTTTCATCAGTTTTGTATACCAAACATCACCTACGGGGCTGAACTTTTGGCTTTACACTCCTCCTGCTTCCTCCCAGAACACAGAATAATGTTTATTGCGAGAACTCAAGAGCACAAAAAAACCTCCTGCGTACCCACACTGTCCATGCCTCCATTTCAAATATAGTAGTGGCCTTATACTAGCCAAATGCAGAACTTCAGAGCTATATCATATAACTCTGAAAATACTTCCAGGGTCATTAGGATGTTACAGATGAACTTTATCATTAGAAGAGTCTGGCTCTAAATTACTGCTTTCATGGGGTCTTTCCAAAGTATAGGGTACATAACTGGCTGTTACAGATAAAGACCGACAGTAAAAAGAAAGAAATGAGGTGGGTCTAACCTTTACTCCAACAGAGCCAATCTAGTTCTACCACAGCCAAACGTCACAGTCCCCAAGGGACCACTGCTGGCTCCACCAGCTGCCTGCCAGCAGCATCAGCAAGCCACTGTGACCTCTAGCCCACACCACCCCTCTCACAAAGCCAGCACTGAACTGTGACACGCTTCTCTTGCTCACGCCTGGGAAAGCCAGCCACTTGCTTCAAGGGATGCCCTAGTCCCTTAAGCACAACTTCTAGCATGCTGCTTTCTGGACAGCTTTAAGATGACTTCTGTCATTTATAATATATTGCATCTCTTGTGGTTGCTGCCTTTTTGCTACTCAAACAAATTAGAACTTGTACATACGTCCACATTTTCTTCACCTTTATTCCTCATTCCTTTAGCATCAAGTCATTCTATGCATGCACAAATGTAACTGCTGGAGTAAAGCAAAATCTACACAAGCACCCAAGCAACAAACACATCCTTGCACACATGATGATGATCACACACCAGGGGTGGCTTTGAGCAGTAACCATCTTTCAGCTTCTAGTGTCACTATTAATATCCTAATACTGGGAACAATAGTGAAGATTCACACGGAACAGAACCGTAAGTGCCTGGCACCAGATAGCAATGATGCAGGGCACTGCACACTAGGAAGGGGAACACACCTGAAAAGCAGCAACCAACCACTCTGCAAGGAACAAGCACTGCTCTATTAAAGAGAGTAAAATACTGATTTGGGGCCTTAAACTGCATTTCCATGTACAAAGAGAAATGCTGATTGGCTCCTGCTACAGCACAAAGACAACAGACAAATACTCTTGGTTGTGGTAAAGGAGTTTCCCATCACATTTTCCTCCTTATACTAAGCCACAATAGAAAAATACGAGAATCACCAAGTCACCTTGAGGACCATTAGGTAAGTGTAAAGAAAACATTAAAATATTAAAAATTTATTATATAAATATTTAAAATTTTAAAATAAACATTTTTAAAACTTTAAAAATATTTTTACCTATTTTTTAATATCAGACTTATTAACCAGATTACACTTCACAGTCTCCACAAACTGAAGTATTAAATCAGGCCGACTTTCTGGAACAGACTATGCATTTTAGTGCGAGGTGTCCCTCCCATGGCAGGGGGGTTGGAACTTCATGATATTAAGGTCCTTTCCAACCCTAACTATTCTATGATTCTATGATCTCAACCCAGTAAATGAGATATGAAGAGTGTCCATCAGTATGGAACAGCAGCATACACACTAGCAAGTGCCTTTAGCCCACCTAAGGCACACCCTAGCACACTACTACCTTGACCTCAGCATGCTCAGTCCTGGTGCCAAAGTCTTACTACAAATCAAACAGGGCTATCTGAGCAACCACCTGATGTAGTAATGATTTCCACAAAGCTAAACACTCAGATTTGAGAGAAAATGTTTGCTCCATTTCAAACCAGTGCAAGGAAGTATAGTTACCTATGGAAACAGCCAGAAATACGGAGCAACTTTCGGAGCAACTTTCGGAGGAAAGAAGTATTGTGGAATTAGTATCACCATCATGTTAAAATTAAGACTCTAGTGGCACAACAAGTGTTATTACATCTCTGTATTACTTCTTCCATTGTGGCACTGAGCTCAGCGTGAACAAAATTACTGAAGCATTTACCTATCACCTCTGGTAGGTCTGCAGTCCATACTGAGTTTCAAACCATCCTGGCAAAGCTGCCAGCATGTAATGTAAGCTCGCTAGTTTAAAAGTAGCTCAGGTAAATTTTCTGTGAACTGCAGATACTGCAGAAATACATATAGAAACTTCAGCCCAGGAATATTTAGATTACAGCCACTGCTTCATAGAATTTTCATTTCAAGAAGTAACTAAGACTGTATTTTTAGATATGTTGCATGGAGTATATACAAGCACACATGTACACACAAGTACAAATGTGTATTCATAAACGAAGAGAACAAGACATCTAATATTCCACAAAGGACTACCACACTCCAAAACAGTGTGGCTTAACAGATTACAGATGAACTACTCAAAATTCAAGACTGGCAAAGAAAACAAACTTATCAAAAGCTGACGTGAAGTTTTGTCATCATGTAGGCCAGCTGCAACGTTCAAATGGACAACACTCTACACGTTGCCTATGTGCAAGCACCTATCTCTGGTAAGCATTTCTGGTCCCAACACATGGAACAAGTTTATAGAGATTTTATGATCTAAAAGTTTCAGTGTAACTATTTGGTATGAATTATTTCCCATCATGATTTAGAACATCACAGAAGACAGGTCTTTCTTCTCTCATACCAACAACTTCAACAGAGGCAGCAAGGCATCAGGAATTACCATACTTCAGAGGTCCAGTATTTTACTGCGCATCCCATGCATTTTGGTAGCTGGTGCTTTGTTGTGAATTACCATTTTCTTAACTCCTTCTAAAAACAAGTAAAGGAGTCCCAAATACTTACCATTGCTAACCATGCGTCTAGCTACTTCCCAAAGGACTAGCCCAAAAGCCCAGATATCAACCCTTTTATATGAGTCAAAGCAGTCTGCTTGGATAGTTTCATCCAAGACTTCTGGAGCCATGTAGCGTTTGGTACCCACACGGGGATTGTTCCCCACATCCAACTGATTCGTGCTTTGGGAGTGCATAACTGCAAGGCCTGAAGGAAAGGAAAATAAAAATCCACTGTTAAACTCGTTTTAAAACTATAGCAGAATACATTTAAAAATTACACGTGAACTGTGACGCCCATCAGACAGTTTCTTAAAAAGAAAGCTGAGAAACCAACTGACCAAAGACCAAATGGGTCAGCTCCAAACTAGCTATCTAAAACAGCCACTGTGTCGGCAGACTTAGACCAATTATCTCCTCAGGGATTACCATTAAGCATTTTATTGCACTGTTGCAAAACGTTGTCATTAAGTGTTCTGCAGCCACTGGATGTCACCAGCGCTCTAGGCACGTACACACAGAAGGCCAAGCATCTGTTACTTAGGAGAAAACAACATTCAAATTTATTTATAGAACTTTGGGGTAGGTGGATATATCCGAACTGTGGGGAAAAGAAAAACACCGCATGATAGATATATAGATATAGATAGATATACACAAGTTACAAAAAAAATAACGTTGGAAAATAAAAAAACACCGTATTTGCAGTAGCTTGAAGAATAAACATCCTCAAGCTGATCTAAAATGAGTCAGTCAAAACCACTCTACCTGGTTTCTACTAATTACTAAACATTTAAGCAAAGAACATTATGTGAGGGACTAAATTACTGTAAATTTGGGAACACAGAGAGTACTCATTTTGCCATGGTAAACAGAGAGCACTGCAAATTGAACAGCAGCAGGTGCATGACATAACTAAGCAATAGAACGGACAACACAAATGCTCCCTAATTTCCTCAGGAAATCTTGTAAGAAGAACATATACCATTTACATTTAACATGAGTTTATTTTAGATGAGACTTAAAAACCTTATTAGCACTGTCCCACAAAAATTATCACCAGGTCATTAATAATATTTTTTCTTCCTGAAGAACAGTCTGTACTTCAATGTAACAAAAATTTGGAAAACTTTCCTACAATTTAAATGCACTTCAAGTAATTTCAAGGTACTAAGAAAATACTTATGGCACTTCTAGAACGATACCATCTACTAACCCCATGACTACTGAGAAGATAACTTGCAAAGTTTGCTCTCCAGATAAAAATATGTTTTGTCTTATATATATACACTCACATATAGGACATTTACACATTTGTACATACATGTTTGTTTATATTTATGTTAAATTATACAATATGAATGCATTATAATATTTTTAAGGGGGGGGGGGGACCAAAACAAAAAAGCCAAGCAAAAAACCTGGCACACTGGAAACAAAGGTTAAAAACAAATTTCCTGGCAAACTCTGAAGACATCAAGTCTTTGGAGAACACTTTGATAAAAACCGTAATAGTCCATCCAAATTGGGCAAACTAGATTCAAGAGATTGGCAGGTCAAAGGTCTACAGCTGAGGGATGCAAGTCAGCATCCTGTACACTACAAATTGAGAAAGTGTTGCAACAAGGTCAGGGGACAGCCATGTTGTAATCAGGGTCTCATAATGGAGCATCTGTGCTGTTTACAAAAGTCAGGAAACAGATTATTGCACTGCCTCAGTTGCTTTTCACCTCAGGAGATCTCAATGCATATTTAACTTAAGTCTGCATAAGCGCTTGTCAGAGAAAATCTTTCAAGATTCTACTTCTTCAAAAAAATAAAAAAAAAAAAAAAGGTTTGATAGGCATACAAATCGACAAAACACACTGATTTTCAAGACAAAAAAGAAATCCTCTTTAGCATACTGGAGTATCTGCTTAAAAAAAAAAACCGCACAAAAAACCCACAAAATCCATATTTAGCTAAAATAATAAAACCAACATTTTGTTACCATTCTTTGTACCTTCTTCACTGCTCTACATGCAGGGGCAAGGGGACGGAAGGAGTTAAGAGGAGGGCTAGGGTTTTTCTTCTTTTTGTACAAACATTATTCTGCTGTTCTATAAAGTTGCCCAACTAAGACCTATTACCATGCATGCAAATTGCTTTAGGAGAGCAGAACTTCTCCACAGTGCTGACAGATTGAGGCAAGATTAACACCCATCCCTGGACTTTATCATGCAGTTTCTGCTTAGCTAGAACATATTTGAAACAGCCAATTTTGTAACTGCGACTCCAGATACTCGGGTTGCCGGTCAAGATACTGGTTTCCAGGATGCCTGGTGAATGATGAGTGGCCAGTTCACAAAGCTCTCGCACTTGCTGCCAGCCATTAGGACTAGGAGTGAATGGCAACAAACACCCAGGCTGCTGGCAAAACAGACAAGATCTCATCAAAGCAATTTTTCTTCCTCTCTGCTTTGGGAACTGAGATCTATTTTTAACAGGTACACTGCAAGTCCAGAACCTGGTGTGACCCACAGAACCCAGTGTGACCCACAGAACCCAAGCCCAGCTCATGTCTGGGCAGCTACTGAATCTTTCCATCTGCTTATACTTAATCAGTTTCTAGGTGCCATTTTTCTTGTATCTGGCATGCGTTGAAACAGAGGAGATAAGTTAAAAACAAACAAAAAAACAAACAAAAAAACCCCACAAAGCTATACAGGAAAGAAAAGACAGCATAAATATATGCCAGAAGGCAACAAAATCTTTGGTAACTCTCCTTTACAGATAAAGAACAAACACGTCAGATACATGCCTAAGGATTTAAAATTAAAAAAAGCTATTGCACCACCACAAAAACCTAAGAAATGTTTATTGCTGCTCCCAGAAAAATCTCTCAACTATCTGAAGCCTCTAGATAAATAATGCAGATTTCACTTTATAGTGTGATGTTAATCAGCACCAGTGTATGCTGCCCCTCCTCAGTGTGAGCTACATACTTATTTAAAAGCTAGCCTCTGAAGTTTTATATTTTCATTTTTTACCATTTCCCCTGCAAATTTAGACTGGCCCAGGTGTGTGGCTTTCATGTATTCACTGTGTGTCTCTCATGTCCATCAGGCAAAAGTGATAAAAACTGTGCAGCAGAATTACTGGAAAAAAATTTCCATCCCCAATGTACTTTTTGTCTAGCCAATGACTCTCCAATACTATTTTTCACTTGCTCTCTGCAACTGCAGACTGGTTCTCAACATTCTACCACCTTAAAGCCTAAAACTTGGTCATGGAGAACTCAATTTTGGGCTTGCTGAACTATCTGATGGAAAGACTCAAGAAGGCTGTATGGACCTAGAGAGCTTGGGACAGTGAGTGCACTGTTCTGAGACTGCAAGTGGAAGGACCTTTATTAATTCAGAAATGAGCTGCAGCCTAGTAACTGCTATACTCTGGGATCTGTGAATGGAATTTACAATCAAAAACCCAAGAAAATACCAGCTCTACTCCCAAGAGCAGAAGTCATGCCGGGGCTCCTCAGCTATGGAGCACGATTTCCAAGCTGGAAGTGCCATCTAGTGGCTGTCATAAACCTTCAGAGTAACCCCACATCACGGAAAGGTTACATTAAGGTTTACTTTAAGATTTTGGTGGTTGGAGTTATCCAATGTATTCGATTCCTGCAGGAATGCACTCAGTATATTAGCGTCTAAATGAACTCACCTAAATCTGCTATGCAGCACTGTCCATTTTTCTTAACGAGGATATTTTTGCTCTTCAAGTCCCGGTGAGAAATGGCAGGCTTCCCCTGGGTTCCAAATATCTCTATGTGCAAATGTGCAAGACCACTAGCTATGGACAGTACTATACGTAGGCAGCTGACAGTGTCCAGGGTAGTGAGCTGCAGGTAGTCATACAGAGACCCCATTTCATGGTAGTGGGTAATTAGCCACAACTGGGTACTAGAGTTTCTGGAAGTCATATCAGATGCAATGAAACCTACAGAGAGGAAGAAAAAAGGAGAAACAACAAAATAAAATGTCAGAGCTCCTTCAAGACTCCCTCAAGAAAAGAATCAAGGTTACTAGGCCCCTCTTGCAGTTTAAAACTGTTTATTTAAAACTTTTCCACAATTGCACTGAAAACAGACTGCAGGTATTACCATGATGAAAAAAGAGCCGACGTATTCTGGAACTCTAACTCAAGTCTGTTCACAAGAATGCTCTTTTTGAAGGACTTGGGGGTAGGGAAGTTTCCAATTAAACAAAAAGAGCACCAGGCTGTAGCACATCTGCCGCTATCCACTCAACAGGAAAGAAGCAATACCTCAAACAGGCAAGTCATAAGAAATTATTTCCATTTTTAAGGACAAGCAGTTAGCGCAGGCTGCTGAGAATAAGGTTAAATGCACATTGCATCCCAATAAACAGACACCATATGCTGTGCCAGCTTCGCATTCACAGCCAAGGTAAGCCTACTCAGCACTTTCAACAACTGACCTCAACATGTCACAAGCTTGCTGTCCCTTGCATGGAACGTCACACCCTTCTGATCAAATATAGGTTGAAAAAAGTATATCCCACCACAGCAACAACCTGCTCTCCAACGATCACAGTATCACAGTATGCTAGAGATTGGAAGGGACCTCAAAAGATTATCTAGTCCAATCCCCCTGCCAGCGCAGGAACACCTAGGTAAGTTTACACAGGAACGATCTCCAATTGCTTAAAAGGCTGCAGAGAGATTGCTGCAGCCTAATAAATCAGACTCACAGGACTGCTCTAAACTGCCGTGGGCTCCAAATGTCTGATCACCTTAACCTTTCACCACCTCACGTGGGAGCCACAGGTTAAAAAGTGGCAAACGGCAAAGGAGAGTGCGACAGCCCCAGAAGATCAGCGTAGCAAAAAACAAAGGAGCAATTATTGACTTCAAATACTAGCCAATTCAACTGGTGTGCAACTGACTTCCATGATAAAATAAGGCAGAGCACTTTAAGCACAGTAGCTGTAATTCACAATGATTTTCTACAAAGAAACATAAAAATTTCTCTATGCAACTCATGAACCTCAAGAGCGGCTTTCAAGAAAGTGCTGTCTTAAAACCAAACCCAAAATTCAGGAGTAGCTCCCTTTCTGTTGCACAGTAAATTCAACCTCAACAAGCTGAAGCTGAATTGACCTCCACAGCTTTAGCTGGGAAGCAACAAAAGTTTTGTTCCCAAGTTAGAGGAACAAATCATGTTTATTAAAAGCCCACATATGACATTTGTCAGAAAGAACACCCACTACTTTCTCTCCTGATGTCAGATTACTGCAACAATGTGACACTTTTGTAATCTGTGATATTGTTTAATACTGCATCTAAAAAATTCTATAAAATAGCTGACAAATTTGACAGTTATCAAGAAAGACTAAACACAGACAGAGGAACATGGGAAATGTGTAATGTAATTTCAGCCAAGTTACTTTCTCTCTCGGGAAGTAAAGTTCAATAATTCACATTTCAAGAGGCCACCAAATTATTTTTGTAGTAACAAAGGAACTGCTTCAGGAAACATGAGACAAATGTCTAGGCAGGGTGAGCTATAGAGCCAAGGAATATTCTCTGACAGGAAACAAGAATAAGTAGCCCAAGTAAAACTGACTGAAGACAGACAGATTGTGGGTGAGGTAATGTCAGCACTCAGAAAACATGCTGTTGCTTTTATTTGTAAAGGTGGCACACCGGTGAAAGGTCATGTCTGCTAGGAATCAGAAAGGCTGCTTAGATTTCAGCCACGGCTCACAACACAAAAAAGCCATTTGCTAAGCTTTTAGAACAGAGCACACAAGGTATAAGGGACACAGACGATTCAGAATCACTGAACTTTCGTATTACAGGAAAATGAGGTACATCATAAAGGGGCAACTCCAGTTGAAGTTTGAACACCAAGGGAGCTTAGTTTGACCCTGAGCAGAACAGTTAAACAGAAGAAAATAACAGATTCATACTGCAATTTATTCAGGCACAAGGAAAAGTATTCTAACATTTAAATCTCACTGTAAAGTCCTCCCCACTTTTCCTCCATTTCTTCTACATAAGCTGAAGTTAGAAGAACTTGCAGATCACTACATCGTCTATACCTAACATGTTGTGCAAAACACTTTTGTCATTTGCCTGTCCTGCAGAGCAGCTGCAAGGGTGAATTCCTAGCATATAGATCTACGGCACCTCCATCCTTTACAAGATCCCTGGCAAAAGTGCAGTACTTTGCAAGCAAACTGCTCAGTTAACTCACCTTTACACCAGGACACATGAATATGGTTGCTCTACTTACCTAAAATGTTTTCATGCCGCAGCAATACAGTGTTGTACAATTCAGTTTCCCTGAACCAGGATTTTTCATCCCTAGAAGAGAAGATCTTCACAGCAACATTTTCTCCTTGCCACTGACCCCTCCAAACTTCTCCATAACGGCCCTTACCTGGTGGGGGAAATCACAGTAAAAGCTGTCAACTAACAAGCTTCAAAATGTTAGAACAGGGTTAGCTAATAGAATGGAAGTAACAGTTATGGCCCAAATATCACACTGATGGAGCTGGATCACCCCTGCACACCACTCTACAGTCAGGCTGTGCTCCACTGTCCCTTAATTTTTCCCATTTGTTTCAATTGCAAGCTCTGAGTATGGACCTCTGCTCCTTTCATGTTGGAGCAATACCCACAGGGTTTGTACTGGGCAAGTGTTATCATTCAGCTACCTGCAATAGAACTGCCTCTGCAGATTAAGAAACTTAGGCAGCATACTAAAAGGCTGGTGTGAATAAAGATTTTAAAAAACAAAATACAAACAAAGAAATCAAACTAAAAACCCCAACCACCATACAAAAAACCTCAAAAAAAAAAAAAAAAAGATAAAGGGATAAAAAAAACCCAAAACCCCAAAACAAAACCACACACAAAACCAAAACACCCATAACAAAACCCAAACAAAAAACAACAAAAAGTCACACACACAAAAAACCCACACCCACCTCTGTTTTGTGGAGATCGGGACACACTGGCTTGCATGCCAGGCTTTTTACCCAAACAGCTTAGAAGAAATGTATGAAATTATCAAGTACCCAACAGCAAAGTAATGTCCTTCCTGGACAAGGCACACCAGAAAAGTTCTGGTCACTGACACCAGCCTCAGGCTCTGTGCAACAAGTTGTGCTAGACTGGACAACAATAAGAACAGTAAGAGTTCTGCCCTTTCACTACTCTGCCATTCAGTGTTCTTCAGAGGCATGTAGTATCAATAAGCTGCAGGGACAATCAAGTGGGGAGAATGTCCAACACTGATGTCTCAATGCCACCACCCAGAAGATAATTCCTGCATAAGTGCTTTCACCTAGTCTGCTACACAGGCTCAAACACATGGTCTCTGGGAATAGTGCTAGCCTGGGTTAACTTGGGAGCAAGCACAATTCCAGGGACTCACACTGATTCGCACGCACATACATACACAAAAAGATGTCTCTAGTGCAGGTGAAATCATCATGCATACCACGTTCCACAGTTTTTGATGAAAAGAAACTGCAGAGGATGTACATTTGGATTTAATGCAAGCATGAACATTTGTGCCTACTCAAAACTCACTATAAGACAAAAGCAAAGAAACTGGTTAAGTGCAGGCCCGGTCCCTACAGATTCACATTCATCTCTTTTAGCCAGGCTGGATTTAACACCCTGATGAATTAAAACTTCTAGTAACTTACAGGAAGGTCTTAACTGGTTCTAAGTTCAAATCACTGAAGCAGCAGCATAAAATATATTTATAAACAGGCTGGTTCTCATACTAGGATCAATCATTATCAAACTTTCCTCACCTCTTAAGTTCCAGTACAGCATCTCACCTCAATGTCACTGCCCCAGTATAACTTTGACCCAAATGCTTCCTAAAATGACTATACCCAAATTTAATGTTATTTAATTAACATATATATGCTGAAGAAAAATCTAATGAATCCTTTAACACTAAAAGTCCTGCAAAAAAACAGAGGGACTGAGAAGAGTTTTAGGGCAGAATTACCAGAAATATTTTCTCTTTAAGGGGCAAAAGATCAGCAACAGTATATCCTTGCCTGCAAGGTGTCCCAAAGTAACACTGTAGACCAAGGGAACTGTATGTTCCTATTCTAATTGCACAAAACCAGTTGTGGGTTTTTTGTTTGATTGGGTTTCGGGTTGGTTGGTTTTTTTTAGGTGGTGGGGTGGTTGGTGGTGGTGGTGTGGGCTTTTTGTTTTAAAATTCCATGGCAGCTTGCTGCTTCAACTCCAGATCTCTAATCCAGGTGATCCTTTTCTAACTGAACACTAATTAATGAATATGTTTGTTTCACAGTTTGACAGTTGCAAACTTCAAATTGAGCCTGCTTTTTCATTTAGCTTACAAAGTACCAAACAAGCCTAGTTTGCATTTCTTAAAATCACTTTACTAAACAAAACTTAAATTTTTCAATCGTAAAGCACAGATGACATTTGAAACTGTCTTTTGCATAGATTTGAGATGAATTTTTTCATTTCACTTTCTAAAACTAAATACATTCTGTCAGTTGAAGCCTGAAGTTCTGGTTTTTTTTTTATATAAGCAACTGAGGAAAAACAGTTGATCAGGAAGGAGATAAAGCCTTCTCTCTGAATTGTTGCCAAGACTGGGCACTAAATGCAAACAAGAGCGTGTACTCACCTACACACTCTACGAGTGTGATCTGGCGAGCCACCGTCCTTTGCACCAAGAAAGGAAGTCCAGAACCACTTCCAGATGTGCAGGAATGATCCAACAAATCCTGTTCAAAAGGAAAAGCAGAAGATTACAACCTATGAGAAACTGTAACTCACACACACACACACACCCCATTTAAATATACAAAAGTACATCACAGGACAGGTTAAGTTGAAGCCTATTGGTATCTCAATGGCTCTGGAAGTGCCATTTGGTCAATCAAGAGTCAAGATATGTTGTTGTTGTCATCTTCATACAGATGGACAGAAAATGCTCTTCACAAGATCTTACCACTTCACAGAACATCGCATACCTAGATGAGACTGGTAAGCGAACGGTAACTTCAGCATCATCGCTTTTCTCTTTGAAGTTTTATAAACAACACAACAAATCAAGGAACAGAAAACAAATCAAACAGTCTCAGTATTCTGTCTCTGTCTTGCATTTGGCATTGCAGTATCATTTCATTTACTCAATAATTCTATTAAATAAATTACAATAAAATTACTGCCTGTGAACTTGGAAGCTCACTCACAACCAACCAGCTATCCTCTGTGGTGAAATTCTGCCCTGTTCCAGCACGTTGCTCTTGCACTTTGCTTATGCTCTCCCAGGTCTGTATGTCACCTATTTCAAATAGCTTAATAACAACACTTTACTGCAAGACAGAAAACTACAGGAAAAATCTCAGCCACCTCAAAAATAAACAAGCTTGTTTTCTCTGACTTCTATGTCCAAAACCTTCATCCCTATACAGCTAGCAGGAAGAAAAACGAAAAACCGCAGCTGCATTTGAACATTCCCTCAGATTTTTTCCATTCTTCCAGCCCCCTGCAGTTTCCTCCTACAAAAGAAGACTAGGAGGGCACAGCAAGGTGTGTTTTCACTAATTAAAGCTAAGGTCATGTTCCAGCCCCACCGAACTGTGGTATACAATACTCTCAAGATATATTTCACAAATCCTTATGAATAAACATGTATTAGAAAGAGACATTCAGACTGAACTTTAATTACTATAAACAGACTCTACAAACAGCCACTGCTGCAAGTTTTAAACTCAAATGGTTAAGACAAAGCCAACACATTCCTGCAATACAACCTGCTTTTTCACCATTTTTTTAATCCAGATTGTGTGGCCTGCACACAGTCTTCACTCAGCTGGCCATTTTCTTTGAAGCAATACAGGGAGGAGAGTCAGTTTTGCTGAAAAAACCTACATATGGGTGTCTTTCAGCTCTGTATAAGCCAAGCCGAGAGGTGACAGCCCGCAGCTCCCATCACTGTCCCTTTTCAAACCATTTTCAGTTATAAATAACTGTACCAAACTTTAACAGCTTAGGCCAAAACTTCCCATGACTTATCTGCCACAGAATGGCTTTTTTGTTTTCTTTTCCTGAGGGACTGTGCATCTAGCACGGTTCAGCCACCAGAGGGGAGGAGGCTTATGACAAATTATTTAGGTGCTGTCTTTTAAAGAAGTTCTGATTTGCAGCAGAGACACCCTGGGTGCCACACATGCCTGTGGCTGTTCCTCTCAGGGCTCTCAGTCTTCAGGCACTTCAAAGGCTTGTGGTTTAAAACATCTGTTGATAGGCACATGAGTCTGTTCCCCCATGGATGCTGCATGGATCTCTGCATGGAGTCAGGACACAATTCCTCCCCATGCCAAGACTGAAGGAGAACTTGTAGTTGGGGAGTAACAGTTTTCTATCATCTCAATTTTCTGTGAAATGCATGTGAAATGACTGTAACCAAAGCATGCATCTCTCTTCCCCTCTCTGGGGGTGTAGCTTCTGTAGCTACCGCTTTTTGCCATACTGCAGAAGACGCATCTACTTACTACTCTGCGTCTGCAAATCTTAACCTGGCAGATTGCCTCCATAACAGTGAAGTTAGGAAAGGAAACTTAAAATAAATGGAGCATTGTCTTTTAAAGAAGTCCAAGGTTTGGGCAGTAAACCAGAAGTTTGCCAGTGGTTTCCACTGTCAAAAGCAGAGTGGGGCACACCGTAGCAAGGCAGCAAGGACTGCTGCAGCAGCTTTCCTCCTGCTCTACTACAGCCAAAGCTCCCCTTTGCAGGACCGTGTAGTTGTGTAAAACCATGCTCAGGCTCAGAAAGGGGTGCCGAGGCAGTGGGGTGGCCTGAGCTTCTCTACTAGCTCATCTGCTGTTTCAGCCCTTCCAGAAGAGATTGGTTTTGGGGTGCTGGCCTGGCCCACCTCCTGGAGTATGCTTCATGGGGGTTCAGTGGAAGAGCACAGCAGCAAACCAAGCCTCCAGCCCTAGTGACCTTGATGTGCCATTAAAAACTAAGAGAAAATGTCTCCAGATTAACAGACTCAAATGCCTATCAACAGGCGTTTTAAACCACAAGCCTTTGAAGTGTCTGAAGACTGAGAGCCCTGAGAGGAACAGCCACAGGCATGTCTGGCACCCAGGGGGTTCTCTGATAAATCTCAAGTCTCTGCTACAAATCAGAACTTCTTTAAAAGACAACACCCAAATAATTTGTCATAAGCCTCCTCCCCTCTGGTGGCTGAACCATGCTAGATGCACAGTCCCTCAGGAAAAGGAAACAAAAAAGCCATTCTGTGGTAGGTAAGTTATGGGAAGTTCTGGCCTAAGCTAATCAAGTTTGGTACAGTTATTTATAACTGAAAATGGTTTGAAAACGGACAAGGCGATAGGAGGTTTACCTGTATCACCTACATTAAATGTCACTGATACTCCACAAGATTTTCTGTAGCAAGTCTTCCTTGAAAGTTTTTATCTGTTTATGGTACATTTAGTGCAAGGAAACCAGATTTCAAACTGTAAACTTATTAAAAAAAAAAAACAAACCAACCAACCCAAAACTGAGATCCTAATTGAATGTTAAGATCCTCTTAGCCTTTTAAAGTACTATACCCAGCTGCTTTCATAGCTGGGACTTACACACTACTTTCAAAGCATTAACTACCATCTTACCAGAGGGTTTTTTTTGTTTTACAAAGGAAAACGGGATAAAAAAATGCATAAGCATAATCAACTTCCTAGTACTTCCAGCAAACTGTACAACTGGGCTTTAACCAGATGAAGTCTTTCTTCTAACAATTTTTTAACGTGTGTTCAAGAAAACGATAATCTAAGAAGGCCAGGAGATTGTTATTTTGCTTTTTAATACAAACTTCAAGCTAATTTTCCTTCCTGCTTATATGAGAGGCAAAAAAAAAAAAAAAACCCACAACAAACAAACCACACCATAAACTTATCTGCAATGACTGTAAAAACAAGATTTAAAGAGGCCGCAGCCCGTTCCATTCCCCATTAGGAAGCCTGGTGATTTAAGCATTTGCTACACCATGGAGACTAATCCTAAATGTAAACTAATCTAACGTGTAACAAACCCAGCAATTTAAACCACACAATGGAAAAGAAAAATCGGGAATTTAAAGACTACTTACTGTTTAGATTAACTGTTAGAAACAAGAAACTTTTTTTTCTCTCTCTCACATCACCAGCACTCAAGAGCTACACCAGGAGCACACTGATCATAAAGCTAAGAGCGTCTGACAGCCAAACACAAACCAGCAGACCAAGCCTTTACAGTTAGCAACTTCTCCACTTTCTTTTTAAAATAAATTTTGATTTATTCTTCTCAGGTTTTATCACTGTTTCCAAGTAACATTAAACGACTGGATGTGCAAAATGTTCACAAATGGAATGGAAATGGCTTTGCATTGATAAGAGATAAGAGCTGGAAGCCATTGCTTAAAGACAGATAAACAGTTGCACACATGCCTAATTCATGGTAAACACATCAAAACGGGCTGGGAACCAGGCCTTCTGGGTTAATTAAAGAAACCCAAAGGCATTGAAAAAAAGATTAACAAGTATAGTCTATGGAGGGCCAAACTGAAGCTATCCAGCAGGGCAGCAATAGACAGCTGCTGCAGTTTGTACCACAGCTGATCCTGCAGCCCCATGAAGTGGCGAGACACATTAAGCTCAGAGGAAGGCAATTTCCCTTGCTCTATCTTACTAAGGAAGCTACCATTTAGAAGTCAAAACTCTTACCAGAATGGCCACCCTGAAGTCCCTCTAGATCAGTATCTTGTCTCTGACTATACCCAAATCCCATGCCCTTCATTAGCATATTACCAGTAGAGCAAATTGGAATACTAGACATAGGAAATGGAACTATATAAGGGCATTAGGGTATTACACTATTGTGATACTAAGGGTGGAGTGAATTAGAAGCAAATATGGGAATACTTTCACATACAGGTTACTTTCATCTAACGCTCTCCCAGTCTCCAAGCACACTGAGCTCAGGAACTTTCTTAACTGGATTTTTTTATGTGTTTAGCACAATCTTCTCATCCTGTTGTTCTTCGAACGTATACAAACCTATGCCACCTAGAAAAATCATCAGGCAAAGGAGTTCCACTGGTTGAATTACCTCTGTGTTAAGAATCACCTTCCTTATATTTATCCTTGCTCTTGCACACTGATTTTGACACCTTCCCGTTATCATACTGAAGAAGGCAAACAAGCTGATTCCTATCCATCCTCCCCTATCCCTTGCCACACTGTGCATCTTCATCATACCCCACACCTCCTTAAGATAATTAAGCTCTTCTTCCTGACTGAAGAACTGGTTTACTTGTTCCCTATGCAGTTTTCTCTCAAAAATGCATACTGGCGAAGAATCCAGATCACCATAAGTCTAATTGCTCAGTTTTAACTTATTCCTCCTTAAAAAAGGAATCTTCCCTGCCTCAGCAGTATCCCTTACCAGCCATCTCAAACCCTGAAAACTTACTTGTCAGGACATACTGTCTTGTGAATGAAAGGCTTTTCCATGTGACTCCTGCAACACTTATTCACAGCAGTATTTTACAGAAGCATCACTGCCTCAAAACAAAAAGATGCAAGAAAGTTTCCAAGCTGCCTAAAATACTTCATTTTCTTGAGCAGTCCCATGGGTCTTTCTTTTAATAAATTCCCATAGCTGGGCCTGCAAAGCAGTTGTCAACTTTCAGGTAATAAGGTGCAACCATTTTATGGAATATTTTTTGGACATAGTCAAAATTGCTTCCCTAGTTGATGGTAATCAACACTTTCTTCTAAGGAAGATATGGAAGGCAATTCTACACTTAAAGAAATATCTGTTTGAGTTTCTCCCTCCTACAGAGAAAAACAGTCCAAAACACAGAAAGAAAATACCCAGATGATTTTAGTAACATATAAAAATATTTGGGGTTTGGACCGTTTTTCTTTAGCCATTTAGACATTGCTTCTACAGTTTGACTGCAGTTTATAGCAATTCTGCAAGTCAAAGGAGCTCTATCTGCAAAAGCTATCTTTGGATAAATTTTATTTAAACTATGCCTTCACGAGCACAGGAATGTCACCACAGAAGTCCTGATCTTAAGTGGCATCCCTGGCAGCAAAAGGTCCTGTTACTGACATGGCCGTATCTGGAGGGTACTAGAGGGGAGTTAGAAGTGCAGAAAGCTCACACGAATTTTCACCATGCACACAGGTTACTTACTGCTAATGTGCTGTCTCCAACATTTGATGCAATGAGTCCCTCAATTGTGCCATATTCTGCATCCCTAGAATTGAGCCTCTCCATATGGTTTTTCTGTATTCTCCGGAAGACCAGCACAGCTACTGCTGAAAAAACTATCAACACTATCACAGGAGCCAGTATAACGATGATTAGTGTTTCCATGCTGTAACCTGCAGCTTCACCTTGAAAGGTTTGCCCTTGGAAAGAGAGAGAAAGGGAAAAGGGCAGTGGGTGAGGATAAGCAAGGAAAAAAATAATTTAAAATTACATATTTCCAGAGGAAGTCTTTAAAAGTAGTAGCACTGACACCAGCATTTAACTTGGTAGCCATCTAGTCTGAAAGAGAGGCCATGACGCAGCCAGGGCTACAAGTGTGCACTTACATAGAGAATACTATCACAACTCCCTGACTGCAGAGCAGTCAGAACAACCCAGATGCTTCAGAACACTCACAGGCAGTAACTCAACCCTGACTGCATAATCTAACCACTGTCATTCATTCAGCCAAACCATGCAACATGTGGACATCAGACATGTGCCAGTGGACCCCAGGGTGGGGAACAAAGTTGAAAAGGCCTTACTGCGTTGATTAAAGCCTTACTTTGGCTAGCGATGAAGCCATCTCACTCACATCACACAAAAGCAAAACTTTTTTTTTCTTTCTCAAAATTCACTGTTAATAAGCCTCTCACCTTTAGAAGAAGGCAACTGTGCAGTGATATTCATGTTGCACAGGTACCCTTGGCAGCACTCCACAGCTTGGTCAGGAGAAGGTGGTGTTTTGCACGTCATTTTCCCTTGTTCATAGACTTGGAAGCAGCCTTTCTGGTAAACCTTAGCACCATCATTAATGCTCAGGGAAGCAAAACATTGCTGGCCTTGGCATCGATCTCCATTCCCACAGGACATGCCTTCACACACACATTCATAGGGTTCATCTGTAAAAGGGAAGAGTTGAGGAAAAAACACTATTGTATTCTTAATCACTTCAGTTACATAGAGATAATGAAATCATTAGACAATAAATCCCTCTGTTTAAGGGAAGAAATATTGCTTGCAGCTAAGCGCTGAAGAACCACCAAGTAGGAGCTAACGATACTTATTTAGCCATTGCAGCAGAGTAAAGATAAGAGCTTGCACCAAAGAAATACCAGTGCTATCTGCCCACTCCAAGCACTCAAATTCTAGAGTGTAGTGACATTTTATATGACCTTTCTCACATGCTACTGCAGGTATGCAACATGAGAGGGTTATCTACACAGGGATGCTCAGCAGAAGATAAATCCCCTAACAAACAATACAAATTTAAAACAGATATGCTAAACCACATTAATTATTTCCACATAAAAACATTCCCAAGCATCCTGGCAATTACTTTAATCAAATTAAGACCATTTAGATTTGTAGTGGACACACCTACACAGGATTTAGTGGGTTTAACTACCCTGCTTGAAAAATAAATCTGGCCCTACTTTCCCAGGAAGGCAAGCCTTTGGGGAGTATCTTGGGAGCCTGAGTAACCATACAGATAAAAAGGCAAGCAGCAGCACACACTAGCAGCAGGTACACCGTATCTCCCTTCCAATGCCAGAAGCTTCAGCTAACTAAAAGGATGAACTTTTAAGAGAATGTATGGGGTAGGATACTAAATTTTTAAGTATCCTCTGCAAAGTGCCTGGAGATGGCTAGCTGGGAGAAACCTGCTTTCCCTGTGCCACTTTCAGGAATGGCACATGCCTTTAAACATGCAGCACTGGATCACTCCAGTTCCTGCAGGAGAAGACACCACCCTCAACAAGCTAATGGAGAATGCTGGGAGCTCTTCAGTTTCCTGGAAAATGCAGGTACCCGCAGTGGTAAGAAGCCATGCGCACTCACACAGAAGGCTAAGGCAATGAAAAAGTCCTGTCACACACATCCTGTGTGACACACACACTTACGGCAACTTAACTTGTGTTGACATTCTTCTTTTCAGTTCTAACACACAAGAAAAATTTCAAGCCATACAAACAGTGAATGCTCTTAAAACAGGAACTAAGCATACCACATGTTGGACTTTTTCAAGCCTATCATTAGAGGTTGCCCACTAGTAATATAAGTCAGCTTGTTTCCTGCTTTGTTTTCTTCCCCTTCTTCCACAATGAGCAAAATCACAAATACAAATTTTCATTTTTAAACTACTAGCAAAAACAAAACTGGGGAAATGATCCTGAAATCGAACTGTGTCACACTGATCTCAAGTACCGGAATGCACTGCACCAGTAACTTCACTAATTTTGTGGAACTTAAAGAAAACATGCCAAACATTTCTATGATAAAATATGTTCCTTCTCCTCCCACAACAGCAGCAATAAAACACAACCGGTATTGTAACACACAAGCCCTTAATCTTGGTCCATCTGGCAGCAACTGCCACCAGCATTCAACGCCAAGACCCTATTTCCTCCCAAGGCACAGTCACAACTGCCTGAGAGCACAAAGATCTGTGCCTTAAGCAACAGCCTTCCCCAGACGCCCTTTAGCAACAAGGATTTTGGTACCTCACATCGAATGGGACATTCTTCTTGTCACTGGCAAAACACTGGCCTGCGGGACAGACCTAAGGAAGTTCACATGCTGGAGTAACACAATTCCAGCTATTAACTGACAGGAGAACGAGCTGCTGTATGAAGGACAGCTAAGCTACCATTGGAAACCCATACCAAGCCCACAAGGAAAATTAATCTATTTTGCAGCCTGACCCAGCCTAAATCTTCCCTCTTGACCCAAAGTCCCTTTAAGATTGAGCAAACCTCACACAGTTTCTAGCAGAATCACCTCCCGTCATGTGCCACCTCTTGGAGAAGGCTCAGCAGCCTCCAAACAGACCAGTAAGCAACTGCACAGCCACAAGGCAGCTGATCAGTTCACACACAGCAAATCCGATTCCCTTCACAAGCAATGAACTAAGGCACTGCAACTCCAAACACATCACCTGTGTTTTGGAAAGCCTGTTCTAGACTGAAGTCAGGGCAAGTCATCCAACATGATATACTGGCTCTGGAGCTACTTAATAGAGCAAGAAGACACAGCAATACTGACTATATATGTACATGTGAACTGCTGCAGATCCCAATGTTTCCAAGGAGCAATACAGATCAATTCACTGTAGAAATGACAGACTTCTGGTAAAGAATTCCTGGATTGGAAACAGAGACACTCCCATAGATGACTGTTACTCTTTCTTATGCACAAACCGCTCCTTTCTTTACTTAGTTGTTTTTCCAACTCAACAGTATATTACCATGAACTGGCCAGCCCTTCCCTTATTAACGCTCCTACAGTGCCACACTCAGCTTATTCAGCAAGGCTTAATGAACAGCAAGGTTTATTCAGGCTGCAGAATCAGCCAAAGCCCTGACCGTGTCCTCCCGCTCCTGTCTCCGTGGGCCATCAGTTGAGACAGAGCAGCAGGTCAGACACCTGAGAGCAGACAGACAGGGCAATGCTTCAGTGAACACATACAAGCTAAACGCTGTACTGCATCAACAAAGCACTCTCCCATGCACGAAGCCAGCTGTGAAGGGCTGGACATTTGAGCCATATTTCCCCAAAGTGAAGCCAGCTGCACTTGCAGAGCATAGTTTTGTTGGCATAAGGCAAATCCACAGCAGAGGCAGAGCTGGACTGGGTGATGATACTTCTCCGTGGCTCTTGTGAGCAAGCAAATCTGCAGGACAGCCAAGATCAGCAAATGCCACAGGCCAGTTACAATCAAGAGGTTACGGCTGAAACACAACTCCCCCAACAAACAGGCTCAGAGGCAGTACCTGCTCAGTGACAGTTCCAGGAGTGGAGGGCTGTCAGGGTAGCTACATACACAGCAGCCAGACAACACAAGCTTAAGAATACTTCCATTACCATGTTTGCTGCATATATTTGTTGTTTCATAATACAGAAACTCACTGCTGCACTTGTGGCATATGTATCTTGTGCACACACAAAAAACCTGACTTGCCACACAAAGATAGGTATTTGCATTAACTTTCATAATAAAGAACTAATAAACCAGTTAATGACAAGTGTCAACATTGAGTCTCCTTTACTTTATTTTTGTTTTGCTTATTCACTTTGTGAAAGTCAACAGCTATGAGCACTGACTCTTAATTACCTAGGTATTTCAACAGAACAAGAACCAAGACACTCCACACAGCCCCAGCCAGAACCCATGGGGCAGGAGAATACTGGTTAGTGAGGGAACACTACAGGTGCAAAGAAACAAAGTTACTTCTGTGTGAAGTTTGTCACCCAACCAGTTACCAATCTGTAAACTTTGTTAACTGGGAAAATACCAAATTTCTCTCCAAGAAGCAATAATACACTACATATATTTCTGGTAACACGCCTGAACTTTGCAGTGATCTCTTCACATTCAGGAGAGTGATCAGTCAGGGGACACAAATTAAGAAGAAATACCATCTGAACACAGAAAAAAAAAAATTCCTTTAAAATAGATTGCCTAGAGAGCTTGTGCATTCTCCACATTATGTGGACACGCAGAACCTGACTGGACCTGGTCCTGGGTAACCCGCTGCGCTGGCACTCTCTGACCAGCAGGGTTGAACTAAATGATCTCACGGGGTCCCTTCCAACCTCAGCGGTTCTGTGATTTGCCATTGAACATCTATTACAATAGGCACTCAGCTTCTTATTTGCATTATAGCAACACAGTTTAACTACCTTTGACATTGAAAAAGGCCTATGTTAACTGTGCGATAGTGTGTTAACTTTGTGTGTCACCAAACACTGCAGTAGTTTTTAAAACCATAAAAAAATTAAGAATACGTATCACTAGTCTTTATTTTCCCACTGAAGACACAGTCTATAATTACAAGTACCTTTTAAAGTAGGGCTTTAACAGTACCACACTACTGCACCACTACTGCACACCTTCCCTTTCAAAATTTCACATAATCATAGAATAACTCAAGTTGGAAGGGACCCATAAGGGTCATCAATTCCAATTTCCCGCTCTTCACAGTACTAAACTTTACCTCACAGATAAAGATTAGCATACCCTACTACACAGATACAATATACATTTAGCTCATGCCTGCGAGTGTTCATAGGATAACCTACACAGCACCACAAGACCTCTTACTGTGTGGCTGAAAAAAAAAGCCAGGTGGCCAAGGATGGACAGAGGTAAATGACCCTTAAACAAACCAGCCTTTTGCTCACCAAGACATGACTTTATAATTTATTCTTCTTCATGAAAGAGTGAGGCAAAGCAAAAAGGAGCAACACCTTCAGTCACTAACTAGTGGGCAGAGAAGCTCCATCTGGTTGCTCTCCTCCAGGCCAGCCCACAGCTGTGCAGCAGGAAGGCGCCGTGCCTCCCTGGTCGCATAGTGAACATGCACAGACACTGCAGTCATCGGCTAACCTCAGGCACACACAGCCAGTCGAGTCCTCAGAACCACTGTGAGCCAGCTTCCCAACCAGAGACCTCTCAGAGTTGTACTATGGCTGTTGTCCCTGTAGCAGGCTTGCTGCTAGGCTTTGAGTGGGATCATACTTTCCAAATGGAAAATCCTGAAATCAAACCAGAAAGCTACAGTTCACCAGGAAGTCTTATTTCAGAGAGCTGCTAAAATTTCTAGTGGAATGAAAGGGACTTCATGCTCAAAGGCCAAAATACGTCAAAGCAGCAATATTAACTCCCTTTTTCGATAACTAGGACTGGGGGAAGATATGGGATTTGCTAGGGCTTCATATCACAATGAACTGAAGATGAAGGAAAGCAGACCTGAAAAAATTACAGTACCTTCAGGGTCCATTTAACTGTAACTCAGTTCTTTTTTGGTGGACAGCTTCCCTTTATGATTCTTAGCCATTTCAGAGAAACAGCAAATAAGAAGCTGGTAGAGATGCCTGCTCAATTCCGAGTTTTATTTTCTCTATGTGTAAAGTAACAAGCATTACACAACAGCCATAATAATCACAGAATCATTTGCATTTTAAAATGATTCTTAACATCGAGTCCACCTTGCACTGCCAAATCCACCACTAAACCATTTTCATGTCATGTCCCTAAACCATGTCACATCCACACATCTTTTAAATACCTGCAGGGATGGCAACTCCACCACTTCTCTGGGCAGCCTATAATAATTGATTTTATATAGGATTTACTAATTTAACAAATGCCTTTGAGGTTTCCAGCATTAAGAAACAGCTGTTTAGCCTTATTATTGTTTTTCATCTTACAAAAACCCCCAAAACCAGGAAAAGCACAAGTGCTACGGCCACTGACCATCAGTTATAAAGCTGCAAGGTTGGGCAGATGTGCCCAGCTCTGCAGAGGGACACCCTGCCGAAGCCCAGCTGCTGGTGACAGAGTGAGGCTGCTCCCAAAGCCAGCTTCCCACCAGCCGCACAGCAGCTTCTGGAGTTCCAGTAGCTCCCAAACACTTCCTGGCTGTGGTGTGACACGAGACCCTTCCCAGACTGCTCACTCCTCTTACCCAAGAGTGAGGCTGCATTTGGTAAGGAAGCCAAGCTGCGAGAGGAGAGTATGGTCCAGATGCCTTCACCACTGGAGAGGGCAGCAGCATCTCCTGCACCATGTTCCTGACATGGCCATCGGAATCAGGAAACTCCATTGTGCACAGTTACCAGTAAGTGACAAACTCCATGCCTAAGCACAGGCATTGCATTATTTAAAAAGTGGTCTGCCTTAGAGCTTAATTTCTTGGGAAATGAAAAGCCTTTTTCCCCACTTTACAGGGCTAATAAAGAAATAACATAGAATCAAGCACTGCAGTAAACCTTTAGAACAAAAGGATTTTCCGGACACTCAAGTAGGGAAGTAATACGTTTCTGCACTTGGAATTCTATACACTGTTTGGTTTTTTTGGTTGGGCTGTGGGTTTATTTTAAAAATGGATCACGTTTAATCTCATCTTCTGAAGCCTAGCAGCAACATAGAACTACTCAAATCTGCCTCTCAATGTTACCCAAAGCTACGTCGACATTTTTCACTCATCAAAAATGCACAAAAACGCACAAAACCCCAAACCTAACACCCTCCCAAAAAAACCCAAACCCACAAAGAACCTAACTGGTCCAAATCACAGTGAAAGTAAATGGACTGATTTGTTATGAAATACATGAGGGGGATCGGAAGGTTTTGTAACTTCTTCTTGTTCTGTGCAAAGGGAAGACAAATCAGTGTTCTGCCCCAAAACATCAACTTTTGAAAGTATTCAGAAAAAGCACATGGGAAAGCACACTGGTCAGGGTGCACCAGCCCCACCACCATGGCCTGCTCAAAGGCAGCAGAGTATCAACTTCCATTCCCTCAAAGGATCTCCAAAGGCATGCTCTTCTTTGATAGACAACCCTTCTCCACAGGTCTGCACCTCTGGGCTTACCACGTTCGCCCTAACACAGGCTGCTGGCACATAAGCACCAACCAGCACTTAGACACTCACAGAACAAAGTAGTGAGTTCTCCCATTGCTCCCAACTGGTGAGGAAACCAAAACCTAGATGAAGATATGTAAATAAAAGTTTGCTGAGGGGTCCATTAAGTATTTCTGCCTCTCCAAACACTCAACCACCAGTTCGGAATTAGGAAACTATTTCCAAAAGGAAACAATAGCACTACTACTATCAAACACAAAAAGGCGGAAGAGCAGTATTGTTCACATGCATTAGATAAGTAACTGCTCACAGAAAAAGAAAACTCATCCTAGGAAGTACAGGGGGAGAAGAAAGGAAGGAATAAAGAAGAAAAGCAAAGCAAGATTGTTGTGTCTCTTCTACAAAGTCTTTCACAGGAGCTCTATCACCGTGAGAGAGAAACACAGGCCCAAACACAAATCTACAGGAAGTGCTACTTGATAAGCTCTCCCTCAGCATGGCAGCTCCATATCATGAACAGGAAACTGTGTTCTTTGTACACATCCAGTTGGCACAGGCAGACAGGCAGCAAGAACACATCTGTGCATCTCCACTCACATGCTCCAGCCCTCCACACAAACTCCATCCAAAGCCTGCTCCAGCTGCACATCTGGCCCAGCTCTACCCTTCCTCACAGCTGAGCAAGGAATGATCCTGTACCTCCAGTATTAGCTCACAGTCCCAGGAAAACAGAAACTCTTGGCATGGATTTAATGACTCTTTTCTTGCTGATCACTTATTGGCATGTTTTCAAGAAAGATAACACTGAAGCCCTAGACCCTCCTTTCCTATTTTTAAGCTGAGTCAGGTCAAATCACTAGGGTATGAACACCTGCAAGGTACCTTTAGAATGGTAGGATGGGTTGATAATGCTGCCCTATGTGCTGCACTGCACGAGCAACACAAGTATCCCATTCCACACACTGAACAAGAGAAATTAACCAGAACTTCAGACATTAACAGGCACCTTTTCCCCATGTTTCTCTTCTCCATCTACTGCTCTTCAAGTTAAGGATGTAAAAGACATGTGATTTAAGATTTCTAATATATAAGCAACTCTGAAAGCCAAAACAAATGTTTGAGAAGCAGATAGCTGCACTTCAAGAGTTGATAAGGTACACTGTGATAACTGCTACCAAACTTTATTTCAAGATACTGTTGTCTCAATAACATTAGCAGTTTAACGTATTCTGACAAACGCTAATCCAATGTTCCTCCCTCTTTAAATTTTGTCTCCTATTCATAGACATGACTGAAGTCAACCACTAGACCTCCATGCATTTTTAATCTTGGTGTTCCACCATCCATTCTAACATTTAACATACTCTGCCTTTTATCATTTGCACCAACATTTCAAGGTAAATGCATTTCAACAGAGTAGCTGTGATAGGTATTTCACAAGGTAAATAAGAGAATAGATATGCCATAACAAACACTAGATACACCTAGAGTCACGTAAATTTTAAAACTGAGAAAAGCAAGTTACTTGCAAAAAATCTTTATTTAGCATTTTTAAAAAAGCGACTTGCAAAGTAGCAATTATGCATCTTTCAGGAGGTCATCTCCTAAAACATCCAGACCACCTTCAAACAGACCATTTCTGCCTCTCCACGGCAGTGGAAATACCCTTCCCCCATTTTGCAGAGGCAAATCTTAACACATTAAAACCCTGATGTGCATGTAAGTGTGCAAACAGTTAATGAAGTTGTCGTTTTCCATATCCAGAAACCTTACTAGAGCAATTGTGGAGAAGTTATCAAACACCCCACTAAATACGCCAAACAGTATTCCCACAGAAAAAATCACTTTATGATAATGCAACACAACTGCACCTCATCCCATGGGCTAGAAAGATCTACTTGTTACATAGCTGAATAATCTGGTGTTCAAATAAGGCTTCCCACACCCCACCCACCCTCAGCCCTGGACAGAGCCATACCGACTGCACATGCTATAATTTTTATACAGAAACGGGCAAAAAATGTCCTTTGAAGCAACTTTCAATATAAAAGCAGATCTCTTGTACCCAAGAGGAGTCCACCCATGCTGTCAGCTCACAGGGCAAGTGGGGTGAAGCCATGCCCAGCAGCTCCAGCAGCTGAGCCACTGCTCAAACCCAGCTCTCCTACAGCACCACGATGCACATCACTCACCTTGCCAGCTCGGAGAGGGAAAGGCCATCATGATCAGCACAGGAAGAATCATCACTCCATCTACCATTGTAGTGCTGCAGAAAGAGAAGAGACATGAGAGCTGTGTACACTTGCACTGCTGTCTTAAAACTTAACCACCCCAAAAATCAGTGTTTAGCTATGCCTTTCATCAGTTTCTTATACAAAATGCAGAGCAACCAAGGTCGACTGGTCTCTTTTTTGCTGTCTTGTTTCCCAAGTAATTTCCTTCATTTAAAACGTTCATAAATTTACTGCAATTTCTTTATTTTTATGGGGTTTTTTTGGTCACAGAAACATCACATGCAACTACACTGCATATATGGGAGCATGCTACTATGAAAACATTAACCTTCTCAGTCCCAAGCAGGTATGTAAAATAGAAGAGACATTCTTTCAACAAGGTTTTAAAAAGGCAAATTACCGTGGTCTGAAAAAGTCTGTAAAACTGCATGTTATTTGGGCATTGAGGGGAAAACAGAAAATATCTCAGCCAAGGAACTCAGAACAACTTTAACCAGCAGAATCAATTGCTAGATGACAAGATCAAGATATATTTAAGGGAAACACCATTCTCAAAAGAGTAATTTCCCAGATTAAGCTGCTTTTCCAAGGGTTTTCCTTTCAGCAGCCCAGCTTCATGCTCCTGCTGTTGAAAACAGGTAACTACATCTTGCATGAAAACAGGGAGCTTCCAGAGCACATATGCAGAAGAACATGCTGCCTCTAAAACAGTAAATAAAGGAGTGAATTATCCTGTGCATTTCAGATCTTTTCCAGGATACTTTGTCTTTACAGGAAAAGAGAATTTTCAGGGTTTTTTTTTATGGTGAAGTAAGAATTATTTAATAGGCTTCTGAAAGAAGATTGTAAGAGTTTCTTAAACTCTGCATTTAACTGATCACCAATATAAAGGAATAGAGATTAACTACAATAACCTTTACTGGGATTTAACCCAACAAGCAGGGCTGGATGACTCAGAAGGGCTTGTCAGTCCTGTGCTACTTTGTTCCTATCAAGACTCTTTGGATAATCACATGCCATAATATTTCAGTTGAAAGCAGCAAAGTGATTCTCCTTGACCAAGTCACTGAGCCATTACCATTCTTCTTACATGTAAGTATTTGTCTTCATTTTTCAGATTTAATTTTACTGAAGCAGATGAAACTTAAATTTTATATTGCCATTTTTCTTTCAGATATCTTCTGTTGCTTCCTTTTCAGATCATTAGGAGACTGCTTAAGTGCTCGATGATGAAAGCCAAGCCATTTACTATATTTGTTTCCTGACATAGATTTGTTTTGCAGAATATGAGAAACATTTCGGTAATTGCTTCACCATCACTTAAAATGATCAAAAATTTCTGAACGTAAGTACTCAACTTCTGTCCTTAGAGAAGGGATGAGGCAGCGCTCACCACAACCTCCAGGATTTTCAAATATCCATTCACCAAGTGACTTTGCCTTCCTCATTCTTGATGCACATCAATGCATTCTTAACACATGCCAATATTTAGCCTTCAACAGTTATGCTGGAAACATGATGAAGTTACACAAAGCATGATCACTGAGCCATCCAGTGCAAAAAGTCTAAACAGCTCAGAGGGGTCTGTTGCTCCCAAAGGGGGATGGCTGCAGGTCACGAGAACGATGCTGTCCTTCCTCCTCAGCCCCTACGTGTGCTTCCTGGGGCTGAACAGCTTACACCAGCATTTTCCTCAGCATTACACCAGGTAAACTCTCTGCAAGTCTAGACAAAGGTGGCTCATGAGACATGCCCTCTTTCTTTCAACACATCAATGGTTCAAAGAGCAGAGGCAGAACACTTTGATTTTAATGATGCCAGCCCGCAGCCGCAGCAGAGCTGGGCAAGCCAGCTGCCCTGGAGGCTGCTGGGCAGAGGGGAGTGCATGGCAAGCCTGGCAGGAACTGGCAGCCAGTCTACCTGGAGAGCCCTTCAAACAGGAGGGACACTGAGCACAAGGGAAATAGCTTTAAAAGAGAGAAAAAATGACTTTAACAACAGAGCAAGTTAAGAGTTAAACAGCAGCATGCGGCTCGCACACAGAGCGGTTGCCAGGGTTTTTTTTTTACAGATTCATGGCTGCATCCTCTATGCTCAATTAAAAAGCAACAGGAGTTGTTATCTGCTGGTGGGGAGCCATCATACCACCTCCAACACTGCAGGTCAGCTCAGAGACCCACACACACTGCAGCCTCCCCTCTAACCGGGTCCCTCCCTCCTCCCAGCACCCACCATGCTCAAGTCCCCCTGCCACCCTGGCCCCTTTTTCAACCCCCTTCTTCCTGCCAAACGTGGCTGAAGCCAGGAACGACCTGCAATGAGTTCAGTTCTGTTCTGTCAGGAAAGGAGGCTGAACACAAGAAACATGAGCTGGCTGGAGTGCAGGAATTTAAGATACAGGAAGCGGACAACAGCATGGAAACCAGGAAAACACTACAAGTTGCAAGTTCCTATTTGTTTTCTTTTCCATTTATTTCTATTCCCTAAAAGATATTTTTATATCTATTCACAAACCCCTGCCCTGTATTTTTCATGGGAAGGAGGAGGAAGCAAATCCAACCTGCATTCCCCTAAAGAGACAACCTTCCACAGCTACAATGGAGAGTTGCAACACTCAGGTTGATAAAATGAGCTCCCCATCCTCTGATTCCACACGTCCCACATCCAAATCAGCATGGGTCGAGACAAACTGCAGTTCAGCAAATACGAGGGATTTTTACCAGTCCTCCCCAAAGTGATCAAATAAGGGAAAAAGCCACAAAACCACAGTAAAAATCATTCTTAATCCCTCATCCACAACACTCTTCAGAATTCCTCTTCAACCAAACCCAACTATGACTTCACTGAGTAACACACCTGAAATTACACCACTTTTTTTGTTAAATGTATTTAAGTGCCCAACAGAAGAAAGGCTGTTATCCTTCCCCTGCTCCACAGCTGCAGGGGAGCTGCACACCCTGAAGAGGGGAAGCCACCTGCGGTGACCTGGCAGGCAAGTGCCAGCAGGAGCTGAGTCAGGGGCTGGATCCTGGTCCTGCGGGTCAGGAACAGCTTGCCCAGTGCCTGCATAAAGTCCTGCCAAAGGACCCCACACTCAGCCCTGCATTAGCAAGCAAGTACTTGAATAGACTTTCTCCATTATAAATGCAAGCAACAACAAAATCAGACTATTATCAGGCATTATGCATTTCACAGCATGCACAGGGCTCTCAAACAAAGACGCCAAATACTAAAAATTTAAACCCTGCTTCTGTGAAACTTTGTTCCTGTAGACACTAATTTTCCCCAAAGCCTCAAAGAATATTTTGCCTCCTTTTGCTCAGAAGTGCTGCGCGTACTTACAGCAGCCTATAAAAAACCCATCCCGCATATACTTATCGCCAATTGAAATCCTGTGCCATATATGTGAGGATTCTGTACAGCTCTGTGGCTTCTGGCAAGCTGCTCATGCAGCCCTCAGCAGGACACAGCCCAGTTACACCACCTCTGCTGGGTCTGCAGACACTGGGAGACTAAAGGAGAGGGAGCCTCTACCCTCTGCAAAATACTGATTTTCCCCTTCAATTCCACTCTAAAAATTAAAAGCTATAAATAAAATTCTTCACTACATCAAAGGCATGTCAAGTCCTTAACCCCTGCTTTAAGACAAGGGAACATTTCAAGTGGCATCAGGCAAGGCCTGCTCTGAGACCAAGCCGTTACCCAGTGCCAGCCGACACTCTGCTTGGACAGTTGAAATCCTGCCAGGATCTTGGGAGAGGTGTCACCATCCCTTGCTGGCTGCCATTTTGCTCAGGGTATGCTGTATCTGCCGCACGCCTGTTAAATCACCAGTTAAAATAAGCCTGGAAGCATGCAGATTGCAAGGGAGCCGTGGGATGCAAGCTGGGAAGGTCCTCTCCCGGGATCCCACTGGGCACCAGCCCTGCTCAGAGCCACCACAGATGCCAAGAAGGGAATGGAGCTGTGGTGTCCTGCGGCTCTCAGAGGTTTCTGTTTTTCACACTCATCTGCATTTCCCTTTCAGGTTACCCCAGATGCAAACTGCAGACACAGCAGAGGATCAGTTTAAAGCTCCTGATTCCATTGCTTTAAAAAAAAATGACTTTCACAAAAATCAAAACAAAAACAATAAAAACAACCCCCCACATCCCCACCAAAACATAAAAACAATAACACATATGTATGAACCAAAATTTGGCTCTACTGACACAAGCAAGCACATCTCTTCCACTTACTACTTATTTAGAAAGAAAATACATGAACAAAACATTCTTTTATAAAACTCCATAGCAAGTTACTATGAATCTAGAGATACATAAGACATCCAGTTACTGTCTGGTGTTTGAATTCATGAGAACGTTTTCTAAAGGGGAAGATTGGGATTTAATCCAGAAAGAGAAAGAGGAACTAGAAAGCAACCAGCAAAAACGCACAAAACTGATTTTCCTTTCTAGACATACCAATCTTCACAGCCATCTACCCATGACTCCTCAGCACATCCTGCAGCCCTCTCAGCTGCAGAAGCCACCACAGGGCATTCCCACCACCAACACCTGGGTCAAACCTATCAGGGCTATGCTGCAGAGCTGGAGGCAGGAAGCAGCGACTGTGTACACCTATGTATAGTGAAAAGAAGGTAATTTGGTTTTAACTTTTTCCTACAGAAGCAAATAAGAAAACCTGAAACTTGCTGTAGGTCACAGTGGAAAAGTCTCTTTTAAAGCAGCAGCTAACAGATTTTCAAACTCTTCTGTGAAGCTCAGGCAACAAGGTGAACCTAGCTCCAGAGCAGGCACCTCATACCTACTCTCAAGTCAGCTCTGGGCTCCGAAGAAGCAATCACTTAAAGTTTTCAGAATCCTAAATGAAGAATGAAAAGTGTATCATATGGTAGATAGAATACTTGGTTAGCATACCCAACTTAACATACAGATATGCAACTGATTTTTTTGATAACTGCTGTAATTCTTGCTGTTTGCATTAATAAAGTCCCAATTCACTTAAAAAGTCCATCCTGAAAGCCACAATACCTTTTGTACTTTCACAGCAAATGGAAATCACTTTCTCTTTTCTTCCTAAGATAACTATTTGTCTCCTGCCAAATCACTCCTTTACAGCCTGACAGCAACATGGGGGTGAGGGAGACCTCAGATCCAGAGCTGGGACTCTTGCGATCACTGCCACAACAAGCCGCAGGGGAGAGCAGAACCAGGAGCTAAGATGACATGAAACACCCCACCAACAGCAGCATAGACTGTGGAGAAAGGGTGTTTAGTCTCCAATGCCACCACACAGATACAGAGCAAAGACCACGCCAGACAAAAGAACAACTCCAATTAGTGAAGAAATTAAAGATTACAATTCATCTCAATATGACAAAGACATGGGAACATGAACCATTAGAGGCGTTCAGACTTTTCTGATGAGATCAGAGGCACCCACACTATCACTGACAGTCCCAGTGGCTCCCTGCCAAGAGCCCAAGGGCTGTACATATTTTGCATGTACCTCACCAGATTTGTATCAAAAGAAAACATCCATAATGCTAGATTGTAATTCTACCATCCACACAATAGCCACACACAAGCTAAATTCATCAACAGCTGTGTCTTTAGAAGGAAAGCCATACATTCAAAAGCAATAATTCACTGCTTGCTTTTTTCTTCTTTTTTTAATTGAAACTCACACAAGCTAACTAACAACCTCAGAACAGCCCACACAAAGGCATTCCTAACGTCAGAGAATGGCAACCCTGCGTATTCTTTCTGAAAGTCTAAACTTTGTTGCCAGAATTCAGCAAGATGGAAGCCAGCCACAAACTGCATTTGGCATCCACCTGCAAGCGCACAAGGCACACATCAATACGCTTCAGCTCAAGAAAATCTGCAAAAGATTGCCACCTTGAAAGGCTGAATGTCTTGGATTCAAATAACAGAGTGAAGTGTGCAAGACACTGGTTCTCCTACACACTTATTCAAAGCAAGTATCACGACACTGCTGAATAAAAATAAAACCACCAGGAGGAAAACAATCCACACAATGTAAAATATCACACAAGTTACTTTTTATGAAGTTAATAGCTCTGAATATGCCCATGAAGAGCCACTCCTTAGGTTCTTAAAAGAAAATGAAAGAGGTAACAAAGAACAAGTGCCACTTACAGAAACAAAATCCTGTTTGATCTCCCTCCTGGCATATGCCAGTACAAATCCATTTATTGCCTATGCTGTCACCCAAAGGTTCCAGCTGACGCACCAACTGCAGAAGTGCCATAGCATGGGATCACAAATAATAAACATTCACAATGTCAGGGTGGGGGGGACATACACATGACAACACAGAGCGACAACACAACCACTTACCCAAGAGAGAGAAAAACACCTTACCTAGGCAAAGAAGTGAACCCAGTGCAGCACCAGCCCCTTCCCAAGTGGGGTGGGGAGGCATGGGTCACACACACAGAGGTCCTCCTTTAATGGGGAGAAGGCAGAGATCCCTGGTGCTCACAACAAGGCAATTCCCAGGGAACAAGCCAAGCAGCTGAAGGCCCAGTATTCAACAAGAAGCACAGAACAGACCAAAAATAATGCTAGCTTCCCCATGTGGGTCAGCTGGTAAGCAGGGGGACTCACAACCTTGTATGTGAGCTGAGGACAGCTATATGAAGTTCAAGGAGGCTAAGCGCTGGGTCCTGCACAACCCCATGCCATGCTACAGGCCTGGGGAAGAGTGGCTGGAAAGCTGCAGGATGGAAAAGGACCTGGGGGTGTTGGTTGACAGATGCTGATTATGATCCAGCTTGTGTCCAGGCAGCCAAGAACATCCTGGCTTGTATCAGCAATAGTACAGCCAGCAGGACCAGGGCAGTCATAGGCCCCTTGTACTGGGTACTGCTGAGGCCACACCTTAAATCCTGTCTTTGGTTTTGGGCCTCTCACTCTAAGACAGACATTGAGGTCCTGAAGCATGTACAGAGAAGGGCAACAAAGCAGGTGAAGTGTCTGGAGCACAAGTCTCATGAGGAGCAACTGAGGGAACTGGGGTTGTTCAGCCTGGAAAAGAAAAGGAGGCTCAGGGGAGACCTTATTGCTCTCTACAACTGCCTGAAAGGAGATTGTAGTGAGGTTGGGGTCTGTCTGTTCTCCCAAGTGAAACAGCCTCAAGTTAAGGTTTCAATTCCTTACCCAAAAAAATTAGTTGTTCAGCACTGGAGCAGGCTGCCCAGGGTGGAGTCACTATCATTGAAGGGTTTTAAAAACATACAGATATGGCGCTTAGAAACACTGTTTAGTGGTGGGCTTGGCAGTGGTGGGTTAGCAGTTGAAGTTGATGATCCTAAATTGCCTAAACAATTCTATGATTCTATGTGGGCAGCAGAACCTGTGTGGCTGAAGGAGACAGAAGTGGCTTGTGAGGAAGTCCAAATATGAAGATTTGGGTTCTGTGTAGGTATTGCCTCAATACAGGTGTCTTACGCAACCCAATACTGGATGGCTTACTCAAACAATGAAGTAAGCACAGACATTTTTAAATTGATTTAAAACCCTCAATATATACTGCAAGTTCCTGGTGCCTTTGAAGACACATGCATGTCTTTCCATATCGTTTACTGCCTTGCAGGGTAAATAAATTCACCAGGAGGCAGCTATCAAGGATTAACACTGCACCATGGAATAGCTTTCCTCTGCAGAGCCTGACAGAAGCGTAACTTAAACATGCTCATGTTCATATGGTTCATTAATTATGTCATCGCTATGAGCATCTTGGAAGTTAGGTATGGAATTCCAAATGTGCAAATAACCAGGTACACATGGTTTCATTTATACGGGCAAATTAACAGACATTAAATTGCAAGCAGTACCATGAGACAGTCAAGCAAAGAGTCAAGCATGCAGTAGCTTCATCTGAAGATACATTTGCCCGAGGCATTGAGTAGGTATCAGTTCAAGACATTGTTAGATATACATGAATTATTGTGGCTTCTCACATATTTCAAACATAAACAAAGATGTTATTATACTACCTATGTCTTACTGCTACACAGGTATTATTACTACATGGCACACAGACAGTTCCTACCAGAGGGCAACACTGCATTCTGTAATTGCCATGAAAGAGGCCCCACTGCACAGCTGCAGTTTCTTGGACTTTCAGTTGTAGACAGCCTTAGGTAGCACTCACTTTGCTAAGGCCATTCCAAGTGTCCAAACTGGAGACAATTTCCATTAATATCTGGCAACTTAATCTGTGTGGGGCCTTGGGCATAAGAGGCAAGCAAAATGTCCTTTCAAATCCTGCTGCAAAACACACTACTTTTCTGATATAGCTGTTCAGAAGCCAGAATCTGCTGTCAGATCTCAGCACAGAACTTCCACTGAAGGTATAAACTCTCTCTAAACAGTAAACCAGAGGTGAATAAGACCCAACACAAATATTTTCAACTGACAGATTCTCAGAAATCACCTGTAAAAGATGTTTCTGTGTTCTTCAGAAAGTCACCACACAAACCCAAAATGAGAACAGTAACAGCTACTTATTTTCACTTACTCAAAGTCTGCCTCTTTGAGACTTGGCCTGCTTTCATCCAGCTAGCAGTATGTTATTATTAAAGATTTTATCTGTGCAGTATGTGACGAAGGAGCACAGGGAAGAACACACTTTCACAGCTTGAAGGTGTTTCAGAACTGCCTGTTAAACACTGTTTCTATCCTGTCCTGGGCGTGTTTGTCTTGAAAGGAAAACAAGAAGTATGGGCAGAAACACTGAGCCTAGATCATAGCTGCATAGAAAAGGCATATAGTCAGACAGAGGATCAGAGTAAGGTTTTATTAGGATATTGTTTCACAACCAGTCTGGACCAGTCTAAGACACAGGGAGTGCCAAAACTGGTCATCCAATCATGTCCTCAGCTCCCTGCCATCACACTAGGCAGGCTCCCATCCCTCCACTTCGCTGCAGTGATTTCAAGGCCATGGGATAAACCAGATGAGGCCACTGATCAGACCACACGCTGTTTAGTCTTCACTGTGACTAAACATGTGAGGCTCAGCCCAGCAGTGCAATGGTGACAGTGCTAGCAGAGGAGAGGTAGGAGGAACACAACTCCTCTCAAATATGGGCATCCCTTCAGTGGCAGCAAAATCAGAGGTTGATAAAACATATACACCCCATAACCCCAAACCCAACCAATGAATGATACTGAAAACACACCTTCAGTTAAGACACACAGCAGGGTCTTAACTGCCCCCTAGCCCTTCAATTTAAACATTTTTTAAAAGCAAAATCCTAACTACCTGCCAAGTAAAGGAATATTTTCATCAGAACATTCCTCTAGGGTTTTTTTGGGGTTTAGTCTAAAACAAAGCTCCCAATTTTTTTTACTCACTTTCACTCTCCTTTTGCCAAGCAATTGTCAGCTCCCCCTCCTAACACAGGCTCAGTTCAGCACAGCACCCTCCTAGCAGACTCCTCCTTGCCTGTTCATGAGAGCCCTGAAGGGAAAACTGCTGGTATATCCCCAAATAATACCTTGCTCCTGAAAACCTGAACACCCCCAGTCAACCCTGGGAAAGTTTCAGAAGGAGGCCTGGGAGACAGGATGACAGAAGATCTCTCTGCCCTGCAGTCCTACCAGATGGTCAAATACCTTACATCATCACTTTGGACTGACACCAACTATTAAAACCGCTGCACTTATGTCAAGCCCTGCAGACGTCCAAGGTTATGTCACAGTTTGTGTACACTACCAAGACAGTGAACATGACCCTGTCCTACAGTTTAACTCTTCCAGAGACTTGCATTACAACCTTAACAAAAACCTGGAGACAGCTGAAATTGGGACCTAAGTGAGATCAATGACTATTAATCTAAGATCAGGATTTTATAAGCTTTCCATTAATCATTTATATATTACACAGATTGCCTGTTAAAACTTTCTTGCAGAATATTTCATAAACATTTCAGTTGTGTGGGCTGAAAACTAATATTTAGATTCAGTATCAATAAAAATCCTATTTTTTCCCCCTCAAAAAAAAGTTAATTTTTTTTTCAATTCTGTTCTCTTTTGCTTTTATGCAGATTTTAAATGCACATTTCTTTGCCTTAGGTTGGTTTTGTGGGTTTGGTTCTTCTTGTAGTAGAGAAGCTAGGGTCTGATTATATTATGTGAATAGCATTTAAAGACCATCTGGAAAGCCCTGCTGGAAGATAAGAAATGTAGTCTGGTTGCTACAAATGTATTAATTAAGCAGTGTCTCATTACAGTCTAGTTCTGTTGTCACACATGCAGGGACCCTAAGAGGTGCAAATGTTTCTTTTGTTTTCAGCCTCTAATGTTATCAGGCCAAATCAGTCAGAGCCAAACTCAGTGAGTTGATGGAGCTGCTGGAAGCTCTTTCACTGCCACAGGACTTGTCACCCTTATCTCTGTCAGTATTCCACCACCAGCAAGGACCCTCATTTGCACATCTCTAATCCCAGTGGGATTTTGCCTGCCTAGGTAAATCCGAGCCTCAGCAATTATTTTCACATGGCTGTGACGACAAGAATACTTACATTCAGCCCCTTAGCCCAAGCACCCTAATGAGAATGCAAGTTGTCCATTCCATTGGCAGAATGTAAGTGCAGCCTGATGCAGCAAACACACAGCCTTTTGCTAAAATAAACCCACCAAATCTATACAAATGAGAAGGACGGGAGAGCAGAACGTGCAGAGCCACAACAGTACACAGTTGCTGGGTAGAGAGAGCTGCTGTGTCAGAACTGCTGGAACAGCCCTACGACGAGTGCCCTTGCATGTCACCATGGTGAGGGGCACAGAGGAGAGAGGGGACTCCAGGACAGCCAGGCTTTACACCCCCAACTTGCTGCTCGTGGATTACACTGGGATTAGAACAGCATTCTTCAGGAGTGATGGGCTTCTACAAAGTAGAAAAGGTTAAGGGATCTGAAAAAAATCAGGTATTTGTACTGTGTACCACTTAAAGCTCCACTGTTCCCAAACACCAGTGAGCCAAGGAAGCCAAATACAAATTAACAAAATATTTTTAGAACAATCAGACTGAGAACAGAAGTTCCTAACACTCCACAGGCACGTGTCGCTGAACAGCCTTTCATCTCATCAGATTCTTTCATTAAACTGTTACTTTGGAATCCAAAGAGTTGAACGCAATTAGCAATCCAGAGAAGAAGGAAACACCCTGCTGCACAAGAAAGTAAAATTCCTCAGAGATTATATTACACCACCTCAGAATTTTAACAATACTGTTCTACAATTTGGTCTTGCCTGTTTGGACAGGCTGGAGATGTATTATTCTGTTCTTAAATACAAAGTACAGACAAAACCAAGTTGTATTACAGGCCTGGTGGTCTACAACCTTTCTTTTTCTGCTGACATCATGCAAGTTAGACAGTACCGTGCAGAGACATACAGAACCTTAAAACATAACCTCAGTCATCTCTTTACAACAAATGTAACCCAAAACTGATTTTAAGGAGCTAGTATGATAAAGGGCTGTTGGTTTTCTTTGCATCCTAGAACTCTCCCATATTTGTCCACCCCCTCACCCCACCCTGCAACACCAACCTCAAGTTACCTCTGCTGCTGTTCACTTCACGGCTTTACTCTGTTTCACCCTCCACCACAATCCTTTCCCATTGCTCTGCTCCAGCTCCCTTAAGGCATCCTTGCAAACTGTTCTCACCTGAGGCTTCATAAGGCTCCATAACCTCCACCACAGGTCCCTGCTCTGCTCACATTTTACCTGTGGCAACCCCACCTGTCAACACTAATCCAGCTAACATTCAGACCTGTATGCTAAAACGGCTTGAGATCTTTCTTTCCAAATCACTCTGCACTGACATTGGCTTAGTTGCTGTTTTAGCTGTGTCTGTCTTGATCTCACAGGCAAACATCTGTGCCACTCCTGGTAACAGAATTACCCTTTCACAGTCACAACTGACATTCATCATTGCCACCCTACACAACCCTCAGCTTAATAATCGGGCATATTGTCACCTCTCCCTACATCAAATTTATTCCAAATATATACAATTCTGACACTTCCTTCCAGAGCTGTTAAGTGTTCGCTTTCCACCTATTTAGCTGTAAGCTTTCTAATTCACACATCTTACATAGCCTTGCCAAACCTGACCGCACTCATGTATCTTCAGAGAACTGTTCCATATATTTACCCAGACTTCTGTTTTAATTGGTGTTACAGATGCCAGAAGCAATCGATCAAATTACTATTTAACAGCTAAATTACTGTGGCTGACCTCTTGCATACTCCTAGCTGCAAACATGAAGGAAAACACAACCCAAATTCTCTTTACAGACAAATCTAGCTTTGGATCTCTGAATGAAGAGCCATCTAAGAGCAACTCATCTATGATCATGTAGAAACGAAGCTATACTCTTCATTAAAGTGAGCTTATGACACATATCCACTGGTGATTTCCAAGGTTCTTCATCTCCACACGGAGGATTCAGCCATGATCATTAACAGAACAGGCTGAAGACAATTAAGTCAAAAATAACCCTCACCAACTGCTTCTGAAGGAAGTGCCCAAACATGCTTTGGGTCAACAGCCCTCCTCACTAATGGGAAGTGATGGAGTAAGAGACTGTTCTGAATAGGATACAAGATAGCACTTGTTTCTGCAGAGCAAGTGACCACACCACTTTCTTTTCAGCATCAGGAAATACCTGGCATAAAGCCAAATGAATAAGATGGAGAAAGCACAAGTTAAAGGAGTAAATATACTTCCCTGAAAGTATCCCCTGGATAGTTATTGTCATGAACCTGCCAGCACAGACAGTAATAATGATTAAAAGGTCCAACAGTCAGTATGAAAAGATATCCAGGTCATTGCTTAGTGGAAATGGAAAGCTAGATCAGTCAGAAAGGCCAGATCTACCTCCACAGGAATCTGTCAAGTTTTCATCTATTTCCTGGCCACAAGACAGGCTCTTCCAAGTTTCATGCTGCAAAACTTTCCACTCTAACAGCAACAAAACACAACCTCAGGTTCTCACCAGTGTGGATCTAATTCCAAGTGCTCTGAAGTTATCAGGAACACCGTTGTAGAGATAACGCCATGTCTGCCTACAAGCATTCAGTTAGGTGAGAAATCATCTTAGCTTCAGCTGGACTAGACGCTAGGGAAACCACAATAAAGTGGACTGAGGCATCCAAAATTATTCTCAGAAAATAGGCCAGACCAGGCATGAAAACATCTGGGCTTGGCTTGAATCATGAACCACATGAGCCAGACACCCCACTGCTGCCTCCGGGCAGCAGAGCGAAGGAATGCAGAGCAGCACAAAGGTAGGCAGCAGGACTCTCCTACACCCAGATTTTCTTTCCCCATCTTCTTCCAGCAAACATGTACAACAGCACATTTATTCTGAAGTTCTCCCTACAGCCCACTCCTGTAGGATTTCTAAGGATGGTGCTTCTGGGACATCAAGCAATGCTTATAAAACCACAGCTGATCAGACAGCCAGCTCCAGGCATGTACTTCTACCTCTGTGGTAAACAACAAGGCAAAAAGGGTTAAAGCATTACAATCCTAGCCTACGTTAACATGCATGTCTAACTGGCTGAGACCATACATGCATGCTCCAAGTATCTCTTACTATGTAACACCAAAACACACCAGGTCCCTCCCACCCGCCAAAAACACAAAGCCAAGCCTTTGTTTCGATAAATTACGCAAATTGTGACATAGACAAGTTTATCAAAGATAAAAGCAGCAAACAGACAAGACTTCAGATACCACAACCTGCAACAGCTTGGCTCCCCTGTAAATAAGATGAGTCTGTGTCAGCATTATTAACTTTGAGTTTTATAGTATTAAGGCAAGTGAACTGATCATTTACACAAACTGCTCACAGAAATCGAAAAACCCTGAAGGACAACTATGCCACAATGGAAGGGATAAGCAATGGGAGAAGGAGGGCACTGACCAGAAATTGCTATTTCCTAGACTTGAAAATGAAAATAAAAAAAAATAATTATTAAGAAAGAAATAAGCAGAACTGCGTCAGCCATTTTAAAAATAAACTGCTCAAACATTTTAGGAATAAGCATGACAGGAGGAACAGGTCAGGAAGAGACACAGAACACAGCACATTTATATATTTAATACAATGTAACATGGAAAACAGATTATTATGCATAGAACCTATAGGCTAGTACAGGAAATTGCATTCCTGGCCACTACATATACTTCTAACAAGCATTTCAGCAGTTTTGATTTATCCTGGTCCCTTTACTGGAAGCTGCCACTACCGCATGTGGCTCAAAGCTGTCCAGAAGAGGCCAAGACTTTTATACCTATGTTTTGGAATGGAGTGCCATCTGGTATACACCAGAAACAGAGCTTGCAGCTTAGCTTCCTACAGAAAGAATCGAGCACATGCACACTCAAACCATTCTGGCAATCAGTGGAGCTCTTCAGAGGGATAAGCTTCTAAAGCCACACTGGTGCTCCAAGACAAAACTCTGAAGAGCCCTCTGCCCCTCAAAAGAGGTGTCACTGCCATCCAATTGCCCCAGCCTTGTGCCACCACCCAACATCCACAGTCAGCTACTGAAGGTGAGCAAGTAGGACTCTAAGATGCCGGGGAAGGGGAGGGGGGAGAAGAAAGGGGGCTAAGTATTAACTTTTAACTGGAGGAAAACAAAAAGGGGGGAGGGCTTTGCAGACCAAGCAAAACCCCACTGCTATCCAAGGAAGCTAGTGTTTTACTTTAATACTTCCCAGTCTCTGCAGCTGTCTCCTCTCACAGTTGGCACTGATCACCACCAATCTGGGACTTACTGCCAGTGAAGAGGCATTGTTTTACTGGCTACTTAGGCAGTGAGTGCATCATTAATGGAAGTTTTATCTCCCCATTTTTCCTGTCAGTACAGAACCAGCCAGTCTGACTCTGTTAACATTAAGAATGCTTATTTTTCCCCTACTCACTATCTCCAAGCCAAAACAACATCTGGAACTTTAGCCTACCATACAGAGAAGAGAGACAGATTAAAAGTGGAAAAAGCTACACACCAGCTTCCAGAGCTTTATATGTTGCTCTTATCCGTATTTCCCACACATACCTTCCGAAACAGCTCTGCTGGTAGAAAAAAACGAGTCACTCAGACTCTCAACACAATGTAAAAGCCTTTCCATTTCAAAAACATCTCAAAATGATTATCAGAAAAATAACAGGAACAAAACTGATATGAAAGTTTAGAGTAAGAATTGACCAATGCTCTTTAAACAAAACAAAGGTGACATACCGGTGACCTAGAAAAGGAAATTAAAGAAATATTACTGGTGTGTGTTACTTGTTAAAGTAATGGAAAAACAACCTGGCGCCATTTCAGCATACATAAATGTCCCACTTTAACAGACAGCTGTCTCCAGTATCATTTAAGTATGCTTTTTGCTTAGATCATGTTCAATGAATCATGAAAATCAATACAGAGAAAAACATAAAACCATGCTGTAGACAGGCACAGAGATCGAGCAAGTACCAACTAGCACCAGCCTTTTCTGGAGAAAGACATGCCAAATAAACACAGACTAGTTTTTCCAACAACATTTCTTTAACTCTTAGTAGTTAATTAACAAAAGTCACGACTACTGGTTATTTTCTAACCAGCTATCACACTGAGGAGAATTACAAACGTAAGGCTTACCTCCAAAGAAACACTCTCCCACTTGTTTGCCTGCCTTCTCCCCCCAAGAGACGGCACACCTAGTCTCAGCAAAGACCTGGCTTCCAGCCCAGCACTCAGCTCCCCACCACGGTGAGCATGCAGCATAACCGGGCGCTCCGGGAAAACGGAGCCTGGCGATCGTGGCAGGGATGTTTTCCACCCACTGCTCACCAGCAGCACACACCAACTGAGGCCAGGACTGACTGAGCATTGTGCTGCCTGCAGTTGGTCCAGCACTGTGGGCCTGCTGCAAAACCCACCCTTAGTCCTCACAGCAGCAGGTGTATCAAGCCAGCACTGCCTCCCATCCTCCCCACGATGCTGCTGTGTGCAAAGCAACGAATGCTATCACAGAAGGAATTTTCTTTCCTGTAGCGTACAGACCCCCCGAACAAATTATACAGTTCATAGTCCTGGGCCACAGAAAGCTGCCCTGCTGATGAAGTGCTGCGAAACGCTATTTTTTTCAGCTGACAATCACATAAAATGAATTTGAATGACCAAAGCAGAATAAAACGTATGTTTTCAGGAACAAACAAAATGTGTCACAGGTTTCTAGATCTAGCAGCAGGGTTTTAACATAACACAGACTGGAAACCAATTAAAATAGTTCCTCCTAAACAGAATCCATCATGTTGCAAGTGGAAGGACAGAGTGCCAACCACTACATTGTACAACCATTTTAACTAAGTCTTACAGCAATGACGATTGGCCTCAAATAGACATCTCATGCCAACTTTGGGGAAGCAACAACAGCATACGCTCAAATGGTAACTTGCTACTGAATACATACAAAAAAAAAAAAATCTCTATGAAACACTTCAGAAATTACTAATGTTTTAGCAGAGTTTTCCTTTGCACCCAGCTCTTGCCTATATCCAAGGCACCTAGTAACTTTCTAGCTATTTCCTTTCTGAATAGAAGGATTAACTAGAAGCAATAACACTCAGAAGGACTGTCATAGCAGTAGCCTCCCCACACCCTCAGACTCACTAACAGCAAGCTGTGCCATCACCTAGTGCCCCCTGCCACTACAGATCTCCAAATCCACACTGCAGACAGCCTGGCACTCCAAATAATGCTAAGCACAGGAGAGCAAACAAGCGAATCAGAGCCAAATAAATTAATGCTTTATCAGTGCTTTAAATAAATCATTTTTTCTATGTCAGCTGGCTGAACAAACACAGAAATTACTAAAACAACTCCAAAACTCCCAGAATTGATTGAATAATATGAACTTGGCAATTTGAGTTCATAAAAAAAAAAAAAAAAAGAAAAAAAAGCCATCCCTACTGATTCATGCAACAGTCAGTTGCCTTCTCTGGGTGTATCATTCACTGTGGACATGGAGAAGATTGCATTTGTCTGTACAACTGCACTGTAGTTCAAGCTTTGGGCTTGAACTAACTGTTGCCTGATGGAAGGGAATTCCTTCTTGTCCTACTTGCAATTTTTACAAAGGATCATCTAAGATTCCTCATGGATTCCCAGAGCAGAGACAATTGAGACCAGGACTGGCAGAGCTTGCAACTAGCAAACCAGTGAACTGCTACTGCAGGAAGTTCCTTGCTGGTCAGGTTTGGTTTTTTATGAAGAACCACTTATACAAAGTATCTCTGCCTAGAATTTTCCTGAACAAGAGCAATGCAGTATTTTCTTAATATCTAGTTCATGACAACGCATTAAACTGCAATTTAGCTACCTACAAAAGTTACATGGCACTTAACTAAGCCAATTAGCTAAGAAAAGCACTTTGATTTCTCCTCTTATGTTCCCTGACTAACACCATGACCATTTTCACTCACTCCAAGTCCTTCAAGACGATCACTTTCACTCCATATTCTGGAACCTCCCCTATCCTTCACCTTCCCCCACTTGCCTTCCAGCTCACGGACTCTCCCTTTGGCCACCTTCCCTTTCAGCTATCTTCTGCTCTAGAGCTTCAACAAACACTAAATAGCAGGTAATCTTCAATCTTGCAAGTCTTTACAATTCTTACAAAAGGATTAGATTGAACCTGAGCTAATATCAGAGACAAAAGGTAAAAAAGGCAGTAACGAATGGTGCCTGAAATATTTTCTCCTTCAACCACACAGCCAACAGGAATGTGGAGCCTAGGGTCAATCTCATCCCTGGCACCTCAGCAGCAGAAGGCTAAGAAGAGAGCGGAAATTCACTGCCTCTGCCACCCTCACACCTTTTTTTTTTTTTTTATGTAGCTTTCATAACTGAATGCAGTGCTTGATCTCAAAATACTTTTCTCCCTTTTTTCCCTATCAACTCTGAAGGGTGCAGCCAGGGTGCCAACCAGCTGTGATATTTTGCAATGACATTCAATGTTCAACACAGCAGCTGGGGTTTGGTGAAGATAAGTGTTGCTGGACACAACACTGATCCACAGATATAAAAATCATGCTCTAAGGCAGATAATACTAATGAGACTTCTTACCTGCAGCTGTTTAGAAGGCCATGGATTTCTGGACCTGCAACTGTACATTACCTTCCAGTTCTCAAGCATTAATTAAACTATACATACCTCACTGTTACAGTTCATCTATTTTCTTCCTTTAAAGTCCTTCAACTCTTACACCTATGTATGACCAATCTCATACTAGCACCACATGTAAGACAGAGAGCCTAAGGCACGTCTTGCCTACAAACTCCTGGGAACATGAATTCTTGCAAAGGCTTTGCCTGATGGTCTGTATTTGACCATATCAAGTGCAGCCTGAGCTGGAGAGGAAAGGGTAAGAGATGTCTGAATGGCTGTTATCGCCTGTGCTAAAGCCTGTGCTGCCATTGAACCTTGACACAGGCACTAGCAGCAGCGCCAGCTCAGTGCAGGCAGACTGAGCCATGGTACAGAGCCCAGAAGCTCTGTGGTTCCCACAAGCAGGACTGCAAAGAAATCAAAAGGCTCAAAATAATTTTGTGGTAAACGTCCTAGGGCAGAGTTGCCAAACTAGCAATTCTGGGGAGGGCTGTACGAGCTAGGGATCTCTGCAGGTCTGCACTGCTCCCCAAGAGAAAACAATCCTTGGCCACCTGAAAATCCAGCCAGTCTACACAAGCTGCTTCAGGCAAGCACCACCACACAGAATTATTCAGCACTATATAGAATATTTCCATCCTTCCTAGGCTACTCCAGTTCTCTGAACCACAGCTTTAAGGGCTAAGCCACACTGGCGTTAGAGAAATTCCCTTACAGAATGGTAAAGGTTTCTTTGGACCTTCCACAGCACTTTAAGAGTTCACTCCTTCATCCTCTTCATCTCCTCCCTCAAATTCAAAAACCTTACTCTTACAAACGCATAAAACCACAGTGACATTATTTCAAAGCATTTCATATCCCCAACCCATCTCAGCTCACACTGGATAAATCCACAGAATGAACATGCAATACCCCTTAGTACAGTCACACTGTCTCTTTTGCTGCAGCCATTCTGCTCAAGCAGCAAATTCTGTACGCAGGATGGACACATGGAATGGAAGTTTCTTTGGACTCCTAACAGGAAAAAATTAGCTACAGAAAATGTAAAATAAGCCCTACTGAGTAATTATGTGAGCATAATAATACAAAGAAAGGCCAAGCAAAATTCAGTGTTAAAAACAAATCAACCCAAGAAAACCCCACACCAGCTGGGTCTTTACCTGGTTTTCTGAAGTTGTCGAAACAGCATTTTATATTTGCACAGGTGGAATACTCATTTCAGGTTTTGGTATGTATATAAGTCCTTCCAAGTTGATCAAGGCAATTTAAATTACCAAGGTGAGTCACAATTTAACCATTACACCTGATTTTGCACTTATTTTTTGTTCTTTTCTAAAGAAAGGTTAATTATTGTCCAACACAAGTGAACATATTGTTAAAACTAAATATGGAGACTTAAAAAAAAGATTTCGGGGGGGGGGAGGGGGGAAGCAGCCTTGTTAAGAGTTATCAGGGGACAAAAGAGAAGAAGATAACTTCTGACTGTTACTAAGATCATGCTGTGTCAGCTTGCAGTAATGAGAGGTACAGCCCCAGAGTTTCTGTAGCAAATCTTTGCTCACTCCAACCCATAATTCAGGCAAAAGCAATGCAAAAACTATCTGCTTAACAGAGAGAGAGAAACAGAACAAGTGTGCTCTAAAAGAAGCACCCAGCACAGGAAGGAGTGGGCACACAAGCAGCAGCTCAGGTGAAAGGGTAGCACAAGTCACAGCTGTTGAGGAAGGGCTGTTTTACACTGTTTGGCATATTGCATCAACCAAGCCTCAACCAAGGCAGCTTCACACCTCTAGTTTTATATACAGGAACCCATGTTCCCAATTCACAGAATCACAGAATCAACTAAGTTGGAAAAACCTTGAAGGTCATTAAATCCAACCTCTACCCCAGGGCTGCCAAGTCCACCATTAAACCATGTCATAAGGGCCTCATCTACACAGGGTTTGAACACGTCCAGGGATGGTGATTCCACCATTTCCCTGGGCAGCCTGTTCCACTGCCCGACTACCCTTTTGGTGAAGAAATTTTTCCTAATATCCAGTCTAAACCTCCCCGGCACAGTTTGGGGCTGTTTCCTTTTGTCCTATCACTTGTTACTCAGAGGACAGACCCGCCACCTTCTCACTCCAGCCTCCTTCCCGAGGAGTGACAAAGTCTTCCCTGAGCCTTTTCTTCCCCACACTCTTTATAGTTCACATTTGACTATAATATAAAGTGACACATATATTCTGATTACTTGCGCTTACAAATACACCATTTCAAAAGTTTCCTTTTAAGTGGCAAACAGGCTTGCAACAGCTTGACTGTGCTAATTATGAAAGGAAAGTTATCACAACATTTTGCTATTAAAGCCCATTTATTAGACAAAGGAAACTGTACAGGCGATTATTGAACTCAATAAGCCAAAAACCAGCCAGCTGATCTTGCCATCTGGGTGACCTGGGGGAGCTGGGAAGATTAGCTCACCCTGTTTCTAAGGTCACAGATCAAATGGAAAGATGTTTCTCTGCTTTGGGGTGTCCCCATTCTGAACCCACCAGCCCAGAAGGGTGGAGGTGCCACCCTCCTGGCCAAGCGGCTGTCGCTGTACCTGACTATGGGCACTGGCCACTAACCTGCACCAACCCCCTTCAGCAGCAAGCACCCACCAGCCTGCACACCACCCCAAAGGGACAGACATGAAGAATTTTTGAGGAATCTCCAAAATGTCTCAGATGGAGAGGGAGTGTTTAATCACCTCTAAATCATCTTCATTATGGAGATGGGGCAAACGTTTAATAAACATTATTTAGCATTTACTGTGTTCTTTTATGAAAAAAAAACAAAGTAACAGAAATACAAATTAAATTCAACCCAAAACAGTTCAACTATTTAGGTTAGTTTCAACTTTTACACTTTAAACACACAACAGCAAAGGTGAAGTCGATTTCTTCAGGACCCCATCTTCGTATCGCTTCAGGGGTGAGTCAGCTCAGGGATTAAAAATCTCATTATTTCCTCAAATTCTTCCACAGAGGTCAAAGTTTCACCTTGCTAGCTTTTAACTAAATTCAGAGTAAAATCCAATGCTAATTTAGTTTACATGTTTTGCATGGAAAATCTTTACTATGTTCATTTTATTTAAGCATTTTAAATCACTTGCAACAGAGAAGGTGGTTTGCCTTTTTTTAAATGTTTGTTTCAAGATCCGAAGACCAACGGAATCCCCTTTAGCATTTAGATACTTAAATACTTCCTCAGTGGCTCAAGAAACTGATCGAACACTGTGTCTGGAAACCCTCTATGCTTTCTTCTTACTATGTGAGAAAGTACTTCAGTACTAAGCTACAACACATGGTTATCCATACAAGCCTCATTTCTTTCCTTTCTTTGGTGTTGCTTTGCTTCTTGACACAGTAGCATTCTTGACCAATAATTATTATTACCCAAAAAGACAACAACATATGAAGCATGGGCTTTTTTTCTTTCAGTTGGTAGAACCAGAGATGACTGCATATTGGCTGTAATCCTAAAAACAATTTGGGTAAAAACTATAAGCTGCATCAGTCTGTCAATTAACACATTTAACCTACATCTTTTTCATACAATTGTGATACGTAAATTGTGTTAAATTAGACATCTTCACCTTGCCAACACTTATTTTTTTAATTAATATGCCATTACAAACTGAAACAAGGACATCCTTCATTCTCTTGGGACATTTAGCAGCACTGAGAGTGCACACAAGCCAGCCTACAGCACTTCACACATCTCTGCAGAGCACCTGGAGCACAACACAAAGGACAAGCAACCCCTTAGCATAAAGCTAAGACAAACATTAAGCTAAAAAATGAACTGTATTTAGGCAGCTATTACAGGAAGGCTGTAACACCAAAAGATGAGCTACAGAGAAACTGGAAGAACTGTTCTCAAAACACCCATCACAAGCTGAGGATGAGCAAGCACATTTTGAGTATACTACATGTTTATGCACCAACTTCTACAACTAAACATGCTCATTTTCAGGAAAATCCCTCACTTCACAGACAACCAAACACACCTGTGGGACTGAAGCAAGATCAATCATGTCAGAAAAGGCTTTTCACTTTATAAGAATATTTCAGCACTCTAAGGGGGGGGAATACATTTCATACCCTTTCACACTACTGGCACACCAAACACTCAGAGACTTCATTTTACAGGTTATTGTTTAGTGCTGTTTTGTTTTCTTTTTCCTTCATGTTCACACTGGTCACTGTTTTAGTAAGAAACCTTTTCTACACACACTTAACTGCTATGAAAGAATTCAGCAGATGCCCACTGAGCCCTACTCCTTTGAGGGACCTTGAAGTCCAACCTGCAGAAGGTCACTGCCAGTGCAGGCCACACAATAGAGGCAAACAGCATTGCACCACGCAGAGCAGTTTAAAAACCAGAGTCCTCACCTTGTGAGATACTACACATGCTACTAGGAACTGTTCAGGTAAGACAATCCAGAATCAAAGATGCAATCCCATGCCATCACATTTCTTCTCACTTGCCACCAAGAGCCTTATTGGTGCCATGACACTACAGCTTACCAATGAGTGCATCAACAAGGACATGGAAACTGAATGGTAATTACTAAGACGCACTACCTCCAGGTTCAGTAATATGTTTGCAACTACTATTTCACCCATATTCACAAAACGCTAAGTATATGCACAGAGCTGAACAGCATAAATTAACAAGTGATAATAACTTATTTTTGCTAACCCCTTTCACAGTGACATGCAGAAGTCCCATGAAGTCTGCCCAAGTATCATCCTTCTTTCACCTCTACCCCCACCAACTACTCCTGTCCGTAAAAAGACCCAAACTCAAAGGAGAGTTCTGGGGAACTGAGATTAAAAAAGCCTGACAGAAAAGAACACCTTCACTCCAGCACAGGGGTTCTTCCCCCTGTAGAACTTGTGATGTCAAGACCACTTTCAGTTCACAGGCCTTTGCATTCCAAACTGAAGCCCTTACACAAAGCAGATCACACTGGTTTTCCAAGTTCCAGGCTGGTTCCAGTCTCAATTCTACAGGCAAAGGATGACAAAACCTTTGTCATCCTCTTTGCCTATACGTAGAAGGAAACTCCTTTGCTCTCCCAGTTTCTCCACAAAGTCCTCTAATTTCCCCAAATGCAGTGAAGTCCCACAATCACACAATCCTACAAAGAAGTCCATCCTGTTATGAATCTTTCAGGAGCAAAAGGAGCACAAAGTACTCTTTAGAGAAAGGAGCACATGCTATTCTCAACTAGGCAGCAGAAAGAGAACCCTCTCCACTCACCCTGAACTATCAAACTGAAGCATTTTTACCAGAAGGCAGTTGAAAGATATGAGCAGGCTCCTTCTCTCCCTGGAAAAAGTGGGGTTTGTCAATTTGCTTTGCTTTTCATCATCCTGTGGTACACATATGTCTGAAGAAGCACACTTACTGCTCTTTCCAGATTTTCCATCACAGCCATGAAAAACTTTAATCTCCCTCTTCAAGGAGGGAGCCTGTTGATATCTTCAACCAGGTTCAAAAAGAACTGTCAAGTATCATGAGACAAACACTGCAGTATCTCAAAAGATGCGAGTTAAAAGTTTCCCTACATTAGGAAATGGGCAGGGATTGTACCAGGACAAGGACTGGTACCACAGAGTAAGAATGACAAGGGAACTCTGTGCAGAGGAACAGTAGCCTCTGAAATGCATCTACTTTACTTCTGAATAGTCTCAAATATAAACAAGCTCTCAAAATCCTTTTCTTTTTTCTTCATCTGCCACCGTGTTGATGTGCTGTGGCTCTATTAACCCAGCCTTGCAGAACAACTTCAAGTTAATTCATCTTTTCCATTTGCTTTAGTCCACTCCCCAGAGCTCTATATCCAGTACTTGTTTTAAAGCTAAGCCAAAACCATTCAAATGCTAACATTTCAGGGCCTTCAGTACTCTTGCTTGCATGCAGTAGGGCCTCTTTTAGAATAAAGACCATCCATTTTGGGAACTAATCCAACGTAACTGTAATTGGTCTACATGTCAGTCTTACAAATCTCCAGACTGAGAATAAAGCAAGTTTCACTCCTTGCAGACCCTTTGTTAAAGAAAGCCTAAAACAGCATTGCAGACTCAGAAACACCAATTTTTCACCAGAGACTCCAGTAACTGCAGAAGAAAACCAACAGCTTTTAAAACTGAGCTTGGCCTTCTGGCTCATAACTGCATGTCATCTTGGCCTTCCTAATGGAGAAACAAAGTTTCCTCAAAATCCTGGATGCTGTTGTACATTGGAGCCCAATAAATGTTTTATTTGAATGTCTAAGCAACATCCAGGATCAAATCCCAACTAAAGAGATGAAGTCAAAGGCTTTTCCAGCCACTAAAAAAGCCATTTTTTCACAAGGGATGGAAATACCGTATTTCTTTGGATCAATATTTTAATGGCACTTAGTATTTTATAATTTAGGAATAGTCATATCAGCACACTGATTCTTCAGAATATTATTTGCATCATAAAGAACATATATGGAGGGCTCTAAATAGCTTCAGATTTTGGAACAGGTTTCACAGACCAATTATGCACAAGTCCTCTTCAGAGGTATGGACACAAGTCTTAGAAATGTGTAAAATGCCTACACAAAGGCAAAAAAAAAACCCTATTGTTTAGGCAAGCTGGAACATGTTACTCATTAAGGTTATTCTCAACTAAAGACTGATGCAAACATGCTGGGTCCACAAACACACAGAAAGTGTCTACGTGGCATTTCTGGCACGTTTGTAAAGGCCTAATTGACAATCAACTAACGTGAGGTTAAGAGATAGACAAAGCAAAGCCAAGGAGTTGTTCAAGAATTTTTAAGTAGTGCACAGTCCTGACAACAAAAGCCAAGGGGCAGAATCCATGAGAACAGACATGGAGGAGAGACCAAGTTATGATTCACATGAAAAACAGGAAGCCACCAGTCATACTTCAAGCTGCACCTTTACCAGTGCTGCAAGCACATAACGCAGGAATTTGCAGTAGGGGCAACATATCCCAGGTTTCTTCGCAACCTTTTAGGTGCAGCTTTTTCTTTTCTCCCAGTGATGTGAAATAACTTGCATGTTTCTTTCTGGACAGAGAAAGGTTCAAATTATGCAAAGATGTTGGAGGATAGCCAATACTCAAATGATTTAACCTTCATCACAACCACAAAGCAAACACGTACTTCTGCTCTTACACAGACCTGTGTTCAGCTGGCTAGTCTGCACAGAAAGGGCTTCTAAATTGCAGCAAAGGGTTCTGCCTGAGAGAAATAACTACATCAAAAGAAGACCCTTAGTGAAGACAGCCTCTGAATCAAGATAAGCAGAGACAGTCCCACACTACATTTATACCTTATTACACTTGAGATGAAAAGCAGGCAGAGTGAAAACTGCCATGCAAGCATCTTTTTATCATCATAATCATTTCATTTAGACTCAGGACGGGTACAAGTTTTACAATTCAGACAAAAACACAGGTTAAATGGAATAAAAACTGCTTAGCTGAATGCCCAGTAAGAAAAAATGAATGTCTAGAAAAGAATTCAAGAACTCTAGCTTAAGTTCTCCAGCTATATATTTTTCTATTTTAATCACAATCACCAAGAAGCACAAACACATCCAGCTTGGTTTTGTGTTTCTGATTTTGGGGTTGGTTTTTGCTGGCTTGTTGGGTTTGCTTGGTTTTGTTTTTTTTCCTCAAATTCCCAAGCATCAGCACTTTTTTTTCCATGAAATACATGTACATCTAAAATAGATGCCTTTTTTAGAATGCACAATTTATTTTAATTCCACTCCTAAGTAGATATGAATTAGTAATTTAATATTCAGACTAGTGCACTACAAGTCATGCCTTTTTACTCTGACAATAAAAAATAAGAAGTCACACACATCATAATACTACAAGATTGACTGCCACATAAAACCCATTGCCAAATCATCCTACAGCCTGGGATTTGCCCAGCCCATGCAATCAAAATCGATGTTTTAAACGGCTGCTACACAGACCTGTAGCTTCAACAGGCAGTTACACTCAAGCAGCAATATAAAGTGTAATTTAATGGATGAAAGAAACAACCCCAAAAATATTGCTCCTTATGAAGTCAAGAAGAGTTTCAACATGCAACATGGACATGATTTTTAACAATAATAAACAACTTGCAAGTTTTTCTCTAACATAACACGGTACAACTAATTTATTCTCTTAAACCAAACTATTATCTTTTCATTTTATTTTCTCTTTTAAGATTCAGCCTTAAGATGAGTTAATTGTTGCAGTCCTCCCACACAAACACAAGAGACAAGTTTATTGCAGTGGAGAGCCCTAAATAGCACAGTCTGTTTTAGGCTGACTAATACAAACACGCATTCTGTTTAATTTTACATTTGTTCCTAGGGAGATTTAGCTCTCATCTCTTCTACCTCCAATTCAATACTAGCTGCCGTCATAGGAAATCATCCACCCCTATGGGGATGAGTAACGCAGGCAGATCCAACATTGTGCATGGCATCTCACAGGGGATAGGCTGGCTATCATGCTAGTCACAATCCTTACAAAAAGGAAGGACAAGAAGGCTTTAGGGCCATGGCATGAAAGCCATGGCATGCAGAACTTCCAAAAAACAACCAGGGCCAAAGAGCATGCAGGCAGCAAAGAAACCCACAGGAACTCTTCCAGGGGAGTGGATCACACCAGGTCCACTCTGGCACCAACAAACAAGTCCAAAGCACTCTGCAAACAGCCTTGGTCACAGCCAGAAGAGTCAACTCATCCATAACGCACCAAGTAAGGCAATGGTGTTCACGAAGACAAGGTAGCACATAAGAGTCCACCATGTCTGCCCAGCCACTACCACCCTCCTTAGCAACAGCATGAAAAACAACAAACCTGTAATTAATTTACATTACAACTAACCTGGCAAAGACAGACTAAGTTTTAATTAAATTAATGCCTTATCCAGTTCACCATATGGCCATAGAGATGCCAACACAGGAGAAAAGAACAGCACAGGGAGAGGGACAAGCATGACTACTTACTTCCCTGGCATAAGCCAGCAAAATGGCTTGCACAACCACAACACCAACTGCCTAAAACTGCTCAGCCAGAAACCCCAGGCCATTCAGAGAGGAAGGTTGAAGGGGCCTGCTGAGGCACACCAACTTATGAAAGCAGAGATCAGCAGCTTGCAGGACTTCAAAAGGAAGCCACTTCTAACCTCCAAGCTATCCGCTCAGCCAAAGGCAGCTGTCAAAAAGCTGCCAACCTGCTCCTACTGTTACAGGATATTTGCCAGACAAGCACCAGACCTGCAATTAGAAGAGGTGTTTGCTGGCCTCTCTTCTGCAACTTATTAGCAGAGAGGTAAAGCTGGTAGTCAGCACAAGAAATGCCTGATCTCCAGCGAGCACAGCTCATTACAACTGCTCTGCAACACAAGGAAGAGCTTCTCCTACCAGTTTCCATTCAACTAAGGATGATCTGTGTCTTCAGCATGCAGCGAAGGAATATTCCAAGTACATAGGATAGAAGGTTAAGAGTTGTAGCAGCATCTCCTCTTCTGTAAAAAGGCCCAGAAAACAGTTGTTGGCATTCCCTTCTACCACCTCCTACCTCCATCTTTGCCCATTCCAGACAAGGCAAATGAAGAGTTCGAACTCTGCCTTGAACAACCACCAAGCATGAGTTCTTCTGTTTTAATAAGCTTTTTTCTAAACAAGCTGTAGTCTTCCTTTTCCTAAATCATACTTGAGTTAATTTACAACAGGCTACAGACACTTCCACATGCATCTTTTCAGAAGCATTACAGGTAGCAAACACTAATGTGGCTTGACACTCCCAAGAGCATTTCAAAAGTGGGGGATGCACTGACAAAAATAGTTTCTAGGGATGAGCAACCATTTAGCTGCCTTTTCAGGTCAACAGGAGAAACAGAAGAACATACACCTAAGTCACCAGGAGCCTGCTGACATAAGAGGCAAGTAAGAGATGCTTAGGAAGAAGCATAAGAACACAGCACGCAAAGGTTGCACTTGTACCTTCCTCTGGCCCCTGATCCCATGCTTCCCAGTCAGAGACAAATTCCCAAGCCTAAATTGCATCTGGACTGATCCATCCACAGGCCTACAAACATATCCAATTCCTTATTAAAAAAAAAAAAAACAAACCACTTTTGAATGTCCCACTGCCAGTATTCTGTAACTTGAACAGGCACCACACAAAACCTTCCTTTTTCCTAATTTCAAAACTGCTATCAACAACACACAACATTCCCTATTTCTTGCATCATAAAAAAAAAGTAAAATCATAATTCCTTATTTACTCACATTTCAATTGTGACTTTAAGACCTATATACCATACTCTTTGAAACAATCCTCAGCAAATCAGTTAAGTTAGACATGTTGCACCTACACCACCTTTCAAAGCTTTGTAAGAACTAGACTGAGCCAACCCCATGTAAAACAGCAGGTCCTGAGCAGGAAGAAACTGGATCTAACAAAAAAAAGGAGTTATTCCAATTGCCTAGAGACTTATGCTGCCTTTGTACTCAAACCGAACAGAGCACAAACACTTGAGATGAGGGACGTTGATCTTGGGATCTTTAGAGGAGTTTAAGACCTGGTGGCACACTAATTTTCAGGCACAGAGAATGCAAAACATGTTCAAACGAGAACTAGGCAGAATCCTCAGTCCAACAGGCCCTGGGATCCAACCTCACTGCCTGGCCTGCCAGGCATAGCCACTACGCCACAGAGCAGTATTCTCGGTTAGCACTGGTTCAGCAAACAAGGTGGAGCACCAACAACCAGGATGAATTCAGCATGAAATGAAAGAGCAGATCAAAAGAACCCTGTTTAAAGATGGGATCATATAACAACTGGCAGACCGTGATGCAGCACCTGATGTTGACTACTTACCAGCAGATGAATCACAAGGTCAGTTATGGCCTTCCAGGGGAAAGACAGCATCTGAACTGCTAACAAAGAACACCATCAAATTTCTAAAATGTATCACTACTTTGTTTCACATGAAAAAGATAGTAACATACTTATTTCACTAGGAATATCAGCACACTTCTCATGTTCCTTAGAGGAAACAGTTGGCATCCCACAGAATTACTGTCAAAGGCTAGACTCAATGCTACTTTATCACCAGTTAGTTCACTGTAGATCTTGTTACAAGAGTAAAATTTTGAGAGCATGTACCAATTACTAGCAAGACTTACAAATGCAAATCACCTTAAAATAGGAACCTGTGAACTCTGAGCTGTATACATATAATTGCAAAAGAGCACATTTTAAGGAAAGGATTTCCTATCAGCTGAAACTGGGTCATGTGCATGCTCCTGGTCCAATAAAACACATAAAATTATTTCATTGCAACTACTTAATGTCACTAGAATACACTGTCTTACTTTTGAAAGCATTAACCTAAAACTGCGTTTTGACTGGAAAAAGGAATTTCTTGAAAGCATTTCCATGGAACTCCATAAATTTCACAGTCAACAGCATTTTCTAAATTCGTACTATCAAAACACTTGTAAACTTTTGGAAAGCTGAATTCACATCACTACTAAGAAATACCATCATTCCTTACTTTACAGATACATAGTGATATGCAAAAGATGCAAATTACTTATGTCCTTAACATGTAGTTGCTGAACTTGCCTAGAGGAGAACTTAAAAGGCGCCTTCTTAGACAGTGTTGGATACCTTTGTAACTAACATGCTTTTAAACTGTCTGTCTTGACTACCCTCAAGTCTCAAAGCAAATAACCTATCGCCTAACAGACAAGCATGCCCTCATCAAGGCCAGCCTGCAATCCACCCTAACCAATCTGCATGAATTCTTACACACAGAGAGTCTGGGAGACAGCAATTACAGCTCAGAAACCAACTGCATTCAACACCACCACTGTAATCTTCTATAGCTCTATACAGCTGCTTGGGTGAGTGGGCTAAGTTTTTAGCCTGTTTTATACACAGTCGAAGAGATGAAAGATAGAAGAGCAGATAGAGATGCCCATTTGAGAGTTCCAATACCCAAGAAGGCAAGTGAACACAAGCAAGGCTGGTTTTTCTTTTTGCAGGGATGAGGGGGCTAAAAGGATGCCTAATTATTTTACAACGGCTGTCCCTAGATCCTATTTTAGCATCAGGCTTTCATTAAATATAAGCATGACTTCAGAGTACCAGCTGTCCAAAAAAACTGAGAAAAACAACAAAAAAACCAAACACAACCCACCCATAACACCCCACTGGTGTTCTTTCCCCCGCCTTTGTTCTCTTCCTACCCCAAGAGCTTCTTCACTGCTCAAGAGCCCACTGCTTTCTCCATTCCTAAGAAGCATGCAGCTTGTGAAAGAGCAAAACAAGGACAGAGCAGGGATTCAAAGAGATGATGTTTCTCCAAATGACTTTTATCCCTCTCTCAGACTCATTTCCATCCCTCCAAATATGCTATTTGATGCTTCTGCTGCTGCTGTGTCTGGCAGTTTTGGCAAGATGATGAAGGTCTCCATTTCTACCCTGCTGGACACAGTTGGGAGGCAGGCGAACGATACCACCTCAAGTTATGTTTCCACATGCCTTGCCCCATCCCTGGCCACTCAGCCTTCTGGTTTTCCCTTCCACCTGCACTGGGATTTACCGACCACAGTCAGGCTGCAGTGGGTAAAACAAGAAAAGAAGCCCCCCTCTGTTGGCTTGGGGAGACATGAATTTATTCTGGAGAGCTAGCCTCAAAAACAGGCAAGTTCTGCAGGAAATGGCTATATTTAGACCTCCCCTTTCACCTCAGCTCCTCAACACATTCACACTCTCCTGCAGAAGAATCTTCCTAAATGGTGTTAGAGGTAAGCTTTCGCAGGTCACCGCAGCAGAAAAATGCAACTGGCTGAATACATTCTAATATAGACAATTGTAAACAATCATCGGAATACCAGAAATCCAGCTAAGGCACAAAAGCACCTCGCACCTCCCAAAGCATGTTACATTGCAAGCTCCAAGCACATAATATGGCCACGGTTACTTTATGACTTAAGTCTGCCGAGCGTGAGGCTGAACTTCTCCATGTACCACTCGGGCCTTCACAAATACTTTAAGTTAACTACTGGAGCCACAGTATTCTCTACAGAGAGCACAAATGCAAATTAACAACATCAACAGCTACATGACCAAAATATTTCCAGTTTCCTAATGTACGTATAAAAATAAGTGATGAGAAAATGAGTTAGCAACAGTTATTGTGCAATGGAACTTGCAGCATCAACAATGTCTCTGGAAACATTACCAGTCCCCATCAGGAGGATTTCCCTTTCTCAGCTTGCAACTTTGAAACATGTTATAAGACTTAAAACTAAAAAAAAAAAAAAAAAGGCAAAACAAAAAAAAACCTAAATATGTAACACAGTTTTCTTCCCTCAGGCTGTTCCATTTAACTAACAGCCTCACCTCCTATACTTTTTTGGCCTAACTACAATTCAGAACCACAACACTGATTATTTATAAATTGAAATGGTTAAGGAGTGATCCAAGTCACAGCAACAGACCTTAAAGTTTGTCCTGAGATGAAAACAGGAGCAGACAAGAGGAAACACCTGTCTTTACAGCATAAGACAAATAAGCAGAGATTTCCAATCAATAACTACTCCAAAGTCCCATGCCATTAGGCAAGGAGTAGCACCCGCACCCCCCCTTAAACGAAGCAAAGGAATGCAGGCCTTATCCCAGCAAACAAAATACTGAGATGGAAGGTAAACCTCTCAAAACATCACAAAACACTTAGCACCTCCCAGGGAAAGCAGAGTGTATACAGGAACTTTTTGTTCCCCTAAAACAGATCTGTAACACCTCCTCAAAAAAAAAGTTGTGGTCATCAAAGGAACCAGATGTGCACTTGAGAGCTTTCCACATTCAGGGTATCAGCTTTTGCTGATTTCAATTTCAAGGCAACCCAGTACTCTTCAAACAGCACTAGACCTTCAAGGACCAAACCTGGAGAATATTTACAAAGTGCCCGCTGCATTCCAGGTCACTCCTGTTTCTCTGAAGAGGAAGTATCATAGTAAAGATCCTATTACAGGAAACAAAAGAAAAATTGAAGATTTAAAAATAGACCTGTCATTGCCCACAGCAAACTGCTACAACCATAGAAGTTTTCTTAAATGAAAGGCTGAGATCCACAACAGATGCATTTCAATGCATACCACAACCATGTAAGACTGGGAAAAGAAGCTGTCTTCTTCCAAAAGCTCAATGCATCACTCCTAAGTGCCAGTTCTGCAGCTCAGTCCAGAACCTGAAAATTTCCACCTGATGATACCACCAGTAACAACACAATCTCTCTCTCAGTTTGCAGAAAATAAAGCTGTTCAACTCCTGAGTACTGTACAAGTTCTGCTGGAAACAAGTTACTTTAACACATTTTACAGACTAACAGAGTTGGAAAGACTGCCCAGACAGCTTCCACTACTATATTCATACATCAGATTTCACAGACCAGCATGTAGTTTTAAAATCCCTAAGGTTAACACCCGGAACTGAGCATGCTGAAAGAACGCCTGCCAGCTTGAAGCAACTCGTCCTCCATCACCAGCAAAAGTCGTGACAGGAATTCAGCCACCAGGCCTACTATCCCCTTTGTTTCCTCCCAAAATTCAGAGCTGCATGACTGTAAACAGGCAGGCTGGCTTAGACCCCTACTGACTCATGGTGCAGAACACCAACCTATCTAGCCAGAAAATAAGTTCCTTGAGCAGATTGATATGTACAAGGGACTTTGGCCTGTAACTTTCTTCCTCCTACCAAACCACGAACCTGCAGCATAGTTACATTAGTGACGCCAGCACAATCATGCTCAAAGAGCTCATTCGGTTGTAGCACAATCCTCCACCTCCAATTTATATCAGTCTATGTTGTTAAAATTAAGGGAAAAGAAGAGACACACACCAGTCACCGCCCCTCGCCGCAGCCTGTTTACCGGGGAACCGAGCAACGCTGGTCACCACCGTACGTGTGCTTTGCAGCAGCCGCAGGCAACCGGAATCCTTTGTGCCTGCCCCCGGGCTCAGACACAGCTCGGTGCGCTGCGCGGCAGGGTGGGAGCCTGCGCCCGTGGTCGCGGCGCACTCAGCTTTCTATCCCGTGAGGAAAGCCGCTTGCTCGGTGAATCTCCCAGAGTCGGGAGGCCAGCCCACAGGAATTTTCCCTCTCGGATTTTACGACATTGCCTCCCCCTTCCCCCCCACCAACCTTGGGCAGGGGCCGCGACGACAACAGCCTCTGGGCTGGCGGGGCAGGGCCTGCGCGGCAGGGACGGGCACAGCCCCTCACACCAGCCCGCAGCGGCCGGGCGACCCCCGCCGCGGCTCCCCGCGGCCCAAGGCGGCTCCTCCCGCAGCTCCGCGCCTCTCAGCCCCCGCCCCGGCCGAGCGCACGACTGCACTCACCTCCTCACTGCCGCGGCGGGCTGGCCATGGGCGGCGGGGCCGCCGCGCTTAGGCCCGGCGCTGTCGCTGCCCGCGGTCCGCCCGCATGCCCGCGGCAGCGCCGAGCGGCGGCGGGGCGCTGACAAAGGGGAAGGCGCGACGGGCGGGGCGGCGGCGGGGGCTGTGGAGAAACGCCCCGCCCCGCCAATGGCCGCCGGCGACCGTCACTCTCGGCCCGACGCGTCACTTCCGTCTGCCCGCCCGCCTCATCGCGCCCCCTGGCGGCGGCGCATGGGGCCCGGCAGGCCCGCTGGTGAGCTGTGAGACTGGGCAGCGGCTCCGCTCCGGCCTCTGTGACCCGCCCGGTAACAACGCAGTGACCGCGGGGAGCGCCGCAACCGGATACCCCCGGGGCTGGATGGGGCAGCCAGAGGTGCTCTGGGCAATCTGTGCCAGTGCCTCACAGGGAAAAGCTTCTTCCTAATATCTGATGTAAATCTCCCCTCTGTCAGTTTAAAGCCATTCTTTTTCATTCCTACAGGTCCTTGTAAAAAGCCCCTCTCCAGCTTTCTTGTCAGCCCCTTTAGGAGCTGGAAGCTAACTCTAAGGTCTCCCAGACCCTTCCCTTCTCCAAACTGAACAAGCCCAGCTCTCTCCATAGGAGAGGTGCTCCAGCCCTAGGAGCATCTTTGAGGCCTCCTCTGGACTCAATCCAACAGCTCCATGTCCTCCTCATGTTGGGGTCCCCAGAGCTGGATGCAGCACTGCAGGGGTGTCTAACAAGAGTGGAGTAGAGGGGGAGAATCCCACCCCCTGGCCTGCTGGTCACATTCTTTTTGGTGCAGCTCAGGGCACATTTGGTTTCTGGGCTGCAAGCACGCTCATTGCCAAGTCATGGTGAGTTTCTCATCAACCAACACCCCCAGTTCTTCTCCTCAGGGCTCCTCTCAATCCAGTCTCTGCCCAGCCTCTATCTGTGCTTGGGATTGCCCCAACCCAGGTGCAGGACCTTGCACTTGGCCTTGCTGAACTTCATCAGGTTTTCACAAGCCTCTCTCCCAAGTCTGCTCAGGTCCCTCCAGACAGCAGCCCTTCCCTCCAGTATGTCGGCCACAACACGATCTGCTCCAAGACCTTGCTGGACACTGAGGTGAGACTGACAGGCCCATAGTTCCCCATTGTTTCCCTTTTTAAAAATGGGGGTTACTTTTGACGTTTTCCAGTCAGTGGGACCTACACTGGACTGCCACGACTTGTCAAATAGGATGTATAATGGCTTGGCCACTTCGTTGGCCAGTTCCATTTGGATCCATGGATGCATCTCATGAGATCCCATGGACTTACACATCTTCAGATTTCCTACATGGTCTCAAACCTGACCTCCTACAGTAGGTTTTTCCATTCTCCCAGTCCCTGCCAGTTGCACAAAGTAAATGTCAAGGCAAGTTCCTGAAAAGGCACAGGTTTCTCTCTAAGAGGAATAACAAAGCAGATTTCCAGAATAGTTGCATCTATTTACTATCAGCAGAGCCTTTAAATTATCATATGATGGATTAAGGACATGAAAACCTACATTTTACACAAGCCTGAGCAACTCTAAACAGACTACATCAGAAATTCCCAAATAATATTGACCTTGTGATGCTCGCATACCTTCCTGACGCCAGTTCCGTGATACAGGGCTTCCCTATGATGCTCCATGTATCCTCCAGACAGTGACACAGTGGCAGAGTGCTCAATGGCAATGAGGAAGGTGAGTCTCATGACACCAGCAGCTCAGGCTATGTGAAACCATTCTGTCAGGCCTCATTTGTCATATCCCGTCTGAAACATTAACTTGTTCCCAAATCAGGAGTTATATGTCCCTCTGTGATCAGCATGGGGCTGCCATCCTTGCCCCATGGTGTGCTCTCACCTGCCTGGGAGCATCATTCTGTGCTTGAAGCTGAGCTAGACCATGGTTGTTTTCCCAGGCAACACTGCCAGACACAGCTCTGCTGCTGGTGAACATGGAGCACATCAGGCTTTAACAGCCTGCAGCACAGACCAGCAGGTGACCCACAGAGGTCTCCTTCCTGATCCAGGGAAGGCAGACACCAAAGGTCTGCACAGGAACACTGTCAAACCATGTTCTTATAATGGTAACGAGACCCCGAGGCTGGCTGAACTGCCGCCTGCAGCTGTAGAGGGTGGCACAGAAAGATTTCAGGCCGGAGGGGAGGCATGATGCACCCTGTGCTGCTTCTCCTATATGACTTATTTTGTTCTTTCTCTCAACAAGTACAGCACTTTCCAAGCAGTGGTGTGAGCTGCTCTGAGACAAGAGGTGAGAGACTAAGGGAAGTGAAAACAGAAGACATGGAGATGTAGCATGAGTCAGGCTGGGGCAATATGGGTGGTGATCACAGCGGTGGTGTGGGGTGGGAAGTGAATGCTGATTCCCTTGGGAAAAGCCAGGTGCGCAGAGGGTTTGTGAAGTGCTCCCTCAAAAGCTTCTTTGTGTGTACAGCCCATTTATGCACCATTCTCCAAATGGGGCCAGGATTTGACTCATTATGAGTAATAGGAATGTTTTAAACAGAGAAAAGAATACTAATTCACTTAAAAATATAGATAGGTCTACATTTGGCTCAACAGTACAAGGCCAGTAATTTTCCACAGCGTACTGCCAAATAACTGAATGTGACATTCAAGTAGCTCGTGTGTAGGTGTTCCTCAGGAGAAAACACAGCTTTAACAAGGACCATTTTCCAAAAGAGAAGACTAAAGGTTGGGTATCTAAATAAGACTTTACAGAATCTAAGTAAACAACTAAATTTCCAGAAATGCCAAGCTTCTCTTGAGGCTCTACAGGTGGTGCTGACAGCCAACACTTCTGAACATCTAGCTGCTTATTGGCAGCCTAAAGCACATGCGAAAATAGTAGCCCATGTGGTTAATAGAGCTCATAACAAAGGGTGACATTGTTGGATTAAAAGCCATCTCTAACTAAGGACAGGTTGCAGACGACATGAGAAACTGCACAGCTTAGAAACACTTTGCATGAAGAAGTTTCCACTTTACGTTTGGTAGAACAACATGGGTTTTGGAAACTGTCATTTTCTGAGTAACCCACGCATGGCTTGCTAAGGGACAGCTGTTGCTAAGTGCTCGTTCAAAACCACAGAAGGAACCAAAGCTGGAAACTGGAATTAGGACTCAGCAGCTCCTGCCCACAGCTTGGATCATGTACAGTTTACATGCAGCTGATTTTCAATTAATAGTGAAAATGGGGGAGAATTAGTTAGTGAAGAAATCTCAGGATAATCTGTAAACATGACTGCTTTCTGTCCTTTTGAATACCACTTCTTATTCATCATTGTAAGCGTCCTTACAAATAAATTTGCTTTCCAAAAGGTGCAGGTTTTCTTCAATTATCTTTTCTACCAGTATTGTAATTGTTGATAGGAAATTCCAGCTGTAAGTAGAATTTTATCTATAATGATGTTATCTGGGGGACAAAAAAACAGGGCTGAAGTCTAAGATGAGTATTGTGACAATGTGTTCTGTTTAATGGCTGTCAGTGGTGTCCCAGAACCAGGACCGCTGGTTCTGCTGCTGGCCAGTGATTTGGGGAGGATACCAGGTGTGTTCTGCTTGCAGTTGTTTTCTGGGGCCCATATACGTCTAAAGAGCAGGATATTCGCATACAAGTGTACAGTGTTTGTATTAATCAAGGTGCTATAATGGCATGTCCATGTGAAAGGAGTACTATGCACATAAATTGTCATGCACAGACACTAGAATAAACCTATTAATGTTGATGCAAATATCCTGCTCTTTAGAAGTATGTGGGCCCCAGAAAACAATTGCAAGCAGAGCACACCTTTTGCTGTAGAGCAGGTTTGCCCTGTCATCCTTCCACGCAGAAAATTCTCCCAGCCAGACTGCAAGTATAGCAAAAGCAGGCTCCTCTGTTTTGAAATTATTACCATGGTAACACGAAACCCTTTTGTACTTCATAAATTCTGCCTCTCTGGAGCAGCTGAAATTTCGAGTAAGACCACTTCACAATGCTTTGTGAGCATAGAAACACAGCTCACACAGTCTAAAGATGACATAGAGGAAATTTTTGGAGCGCTAAGGAGTTGTTGGACCCCCAGACCAGTCACTTCATTTGGTAAAATGATCTGCTTTCAGATTCCTGTGTCTTTTCAATTGAACAGGAAATCTGCCATCCTGAGGAGTGGAGCCCCACTTGGCACAAGCAGCCATTAGACAGATTACTCGGCACTCTCAAAGCAAATCTACCTCAAGAAAGTTTATGGGAATATTCCTGTGCCAGTGCAGCCCCACACAACCCCATGGGCAAGGCACAGGAGGCTTCATCGTGCAGCAAGCAGCATGGTCACAATGCCATGCAGTGATGAGCACCATTCCCTTCCCACCACAGGAGAGAGCAGGCAGGGCTGGAGGGACCTTCCCAGGTCCAGGCTGCCTGGACAGGCACTGCTGCCAGCAGAAGCATGGTGGGATGGATCAGGGTCAGCACAAAGCTAAACAGTGAGGCCTCTTTAGCCATAAAAAAACACACAGGCCGACACTATTATTCCTTCAAAAATACACAGTAACAGATATTTTTGTTAAAGTACCTGAAATGAGGCTGTACATGAAAAAGCCTAATAATTACTTGAAGCATTGCTAAGGTTTTACACTCTTTTAGCGTCATTAAAATCTGTACATAAAGACTTTGCCTATGTGCTGGAGGTGAGCTGCAGTACAGAAATAATAACCCAGATGACCTTCCAAGCTGCTGCTTGTCATGAATTGTTTCCTTTTGCCTTGGGGAAATTTCTAAATATATATATATATGTACATGCAAATAAGCAAGTCTTTCAATTGCAAGGTTGCGACACTTGCATCACTGCCCTTTCCCAAGCGCACATCACCGTTCTGCATGCAGCTGCTGAGAAAACCCCGGGAAGTACTTGGGTTTGAAATTAAAGAGCTTGCTTTAATATTTAGCTGTGATAAATTTGACTGAGAGTACATGTATTTCATCAGGCGTCTGTGAGTCAGGCGCATGAGTCACAAAAGGAGCCAAGCTCGAGCTGCTGAAGCCAGCCGGTGAGGCCTGTCCTTACAGTCCCAGTGCTTGCGTGCAAAACTCCCATTAATTCCTCTGAGGGGATTTAATTAGCATCAGGACAGGACAGAGGACATGTGTGCTCTGAAGAGGGCCTGACCCTGAGCACCTTCTTTATTTCTCCTTGTTCAAGTCCTTACATCACCTGCACACCTTTATGTTGTAAATCCCACGGACTTGGGTGGCATCAGGAAGCCAGGTGCAAGCACAGAGAGGAGAACCCCACTCCAAGTAATTAACAATAACGTATAATTGCTACTAATTCAGTTTTACACAAATTACACAGTATTATTAAATTAAGCAAACCATGTTCTTACATCTGAGCGTTAGCAGCATAACTCATTTTCATTCCATTTTTTGAAATAGCGCTTGTAATTAGTCCTCTGCTTTCCAAACCGATCACATGCAACATTTTGTTTTTACCAAAACACCCACCAAAAAGTGCTCAAGTTCTCTAATTGCAAAGATTCTCTTCACACGGCTGTGCAACTTCTTTCTGCTCTGGGTGTTATTTAGGAATAGCCAACTGGAATTTATTGAAATTATGTTGAAAAATAAATGATTAAAATTGCTCCCCAGCTGGGTGGGAGACCTCATGTGCCAAGTTTCAGCCCATGAGAACTCTCACAACGGAGTCACAGGACACATGGCTGAGCACAGGAGGTTGGAGTGGAAAATACAAGCTCTTTACTATTTCAAAGGCCAAGACCATAATATGGGCTATCTCTCCCCTGTGGTCACCAGCTCCATAGGCACTTGGCACACCTCTGACACGCTCAGAGAGTTTTGCTGAGCAATGCACCAGCCCCTTCCTCCACACAGCCCCAGGCACCATGGCCAGGTTGTCCCCCTGCCCGCTCCTGCCTGGTGTGGGCTTCCCCAGTGCACCCAGTGCCGGCCCTGTGCATGACGGCCCTGCTGGCGCACTCATCCCCTTCTCTTCCTGCTTGGCTGGGAAGGGTGCTTTTTTTGGCCTCTGCTTCCGTCATCTGGCATTTAAATGTAACAAGATCTCTCATTGCTAACATTTATAGCAGCAAAATATTTAAGTTCCAGGGCTTGTAACACATGTTATTAATGTCCCGTTGCCAGGCCCAGCTGAAGGCTCCCCAAACCCTTCCCTGAGCTCACTTCGGGTCCGTGCCAGCAAACAGACATCATCCCTGGCTGGGGACGTGGGTGAGCAGGAGCTGCTTGGGATGACCACTGAGCACCACAGCCACTAGCATACCCCAGGGCGGCACTGGAGCCCTGGGCACACTCATGGCATCAGGAAGGAGGAAAATCCCACCAGTGCTCCCCCAGGGTAACGCCTGACTGTGAGTGACTGTGGGGCCCTGCAGCAGCAGTATGGTAGCGATGGCTGCCTCTCAGCATACCCTCATGGGGCTTCTCCCATCCACTGCCAGTGGGCATCAAGTTGCAGGCACCACCACATGCTGGCTAGGCAGGAGATGGCAGCAAGTGAAGAGCAGGGATGGCCACATCACCTCTGTCTCCCACCAGGGCACTGATTCCATGAGCTGCACCCAGAAAGAATAGTTAGGGTTGGAAAGGACCTTAAGATCATCTAGTTCCAACCCCCCTGCCGTGGGCAGGGATGCTACACAGTAAACCATGTCACCCATGGCTCTGTCAAGTGGGTCTGTGTGGGGCAGAGAAGGAAACAGAAGGACAAGCTATGGTCATCACTGCCATGGCTTCAATCAAAGGCAGTAAATTAAAGAAAGTGGTTTAAAGTGGCTGATTTAGTAATGCATGTGCTAGGGCATGTATTTAAATGCTCCCACCGCTCCCACTCGGCCCTGGTGGCCAGTCTGCAAAAACCGCCTGGAAAGGAAAGGCAGAAAGCAAGCACAGCCTGGTTTGCCTCCTGCCCCTTGGCCCCTCCTCACCGCTCTGTGGAGTCCACAGTGCCAGGCTGCCCAGCTGGACACTCCTGCCTCCTCAGCACCAGTGCAGTGCAGGAGCGGAGCTGTGCAAAGGCACTGACACAAGCAGAAAGCAATACCTTGGTTGCACAATTCCCTAATAAAGATGTTCCTGGCTTTTGAAAAAGCCTGAAGCAACATCAGACCTTTACCAAAGAGTTTCTTGTTCCTGCTCCCGTTTTACATTTTGTTGCGATAACCTCTGAGCTTTGGAAGCTGGTCTAGATTAGTCTGCACCAGGCGCTGCATGTGCAGGTGTTCCTCCTTCATGCACATGTGCTGCTCAGCGCTGCTGCTCTGCAGTGGGTGAGCGACAGTGGTGGCTCCGGGCCATCACTCACCAGTCCATCCTGGAAGTGCTTTGGGGTCATCTGAAAGCCATGGGTCCTCAGAGCACCTCAGGGGTTGCAACAAATAAGACAAGAGGCTTCTGTTCCTTACAGTCACAGCAAAGAGCTGGAAATATAAACCCCAAAGACTCAGTCTGCAGGGGAAAAAAACCCCACATTTTTAAGGCTCCAGATTTTTGAACCAGTCTCCAGATCTCTCTCTTTGCAGTCTGAAGCCCTCGGTGAGCCCTTGCCTCTGCAGGAGCAAAGCCAACAGCTATCTTGGCCACTATCGTCCTTTCCTCCCACATAGCTTTTTCAGGACTTCCCACCTCAACGTGGACTTAGGAATCCCTCAAAGGTCCCAGTCACCTGCACCACCCCTGAAAGACCCGCTCTGTGACAGGTTTCTTCAGCCTTCTGCTTGGAGGTCATGGCCAGGCTCTGTGCTGGAAAACCACACTGAGTATTCCAGAGCAGCTCTTTGCACGTGTTCTTCTATTTAAGGAGTAGACACAGGAAAGAGGAGGGGACTGCAGTAGCCAAATTTAGACCTAGAAGTAAGAGGAGGTATTGTATGTGAGGGCTTGGCCCACCTTTTTACAACATCTGCCAAGCAGAGAAAGTGATTCAAATGCCTCCAAAGCACAGGGCATGAGATCAGAGCAGCAGATGATAGGTCCTTAGCAGCTCCTCTGAAGTAAAAAGGGTGGCAGCCTCAGCATGAAGGTAGTTCTCATAAATCAATTCTCATAAAGCCAGGCACCATTTTTATTTTCCTCTCCAACAGCTGATTAGGTAGCTGGTGAAGGGAAGATGTGTAATTCATCCTCTGACTCAGGACAAGGAACCCAAGTCTGCTCACTGTGATGCTTCTGAACAGCTGGAAAGGGAAAGAGGGAGAATGTCTATTAATATTGGACGTGACAGAAATAACCCAGCAATATATCAGAGGGTGACAGCCTAACGCAGTTAAGGGCAGCATGTGCTGTGAGATACCATTATATTTGAAATAAAGCACTTTGCAAGGTCCCAGATTTCTTCCTTTCTTCCATGACTGGCATGGATGAAGCTGCAGCCTGACTAACGTCCTCCTCTCTTGGATGAGCTCAAAACAACCCAGCTGGATGCTAATCTGCAGGGTCTTTTCTGCAGAGAGCAGTTGTCACATGCATGGTAAAACACAGCTGAAATATACTGTGGTTCATAGCAAAGTGCCACCACCATAGCTCAGCTATGAGTGCTTGGGTGAGCTGGGTGTAGGGAATGGGAAGCAGTTACAAACAGTTGTATAACATCCCCTCCCCATGGCAGCTGCTTTCAGCAGACAGGAGTGTGAACATGAAGTAAGAAATAAAGCCAGGTCATAGCTGTAAAAACGATGCTTTACTTTACTGGCCTTAACATGATTTATTTGGTTTAGGCTTATTTTTGCAAAGCAGTAAGGAAACTATAGATTTGCTGATAATCCTAGACTCATGTGAACAATAGAATCACAACCAAATAAAGGATGGGCTTTCATACTTTAGGAAAGTGAGAGATAGATACGTGAAAACAAAGAACAACTGCACAGAAAATACACTACATGCACACACGAGTCTCCTGCCACATTATAACCCTGTGTAGTTGGATATTTGGGAATTAGAGGAGTTAACAGCTCATACATAACTTGACCTGAAGTTGTGAGGCTGAAGTCAGGCTCCTCTATGGATTAATTGGTAGGCTGTCTGCCCTGGCATACTTAATTAAATTGAGGTTGTCTCATTACCTGGGATGCGAAATGAGCCAGCAGAGTCATACCAGGCGCAGCGCTGACAAGGCAGGAGGGCAGCAGTGAGGAGTGCCTTAAACTCAGGGGCACAGCCAGCGTGCATCTCCTTTACTAGGAAAACAAAGGGACGGACGAGCAGCTTTCATCAATCTGCCTTAGTTTTGCATTCTTTGACTTGTCTCCTCCATGAAAAAGACACCAGGGCCACCATTCTACAAAGATTCAAACTTAACAATGCTGGCATTTAAAAACATGAGTTACTGCCCAAAGCAATGAAACGGACCTTGGCTTGTTTACAGACCAGCTGGAGGGCAGGGCTTCTCTGTACTGCTCTGGATTTTCACTGGGTTTCCACTGCAGAACCCAGCAGATGTCCACGTGCAGGCCCGGTGCACCAGCAGCATTGCACTACATCAAGTTTTGCTCCCTGCCTGTGTCACCTGTGGCCTTCTCAGGCCCAGTATACAGGTACAAAAACTGGAAACACAGCAGGAAGAAAGCATAAGCTGTGATTTTGCTTGGCTGCACTGGGATGACAAGCCCTGGAGTACCGAGTGACTGTGACTCGGACTAGTAACAACCCAGGGGAAAGGGAAGTGCTCTTCTGGATGGGGGCTGCTTATTTAGCTTTAGTACAAGTTAATTAAAAAATCTGTTCTAATGAAGGCAGAAGAAAATGAGCGTATTTTCTCAAAAAAACCCATAAAGTTACTGAAATTAGTTCTGAAGCATTTACGTTTAAGAGCCTTTTGCTGTGCTGCACCTTACGTAGTAAAGGTAAAACTGAGTAATGCTCCTTTGTAGTGGTCAACACCCGGAGCTGGCATTTTGTAGGCAAATACAGCTGCAACCTCCAGGTTCACAGATGCTCTCCAAGTCCAGCCTGCAACCCACACCTGAGCTGCCCATGTTGTCCCCAGGTGCTCAGTTGGGGTCTAGCCCAAATGCCTGCAGTTTGCAAAGTGATTGCTCTGCACGGGTGTTGCCACCAAGGCTGGCGAGGCTGATCAGGTTGATGGTGGGGGTCAGGATGAGGGACAAGGATTCTCTGTGCAGTGTAAGGATATGCTGAGCTGCAGGGGAAAGCCATTACAGTGCCTGGAAAAGCTGCTTGGGGTCTGACCTTGTGCAGCAGCATCCCCACACCAGCAGCCCCACATTTCCTTGGCAGTAGACGTTTCCCGTGCAGGAGCAAGTGCCTTAATTTTTCATAGAGGCCTGGGATACACAGCTCTGGTCAACTGCTAGTGCTGTCTTAAAGACTGCTATTTTTATCACTTTGATAAAGTAATTACTGCTAGAGCTGGAGGTGAGTGCAGGAATGTAAATATTTGTCAGTGGGTTTGTTGCAGATACAGAGATGCATCGCCAGCTTGTGTGAGGACTGAGGTTTCATCAGCACGCCTGCCCAGCCTGCCAGGTCTGCTGGCTAGCACATAAATAATTACACTGGAAACTGCATTTGGTTTTACAGAAGGCGTTTGTACAGTGTCTGCAGCACAAACAAGGTGGGGCTTTCAGAGCCGCAGTGCCTGTTTTAGTGCAAAGGCACTGTAGCACAGAGGTGCCCCAAGGCCATTTGAGTAAGCCAAATGGCAATGGTAGGACAAGTAATTAATGACCAAAACAGATGAACTGCAGGGAGAGAAGATGGCGCATGGTGCTCCAGTTTCAGCTCTGCCAAAGCCTGGATGTACAGGCTGGTGAGAGGGACCCATCATCCTCCCTCTGGCTCATCCACACTGCTCTTCCCACCCAGAAGTGCTGTGAAAGGCAGTAGTGCTGTCCACTTCTATCCCTTAATGATTTGTCCCATCAGTTTGCTTCATTATCAGCTGCACCATGTCAGGAAGGACAGCCTGCTCCTGCTCCAGCTCAAGAATCAACTGAATGGCTCTGTTTTCCTCACTTTTACCTTATGTTTCCTCAGGTGGCTTCTAGCAGATTGTCTACAGGACATTTGTTCCGATGACACTCTTCAGCACATCCATTGATTTGCTTTTATTGTTTATTTTCCTGCCTTCAGCCAGACGCTGCTCTCTTTGGCAGCAGCGGTTAAGTGTGCCTGGTGCGTAGCCTGACTGAGCCTTTGCTAGCTGCAGAGCAATGCGATACCCCAGAGCGCCTCCGATGGACGGCACTGAATGTCCCCACGTGCCCGGAGACCCCAGACACAGGCAGACGTGGGCGTTCCCCGTGTGTGGTGCAGCCAGCCAGCTGGCCTGGCCAGAGTGCGCAGTACCAAGAGCAGCTTCCCCTTCCACAGCGCAGCTCCCAGCGTGGGAATTACCTGCCACGGGGCAGATCGGGCTCATCGCTGCATCGCTGAACAAGCCACTCTCCACAGAAAATGACTCTGCTGAGACAGCTACAGCTAGTGAGTGCAGAAGGCACTGCACATCACGGGGCTGATGTCACTTACAGCAGAAATTGATGAAAAATGTGACCGCTTCAGTTAACCCTGTGGATGTCCCGATCTCACTTGTCTCTTGTCATTCAGTTTTCAGCTTGCTTTAACTCAGTATGCAACGCTGCAAGCCTTGAGAAGAAATGAATGGGTCTAGTCCATCCAGCGACAGCCAGTGAAAGTGGTTCTGTGCCACTGTGCATTTTTAAATAGCTGGCATGGTCTAATAAAGAGCTGGCTGCATTTCAGCTGTAAGTGAAGAGCTTGTCAAAGATGTGGCCAATAAGAAAAAAATAAAGGAAAGAAATTCTGCGTGCCTACTGCATGAGAAGCATTTCCACACAAGGTGGCACCTGTCTCCTTCCCTTCCAGCCTTGCTCCGGAGAAGCTAAGAAGCATGTGAAAATATGCTCTGAAAATTAACTTCTAGCACAAATAGGATGCATAATTCGTCATCAATTCACTCATTAACTAACTTTTTTTTTCCTAGGTAGTGACAACCAGAAACAGAAGTAAATTTTGCTGTGATCAACACCAGTATTCAGCAGTGAGGAGTGAGCAGAACAGATGAGCCTGACAAAAGCTGCTCACATGAGCCCAGGATTTGGAACAGGCAGATACTCACTAAGAGCCTCCCAAGGCACAAAGAGAGTCTCAGGAGCCCAAGTGGACCCTGCCCAGCCTCAAGCACTGCATGTCCTGCTGCAAATGAGGCTTACTTACTCCTGGCAGGTCTGCCCTGCACTTCGTCTGATGGAGCTTAATGTTTTGTGCCTATAATTTAAAATTACAATTAAGGTATTTAGAATACTTCCTCATACACAGTGCATCAGCTCTGCTGATGACATGCTTCTGCATTCAAATGCAAGGTGCTGAAGAGGCTTGCCTTCCACTGCTTTTGCTTTTGCTTCTGCTTCTGATCCTGACCTTTCCAAACAAAGAAAATGCAAAATATTGTTACATATTAGAAGGACAGAGTAGCTAGAAATAGGCTCTTCGACCAAGTAGCAGAATGGTAACACCATTTTTTTCCTGTCTGAGATGCCTGGGCTGCACTGGGCAAGGTGATCAGTGCCTATGCCAGTGGGATGTCTTGATTCTCACAGCCCAATGTGCCCACAGTCATCCCTGGGTCCAGCCCAGAGCTGGTCCCAGGGCTGATAAACTCAGGGAGTTAATTTTCTGCAGGATCTGTCTAGGCTTCATAGAACAGGAGAGTTATGAAGGAATTACAACAATAGCACCTCTGTCATGTTTTCTGTAAGAAACTAAGGATCCTGCATTAGGTGGCTTTGCCAAGAAGGCTCCATTTATAGACAGATGCTTCTCCTTCTTTAGACTCCTCTTGAAATGCAACAAACACATCACTGAAGGCTGGGACTGGCCACCAGGAGTGCATCCCTGGAGCCAGTCTCAGCACCAGCTAGGACCCATCCATCAGCAGAGACACCCTGGGCAGCATGGGGGAAAGCACACAGTGCTCTGGGCCAGTGTGCAGGGCAGTCAGGGCACAGCCCCAGGCACCCAGAACCTCAGGCACACACAGTCCCGGGGAAGCACAGCCCCTCTGACCTTGCAAACTTGCTGTAGAGAGCCTTGGTGCGGTGCAATGCAGAACTATTGTTAGACTTATTACTCCCATTGTGGGGTATAAAATGCCATTCTTGCCAGCAATGCTGGTTAATTTCTGTCCCAGCACTGAGTGGAAGTTAAAGGTTCAGTATTTCTCCTAAAATCAGAGCTGGGCTGGGGAGGGGTAGGCTTTTTAATGTAGCAAAGCACTGTGCTGCAATTACAACTTTTTTAAAATGGCCTTTGCTAATATAAAAGGAAATCTATTTCAAAGTAATAAAGTTCCTATATGGCAGTCTAGACATCATGTTCTGAAAATGTCAGCTAGGGATGACATTAATGAATCATTTTTTTGGTTAGGTATTTTGCTGATGTGGAAATCCATCAAAATGGACTCTCTTCACTGAAATGCGTTTGCTTTTGACAGATTGGCATTTTACAATGGGAAAATGGTCTGTGTGAAAACTGCCAACAGTCCCAGCCAACATAGTGCTATTGAGCGCCTCTTTCCATTCTAAACGGACCACTGCTGACTGCAGCCTGCACACACTCGCTGCACCTCACCCAGGCCAGCTTGATATCACCAGCGCCTGTGTTCCCATGGGTCAACCCAAAATACCTTGGCTTTGAATATTTATCAATGCCAGTTGTTTTGGAGGTTAACCATTAACTGTGATGGCAATGTCTGCTGCACGCTGCTGTGGGGTACTGCAAGTAGAACAGCCTGGTTTCAGTCGTGCTGTTAGACAGGTGTGTGCTCTTTGGTTCTGTTTTTTCACAACTTACCTGTGGATTGGGGGTCAGCTTCTGTGCTTTCTGGGATTGCAAATGAGATCCCGAGTTCAGGTTTGGGTAGGGGGCAAGCATTGCCATAAGTGCGCTCTTTGCAACACCTTGATCACACCCCTGGCTTTACAGGACTGGCATTACTTTGATTCATTGTTTCAGCACACAGAGCTGTGAAAGGTTAATTTCAGATCTCATGAATATGGGCAGGCTGTTACTGCATTGGAACTACAAGCTGAATTGGTTCAGATTTAAACCGATGTAAGTGAGGGCTGGTTGTGGGTCTGAGAGGTAATTTATCTAAATTCCTGCCTCACGAAATGTAGCTACTCTTAAATGTCCCATTTCAAAATCACGCCACTCAGTGCTAAACACTGCTGTAAAGTAAATGTTCATGTTCCCGAACAACAGGAAACAGAATTCTTATGCTGCAAGTATATTTGACTATAGCATGAACAAAGTCACAAGAGTGATCTTTCTACATCTAAAACTCTTTTTTTTTCTGGCACATGACAGCCTATGGAGGTACTGAGTTTCTGTGATGGTTTACGCATATTTAACAAGCATGCATATTTGCACAACAGCTGGAATGATGGCAAACTGAATTGCTGAGATATCTGAATATAGAAATATGCATACATGGTTTAGTTTGTCTAAGACTGCAGATGGGGTCTGACCTCACACAACAGCCTTGATTTGGATGGGGCTGGCCCAGGCAACCTCCTTGGGTCCCTTCCAGCCCAGCCATCTGATGGCTGTTTCCTCTAGGAGCTGTGCTGCAAGGCCAACATCTGCCAAAGTCAGCAGGGTGCTCCAACACACAGGTTGTCTGATGATAACCTCACAGCCAGTGCCAAGGTATGGAACTCTGTCATGTCCCTGACAGAGAAATCACTGCAAAAACCTCCCTGTGCTGTCCTTGGAGACAGAGATTCAAACCTTGTCTCTCTCACAGCTGCTAACTGGATGGGCTCACAGGAAATGCCTCCTGGCTGAGAGGATTGCCTGTCCCATGCTGCCTGTTCTCTCCCAGCAGTGTTGTGCAGGGGCCTTTATAGCCGTCATTACCAATCACTGCTATAGCTGCATTTAATCCTGCAGCCCAGTAACCGGATGCTGTGCCACAGCCCGCCCCACATGCCAGTCAGCCAGGACTGGAGCGATGTGGGCTGGCCGCCCAGTTTGTATAATGCCATGCTTCTGTGCTTAGCTTCGGCAGCAGGATGGGGGCCTGTGATGGGAGCGGATTCCCTCCCACCCACAGGTCCCCTGGCCTGCATCCTGGGGACTGCCCAGGCTGGACCAGAGCCACCCCTGCCCATCGTCTTGTTTACACCTAGAACAGGAGAATCTAACCATCTGATAGCCACTGGTACCTCTGGGCATGCAGAAAAAAACCCAAACCCAGTCACATATTGACTTGTTCACAAGACTCTTCTTCTGGCTTATTTTTTGTTTTATTCTAAAGCCTCTGTTTTACCCATCCTGGCATATCCTATGCAGGCTGAGAAAGAGTCAGAGTCACAGAGCTCTCAGCTTTATGCCTATGAAAATATATGAACTTCTTTTTTTCTGAGTTATACAGGTCAAATTATTAACCCACTTGTTTCTGCCCTGGCTTCATGTGTCATTTATTTAGTTTTCTAATGAATTTCTAGTACCTCATGTGTTTAAAATGCTCAATTTTATACAAATAGACTGTTTCAAGCACTTCTAGTCTCCTCTGTTTGGTATAGAAACAGAGGAATATAGAATCATAGAATCGTAGAATAGTTAAGGTTGGAAAGGACCTTAAGATCACCAAGTTCCAACCCCCCTGCCATGGGCAGGGACACCTCGCTCTAAACCGTATCACCCAAGGCCTCGTCCAACCTGGCCTTGAACACTGCCAGGGATGGAGCATTCACAACCTCCCTGGGCAACCTATTCCAGTGCCTCACCACCCTAACAGGAAAGAATTTCCTCCTTATATCCAATCTAAACTTCCCCTGTTTAAGTTTTAACCCATTACCCCTTGTCCGTCCTATCACTACAGTCCCTAATGAAGAGTCCCTCCCCAGCATCCCTATAGGCCCCCTTCAGATACTGGAAGGCTGCTATGAGGTCTCCACGCAGCCTTCTCTTCTCCAGGCTGAACAGCCCCAACTTTCTCAGCCTGTCTTCATAGGTGTTCATATGTTACACTAGAAAAGAAAAAAGCTGGAAGGTCAATTTTGTGTATGACTTTCAGGGTGATGAATGGATCTGAAGATCAGATGAACATCATGTAACAGGGACTTAACGTGACTGCTCATTAATAAATGCTTAGCCAGTCTGGAACAATTTTAAGATAACCTGTGATTCTTCAGGGATATGTATATGCTTTATTGCACAATTCTCATCTGCATCCAGTAAGTGCTTGGCACAAATACTTAAAAAAATTAAATGGGACATGCCAAAACTGTATTTCCAGGGAATCACCGCAGTTCTTGAATGACTAAAGCTACTTGCCCTTCAGTCCCACACCTCCCACAGCAAAGTGCAGAAATCCCTTGTCTTAGTGTGCAAATGAGGCATACCAGTGCCTCAGATCTGCAGCCTTCAGAGATACTAGGGCTGGATAAGGAAGGGATCTTGGGGGTCATCTGGCCCATTTAATTCCATCTGTAGGTAATTTGCGTTTATGCAGAAGGGCCACAGTAATGAAAAGTCTTTCTGAGCCTTGTTTGCAGGGTAAGAAAGGAGCAGGGCTGTCCTCCAGCACCCTGTGACCTCAGTACCGTGCCACCCTACCCACCCAGAGCCACTGGGCACTGTCATGACTTGCCATCTCAGCAGTCAGGTCCTGGCACAGGGACGCCCTTCCTAAGCCTCTTCTCTGGCAGCACTGCCAACAGCCCGGTTTCCACACAGCCCTTCTCCAAGGGCATGCTGTGGCACACAGGTCCACCGCAGCATCCCTTTGCATGCATTTTCCAAATTCAGCTCACATACCTGTGAGGACACTTACGTCCCCATTCCTGCCTCCCTCTGGCCTCCAGGCTTAGCCTGTGGCTTGCTAAATCTCTGTCTTTGAGGGCTGTGAGATTTCAGCAGAATCCTTGCACTGTTTGGTGATTTAAAACCTTAAGAACCTTGGCGAAGCTATGGAGCTGCAAGATCACTTACTTCCATTAAGGTAGGTCTCTGGTCCTCAGAGTTGCAGAGAGCATCAAGGGCATGTCCTGAAGGCTGCAAGGAACCAGTCTGATTTTCATATAATGATTTTTAACCCCTCTCAAGCTTCTCTCACCTGTCTCCAGCTGCATGGTCTCTGCCTGTCCAGTGCTGTCACAGGCCTTGGGGCCTTGGACTCCCAAGCCTGTAGAGTGGGACAGCAGGTTGGGGAGCAGTGCAGGATAAATGCTCCTCCTGCTGTTTGGAGAAGAAGGGGAAAGGCCATGGGGACACACAGCCAAGCATGAGAAAGGAGATGTGTAAAAAGAGAGAAATGATAATAAATACATGGAAAAGGAAAGGAACCATCTGAAACCCTCAAAAATACACATTTCAAGTCCGCTTGACTGGGACTGGATGCAGGAAATAGGGAAGAAAGGCAGAGGTGGCTTTGCAATGCTCCTGCACGTGTGTCCACAAGGCACTGAAATACAGAGCCAGCACTGGCAGGACCAGGACATCTCCTCTGAAAGCAGCATTTATTCCCTTTATGTGCATTCCATCTCAACAAGGTTGGATAAGGTAAGGTCTGGACACCTTATTTTAATATAATGGAGCTGGTGTAACTTCATCATTACTTGAAAGCCCCTAATCCCCCAGGGCTGTAGGAAACTGTCTGAGCAGCCATCCAAAGAGAAAACTCCGATGCTACAAATTTGGCACACAGAGCAATGCAGCAGCTACCACCAAGCCCAGCCATGCTGCTATGTCCCCCTGCTCCAGCCCTGAAGTAGTCACAGGCACCCCATTCGTGCAGGGCATGGTGGCAGGAGCTCGCAGCTTGTAAGAGACAGGGCTGGGGCACAGTCAGCCGAACGCCCCCTAAGGAGAAATCTTTTCTCCTCCTGTTTTTGAGCTGTGATTGGGCTTGACAAGCACAGTGGCTTTATGAACTCTGCTTTGGCCCTGTGTCATGTGCCTTGTTGTGGTTGAAATCTCCACTCAGTTCTCCCTCTTGCCTGCACCCACAGTCACCGGCATCTGTAACATGCACTCACAAGCCCTGAGAGGGAAGGACAAAAGGATGAAAATACCCATGGAAAAAAAAAAAAGGAGACAAAAAAAGAAAAAAAACACCCCAACCAAACAACAGGCACTATCTGGATTCAGAGCCTGGAGAGCAGGAATATGCTGGGAAGGAAAGGAGCAAGCAAAGAGGAGCAAGATTCAGGGAGCACCATGGAGCCCATGTATGCTCTCCTGCCAGATGGTCTCCTGAATGAGGGAGAGCTGCCTCCCTGCTCCATCTTAGTGAACCAGGCAGCATTTCATCCATTTGCATTTTGCATGAGCCTCTGTGGATGCTCTCAGCAGATGATCAGTGGATGCAGGGCTGTGAGGAGGGCTGGCCAGGAAGGGGCTGCTGTTGCCTGCAGAGGGGATGGAGCAAGCTGAGAACTTGCTGGCGATGGCATTCACCACAGTTTATGAAGGACTGGAGCAGCTAACACCAATATAAAGAGGCACAGAGAAGCAGACAGCTAATGACGAAACCTTGCAGTAGTTTCTTGTTGTATAGGACAGGACAGCAGCTGGACCACCGGTGAGCTTTCAAGGGGTGGTTGGAGGGGGACCATGGAGAGACCTGACAGCCCTAGGACCGTCATGCTCCCCTGCATGTCTCACACCTCTCCTGGGGCACAGCAAGATCCTGCCCTGCAGCAAATGCTTCCAGCCAGCCCTCCCTCTACATCTCCATCACTAGCTCCTGAGCCACCATCCCCAGCACTTCTCTCCCTGTCACACTGAATGATGCATAAACAACACAAACCTGTGCAGACATACCCTTTTTAGGCAACACACAGCATAGAGCACCACAGAAAATACTAACAATTAAGCTGAGAATATAATGGAAATCCTTTGATTTTTCAGGATTGAGTTAAACGCAGCTCTTATTCAGGATCTTGCAGATTGTTCCTGTTAAGACTGGAAATTCATAATGAAGTCAGGTATTCATTTCTTGAAACCTGTTAGTTTAAAAAATAATACCTCTAATTCTTTTATTTTTTGCACATACTGCAGGAGACAGTTTTCTTGTTCAAAATCAGAATGTCCCTTTTACCACCAGTATTACACCCAGCAGTGTTCACCCTGTTCCACAAGCCTTGGCTCTTCTGCTGGTCTGTGGCTTCTTGCTGCCAGCACTGCCTGCAGCTGCAGTTTATGGTGGACACACTCATCTCAGCGCTTGTAACCAGCTCCCAGCCCGTGCCAGCCTCACGCAACCATGGTGGGTACAGCGCAGGTACGCTAACCCCCCAACAGCCCCCACTGGGTTAGCTCATACAAGCCAGTTTCTAAGCAGGGACAGAAATTTAACAGAGCTGATGTCTTTACCAATTAACAAGACTATGTCCTGAGGCTGTTCCTTCAGCTCCTGCTTCTGAGTACAAACCATCATTTTATCATCTACAAGCATCTGTGCATTTGGAAGCAAAAGAGGTCTCGCGCCTGACCCCGCAGCAGGCTTTCTGCTTGTGAGGCCTGAAGAAAGAGAAGTCTAGGACTCTGCTCTGCTGTGTAGAAGAAACTGCTGCTGCCTCCACTTTGTGCACGCTTTCATATCCCTGCCCTGGCACGCTGCTGAACCAATTTATGATTGCTAGTGGCAAAGCAATCCAAGGTCACTCTCTTCCCTCAGCCATGATGTGTCTGCACACTACCTGCAGCAGGGAGCAGGGAGACACACAGCCCTTGCAGGGGCTGCTCCAGTGTGGCCCTAAGCAGGGCTCTTGTCCTGGGTTCAGCAGTAGCAGTCATTTTTCTCCTTCTTAGTAGCTGGTGCAATGCTATGTTTTTGACTTTCGGCCTGGGAATAGTGCTGATAGCACCAATGTTTTTAGTTACTGCTCAAATGTTGAGTCTGACCAAGGACTTTGTGAGCCTCATGCTCTGCCAGGGAGGAGGGGAAGCCAGGAGGAAGCAGAGACAGGACACCTGACCCAAACTGACCAAAGAGGTATTCCATACCACAGCACATCATGCCCAGGATGTAACAGAAAGTTACCCGGAAGGGCTCGGATGGCAGGGTAGGACTACATATCAGTCGGTGCTTGGTCAGGCTGGGGGGGCTGTTATTGGTCAGCGGGTGGTGAGGTGTTGTATTCTCTTCCCTTGTTATTTCTCTTATCATTATTATTATTGGTGGTAGCAGTAGTGATTTGTGTTATACCTTAGTTACTAAACTGTTCTTACCTCAGCCCATGGGAGTTGCATTCTTTTTGGTTCTCCTCTCCGTCCCCCCGGGAGCAGGGGAAGGGAAAGAAAGGGGGAGTGAGTGAACGAGCTGCCTGACTGGTTTTAAACCACGACAGCTCTCCATCACCACACCTCACTCTTCCTCAGACCCCCCACCACTCCCCTCACCAGGTCACACAGCTTGTAGTTGCCACCAGAGTGGTACCAGGGACAGCCAAGGCAGGAGCCTCTTTTGCATAGAAGAGCACAAGGCAGGTCAGGATGCCAGACCAACCGGTTCCAGGCACCCTGCGCCCATTGGCACAGAATCCCAGCTACGGGATGGAGATCAACAGCAGTGACAACTGTACAGTACTGCAACACCACCACCATGTTTAGCAAGCACTTAAGAAAATTGCCTTTTGGAACAGGAATGATTTATGGGATAAAGTATACTTACTGTCCATGCTACCGGCTGAGGCAGGGTAAGGATAACAAACAAACCACAGGGCAATGGCAAAGGTCTGGCAGGAGCCACAGGTTACTTAGGGGCGGAAGAAGAGCGCTTCTGGCAGCAAGAGCAGGGAAGTGGCAGGCTAGCCAACAGCGCAACTGTGATACAAGAGAGAACAGGAATGACCTCATCATCCATTGCCTCACTGTGTGCTCTCCTGGTGAGCAGCTCAGCACTGCCAGCCCCACTGGTGCCACGCCTGGGACCATCAGCACGGAGGTGCCACTGGAGGGGGAGCACTGACGGCAATCTGCAGTGCTGCAGGGACAGCGTCTGGCTCAGGGTGTGTGCGATGGGGCTGTGAGAGCCCAGCCTGGGCATGCTGCCTGCTCAGCTCTGCCGTCAGATCATGAGGAAATAGAATTTGTTGTGAAATAGGTAACCAGGGGACCAGAGGCTGCCGGGCTACTGTGCCCAGGACCCGACTGTCCTCCTCCTGTGCTTACCTTAGCAGGGTTGTCCTCGAGCCTCTGGTTAACAAACAGGTCTTTAAAAAGAAACAAATTCCTGTAGTCTTTCATTACAGAATCACAGAATCATTATTGTTGGAAGGGACCTCTAGAAATCATCTAGTCCAACCCCCCTGTGTGGGCTCACCTGCTGCGCTCCCCTCATGCTTTCAAAACACCTTTTGTGGCTGCAGCGAGCAGGAACAAAAAGCAGTGAAGGAAGGCAAGGTGAAACCTAACTCAGCCTGGGTGTTAAGTCCCTGCATCCCAATAATCCCACTGCTGATCTTTCTTCTCACTTTAATTGCCGTCATGCATGAAGGAATGAAAGGAACTCCACATTTGGAGAAGCAATATGCCAAAACCAATGTTTGCTGTTGAAGCTGATCCTCTGTGCTGGGCCAGGGAAGGAAGTTGTCCAGGAAGGGCATGGATGGGCAGCAGTGGTAACACAGTTAACTACAATAAACTCTCACACTGCTGGCAGTCCAGGCGGAAACACTGTGCGGCTGCCTGTGCTGAGGCCACCAGGGCCGGTGGAGCAAGGCAGGGCTGGGGCAGTGCCCCATGCTTCAGCAGCAAAGCCAGTACCTACTCAAACCAGTGGGTTTAAACCCAACAGGAGCAGCTTTTCCTAAGGCGCACAAGGGACCAGCCTGGTGCTCCCAGAGCATGGGAGCGTGGGAAGGTGTGTGTGGCTGCTGCCCTGGGCCTGCACCTCTCGGGAGCCCATTGCAGCAGGGCAGGACACCCTGGAGCGTGGGCATGGCACCTCTCATCTGCCCAAACAGGATTTAGACAGAAAGGTGTCTGCAGAGCACAGGCTCCCTGCCTAGCCCCAGGAGGGAGCCAGCATGCCATGCTCAAGGCAACTTAGTGGGTGCAGAGAGAAAAGCAACTCAACTTTGTCCACAACTCCAATATTCCGGCAGTGAAGCCACAGTACTCAGCCTTTCTGGCACAGCAAACGCAGGCAGATCACTGGCTCGTTGCATAGCTGCAAATTTAAGGCAGCTGATTTTTACCTGAAATAAATGGGTTTATGACGGTGTTTCACTCCAGGGGAAAACATGTCCTGACAAGCTGTAGTTACTTGCCATGCCCTGAGGGTTTGTGGTGCCTAGTTTCTTCAGAGCATTTTACCAATTTCTCCCAAAGCCAGGAACAGGTTTATACCAATAATAAATAAGGGAAAACAAAGAACCAGAGCAAATAGTTGATAAAAATCCACATTTTGCCCACCCTGTTTGCTGTTCTGGATCACAGAATAGTGAAGGAAAGGGGCAGAGCCCAGGGACAGGGCGAGGGAATACTCTGGACTACTGTTGGCACATAGCCTTGTTTCTGTCAGGTAAAAAATCTCCCCAGTGCCTTTTCTGTTCCTTCATGCTGATTGCCAGAAATGGTTACTAAAGGAATACACCAGACATCTCTTAGATTGTGAATGTTCATAAGCTCTCTGCTAACAAGCAAGATCTGCTAATTTAAAAGCTGACACTAATGCACTTGTGAGCATGGGCTCACACACACTGCTGTGATGGTGTTGGAAGAGCCTGCTCCGGCTACGAGCACAATCTGTCCCCTCCTGTCCAGCCCCGGCACCCATAGCCTCCTGCCTTCCTTCACAGACCAGGGCTGCTCTCCAGACTGCCCGAGAATCTCACTTATCAGCAGCTTTAGGGAGCACGGCATTGCAATAGAGGTGCCACAGGAGAGACATCAGGAATGAGCTGACTTGAGAAGAAACTGCTCAGGCTTGTTCGGAGCAGACTTTACAGCAGCTCAGGCAGGACACAGCGGGTGAAGCATCTCTCTGCCATGCAAAGGCTGACATGCGGCTGTCTATTTTAAAATAGCTTTTAACATGACTAGAGGTGTTGGATGGGTGCAGGAGCGCTGGCTCTCCTGAGCTCTTCTCTTGCTGAGAGCCTGTCTAGATTGCCATATGTTATTCTGCCATATACTTCACCATGCTTTATTTGTCATCCTTTAGCACATATGCTAACAGCTCTACTGCCTGGCACCCAGAAAGTCTGAATTTAGCTCTGAATCAGTTACAAACAAACACTTGCTTGGGGCAATGATCTCTGCTTCTCACCATCCTCAGTTCCCCTCCTTGTTTTGCAAGAGAAGAAAACAGGTAGTTGGACTAGATGATGATTGTAGGTCCCTTTCAACTGAAAATATTTTCCTTTCCCTTCCTGTCCCTTCCCTTCTTGCAGCCTCTGCCATGGCAAGCAGGAGGGGAAACCATGCCTGCAATGCACGAGTCGCCCTGCAGTCGGTGGGAGAGAACAGCCACGCTTTAGTTGGGATATATTTTAAGCTGTCCTAAAGGAGGACTACCACTAGAAAAGTAATCACAAAGGAAGGAACCAAGTACGAGTGACTTTCTGTACAGGTTGGCAGCAAGCCAACCTGCACAGACTCAGGTGCCAAAACCTGTGCAGCCGTAGCAGCTGCTATCCCTTCCCCTCAGCATCAGTTCTGGGAAGCCAAACACACGAGTCAACTGTTTCTCTTGATGCAGTTGTGTTTACTTAAAGAGAACATGCTTGTTCCTTTTACCTTGGACACAGCAGGGACAAACACCACCAGGCACATTGCTTACTCACGATTTCTCAACCTACTGTTCCAGGAGATTTCTGTCTGCTCACTCAGCAGGGCCACCCTCCAAAATCTTGCCCCTTGCCACATGCAGGGTGCAGGGGGGTCCCTGCGTAGAACAGGGCACGCTGGGGCAGAGGGCTGTGGTGTGTCGGGGATAGGGTTTCACTGACCACCAGGCAAGGATGTAACAAACGACAGCTGGGTGTGCTGGGGTATTATTTTTAGTTCCTAAGTAAATATTTAGCTTAAGAAGTTGTCTGTGTGCTCTGGGAAATTGTTTTATCATGAGACAGTTTACAGTCCCTGTCCAGCCGTGCCCTGCAGGTTGCAGAGTGCCTGCGGATGGGCTCAGCCCACTGCAGAGCTGGCATTTCACAGGAGAAAACATCACTGTGCTAGAGCAAGACCAGGGTCCCTCATCCTCCAAACCCCCTTGGGACTCTGGATTTCAAGTCAGCATTGGAGCCATTGGATAACAGTGGAGCAGGGTTAGGACATGTGCCATTCCTTCCCTATCAGCTGCGCTCCCTTTGCAATCAGGTGATTTTTGTGCCCACTCATCCCACAGACTCATCTGGACTCAAAGCACAAGCTGTTCCTTCTCCTTCATGAATCCACAACGATAATATGGCCCTGTGTGCCAAATTAGCCTCTTGACAATGGCTGGGTAACTGCCTTGGATCCAGCCCCTCCACAGCCTGTGGCTGGAGGGCACGTGGTGAGTGGCTCCCAGCACACACGGAGGGGCAGAAGCCAGCGCTCCTGCCCAGCTTGCACCTCCTGTGGCATCAGAGCCCCCGGCGGGGAGGTGTTTCCACTGTGGAGAGAGCAATGCTTGAAGGCAGGAGTGGGGCTGCGGAGCCTTGCTTCCCTCCACCAAAGGAGCGTGCGCCGAGGAAAGCCAGCGAACCTGTGGGAAGCCTAAACCGTGATCTCACCTTCCCAAAGTGTTTACAGCTGCCATTTGCAAGTAGCAAACCTTCCTTATTGTACTCCCTAAATCAAGTAGTGCTAATTGCACAAAACTGTAAAGATCTGCATGACAATCACTGCATTAACTGCAGCGTGCCTGAAATATTGAGGTTTATGCTGGAAAATACAGCAATTGCACTGAGTGACTCAGGGAGGTCAAGGCTGCAGGTGGAAGATGGGTGCACGGCCTCAAGGAAACTTTTCGCTACATACCTCACGGTGCAATCTGGTGCACTCTAGAAGTAAAAAAGAGACTCCAGATTCTTACTCTTCAGGAGTGCTGTGGAGCATCAGTAATAAGTCATCTTTGGCAGGCATATGTCAACAGTATCCAGGGAGGGGAGAACTTCATCTCAGCACAGAAATCATTCCAGTCTGACTTTGGTACAACTCCAGCAAGTCTGAAATATCCATAAGGGCTCTGCTCTCATCCCTTTTCTGATTCATCCTGACCCTGACTTGGGCAAGATACCCAATTTACACTTTTCTGTGTAACACTGGTTTGTAATGCTTATTTGCTTTTATAGCATTTTGCAATTTTAAGGGTTTGGACGTGTACTTGCCCTGCAAAAGGCTGCCTCAGTTACAGCAATTACCTCCCCTGCCCCATTAGTGAAATAGGACCTTGTTACTGGCTAGATGTTATGCTGCAAGCAGGCCACACACAATATGGTTTTAATTAGGTCTGCAGCTTTGAATGGATGGCAATCGTGCTTTGATTTTCTTTCAATTATTTTTAGTGCTTATTAACCAGCTAAATGGCAAAGAAGAAAACCACCACGCACAGACAGTAAAAGCATCTGGAAAGAGAGGGGCTTGCATATCGCTTTGAAAGAAGCCAAAGCTGTCCTTAAGTACCAGTACAAAAGATGGGGGAACACCATGGCAGCAGGAGGGGAGGTGGGCAGGAGCAGGGTGGTGAGCCCAGCAGCCTCATTGTCCAGCCTTGCAGTACACCTCACAGCTCATGACGCAGAAGACCTGCCTGTCATAGCCAAGCAGGATTTTGTGCTTATTTTGGGCTAAGCCTGGCCTGCTGGTTGCTCAGGGTCACAAGCCCAGCACTCAGCCCAGGACCCCAGAGGTGCAGGTGCGCAGCCAAAGGCAGGACATCAAGGGACCAAGTGCTGGACCAGGGGCACAGTGGCATCAGCTCCACTGCAGGAGGCAAACCAGGCTGCTCAGCTGCCCCTGGTGTGCACAGATGGGTGGCCAGACCTGGCTCCCAAGAACAGGAGCCCACCAGCACCCAGAGAATGCCTGATCCCCATCTCATAGCTGAACAGCTCAGTCTCCAAAGCCAGGCCCTGCCACGTTCACACAGTTGAGATTATAGAAGTTGTCAAAGCTTAAAAAAAAATAAAAATAAAAACCTCTGTAGGCAATTAAGGCTGCCCAGAGCCTGTAATGAGCGTGCTGACTACTTCTGCAGACTCTTCGTGCTTCTCTGCATTTCACTGCTAGGATGAACATTTGCTTTAACAGCCAGGGGACCTGTGATGGCAATCACATAAATCATAGAGAAGTGATCCAAGATGGCAGCAGATCAAAAGCATTGGTTGACAAAATCTGCACTGAAGTCAGACATGGTTATTGGTTCAGTTCACCATGGTAATTAATTACCTAGCACTTACCTAATTAACCAGAGCTTTCATCTACTACTCCCAGAGGCCAATAGCAAATGCCAGATTCTGTCCCTCCAGCCAGCTGCCTAAAATATCTTCCAGGGCAATGTCTCATATGGTGTCAGGACAGGCAGCAGGACCAGTTTCTCCAGTCTTCTCCCACTCCTGGAGTACAGGTCACTTGTGTACATCTGTCTCAAACAGCACCACATTGCTGACAAGATGAACCTGGGAAACACTGAGGCAAAGACCATGTGCCCACAGCCTTGCTCGGCATCCTAAAGTTCACTCCATGAGCAGGAGGACCTGGCCTGGTTGGTGCAGCACTGCCTCCATGCTGCTCTTTGGTCTGAGCCACAGACAGGGGCTCTGGCACTGCTGCTTCTTCCCCAGACCCCATACGGCATGCTAAGGCATGCCCCACATCCTACCACATGCTCCATGGCCCTGAGGACAGCAGGCAGTGATGTGTGATGGATCACAGACATTGCACAGTTCCATCACACATGGGGACAGTCACCAAGCACTGCTGTGACACCCAGAGCAGACATCAGGCTGCTGTGTGAAGTCCCTTGTGTCCTTAGAGGGGAGATGTCTGAGAAGTGACCCTGGCTGGGGCACAGTGACACCAAAAACAGCTCCTGAACTGAGGGAGCCGAGGGAAGGGCTGCCCTGGGGAGAGGCCCCAGTGAGCCAGCCTGCACCCCTCCCTCAGCCAGCCAGCCTCCCTGGGACCAGGGCAGGCCTACCACTGGCACCCCTGACCACGGGCTATCCTGAAGGGCTCCTCGGCTGAGAGGAAGTGGGGTGCAGAGAACAAATATCATTGTCTGAACATTGCCAAGAACAAAACCAGCCTCTCCAGGCTGGGACTAGTTGCTCCAGGACCCATTTCTGGGTGGCAGTAGCCTATCTCTGCCCATTGCCGTACCCGGGCACTGCTGTAGTAGTGAGCAGTGCTGCCCTCTGAGGAGCTTAGCCAATGAGAGAAACACATCTATTGCAAGTCACTTTGTAAGTGTGAAGACAGGGATCAGTGGGAACAGGCCACATCCAACTTTTGATGCTTACCTTGTGTTCTCCTTCTCAGATGGTTTTCCGGGCTACCCAAGAGGACCATGACAGTTCAGAACATAAAAAAGTGTCTCAGCCTCCAGCAACCCCACACTCAGATAGGCCGGGGAGGGCTGAGGAGCCAGTATCCCCAGGCCCCTGGGCAGTGTGTCCCCTCTGAGCCCCCTGCCAGGTGACACCACACTGACAGACACCTGGGGCCTGCAAGCACCAGCGAGCACCGGGTGCAATGCAGCTGCTTGCTGGCACGGGGTGATCCGCACCCACACAGAGACCCATGGAACAGCCCCAGCTGCTGCAGCTGCTAGACGTGGTGTTGAGCTGGGGCTGCAGCAGCCACTCCTAATGCACCGTCACTCCTTCACAGAGCCTGTGGAGGTTTGCTGCAGCACTAACCCTTCCTTTGTGCACCTGAGATGAAAGCAGGACGGTTTCCAATTTGCACCGAATGGGGCCGGAGAAAGGCACGGCTTGGGTGTGGGAGTGTCAGCCCAGTCCTCAGGATCCAGGAGAAGCACATCCCAGGGGAGCAGCACCACAGCATCAAACTCAAACAAGCCCTTGGCACGACGCTGTGGCTGGAGACAGGCAGGCCTGCACCCCGCTGCGCACGTGTGCCTGACACGTGCCCGGAGCCCCCCGCATGGGCCATCGGGTCACCAGCCCTGGCCTCACCCCGAGCGCGAGCGCGGCAGCGGAGGAGTTGAGGTTGAGGGTGACACACCTGCAAAAACAGCCAATCCACAGCCAGTCACACCTGAGGGGGCAAAGGGGAGCGGGCAGGGGGGGACCAGCCACTGTTGATCTTGGGAGCCAAACAAAGACAGAGAAGGTATTTAACCCCCTGGAGAGCCCTTAAAACCTCTTCTGAGCTCCAAACCCCAACAGCTGAGGAAATAGCAGGGTGTTTTCCTTACCTTTTCTGCAGAGTATTGCTTTCAGCTGACTCTGGTAGAGCCGCTATGACTGAAACAACAGTTTACTCCGGGTGAGTAACCAGGGAAGGTTTGAATTTGTTTTAATAAGACAAGAAAAATGTTCTCTGGGTTTTGTTTCAGCCTTATTTATAAAACTGACCCATATTGTTACTTGGTTGCTTTCCCTCTATTAAAGCAGGTGGGAAGGGAAGGCAAACTGGCCTCCTGCTGCCTGCAGAATCTGAATTTAATTTGCACTTGTACTGCTAGGCAGTTATTTAGGACAATAGAAATATAAAATCCCGATTTGCTAAGAGCTTAATAAGCTGTCACACACAAAATAGCACAGTACATTACCTGCTAGGTATTTCTGGCAGAATTATATGATAGAAAGCTAAGGTTGCCATTGACAAAATTGATTATAAATACAGAGAAACATTTTTGCCAAATACACAGACATAATAAAAGAGATGTTCAAGGGGTTACTAATAGCAGAAAGGCAGCCACCCTGGATGCCATGCAGAGCTGGCTTGTCCCTGTCCCATCCTCACCCTAACACCAGGGCCCTGCATACCTCTTGCAGAGCTCCCAAGCCACCCCATGCCCCATCCTCCCCTGTCCCCATTCCTGTGGGCACTGCTTGGTGCCCCTGACCCATCTTTGCCCTATCTCCCTGCAGCAGTGGGCTTGTCCATATTAAAAACCCACACTTGGACTCGATGGAGGAGGACATTCTGTATCACTTGGACTTGGGAACCAAGACGCACAACCTGCCAGCAATGTTTGGGGACATAAAGGTAAATAGCAGGTGAAAGAGTGAGGTGGCAGCTCCCAACCCCTCATCTCACACCTCTGCTGTTCCATCCTTGGGCCTCCTGCCTTGGATGCTTTTGCTGGGGACAGGGTTCAGCTGCTCAGCAAAGGGACTCAGGGCAGCCGGGGCAGAGAGGTCATCTGCCCTTGCTTGTTCTGGGCAGAAATCCCAATAGAAAATTATCCTTTTAGAAACCTGTTCAGTTCCATAGAACTGGTTTTATATTGGCCCCCATATTGGAGGACAGATGGAGGAAGCATTTGTCTAAAGTATCTGTTCATCATCTACTGGAAACAAGAGAAAGAGGATGTTGTATTTTTGGCCGAGACCTGCTGTCAAAACCAGCCTGTCACGACTGCCTCCTCCTCCATTTTAAATTGGAGCATTTCCCCAGCAGCACAGGGGAAGAGCTGTGGTGCCTCAGGGCTTCAGCAGCCCTGCCATGCAGGGGTTCCCACTTCCCTGCACCGCTGGCAGCCAGATCAGCATCGGTGCCCTTCAGCTGCATGTTGGTCTCCCTCCTGTGTTCAGGGAGAATTTTATCCTTTAATATGTAAAATTTGTCCTTTTTCCCCCTGACTTTATGGCCTCTCTGTCATCAGCAGTACTCACTAATTGCAGCCCACACTTGTTGATGGAATAAATTAAATGACGAGCTACTCTAACATCTGGGTTTGCTTTGCAATCAGTAGGAACACTAACAGCTTAAATTTGCTAAAATAGTTTAGATTTATCTAAGTACGTGCAGCTGTACAGGTGTCTGGACCTAGCATAGTCACAACCCTAAAGGAGTAATAGCTTGGGTATAGTCTTAACTCTTGGTTTTGAGACCCTCAGTTGTTGTAATGTCCCCTGGCTACCTGTGAGGAAGCAGCATCCTGCTGTGCTCCATGGGGAGATGTGTCTGGCACAGCCTGCCACTGCCAAATTAAAACTGAATCTTGGTACCTATTTTAGCTAAGAAATACCAACACATTCATGTTTTACATCCAGTTTGTCTGCGTTGGTGGCAGCCCAAACAGGATGAGGGCATTTGCCCAGCTCATGCACAAGGAGCTGGGACAGGCGGGCGATGGGGAGGACCTGGCAGACATCTGCGCAGGGACGGATCGCTATGCCATGTACCGAGCTGGGCCAGTGCTCTCCATTAGCGTAAGTACCACACTGTGCTGCACTGCACTGCAGGTGCTTTCCATCCCAGGCACTCATGACAGCCCCTGCCCTGGGCCCGCTGCTGCTGTCATGGTCCTGCAGCAGGCTGGCATGGGGCTCTCTCTTCCCTGCAGCAGGGAGGGTGGCTAGCATGACCCTTCCCTCTCCATTTCCCGCAACTCCTGCCAGCAGATTTTTCAATTCTTTTCAGTTTCAGCCATTATCACCAGTACAACCTTCCAGCCATGGTAAAGCTTCTTCTGTCTGAATGATATTTCTTGGCACCCTACATGTTCAGTTTGAAAAGCATTGCAGTAAAAATGAACATGCAAGTGTTTTGTTCAGCTCAGCAGCCTGGCAGTTTGAGAGGCAAAGACCACTTCCCACCATGCATGAAGTATGAAATATTGCTGGAAGTATTACACTGATATGAGCTCTAAAGTTAAAGCCTTGCTTTATTATTAATTATTCTCTAAGAGAAGAATTTTTTGCACCACACAAAATAAAAAGCAAATACAGGCTATGCTGGTGAGTGCTTATGCCCCAGGGATTGTCCTGCCATCATTGCTTCAGGCACAAGATTAGTCTTGAATCTGATTCACAGGAGGCAGCGTCACTCACGTGACAGAGCTCACGTTTGGTCTCTCTGACAAAACATAACCAAACGTGATCGATGGAAACGCCTCAGGGAATCAATCTGACAGGATCTCAGGGGAAAAAGAACCCACAAGTTTTGCTATTCCCCTCTCTGGCAGCAGCTGTGACACAGCTAGAGGAAAAGCCTATGCTTGAGCTTTTGGCCGTGCACCAGTTTTGTGCCAATGCGGAAGCCATCCACCGCTGTGAGGGGATGCCGGGCAGAGCATACAGCAAGCCTCCCCCAAAACGCTTCATGCAGAGCAGCTGCCAACATCACACTTTCGTAAGTTGCTTAGAAACACAAATGAACTCAAACCAGAGGGAGGAGCACAGTTTCCTGCTTTGAATATTTACAATGAGAATAATTTTTTTAGGTATTGGCAAATAAGTCAGGCCGATGTTCCAGAATGGCAACATGCAAAAAGTTTTCATATTTAAAACATGATACAAGCCTAATAGACCGTCAGTCTCACAGCCAAATGAAAAGAGACAAAGCAATGTGAAAACTGACTGCATACGCTAACTGTGCTTCTTTATACATGGTTCCTTCCGGATTTTGAACAGCATAGCAAAACCAAAAAAATGTGAGGCATTTTTTCAGGAGAAAAAACAAATCCCACACCACCAAACCCCTTTTGTTTCTAAAAGTAAAGTTGAGGAAAGCACATCGGTTGAGTGATGAAGCAGAAAACTAAGATGATCAAGTGCAGCAGCGCTGAGCAGAAAGCAGAAGCAGCCTCGACAGCTCCAGATTTGCCTGGCAGAGCGGCAGCGGAGATGGGGCAGCAAGGCACGATAAGCTGTGGGAGAGGATGGGGAACGGGCTGGTGCCAGTGGAAGGGAGAGTCTACAGGCAGTCGTAGTGTCCCCAGGGTGGGTGATGTGAGCCACGAAGCAGGGCAGGTGGCCTACAAGGCTCAAGGCTTCATGTGGCAAATGTCTGACCCCGAAACCAGTCCTCAGCGAGAGGCACAAACCCATCTCCTGTCCTTCATACACAGCAACATGGGCAGAGGTGCTCCGGTGTGGGGTGAGGACAGGTTGGGAGGCACCCAGAGAAGCAGAGGCTCAAGTTTTCCTCACTGAAATTCACCACTCCAAGAGTACAGGCAGTACACAACAAAGAACGGACGTCAGCATGTGGCATAAGGATGGGCACCAGAAGGAAAGACCTTGGAACATTCAGACATCCAGATGCGCTTGTGGTAAGACCTTTCTCGAAGGAGAGACATCATCTGCGTGCCTGGTGTACTGGTGCCCCGGCATGAATACCAACTCTATTGATAAGAAGAGCCTTAAAAGCATCAAGGGGAGGAGACAAGGGTTAGACTTTTGACCTGAACAGGTTACAAAGACCCTGAGATGTCTCAAAAAATTGGCATCATCAGTGGAAAGAGGCCACAGCATAACCCTGAGCTCACTGCAGTCACATACCTGTCACCTGCCACAGTATCGCAGGGAATGACGTTTTTCATTTCTCTCTTCCCAACAGCATGGGATGGGCATCCCTTCCATTTCCATCATGCTTCATGAACTAATTAAACTTCTGCACCACGCAAAATGCCGAGATGTTACTATTATACGCATTGGTACTTCTGGAGGTTTAGGTAAGCTACCATGGTCTTTCTTCAGAGAAAAATAGGCTGCTACTAAAAAAAAAATCTCAGCAATAGGTCATGCAGTTATGAGCTATAGAACTTTGTCAGGTCCCCAAGTACCAAACAACATGATATTTTGTTTTGGGTTAAAACCCAGCAAACTTCTAGTGACTGGCTTAGCAGAGTGCATATTTTTATAATGAACAAAGGCTTTGCATTCTAAACAACTGGATATCACTTTTCAAACTGGAAACACTTGACTGGAAGGTGCCCACTAGACCTGTTGTTTGTGAACAGAGAAGCACTTGCGGGTGATGTGGTGGTTGGAGGCCATCTTGGGCACAGTGATTGTGAGTAACAGGTAGTTTTCAGTTCTTGCAGAAGTAAGGAGGGGGTCAGCTGAACTGCTGAGTTAGACTTGTAAAGAACAGACTTCAGCCTGTTTAGCAGACTGGTTGGCAGAGTGCCTTTGGTGGAAGTCCTGAAGGGCAAAGGAGTCCCGGAAGGCTGGACATTCCTCAGAAAGGAAATCAAGGTACAGGGGCAGGCCATCCCCATAAAGACGAGCCAGCAGGAAAGCCCAGCCTGGATGAACAGATGAGCAGAGAGCTTGGGCTGGAACTCAGGAAAAATTAAAAAAGTTTTATGACCTTTGGAAGAAGGGGCACCTGCCCACAGAACTACAATGATGTTGTGAAGATATGATGTTATCCTGGCTTGTATCAGCAATAGCATAGCCAGGTAGGACTAGGGAAGGAATCTTCCCCTTGTAATCAGCACTGGTGAGGCTGCACCTCAAATCCTGTGTTTGGTTTTGGGCCCCTCACTCCAAGAAAGACATTGAGGTGCTGAAGCGTGTCCAGAGAAGGGCAATGGGGTGAGGGGTCTGGAATACAAGTACCATGAGGAGCAGCTGACAGAACTGGGGTGGTTTAGCCTGGAGAAGAGAAGGCTCAGGGGGACCTTCTTGCTCTCTACAACTACCTGAAAGGAGGTTGTAGTGAGATGGGAGTCAATCTCTTCTACCAAGTAACAAGTGATAGGATGAGAGGAAACAGGCTCAAGTTGTGCCAGGGGAGATTTGATTTGATACGAGGAAAAATGTTTTCACCACAAGGGTTGTCCAGCAACCTGGAATGGAACAGGCTGCCCAGGAAAGTGGTGGAGTCACCATCCCTGGGGGTACTTAAAAGACATGTAGACGTGCCGCTTGGGACATGTAGTGGACTTGGCACTGCTGGGTCAACAGTTGAACTTGATGACCTTAAAGGTCTTTTCCAACCTAAATAATTCTATGTTCAACATCTTCGTCGGTGACATGGACAGTGGGATTGAGTGCTCCCTCAGCAAGTTTGCCGATGACACCAAGCTGTGTGGTTCGGTTGATACGCTGGAGGGAAGGAATGCCATCCAGAAGGACCTTGACACGCTTGTGAGGTGGGCTGATGCCAACCTCATGAAGTTTAACCCTGCCAAGTGCAAGGTCCTACACCTGGGTCAGAGCAATCCCAGGCACAGCTACAGGTTGGGCAGAGAAGAGATTCAGAGCAGCCCTGTGGAGAAGGACTTGGGGGTGCTGGTCGATGAGAAAATGAACATGAGCCGGCTTCAGTGTGCGCTTGCAGCCCAGAAAGCCAACTGTATCCTGGGCTGCATCAAAAGGAGCGTGACCAGCAGGTCAAAGGAGGTGATCCTGCCCCTCTGCTCTGCTCTCGTGAGACCTCACCTGGAGTATTGTGTGCAGTTCTGGTGTCTTCACCATAAAAAGGACATGGAACTGTTGGAACAAGTCCAGAGGAGGGCCATGAGGATCATCAGGGGACTGGAGCACCTTCCGTGTGAAGATAGGCTGAGAAAGTTGGGGCTGTTCAGCCTGGAGAAGAGAAGGCTGTATGGAGACCTCATAGCAGCCTTCCAGTATCTAAAGGGGGCCTATAGGGATGCTTGGGAGGGACTCTTCATTAGGGACTGTAGTGATAGGACAAGGGGTAATGGGTTAAAACTTAAACAGGGGAAGTTTAGATTGGATATAAGGAGGAAGCTCTTTACTGTAAGGGTGGTGAGGCACTGGAATGGGTTGCCTAAGGAGGTTGTGAATGCTCCATCCCTGGTGGTGTTTAAGGCCAGGTTGGACAGAGCCTTGGGTGACATGGTTTAGTGTGAGGTGTCCCTGCCCATGGCAGGGGGGCTGGAACTAGATGATCTTAAGGTCCTTTCCAACCCTAACTATTCGATGATTCTATGCTCCTATGACCCCCAGCCAGGGTAGTAGTGCTGCTTGTGCCTGCAGAAGCTAGTGGTGGGCCATGATCGCCACAAGCCAGAAGCAATTAAAATGCTGTTGCTCAGCACGTTCCCACAATTCCTTATCTTGTGCTGATTCTGTACATTTTACTTGTACATCTGTGCTACTGCATGAATTCAATTATTCTCTCACATCTGTTTTACTAAAAAGAACAACCCCACAGTCACTCATACATCTATAGAGATTTTCCTGTCATGGTGAATTTTCGCAGCAGTCACAAGTGTTACGAGCATTGGCTTAGCCTCAGCCTTTGTTTTCACAGGCATCAAGCCAGGGACTGTTGTGATCACAGACACAGCAGTGGACTCCTCCTTCAAGCCACGGTTTGAGCAGGTGGTCCTGGATGATGTGGTGGTGCGGAGCACAGAGTTAGACAAGGACCTTGCAAAGGAGCTTCTTGCCTGCAGCAAGGATGTTCCTGACTTCCCTACACTCATCGGCCATACCATGTGCACCTATGACTTCTATGAAGGTAAAATAACCTTTGCCTGTTCTTCCTCCCCACAGACATAATGCCAAGTCTTATGTTCTTCTGTAGGCAAAACTATTCACACCTTCAAAGTCTAAGAAGGGCTGCAGGAGCAGACCCATCTGCTAATACATTAGAGGTTGTTCAGTGGTCAGAACATGCAATACCAGTTTTGGTGCTGTCTGGGCAAACTGATCTCTTGTGCATCTGACAGTTAAATTTTGTAACGTTACCTGCAAGGCCAGTGTTGCTGTAGCTGATGGTGGATCATGAGCTAAGATCCACCCAGCAGAGGTAGCTCCTTGGGAAAATGCAGATGCCCAGGGGACCTATTCTGCCCTGATCCACCCATTCAGTGGGAGTTATGTGCCATCACAGACCTGCTGAAAGCAGGAGTAGCTGCACCCTGGCAAAGAAAACAGCCCCTCATAAAATCATAGAATAGTTAGGGTTGGAAAGGACCTTAAGATCATCAAGTTCCAACCCCCCTGCCATGTAGTGAGCCTAACAGATGGGTTAATGCTGAGTATTTCCTACAACAAAGATTGTAACTTCAGAACTACCAAACACTAAGAAAATGTTAGGAAGCTTGTAACATTTATGTAAACAAACTTTGGTTACTCTGGAACCATTTTGTTTGCAAAATTAAATGCTGATTGCAGAGTAGATGAAATGCAATAAATGAAGAATTAATAATTTCAAGACTATTTATAAACCTTTGGATCTGCTTGCAAATGCAACCATCTGTGTGTTGCTCTAGGCCATGTTTTATTTAAACAAAAATCCATTTGAGAGGATTAGTAGTAGGAACAGCAATAAAATGAAGTATGCTGCCCAGGTTAGCACAGCTGCAGGTACACATTTGGCTTGCATGAAGGACTTTACATGCTGTGTGAGAGGAGTAGCTCTACTGGACATAAGTACAACTACTTAAGTAACTAGTCAAAGGAAAACTTAGGTGGCTTCAGACAAACACAGGTACTGCTGGACTTTCCATTTGAAACTACACCCCATTAACTTCAACTGTAAAGCTAGGCAGGGCCAGCAGTGACACTTCTCTGCTTCCTTTCAAGGTCAGGGGAGATTAGATGGAGCACTGTGCTCTTTTTCCAGTGAAAAAAAGTTAGAGTACTTAAAAAGAGCTTACAATGCCGGCGTGAGGAACATCGAAATGGAGTCCACAGCATTCGCTGCCCTGTGCGGGCTGTGTGGCCTAAAAGGTGAGTGCTTCTGCATCCTTCCCTGCGTTCCACAGCTTAACCCAACCTGAGGGTTTGGTTTGGTGCAAGATTCAGACAACCCAAGGGCCAAAACCACATTCCTAACTATTTTAACTTGAAACATACGCTAGAACAAATTTCTTGAGTCAATAAAAAACAAGTTTGTTTTAGAAGACCTGAGTGCATGTTGGACAAAACAAAACTTAATCCTCCCTCCTCCCTTTCCTGGCCTTAAAACAAGCCCTGGTTACACAGGCCTAGCTGCCTTCCCTTGTTTTGCTGGAAAAGAAAGAGGGTGAATGGAGGGCACCCAGGGAGTGGTGCTGCAGCCAGCAGCTACCCAGGGACCCTGCTGCTTCAGCCCTTCCAGTGTGGCCGGGTGCATTCCACAGTAAGCTCTGGGGAGGGCAGCAGTAGCAGGGCATCTGCAACCCACAGGGCAGTGTTCTAAGGCAAAGGGTGCTCATAATCAGGCGTGAGGTAACGCAGTGCTTCGGCCATCCTGCAGCTGCTGTCGTTTGTGTGGCACTCCTGGATCGCCTGGAGGGGGATCAGATCCGGGCACCCCATGAGGTGCTGTGGGAGTACCAGCAGCGGCCCCAGCGCTTGATAGCAGCCTTCATCCGAAAGCAGCTGGGGCTGTGCCCTCCAGCAGGAACAAGCTTTTCTCCACAAACTGATGGGTGATGCAGCACAAGCAGTGCAGGCTTGCTCCCCCATGCCAGGCACACCACAGCCCCTTTTTCTGCAAAATTGAAAAGACTGACTTGGTCACAATGCACTTCCATGGATAAGTGCCCTCCACGGCTGAGTGGGGGAGCTGGATCCAGTGAACATCACCCTGCAGGAGCTGGAGACCTCCAATGTGGCTTGAATTACACCAACAACCTGCTCACCCAAGGACAGCTCCAGACAATATTTGTACAGAAATTAAGACTGTTTTACCAAACCGCATGCTCCTCAGTCCCATCTCCAGTGGTCATAAAGGACTGCCCTGTTAGGGTCAGTCCTGTCCACAGCTATCCTCTGAGAAGGAGTTCCCTCTGCATTTGGCATAAAGCGAAAACCTAAGTAAATGACACATAAAATTGATCCGCATTTGTGATTATTATTATTCATTAAGGATCTATCAAAAACTGACGTGTACAAGGGCATTTGAAGATAAGAGAGAGAGTGTGGGAAGCCCACTTTGCACAGACTGTCTCCAGGCAAAAGCAGACTGTTCCCAAGACTGCACGGCTGGCAGCTTTGGGTGGGGGGCGCATAGAGACCCTTGAGATGAAAAGGGATAGGAAGCACAGGTTACTGATACATCCTTCACCAGATTTCACCTGAGTGCCAGGGACTGCATCTTTCACGTTCATCTGCTAATCAACACACTCCAACAGTGCAGAAACTCATCTGTAAGTGTCCCCACGAGCTGTGCCTGAGTTGCACAGAGGGTTTTTTCCAGAGGTCACCTACAGCCTGAAGAATTTCCCACTAAAATCACAAAATCACTTCCAGTTCTTAAGTTTCAGTAACAAGCTTGCTTCCAGTTCTGCTAAGTCCAAAGTCTGCTTAAGAAACTTCTATACTAATAGCAATGTACCTTATGTCTGTTGTGAAAATAATTTAAAACCACTCCAGGAAAAGAAATATGATACTTTAACATTTTGCCTAATTTGATAGGTAATGTTTGTTCTGCCCTAGCTTACAGAAACACAGATCCAGTCATTAACTTTGCAGGAGGTGAAGGCTCTCTATTTTCTAGAACAATGTGCAGCAAAGAGTCTCTCGTTTTACTTACTTTGCTCTTAGCTTAATGATTATGCTGTGAAATGTTTTTTCTGCTGGACATTCTAAGTTTGACACCTTTTAGGGCTTTCAGATGAGTCACTAGTTTACACAGCTCAGAATGCATGTCCTTGGTGAGCTCCTTTTCAAAATACTAACCATTATTGCAGGGCCCTCTCTATTCTTGGGGGGTCAGAATTGGCATCTCAATCAGTTACGTTCTTCTTTTTCTACAGATACATATATGTGCATATAAGCTTACATGCACATAAGCTGGCACAAACTTGAAGTGTTTTGTAATGGCCAGATACCATACCAATTGATCTTGCACAAGTTGGGTGCTCAACTTTCAGGCACTATTTAACATTTCAGCCAATTTTATGCCTACCAAAATTCACAAATAAGTAGTATGCCTTGAAACCGAGCCACCTCATTTTCACAAATAAGATTTTCTCAGGCTTTAAAAACTCAGATTGTTAGTAAAACTGCATACACTTTATCCATTGGCATAAAGGATAGCTGAATTCTGAACTGTTACCCTCAGCAAGTCAAAACCAACAAAGTAGAGATGCAAAAGATGCTGGTTCAGAAGTCCATTTCCCATTAACATTTTTCAAATCACTATTTTTATGTGCAAGTAATTTCACACATCTTTGTACAGAAATAACTTTCAATTTTATTCTTTTTTAATAGCATTTATCCTGAAAACAAACATCCTTATAAGCATCTCCATTTCCTGAAGGGCTTTCATCATCTTTTGTGAACAGTGCTAAGGCGAGGACGACAAAGTAAGGCAAAACAACCACCTCCTTCCACAGGAGCACAGGAGAGAGGCACTTGGCCAGGCTAGGGAGAATGGCTGAGGCATTCTGCAGGAAAAGCTTCTAGGTGTGCTGAGCAAAATATTTGAAGCCAGTTTCACTGACCTGCTTGTTTTCCACACACTACTGTTATATGAAAATCCCTCTAAAAATCTTCATTCCAGCCTCATCATATCAATAACAAGCCCCAGCTCCTGGCTGCAGTGAGCTGGCACAGACTCACAGATGTAAGCAGGTTTCTACTCAGTCTATTCCTGAGAAAAAACAGACAATCACAAGAGAGTGCCTAAAAATCAGTGCCCTTTATTTGAAAACATGCCTGCTTCATTTGAACTTTCTTTTTTCATAAATGTCTTGGTATTTATAAAAGATGACAACTATGATCTGAAAAGATTTTGTACCACTGAAATTATCTTGCAGATCTGTTTTTAAAGGCAAGTTAAAAAAAAATAAAATCAGTTGCCTTAAGTTTGGAATCTTCTGTTCTGAGAAAGCAGTCTAGCAGCCAATCTGGCCTCTAAATAGAAGAAAAGCAGTGCTGGTCTCCCTGCAGGAGCATCCAACAAGTTGTGAAGATGGCCAAGTATGTTTTAAGAATGAGTTACCCCAAATGGTATACCAAAATAAAATGCACAAATACACACAAAATAGTAATCCTAGCACAAACGTGCAAAATTACATTCAGAAGACACACAGCTCCCACGGCTTCAGCATTTTCTTCCTGCATTAAAATAACATGGCTAAAATACTCAGATTACGTTGCTCCTGTTCTTAAATTTGCTTGCACTCAGGAGTCTGTCGCATGAGCTCTTCCCCTGCCTTCCTGGCACCCTTCTTACAGTCTCCGTCTGCTCTGACTTTGCACCCTTGCACACTTGTGCTGGAGCAAACCTCCCTCCCCCAGGTGCTGAGACACCTGCTGAGACCAGGCTCACTCTGCAAGATTTTGCCAATGTTACTAACAGTTTGAGTGTGAAAACTCAACATTGCTTGTCTCTGATTACAAAACATTTGGTGTAGAGTCACCAAATATGTCAAGAGAAGAGGGACTGTTGTCTGTGCCAGGGAAGGAGGTGCTATATGGTGGCTAGCAGCAAAACCACTCTTGGTGTTTGCACCATGGACTCCGCTGGGAGAGCACAGACTGGGCTCTCAGCTGCCCTGATCCTCAGTATCTCACTGTGACAGTCACTGTGTTTCACAAGGTGTTGGAGGTATGTGATCTGTTAATGCCTATAAGCCATTACAATATTACATTAATGAAGTACCTGTAATTATGCAGATACACAATGTTCAGATCTCTCTGAAATGTTTGGTTAAACTGCTAATTATAACTTGTTTACATACATTTTACACTTATGTAAGACTGGAAAACATAGTTACAAAGTGGAATGACATTAATTTCCCTTTCATTTAAATAAAACCTTAATCAGTAGTTTCTGCTCCAAAATAAAGATCCCTGATCTGAAATGTTATTTATAATTTATACTGAAAGACTAATCTGCAACATGAAATTGCATGACTGGCTTACAGTAAATATGATGCAGCAAATTTGTTTCTAAATATAGATGAAGGTTAAGTTTCTTTTTATAATAATCAAAGAATAATAAAAACATTCATTAAAATAATCAAATTCTTAAGAAACCCGCAATGAAAGTTGTGGGGTATATTCATGTGTCACAATTTTAAGTGGCTGTTCTGCAAATGTGTTTTGGATTTATGCTGCCAAGTAAAAAACAGAGTTCCTATTCAAGATGCTATATATCAGACTGGCCTGTAATGTCTTTAGGAGATAGGACAGGTGTCCTATCTCCCAGTAGAAAGGGACATGGGAAATTACACCGCAACAGGCTACACCCACCAAAACTCTGTTCAGCCTTTACCAAGGCAGGTGTAAAATGGGGTAGCCCTGCATGAGAAACGCATATTGTTTTTTAGAATCACAGTATCACAGTATCACAGTATGTTAGAGATTGGAAGGGACCTCAAAAGATCATCTAGTCCAATCCCCCTGCCGGAGCAGGAACACCTAGATAAGGTTACACAGGAACGTGTCCAGGTGGGTTTTGAATGTCTCCAAACAAGGAGATTCCACAACCTCCCTCCACAACCTCCCTGGGCAGCCTGTTCCAGTGTTCCGTCACCCTCACTGAGAAGAAGTTTCTGAATGATTGCACACACTGAGAACTATGTAGTTCTATGGCACAGACTAAGGAAAATTTATTTAAAGTTTTCACATTATAGGCCAGAGAATACCCCTGAAGCTTCTCTACTTCTGATACGAGAGCTGCTCACATTTAAAAGCTGTAGATTCCATATCTCTTCTTGGAAGCTTCAGTGGAGGAATTTTTGGTAAAATCTCTTTTGCATAAAGTGTTTTATGAAGACCAGCTTCTCGAAGAGCTAGCTCAACACGAAGTCTAGGGTCAGAAATGATCTGTTAATATAAACCACACAATGATAAATAGAAACAAACCAATACCTTCCTCACAAACAGTGTCTCTCACAGGTTATCTGTAAATGTATATATTTTAAAAGCTTTAAGAGACAGAAAATTACGCTCAGAAAATAAAGCCTTCAAAAGCAGAGAAACTCTACAGTAAACAAGTCTTACCTCACTGCACATATCTTGATATTATCCTTTTTAATATTAGTGATCACAAACTATTTTAACAGCCCTGGTTGTCATTCCTCAGCAAAACTGAAAGGGTAGCTGAGAAACCAAGTGATGTTTAGTTCAGCCTGCTCAGTGAAGAGTTGCTTACTCCTCTAATGCTCCCCGCCAATACAGCCCTGCTTTCAGCACAACACTTCTAATCCCTTCCTGTTTGTTTCTACGGCATCCAAGTGCTTCAAACATGTTTCTGATTTTTCTCACAGCATTGTCTGTGACTACATAGCAGTAACACTTCCATATTACATCAAAGAACAATTAATGCCTAAGGAAATTACTTCTAAATCTTGTCAACAGGTTATTTGGCAAAATTGTAAGCCTCTCTCAAATCCTTCTTCCATGGGCTGTAGTGGGAGAGCACTGAAAGTACAAGAGAACGTGTGACATTGCCTTCAGCGCTAGCATCTACTACCACAAAGCCCAGAGCTGCTGGGAAGCCCAGCAGTGGGAAACACTATTCACAGCCACAGCAGCTCCGGGATGGAGCACACCAGTGTGATTGGCAGGAGACATACTGTAGTTCAAGCAGTACCAAATCCCATTTTGAGTGGAAACAGGAAGAATATTCTGAGAATTCAGATATCAATCCCAAATACACATGTTTAGAACATTTTTAAGCTAAGGCTTTTCAGAACCTCCTACATAGATCAGATTTGGGTAAATTTTACTAGCCAAAACACCCTCATATCTCTTGTGCCATGTCTCTCTTTTATCAAACTGAGAAGATTTAAAAGTTCTGGACAAGCTTAGTTATAGACATCATTAAATTTCAGCTTATTCAATGCTAAAAGAAAGCTTTTATGCTCCAGAATTATATCATAGCACTTCTTTTCCTGTAAATGTAATTTTCAAATTCAGAGTGGGAATAATTTCAAATGTATAGACTGAGCAGATGGGGAACAGTGAAGGAATAAAAAAAATCCTCCCCATGTTACTAATTCCACTTGGAATTATGCTACCACTGTCCTCAGCAGTACGAGTGACCTGAAAATGGGAATACAGTTGCTCCAGTTTCCTGCTTCTTTTCCACCTCACCAGTTTCTTCTCCTTTAGCCCTTGCATATCACATTCCAGCTAATCCTCAGTCTAGCAACACTGTAAGATAGTCAAAATACTAATTTTCACCTTATGAAAAGACTTGTGCTGTGCATAATCTTCCAAGAAAAAAGAATGCCCCATAATAAAGTTACCTGTAACACAGCTGTTTTGCATACATTCAGGAAAACTTGCTGAGTCAATTCACTTCAAATACTTTGTACTAACTTGAGCAGGGGAAAAGGAGGCATTCTTTAAATAAATGCATAAAAATGTAAAAGGAGTAAGTTTTGAAACAAAAAAATAGCAAACAGCTCAGTCAAAATGCCCATCAAACACAGCAACTGCGCAGTGGTCTATTGAGCACAGCATCCTTTGTTGTAACGGTGGCAGTGGGGGATGCTGTTCAGGGAGACCCCATGACTCCTATGATGGACCTGAACACACCTTTATGGTCACTGTCATTGATCCTCCAGCATCTACACCTGGGCAGAGAGATTACCCCACCTATTTGTCCTAATGTTTTTATTTTAACACAAATTATATTCTATATTCTACTGTTAATATTGCTATTTAGGAGATAAATTACTAATGTTAGTATCACATACCACTATTAAGATATATGTGCATACAATAGATTATATAGTGTGATTAGAGACAATTACCTGCTGTTCATTGTATGTATGCAACTGAAACAGTGGCTTCTGAACATCAAACTCTTCTTTGGTTCCAATGCCCATTCGAGCTTTAGATGCCATTGTATCAGCCACTGCTCTAGCTGGATCTGATTTTGCAACAACAGCGACCTAAAACACATTACATGAAAACAACAATTATTCTATCTGTGTAGACCTGAGGTGACAAAAGGTTATTATCAATAACACATCCTTTGAGAACATGATCATTTACCTGGTTGAAAAATTTCAGAAGTTGTCTTAAACCACTTTGTATCCTTACATAAAAGTTGTAAAGCTTAAAACTAGAATCCAGAGTAAAACCACATTGACAGAGTGTAATAATCAGGGAGACTTTTTTCCTGTTTCCCAATGGAGACAATTTAATTGTCTGGACTTAATATGGCACTGTGCGTGCCCAGAACTGCTGTGGAGAACCACCTGCTGTCTGGGCAGCCTTAACACTGAATAACCTGAATATTGTGAATGCCAGTTGTCAGTCCTTGAAAACATAAACTTGAAGCTGGACTGCATTTCTACAAAGAGATAGTTTACATTGCTACCTTGTCATACCCTAGGTAGGAAATAAGCTTATGCTAAGCTTTAGGCTACCAGAAAACAGCACTTCCCAGATACGTGCACTACTGACACCCTAACAGTGGCATGCATTCCTGGCTGTGGAGGAGGCCTCTGCTCAGCAAGAATGCAGGCAGAGAAGCAATAGCATCCTCAGCTTTCTGCAGAACTTGACATGAGCTCTGACTTTCAAAACCAGTAGTCAAAAGGAACCAGCAGACTCAGAATTTAACAATACCCACAATTCCTGTACGTCTGAATTTTCTTCTTTTTCTTCGGGTGGAAACAAAGGTGTTCTTATCAAGTAGTTCACAGTTTTTACTGAGTCACGGGCAACAACATGGAGTGATATGCCACAAATAATACAATTCTTTGGATTTTTTCTTAAGTGCTCTGTTTTAACTGTTTAATTTCCTGTGGCTAGATCAGTATCTAAGATTCTCTCTGACATTACATTGTGTAAGAGAGAATCTTTTTTCATTTATTATTTTCTTTTTCTTTGGGTTAAAATATTCAGATATAGGCTAATACTACTTGGAAGATACAGAAAGATGCATAAGCAAAATAACTGAAGTCAGGACACCATCTGAATGGCTAAAACAAGAAACAAATATTTAAAATTATGTATGGTAATTTTTTGCCATCTCTTTAAGAAAAAGTCACCTTTGTGTTCACAGGCTGTCAAAATATACAGATGGGATGACTTTAGTAAATATCTTGTTTTCCCCTACATACAACTAAGGGGCATATCTTATGAAGCAGTATTTCATTAGTGTGAAACAGGGAATAAATACTGGTTAGGAAAATGTAATGAAGTGGGAACTCTACCATGCTGGTCAAAGGCCATCCTAGAAGCATTTTCTACTTTTGCAAGAGAACTGGGTCAGTCAGAAGAGATCAACAGATCATGACTCTCAACCAGCTTTTTGTCATGTCTGGTGCAAAAGACAATGCAATTCAACCAGTGACTTACAAAAGATGTAATAGAGTTATTAAAAATGCATTGCCAACCTAAAATAATGCTGGAAATGCAACAAAATATTTAACTGAATCAGATCATTAAAAATAAAGTATTATTGACTGTAGATGAGCCTGAGTTCATCAGTTTAAAGAACGACTGAAATAACAGACTAATGATCCATTAAGTTTATTTATTGCTGTTACATTCAGTTATCCCACAGAAGATGGCTTGCAGTATTTGACCTCTGCTATATTTTTCTTTCTTCTGGACCTTGTACACCCAAATGTTGAAGTGAAAGCATTTACAAAGCCATAGCCACAAGGAAGAATTTCATTGGCATGCACACTGTACTGGGATGGTTAATCTTGAAGCCAAAGGTGAGGTCAAGGCTGCATCAAATATTGTATTTTTAACCATGGGTAGTCATAGAATAGTTAGGGTTGGAAAGGACCTTAAGATCATCCAGTTCCAACCCCCCTGCCATGGGCAGGGACACCTCGCTCTAAACCATGTCACCCAAGGCCTCGTCCAACCTGGCCTTGAACACTGCCAGGGATGGAGCATTCACAACCTCTCTGACAACCTATTCCAGTGCCTCACCACCCTAACAGGAAAGAATTTCCTCCTTATATCCAATCTAAACTTCCCCTGTTTAAGTTTTAACCCATTACCCCTTGTCCTATCACTGCAGTCCCTAATGAAGAGTCCCTCCCAAGCATCCCTATAGGCCCCCTTCAGATACTGGAAGGCTGCTATGAGGTCTCCATGCAGCCTTCTCCAGGCTGAACAGCCCCAACTTTCTCAGCCTATCTTCATATGGGAGGTGCTCCAGTCCCCTGATCATCCTCATGGCCCTCCTCTGGACTTGTTCCAACAGTTCTATATCTTTTTTATGTTGAGGACCCCAGAACTGCACACAATACTCCAAGTGAGGTCTCACGAGAGCAGAGTAGAGGGGCAGGATCACCTCCTTCAACCTGCTGGTCACGCTCCTTTTGATGCAGTCTTGGGGAGAAAGCTGGTGCATTAGTGATTAAATTATCTGAAATCAAAAGGTTTTGGAGAGCATCTTTTCTCCCTCCCTTATTTTCCTTTATGTGCACATTTGGGCTGAAGTTCCTACAGTGTAAAGAATGTGAAATCCTGATTTTTCCTTTTAAACTTTGGAGGGAAAAACAAGTAGAATAGATATGGAAATATAAATGAAGGTAAAATTACTACTTAAAAAGTCAGCAGTAAAAAACCCCAAAACACTACATTTACTATGAGAAACATTAGCAAGCATTTTCCGAGATGTCCTTTTTAAAATAACATGCCAAAGTTTCAGAGAGAGTTAAATCTCTCTGAAGAAAAGTCATCCAAGGTCTGTAAGTTTTCAGAATTTAAAAAGAATTTAAATTACTCAGAAATCTTGTGGAACACTCAAGGCAGACTTAAAAAACCCCAACAAACCAGCAACAAACAAGTAACAACAACAACAAAAAAGTAATCATATCCAACCCAGAAAAAACAGTATCTATTTGCAGATATTAACAGCTTCTACAGTGGAATTTAACATCATAATGTTCCTGTTGTCACAGTTACAAAGCACATGGAGTTTATAACATGACAGAATTACTGTTAAGTCAGACCATTTTAACTCCTTCATTTATTTGCTTTTGACAGATTGTTCCTTTTATCTTTCACAAAATATGACAGTATGTGCTTGTATTATTACTGTATATGAAAATACTATATCAAGGAAATAAAAGCACCTGTTGTCGTAGCAGTGCAAGGCATTTCTTTTTTTCCTCTTCTTCATGTGCTGCTCGAAGGGCTAGTTCCTTTTTCTCCAGCAACCGTTTTTCTAGTAATGCTCGTCTAAACTTTACCCTGAAAACCAGCATACAGACAAATGGAAAAAGCATTGGTCAAGGTTAATTTTAAATTTCTGTTATGCTATTTCAGTTTGAAAACTGGTCTGATGTTTTCTCTGTCCATGTAACAACAACTCTGTGGTTCATCAAAACACCTGAAAAATACAAAAAATGCTTTTTCATTTGAATGTGGCTTTTTTTGTTTGTTCAGACTTTTTGGGGAAAGGGAGTTAAGGGAGATGTGGGGTTTTTTAGATTTGTTTGGGGGGCGGGGGTTAGAGTTTCTTTTGGGGGTTGGTTTGGGTTTTTTTTTCCAAACAACTTGGCTAACCTTTCAGAATTCATTTCCAGAACACAGATTTTCTCTAGCACGCTTTATATAGCCCTGTCACTTTTCCCCAAAAAATTTTCTTTGCCAAGAAGAAATGTTCTCTGACATCTGTGTATAGCAGAACTCTTTCCTATAACCCTTTCCATTAAAAGAAACACATCACTCCCAATCTTGTTACTGGAAGAAGCATGAAAACTTGAGAATTACATCCTTCTTCAAAAGGAAAAAAATGGAAGTTAGCACAAATACCATGAAATTTTATTTACAGCATATGACAATACAATATGACACAACTGTATTTCCTAAATAACCCTCAGTTCACTGCCAAACTCTGTTACTCAATGAAACTGCAGGGTATCCTTTGGTATGTCACTTTTAGTCCTTACATAGGAATTGCCACTACCATGCCTTGCAGTCAAAGAATTATTCTTCTTTTACCCTTGAAATTTTAAGTTGCCTTTAGAGAAATGGAGAAGAAAGAGTTGCTTCAACTACAATAAAATGTATTTTTATTTTCTTACCTGAAATTTTAGTAAGCTCAAAGGAGTATATAAATTGTGCTATAAACTGCAAAAATCAGAACTAAATGTACAGTTATATCAGTAGCTAGAAAAGACCACTGCATCAATAATCCAATAACAATTACCAGGACAAACAAGTTTGTCACAAGAGGGTTGTACAAAGCTGCCTGAGGATGCCCCAGAGGCTTTCAGTTTCTTACTGTGGCCACTGCAGTTTATGCAGATAAATGCTTACAGTAGTAATCTTCAGAAGTAATTTTGTTCCAGGGAGAAAGCCTAATCTTCTTTTTCCAAGCAGAAAATTTAATAACAAGCAGATATTTGTATTTTACTGAAAAATGTCAAAAAATTTGTTACACTGAAAACCTTTCAGTCTGCTTAAGCCAATTACTATGATACATGTTCTAAAATACTCCAGTATGATCAGACAGGAATTTCAGTACCCTGGAAACTTCTGTAAATTACCAAGAAGGAACACTGAGGGGCACTCATCCAGGTCTGATGTCACATACTTTGTCTCTCCTGCAAAAGTTTTCTTTTACATAGGAATGTAAAGCATTGCTAAAGGGGAACATTTTGGATTTTCCATACCCTATTTCCATAGATGTAACTGACTGCAATTAATTGTCAAAGTCACTGACAGGAGACCAGAGAAGAGGAAGGGTGCAGCATCTTGATGCAGCAGTTGTTGCTCCTAAGAAGGTGCTTCATATTTTCATTACTATTTTATCCTAAGGAGATCATCATCTTGCTCATGCTGGGGAAACCAAGGCCAGTATTAACAAAGATTAAGTTTCATGCCAGAGGGCAATGGCAGGGCTATGAAAACTGCACTCAGGGAAGGCAGAGAAACTTAAGTCATACATCATGTTCCTAATTTGGAACATCCTTCCAAAACGTTTTATACTTACCATTAAATATTTGCTTGAGATTTGATTTCACAGTGTCCACATCCAAAGAAAGTTGTTAATTCTCTTTCACTCTATTAAACTTCATAATATTTTAGCTACTATTTCTTCAAAGCAAACTTAACTTTATAGAGAAGTTTAAAATGTCTCAATACTAAATTTTTACTTTAAGCACCACAGTACACAACAATTTTAATAAATTACCAGCTGAAAAATGAGCTTAACTGACTAGTTTCAGCAAAGATACCTTTTTGAAGTATTGTGGGTACACACTTATGTAATTTTTGATAAGCATAATTTCATTAGAACCCTGCTTTCAGACACAGTTTCATAAATATTCAAAAGGAAATAATAAACTGCTATGTGCAAAGCGCTCGACACTGTCCCACACGACATCCTTGTCTCTAAATTGGAGAGACATCCATTTGATAGGTGGACCACTCAGTCAATAAAGAACTGGCTGGATGGCCACACGCAAAGAGTTGTGGTCAATGGCTCAATGTACAGCTGGAGACCAGTAACAAGTGGTGTCCCTCAGGGATCGGTGTTGGCACTGGTCTTGTTCAACATCTTTGTCACTGACATGGACAGTGGGATTGAGTGCGCCCTCACCAAGTTTGCCAATGACACCAAGCTGTGTGGTTCGGTTGATACGCTGGAGGGAAGGAATGCCACCCAGAGGGACCTTGACACGCTTGTGAGGTGGGCTAATGCCAACCTCACAAAGTTTAACCATGCCAAGTGCAAGGTCCTACACCTGGGTCAGAGCAATCCCAGGCACAACTACAGGCTGGGCAGAGAAGAGATTCAGAGCAGCCCTGCAGAGAAGGACTTGGGGGGGCTGGTTGATGAGAAAATGAACATAAGCTGGCAGTGTGCGCTTGCAGCCCAGAAAGCCAACCATATCCTGGGCTGCATCAAAAGGAGAGTGACCAGCAGGTCGAAGGAGGTGATCCTGCCCCTTTGCTCTCGTGAGACCTCAGTTGGAGTATTGTGTGCAGTTCTGGTGTCCTCAACATAAAAAAGATATAGAACTGTTGGAACAAGTCCAGAGGAGGGCCACGAGGATGATCAGGGGACTGGAGCACCTCCCATATGAAGATAGGCTGAGAAAGTTGGGGCTGTTCAGCCTGGAGAAGGCTGCTTGGAGACCTCATAGCAGCCTTCCAGTATCTGAAGGGGGCCTATAGGGATGCTGGGGAGGGACTCTTCATTAGGGACTGTAGTGACAGGACAAGGGGTAATGGGTTAAAACTTAAACAGGGGAAGTTTAGATTGGATATAAGGAAGAAGTTCTTTACTGTTAGGGTGGTGAGCCACTGGAATGGGTTGCCCAGGGAAGTTGTGAATGCTCCATCCCTGGTAGTGTTTAAGGCCAGGTTGGACGAAGCCTTGGGTGACATGGTTTAGTGTGAGGTGTCCCTGCCCATGGTAGGGGGGTTGGAACTAGATGATCTTGGGGTCCTTTCCAAACCTAACTATTCTATGATTCTATGTTTATCATGAAATTTTTAGAAACCTTTCAAAACATGGGTTATAACATAGATAAGTTTTTCTGTATATCACAACTTTTCTTTTAACCCATATCAGTTGAGTAAATCTCATGTGAACAGCAGAAAGCATCCTAGTGGCTAAGATCTGCTTGTGTTTCCACCTGTGATTAAATCGATGTACGAAGTTGCCAAGGCATGGGGCAGCCAGCATAGAAAGCTTCCACACACTGCAGAAGAAGCCACTGGTTCCCATGACAAAAATGATGTGCCAGATCCCCTGCTAGTTTATACTGCAGCTGAAGTGTGGTGTGTATATCGGGGTGCACAGCCTAACCTTGGCCCCAGATCTAAACACGTTATAAGACATAACAGTAGGAGCTTGAGGCATTGGCTCCGCCACCAACCTCCTCATATTCCCAGCTTTATAAATAGCTTTAACACCCAATTATTATACAGAGTTTTCCTGGATTCTTTCTGTTCTGTGTCCCTTCAATGTGGAGCACCGACTGGAAAGGAGGGTTTCAGGGGAGTTGGTGACAGCTCTTTTTCAGGAAGGGGAAAATCTTTAAGTAGGTCTAGCAAGGAAAGAGGAAAGGCCACCTGCATGCATTCCCAGCATAGAATTGCTTCCAAGAGCACAAGGGAAGGAGAGATGCAGTACGTAAGTGTCTTCACCCCTGGCATGTGGTAAACAGAGATGCATGGCAAACAGCTGCCATTGCTCTAACAGTTAACAAGAGAGAATTCTTGTGAAGAGTAATTGTTTCCTTCCGACTCACCCACCCCTGCCCTTTGAATTCAGGGCCAGGACTGGCAGCAGTGCAGGTGCTGCGTTAAAACGTTTGCAAATGTTTCCCACTCACTTCTTCAATGGAGAACAGGACTGTGTCACTCTGCTTCCCATAGGTAGTGAGTGAAAATATTTGCACAATTTCATGCCAATTAAATTCTTGACCTGCAACAGTAATGCAAAATCTATTGCTGGGCGTCTGTGTGATGTTCTATTAGAAAATTTTATGTATATACAACCCATTCCATACCTAAGGGACCCGATAAAGGGCCTAACTGAAATTCACTGCATAGATTAAAAAAGGGAGAAGTGGGCTTGTACCACCAGACAAACATCTGCCCTTCTGGATGCTAATTCTTAACACAGGAAGACTTAAACAGAGTTTGTGGTTCTTGATACTACATTTAAAGAGAGTTTATAATTTGTGTCCTTAAAGACACAGGCATGTAGACTACCTAATTTAAGACATTTAGAATAGCTGAACATGTGATCCTGTGGACATAGGAAGGACATAGGAAGGACTGACTCCTGTAAATGTACATCCATGCTTACACCTCTGTTTTCAGTGGACCACATGCAAGTGTTTCTTGCCAGTACTAGTTTCTTACCCTTGAAGTAGCCCCACCAGCTACCCCAGCTTAATGGGGTTAAGTCCTGCTGAGTATCAGCAAGGAGAACGCACATCATTTATCTCATACCTGCTGTGTTTCTGGGGCATTTCTCATTCTGGAGCTGTCAAATACCAAACCTTTAATTTTTATTTTAAAAAGTATTACAACTCTCTGCTTTCCTTTTCAAATGTGGCCAGCCTGGACCTTTTATGATAAACACAAGTATTAAGAGCTCTTGTCCAGACAGTTTTAGTCTCAGATTCTCAGCATGAAGGAGTTCAAATTGTCATTTACACATTTTGTATGACCTAACTGTTGGACAAAGAAATAATACAGAAAATGTGCTTGGAGCAGAAATCACAGAACAATCCTTTTCCCTCTCCCATGTTGCTGAATGCAAATAGCATTGCTTATTAGGATTTTGCATTCAACTTGCTACTTTCACCACCTTTTACTTGATCAGCATCTGTGGGAACTTACATAAACTCAAACCCACTGGGGTGTAGGCAAGTGCTGGGTAGCCAGCTGCTCTTAAAATAACAGTTCTAAGACACACACAACATAAAACTGTAGCGACCCCGGAACTTCCACACCAGAAAATTAAATGTCTAATCAGTTAAATGTCTCCACTGTCAGACAATCACTGAGCAGAGGAGCTGGAGAAAGCAAATTTGGACTTGGTCACTTGAAATTCTACATCCACTTTCAAGTGCCTTAATCCTTTTCTTTTTTAATCTGTTGATAGCTCTGGCTATTCACCATCTTGCAATTACAAAGCAAGACCTGAAGAGCACCACAGTGACTCTGTGATAATAATTTTCCTTTTTGTAAACCTGATTACTTAATTTACAATTAATTTTAAAAATAATTCAGGATAACAGCAAACCATTTCCTAATACCTTATTGCATCTATTCATAGAATCATAGATCTCATATTCTAAACACTATGCACTATCCAGGCTATATCTTATATTTGGAATCACCAATCTGCTCACAATCCAAAAATCTTTTCTTTTTCTTGTCAGATCAGAACTGCGGTGCTGGTCTGTGCCATTTTTCATGATCAGCTCTGCAAAGACTCAAAACCAATTTATCTGCTGCAGCAGGTGAGACACTTAAGAATACTATTAATTTCTAGAGGAATGCAGTTTGCACTGTAAAGTCATGATGCCAGTGTGTCTACCTTAGTTCAGTACAATATATACTTTAAAATGCCTTATACTGTACTCATAGCACTACAGCCCCTAATAACAGTAATGTCTCTGCCCTTTGATTTATATTTCTCAAGGCTTTGAAGATGAAAAGCATTAAGTAATTTCAAAGAATTATTAATCTTCACAAACAGCAAGCAGTTTTTTAAAACCTGTCTTATTTTGTACAGTATGCCAATTCTGGAAAACATAATACTAAGCATTTACTGACTTTTGACTTGTAATAGCCTAAAGGTGTGATTATTTCCTTCCTGCATTCCTCAATGAGCTGTGCCATTTCCTTGTATTTTATTCTGCAAGGTTTATTAGCATAAGAAAAGAACATTCCCCAATTGTATGGCATAGTGCAGTACACAGGTTTAAAGAAATGTCAATTTTTTTCCTGATCAATTCTGCTGAAAACTCAGTAATTCCAGTACATATGTTTCTTTTGCTATGAGCTAAAATCATTGGAGGTATGATTAACGAAAGGTACAGATATATTTGTAGCATGAGGATAGACATTTAAATTCAGCTGTCAGCAAGGTATCATAACAAAATAAGACTGAAGCAGTGTTTCCCACAGAATGCTTAAGACCAAGTTTAATATTCTAGTGCCAATGGTACTTTATTTTAATTATATTTCTGGTCCATGCAGTTTGGTAGCTCCCTCTATCAAATAAAGGAAGCCTATGGTTGGAGAGCAATTATAGCTAGACTACAGACAGGATTTTATGCTCCTCTGTGACAGAGGAATTCCTCTGTGAAATCAAGTATTTCTTCAGCAGGTCATTAAAGGCCATACTCAATAATGAGGACTTTACATGGATTCAGATTTTTAAAGGCTGAAGTCCTAAATTACATCAAACAAATGAAGAGCATTTACAACTAGATACGCAGTTTAAGACCCTCTAAAAGAATAATAAGTAACTTTGAGGCTGTTAAGTGCTTAATGTTCTCCTCTCACTTGACTCTAAAACAAAACAAGCCTAATTATAAATAAGTCTGCAAAGTGGGAATGTAGGCCTTATTACCCAGTTACAACTAAAAAAATCAGAAAGGGAGCTGAATTTAATGTGCACCCTATCATGATTACACTAGTTTAGTGCTTACAGAGGTCTAAAACTTTGATGAATATGAATTAATTCAAACTAACAAATAAATTGCATCCAAGATACAATGATGCATACTTGGTGTACAGAGCAGAGTAACTGCCAAACAGGAAGGAAAACAATTACATATCTCAATTTATTCTAATATAGGAAGTTGGGAGATCAAAGCAAATTAGACTATAAGAAGTTCCTATTGATACTATAAGTGTTCACATTTAGTTTCTTTTACCTTTCTCCGTCTTTAACTGCTTGTTCAGACATTAATTTTCTTAATTCCTCTAGATGTTGTAGATTTTTCTCTTCCTGTTTTTGCCACTTGAGTTGCTTCTCAGCCCAGTACTTTTTCACCTAGAGTTTGAACAAATGCAGTAAACAAAATAACAATTCACAAGCCAAGTAAGTGAGAACAAATAAAGTAAGAAAAGCATTAAATTAAAGAAAATCCAAGTTTGCTCTTTTTAGAATAAAATTTTTATTTTAGAACAGTATGGGCTAACAAAAGATTTACTAGGAGAACACAGAGTGTGGAGCCCACACACAGAACAGTAAAATCAGACTGTGGATACTAATTTGAATATAATTTTCAACTGCAAACTCAAGGCTACCACTTTCATTTGCTCCTTGCTTTCCTACTCTGCCATCAAAACCTTCAGCTGTGCTGCTCAAGTGAGTGAACGGCCCTTCAGTTAAAGTGCCCCAGAGTAGCTCAAAGGGCTGGATTCACACCAGCCCAGCTCACTTTGGCTGATGTGGAGAGCCCGCTGAGGAACAGCAAGAGGGTGATGGATGCAGGAAGTTCACACATGCTTCAGGAAAGACAAGGCAACTTCCCAAAGAGAGCCCCTGCAGAGGTGTTACTAAACTGACAAACCACATCAGTATCAGGGAACAGCTGGAGACAGGAAAGTAGCCTGAAGGGAGGGAAATTACTGTAACAGTTTCCTCTAATTTTACCGCCGCTGCTGGAGACAAGAGACGGGGCTGGTCAGGCTCCTGGCTGGTTCCATTGTAGCTCTTCTCCCTGCCACCCGTGGGACCTCAGCTACTTACTGCAAATCCCAGCACTAGGGGATAGGCTTGACTTCATCTCATGAAAGCCATGCATTGTTTAGATTAACAGCAATACAAAATACATACAAACAATTACCATCACTAGAGAACAGAAAAACAAACAAACCCACCAAAGAATCACAAATCACAGCAAAGATTTTTTTTTCATAAGCACTAATGGGCAAGTTATGTATTAGGAAAGAAAGCCCTTTAGTTTACCTAATTTCAGCAACTAATTTTCAGGAATGGTTTAGAAATCTGTAGACAGCACAGCATCCTTATTATGGTAATAACATAAAACCTACGTAAGGTGGGTGAATATGATCGTAATTCCTCAACTCTGTCTATGAAAGGTATGAATTATGCATATTGGCAACATGAAGCTCCAGCCATTTCTTGTATCTTTTTGCTTTATGGAAAACCCCAACACACCTCAGTGTAAGACCTAATCCTGCAGTTTCTTGCCCTAATTGAAGCTATGCTGACCTATCCTGCCTGTTTCAGTTGTAACAATAACACATTCTGGTACCTGTTGGAGATGACCTGGAATATGAGCTGTATCACATATTCACTTTTCTGCATTATACTAAGTACTCTGCTATCCCAACAAGAAGAGTTAGGATGACACAGATCTACCAGGGTTAGCACTCTTGCAATTTCTCTTTGTTGTACTTCACACTCTTTCATTTCCACTCTGTTGTTTTGGGTTTAGTTTGTTTTGGAGCTTTTTTATATATTCGTGCAGATACCAGATGAGGAAAACAAGTTGGGACACAGAAGTAACGACATACCCTGGTGTAATTCCAAATCAGAATCCAAAAGAATAGCCAGAGAACAGTATGGGGTTTCATACCACCTCGGGGCTGACTGAGAAACCCCTTAATTCCTTAACAGATGTCTTGACAAATAGAGAAAAGCTACGTGATTCACTAAAAGCTATTGCTTCCAGCAATACAAAGATAGTGTTTACGTTGAAAATCAAGATTAAGTTTTTGAAAAGGCTGTTTATCATGAAAGAAGCATATGACAATGCTGCACTTGTAATTCACTGACAAAACAGCATTATCACAGTATCACAGTATGTTAGAGATTGGAAGGGACCTCAAAAGATCATCTAGTCCAATCCCCCTGCTGGAGCAGGAACACCTAGATAAGGTTACACAGGAACGTGTCCAGGTGGGTCTTGAATATCTCCAGAGAAGGAGACTCCACAACCTCCCTGGGCAGCCTGTTCCAGTGTTCCGTCACCCTCACTGAGAAGAAGTTTCTTCTCAAGTTTAAGTGGAACCATTATGTTTCTATAATTTAAAATACAGCTGGAAAAATAGAGAAAGATAGAAAAATCTAAGAAAATTGAAGAATTTTAATAACTACAAAATATTAATTATAAAATTAATTATAAAAGCAACTGAAATTATACCTCAATAATATCTTAATTTTACAGTTAAATGCATAAATTTCCTGTGAAGGTCTGAGACCTTATCCTACCACTCCAAAACAGTCAATTTCTTACAATGAAATTTACTTATAAAATCATTTCACAAAAGCTTTATAAAAGAGCAAGAAAACCTTCTATATCATCCACTGAACTGTATTGAATTTAAGCCTCTTTTGCAGATTTCAGTTGAAATGGCAGTCAGAATACCATCCTCTTTATACCGAATCACAGAATGGTTTGGGTTGAAAGGGACCTGAAAGCTCATCCAGTTCCAACCCCCCTGCCACAGGCAGGGACACCTTCCACTAGTCCAGATTGCTCAAAGCCCTGTCCAGCCTGGCCTTGAACACTGCCAGGGATGGGGCAGTGACAGCTTCTCTAGGCAACCTGTGCCAGTGCCTCACCACCTTCACAGGGAAGAAAGTCTTCATAAGAGCTAATCTGAACCTCCTCTCTGCCAGTTTAAAGCCATTCCCCCTTGTCCTCTCCCTACCTACCCTTGTAAAAAGCCCTTTTCCAGCTTTCTTGCCAGCCTCTGTAGAGACTGGATGCTGCTTTAAGGTCTTCCCACAGCCTTTTCTTCTCCAGGCTGAACAAAAACAGGTCTCCCAGTCTGTCTCCATAGGAACACTTAGAATGCTTTTTTTTTTTCTTTTTTGAACACTTAATATTTATGAAATAAAACTCTCTCTTTTGCAATTATTCCCTTTCTGTATTTCAAATTGCCTGAAGATTTTCTCATAAATGCTAATTAAGGGCCAGTGGATACTTCTGAAATTCCGTATTTAAATATACAGGGAAAATCTGATCTGCAGTCCAAGAGAACAAATGTAGCATTGGTATTTAAGATTTAATGTCATTTTAGCCATTCTCAGGTTTGGAAGTACTTGACATATACCCCGATAGATTACAGGCTAGGTAGAGACTGGGAATTTCTTTTACACTGATCACAGGCATTTTACATGATCTTCATGCTGCTGTAGAACATTCCCCAGAAAAGCAGTTGCAGTATAAGGTTAGCAGCACTTTTTAAGGATCTAAGATGTAACATACTTAAATGAAACATATGACTGCTGGCCTCAAACAGCTGCTCTTTCATCTGCACATAAGCAGTCCTATACAGACATTACACATAGGCCAGAGACAAGAAAGTTTGCACAACTGAATTATTTACACAAAAAATTAACATTGCTGCTTGGTTAGATCAGCACAGGCTCACCAATCCTCTTCCCTTCCTTGTGGTTTCAGAGCCACCTGCCACTATAATCACAGTATGAGTAAAGACAAATAAGCAGAACAAGCTGCAACAGAAAGAAAAGCAGCAGCTAAGTTTCTCATAACCTAAGCAGCAAACCATCACTTAACATGGGCTGCCCCTCCCTGCACTACTGTGCCCAGTGCTGGGGGAGAAACCACAGCATCTCACAATCACATGTTCAAACTGAAACAACTCATGCATCATCCATACCAGCCAAAACTTCATCACATGTCACTCTGAAAATTCTATCATAGAAGGTGACTGCAGACACATAATGTAGAAGTTCTGCCTTGTTATTTTATAACTTTAAATCCAGCACGTAAGAACAGTAACAACATATCAGCAAAGAACAAACACTAGGAAACACATGTCAGTGTGAAAAAAAAATAAATACATAAATAATAGTATTGTAACACATTGCACATAATTTTTAAAATTTCTCCTCTGTCTTTTTATAGAGGTTCATGTATAAAAGGTTCACCAGCAATATATGCAATAGGCCAATTTAAGGTTAAACCAACAGTGATTTAAATTGAGCCTGGTTTTCTCTGAAAGTGCAGCGTTGCAACACCTTTCTCAACTTTTGAACCTGGAATGACAGTCTGAAATATTAGAGATAATTTAAAGATAAATAAAACAAATTAAAATAAGGATAAAACCATGAGTTACCTGGTAGGACCTCATTCCTGAGCAGGAGATTGGACTAGAGACTTCTTGAGTCCCTCCCAATCTGTGCTTTTCTGATTCTTACAAAAAGTGAGTGTTTCTGTGTATTTTGAGGGAAGGAGAAACATCTCTTGAAACTGGCTCTGGGACAATTAGTTGCAATTTTGCTAACTATATGATTTAGCATACTTGAATAAAAAGATTATGCTCTGTCAAGAATGCATATTTTATTTTCAAGGTGAATAGCAGGAAAACAATAAAACCAGATGTAAACAGAGACTTCTTCAACTAGAGATCAAACTGGATACACACAGTATGCAAATGCAGATATGACCAAGAATGAACTCACAAATAAATCAGAATCAATTTGAAATTAGACAATTTTTAAAATGTTGGTTCTGGGGACTTGCAGCAATGAGAAATAACGAGTTGATCTCAAGACAAGAAGGCTTTCACAGCTTCAGCTTCTTTTCTCCAGGTAGCTGTTTCAGTCAAGTGCTTCTTGCAGAATTGTTGATATAACCATATTCGATGGTTATGCAAACTACTTACTAGTAATACAATAAGCTACAAGAACTTCTGCTCTTGACCTGTTTGATATGGCGTGAAGGCATATTTGGACTAAGCAAGGAAAAGATATTTGAGTGCTATAAAAATAGATGAGGAAATTCCAAGTAGTGTACTACCATTTTCATTCTTTTGCTAAAGCAGCAGTCGGTTCCACCTGCCTGCAAGTCTTTTATTTTGCTCTGCTATAATCTCTTTACTGCTTTTAGTAAGTGCTGTGAATTGTTTCAGTTACAACTTAAACAAATTGCTGTAAGTAGGGTCAGTTTTGTGTCTGGCGTTTTCCCTTGCAAGGAATATCACTGCTGTAGACACCTCTATGGACACGAGAGTTCATCAGATTCCAAGGGTGTCTACCTGGCCACGTTGTAGTCCCACCAGTAAACATTTACTCCCAGCAGGATATGTTACACATTTGACAAGGTGGCAAAATCTAAAGAGAAAACATGGTAACATATGGAAAGATTCTGTTTTCTTCCTTCTTTTCCACTGGTTTCCTGTAGTGCTACGTAGTGATATCACTAAAGCCATCATATGCCTCATGAAAATATTCTCTTTGGAACAGTTTAGCCTTGTTTTCTTAACTTCTAACTGGAATGTTACAAGAGAACAGCTTTTAGAGCCTCTCCTTGCAAAGATGCTGGCATGAGTAGTCCAGTAAAAGAGACTATTTACTGAGCAGCACTTAAAAGGCGAAGCAGTAAGAAACTATGACATATTTACTGAGCAGCACTTAAAAGACAAAGCAAGAAACTATGACATTCTCCGACTTATTTTTTTTCATGCAGTCTTAACAAATACACCACAGGTGAGTTGGATTCAAAACATATCAGATTTCAGCATAAAAAATACTCAGAAACAGAGGTAAAGTTCTAATAAAAACTCTTGGATTTTTCCTGTATCATTTAAATAAAAAGGTCAACACAAATACATGTGATGTAGCTTGATTTTCTAAAAGCGTTACATTCACTATAGTGAATTTCTGATCTTATATTAAGTTGAAGTTTAGGGTTATGCATGAAAGCCATTTCCCAAGTAGTCACCACCTAAGTACTTAGAATAACATTACAGACTTTCGATATCCTGATATGGTTAATATTACCACTGGGCTTCAGGCCCACTGTTAAGGTGCTTGTGCTGCACAGTGCAGTGCGCTCTCTTGCAGACAATACCCTGTAAGGTTCATTTGCTGCATTGCAGCATACTTAACTGCAGCATGGGAAGCTTTCAGAGTCCTTGCCACATACTAAAAGAACAAAGCTGTATGAGTTAGAAATCCAGTAGTGCTTCTGCACTTATTTTTTGTGGTGCAGAGACGGTCACATACATTTATTTGTGTATGTGACTCGGTTTTTTTTAGACAGGTAACAAAGTACATTTGGTGTTTAAGAGCAAGCAGCTTTAAAGCTAAGGTGGATAATAGCAAGACTCAACTAACCATTTGCTCACCTCTATACTAATTCCTAATACTTTACAAGACTACAAGATAGTGAGATCAATTAAAGATTTTAAAGTCAATTGTATTCTAATGTATGCAAAAACATATAAAAGATTCACATACTTTCTCTTTCTCCTGAGCTCTACGAATAATTTCCTGTTCTTTCTGTAGCCTTTCTTTCTCTTCTTTCTCTTCTTTTCTTCTAGCAGCTATAGCAGCTTCTAGTTTAGCAGCCTCTTCCTGCTGTGCTTTCCTCTGTAGAACCTGGAAGAAATAGTTGAAAAGACAGTCCTGCAGCAGACTTGTGGTGCAATATAGTGAACCTACCAAACTGAGAGAGGGAAGAAAACCCATGTAACCCATTTACAAACTAAGATTTATAATCTTACCAGCAATACATAATCACTCAGTAAGCACCAGCTTTCTGCACACTAATGTACAATTTGCAACTGACTGGCATAATACTAAAAAAAATCACATGTGAAAAGATTTTTGGCAAAATTACCAAAACCATCACAGTAACATCAAATCTTAGATTCTCCTTCAATGCTTACTTTCAGTGACATATACATTTCTTAATGAACCTATGAATGAATGCAGAGCAGGGCTAAAAGACCAGAGTCTGCTCACACCTTTCAACTTGGGCAGTTCTGAAACAGCACTTCACTTTCAGCCAACTCTGTGGAAATCAACAGACTCCAGCAACAAAGATTTCATCTTTTGTCAGCTTTCAAACTGTGCAAAATTAGTCCAGGATCCCTGCCAGCTGTGAACGCTTGTGACCAGTGCCTATAGTGGTCCTGTATGCCAAACGTCCCACTGATCTATGGGAAGAGAGACATCAGCCACAGCTCAGCTGCCCAGTGGCTGAAGGGACTGCTGTTTCAGCACATGTGGAAGCATGGCAGGGACCAGCGCCACTGCACCCTCATTAGAGGGCCTGCCACCCCGCTTCACAAAACATGTTGGGGATGGGATGGATAGCTCAGCAAAACATGCCAGAAATCCATTTTTGACATATTCCTGATACACTTTATTGGTTAAACAGGACAACACATCCTCAGTAATTGATAATATTTAGAGACTTTGTTTTCAGTGCTCTTGAGCACACTGTTCTCAGTTAGCATGGAGCCCTGATTTACCTTGGTGCTGTCAAGAACAGTTGTACACTCATCTGTTTCACACTGGTTTCAACAGGATTAGCAATGTCTGCTTTTTGTTGGCTTGCCAGCTCTTTTTACAATGGATTTGTCAAATGTAACAGTACTATGCATTCCTCACAGAAACAAGCATTTGAGCCATTTTTCATCTGGTTTTCTATACTATAGTAGGTACTAAGATATTAATATATATTTTATCACCTTTACTGCATTTCACTAGCTATGTGCACAGACTGTATTAATTCTTCTGTTCTGTGCTTCTGAAAAAATTGCTCAGGAGTCCAGTGCTCCCTGGGGTCTGAGGTCCTCAGTGATCTGTATCTTTAATTTTCCATGTTTTAATAACAACTATTGAGTTTGGGGTTCTTCAAATAACTTTCATTTACGCTGTTACTCAGAGTACGTACAATTTTTCCCAGCTTCAACTCCAACCCCAAAGTTAAGAATTATGATTTAGCTGAGCATTAAACTTTTTTTACCTCTCTCCTTCCTTTTTTTGTAAGTAATTCTCAGTGGGGGCCTGTTTATAACTGTGTTTCACCTTCTGAAGTCTCCTGTCTTTCCTTTCAGGGGGGAACGGGGGAGGAAGCTAGGTAACAGCCATCTTCACCAATTAGATGTTTTATAGGAAGAGAGCAAGTAAAAAATTATCCTTGCAACTAGGAAAATGTAAGCAGCCAGGGGAAAAAAGGGACAAGATACTGAAACCCCAAACCTCTCTACTTCCCTTCCTCTTGACCCTATTTGGACAATGCTACTCATTATTTTATGGGACAGTGAGGTAGCACAGGGATAACTTTGTGCCAGCAAGTGTTAATGGCACTGAATGAATGTCAAAAAATGTAGTGGGATGGTTTGCAAGGAGAGAACAAATGTGTACACGTGGAAACTGAAGCTGGATGTGGATGCCTGAAAATATGCAAGAGGGATCACTTAGGATACATACATGCAAACTGCACCTGTCCATATGCCTAACTGAATAGTAAAGTAATGGCAGAAAGTATAGAAACCCCTATTTTTCTTTTTGGTATTCTTACAAAATTATTTGAAATGGGAATTCAAACTTGCACCATATGAAAAATTACAAATTTTATTGCAGTATTCCTTAGTACAGATATACTACTCTTCACTTATGATCTTCTCAGAATTTTGGAAATGTTCCCTAAACTAGAACTAGCATATGTAATAATAATGATAGTAATAAAATTGTTAATGAAAGATATATTTGGTAGAGCTTCTTTGGCAGTGGTAAAACTATCCTTTAATTCCTAAAAAGAAAAAAATCATCCTCCCAAATCCTTTAATGTGACAGTCACAGGTATGTTGAGTTTCTGGAAGAACTGGGGAGCAGACTGAGCACTTGTGGGACACCCAAGATCAGGGTGAGATCTCTGAGAACAGGAGATCACCTGCTCTCCCCCACCCCTCTGTTTTCTGTTAACTAGAAGAGACATATTAGCATAAATAACCCTTAGACATAAGTAGTGCAATATAAATAGCTCTAAGCATCTGCATTGAATATTTTTTCTTTTTTTTTTTTTTTTTTGTCTCCAGAAAAAGAAAACTAAAAATGACCAGTCCCACTTGAATATATGCTGCATATGAATAATTTACCTTATTTTTTGCTATGTAGTAGGTTTTCCCCTCCTCCCAACCCCTCAGTAATATCTTGCTTTTGGTCATCCCTAATATATTAATGAATTCAAGCAGTATGTGCAAATAAGTAGTTTCCAAATTTTATTTAATGACTTGATTAATCCAGGGTGCTATATCACAGCATAAATACCTTGAGCCCTCTTACCCACGTTTCGGGAGATCCACATTCAATTCTTTATTCTGCAAAAGGGAATATGAAGCCATGTTTATGGTTACAATTATTCCAGGTTGAAAAAAACAGAATCAGAGCAGCTGAGGTTGGAAAGGACCTCTCAAGGCCATCCAGGCCACCCACCCTGCTTAAGCAAGGTCAGTTGCAACCGATTACCTAGGACCATGTTAAATCACAGTTTAAGTATCTCCAAATGATGGAGGCTCCACAACCTCTCTGGACAATATGTTCTGGTGTTACCCGCCCTCTCAGTAAAGAAATGATGAATGGAATGGAATTTCAAATGTGTCAGCTTGTGCCTGCTGCCTCTTTCCTGTCACTGGGCACCTCTGGAAAGAGCCTGGCCCCATCCTCCTTGCACCCTCTCCTCTAGGTATTTATACACATTGGTGAGATCCCCTCTTCTCCAGGCTGAACAGTCCCAGCCCTCTCCACCTTTCCACACAGGAGAAGTGACCTTCCTCTTAAAGGTCCTTTGCTGGACTCATTGCAGTAATAAAGAAATAATGAAACACTTTTTGAGGCAGGGACCTGTACCCACCTGTCCTCAAAATTAAAAATAGCATCTTTATTTCTAGACTGCTTGGAGCTAGGGGCTTCTCATTCCCTGACACAGTAGCTGCTCCACTTGAAAATCACCAAGAGGCAGAAGCGCGTCTATCTCCAGATATTGTCTAGTGTCCAGACATTCACTTGGGAACATCTTCTCTGCTGACCACTATCTTTACTGTCTAAGAATTACTCTGGTGTAGAGAAACAGATTTTCTCTGTCCTTCAGTCCTCTCATGATTCTCCCATGCCAGTTCCCTATCAGTTCTAGGAATGAAGTCTTCTCCTATAATGTGAGATCTTATTTCCTTAAGTTAGCTCCTAAGTTAAAAACACAAAGTTGACAAGTAGATGCTGTAAGACTTAAGCAAGTCCCATGAAAAAGAATCAGACAGCTATATTTTTAGGCATAACAGAAATGCATTTTCTTGAGAAATATGCAAAGCAAGGATTCTTGTGATGTTGTTCAGCAGAGGGGCACTACCAAAAATGCAGGGAAACAAAGCAGTTAAGATGATCTAACAGGATTTCTTGGGAGAGTTGGCTAAACTCGTTCCAAGTTCTGAACAGAGACACTGAAGGTGTGGAACAGCCAAGTATAAGGAACAAGATGTATTCAGACCTTTATTTCAGGGTTTTCTATAGTTCTGACACTGATAACAAATTCAGCAGTAGACAGGGCCTAAACAGCTTGCTTAGCTTGGCAGGAATGAACATGAATGAACAAGGACTTCAGAAAAAAGTTGCTACAGAGCAGAGGTTTAATAGATGGATCCTACAGAGGAACCCAGTGGGTTTGAGCCTGTCTCATGCAGCAGGAATGACAAACTGACTGGTTCTAAGCCATACAAGCATTAAAAATCCATCAAGCGGGCTAAGAAATCTATAGCAACTCCACATCCTAAAGCAAGCAAGTTCTGAGGGAAGTGCCAGAAGGGTGTGTATCCCTTATAGAACAGCCAGTTACAATTTCAAATCATCCACTGAAACAGAAATGTGGAACAATAATAGAACACAGGTTACATGAAATGACCATACCTGAGTGAACCCCCCCACACATGAAAGTTGTAACACAAGGTCTTTGTCTAAATAGAGATTTTTACTTAGCAAGTTTGACAGCAGCTTGCTCGTGCAGTTTAGGACTTTAAGAATCTAAAATAAAAGGCTAAATTGTTTCAGTTGCCCTTCAATTGCTACACTAATAAACTTAAAAGGAATGTTTTGAAAATAAATGTGGAACATCATTTGATCATTTCTACCTCACTTTTGAAACAGACTGAAGCAAAAACATATACATAAAGCTTTAAAATTTAACAGTAAACAAAAAAAAAAATCAATCTGCTGAAAGTCTGCTCTGATTGGAGCTAGGCTGAACTGCAGAAACGCATGAAGGAACTTTAAACTTCTGTACTAACACCAGTGAGATTTTCTGGGCTGGGCTGAAATGAGGTAACAGTTAAACTATGTAACAAAAGAATTGCTTTGTTTTAAGCTTGCATTTTCCTACATCCTGCTTCACATTCCTTTCAAACTCTCTTCAACAATTATATATACGCAGTAAGCGGGCTCATCACATGCAGTTTCAGTTTTCTCCAACTCTGAGAACCCTCTTGATCCTTTACTGGTCTCCTCTAGATATTAATTTACCTATTAACGAGGGATCTTTTTTAGTTGTTTGACTGCAATCATTAGATAGCATAGTGTGCCCACTAAATGGGTTTCAATAAAAGTTGCAATTAACTGATTCTTCAGGGGAATTACCAACTGGAAGCAGATGTTGAGAACAGGACTGGTCCAGCACTAAGTGTCAAGACGGTAACTGGCTGAAGGAAAGCAAATAACAACATAGCAGTAAGCAGATACAGATACTAATCTAGTCTAAAATCATCTCAAACTTCCTTAATCATTTATTTTGATCAGCAGTTGTTTGCATGGCATGCGTAACACACCAATCTTGTGACAAGCCACAATCACTTTCCTAGTTCTTTTTACATAGCTCTTCCATTAAAGCCTTTTGATTGAGTCAGAAATCAATGTTGGGGCACAATCTAGATTTTCAAAAGGTTTCATACAAACAAGTGAGCATAACCAAGCATCAAACATATAACTTCACTCAGCTGACAAAACATTAATCATGCAAAGAGGTTCCCCAGACAAAACTGATATGGCAGTAATTCAATGCATATCTCCACTACCTTCTACAGTACTAACTACACTGCCCTGAATCACTACTGAGCACACCTATTTACTCAGCAGGTAGGATCTGCTTTCTATTTTTATCTAGTTAGGTTTTTTGAATGCACAAGCCTATTGCTAATCAAGAAAACGGGTTATAAGAATATCAAGGAAAGTTCAATTGTACTATACTTTCCCACAATACCTATTTATTCTTTCCTGTAGGCAGCATATGAAGGTAATTTACATTATCCCTGCCCCTCCTTCATTTATCTAATCCATGCCTTTTCATTAAGGCAAAAGAGGAGTCACTTCCTTAAAAAAATTACTCACAATTGCAACAAAAAGGAAAAACTTGTAAAAACCAGAAAAGCACTATTTGCAAAACATCTATAAAATGTGATTCAGTAGGCTGGCATTATGACATGTCTTCCCCACATGAAGAGTTAAAGTCATTGTCATGGTTTAAACCCAGACAACTTTTTCACTCACTCCCCCCCTTCTTGTCCTCCCCCTATTCCCAGAGGGATGGAGAGAATTGAAAAGAATGCAACTCCCACAGGTTAAGATAAGAAAAGTTTAGTAACTAAGGTATAACACAAATCACTACTGCTACCATCAATAGTAATAATGGTAAAGGAAATAACAAGGGGAGAGAATACAACACCTCATCACCAGGCGTCAGATAACTCAGCCCCCCTAGCCTGACCAAGCACCGACCAATACCTCCTCCAACCCTGCAGTTCCAGCCCTTCCGGGTAACTCTCAGTTACACCCCGGGCATGACTTGCTGTGGTATGGAATACCTCTTTGGTCAGTTTGGGTCAGGTGTCCTGTCTCTGCTTCCTCCCGGCTTCCCCCCTCCCTGGCAGAGCATGAGGCTCACAAAGTCCTTGGCCAAACCAAAATATCTGTTATCAGCTCTGTTCCCAGGCCGAAAGTCGAAAAACAGCACTGCACCAGCTACTAAGAAGGAGAAAAATGACTGCTACTGCTAAACCCAGGACAGTCATATAAAATAAAATGTTCTTTGTGGAGCCGAACTAAATTAATGAGTTTTATTATGTCAGGAATACCAAAAATTAGTAATTCAATACCTGATTCAAAGGCCAATATATTTCACTTTTAAAGCCACATTCGAACATTAAAACATCTCTGTGTTAGACAGTAGTTTTTGTCCCACAGCCTCAACTCCTTTTGTGGGCCAGCCTGTGTATGAAGGGGAACTTCTCATGGAGTACTTCCCACAGAAAATGGCAGGGGCAAGAATGGAAAGGCTCCTAAGCCCTGCCAATGTTGTCAGAGGTTCAAAGAATAGGAGCTAGGCTATCTTCACTCATAATGACAAGGGTATACTGGACTGCCTCTTCAGAAACCCAGCCTGCATGTCTATTTGCCTTGCAAATTGTACTTCGCTGTGAGTCTGTACAACACATGGTACTATGGGAAACCAGTCCTATCTGAGAGTCTCTGGGTGCTGCTGCAAAACAACCACCACCACCAAAGGGCAGACAGGGAAATGGAGCACAATAATGGAGGGATCTCTGTGGCACACATTTCCATACTTCTTTATTTTGCTGTTTAAAACTGACTACCTGATGCTGAATTTCCAGCATTCATTATTTAAGCTTTTCAAGAAAACCCATTGTATTCATCAGCTTTTTCCTCCAGAGGCAGGGTCATGCAGATCTGAAGAGCAGTAACAATAAAGAAATACCCTGAACAGTAATTCTGACTCAGTAAGGCAGTAGTCTGAGTCCACAGAATGCACAAAAAACCTGATGTGTTCTTGATTGCATTCTTTCATTCCTAGGAGTGCAAAATCAGAAGGGTAGAGTTTACTGTGTCAACACTAAATGTTCTGTTTAAATATTAAAAAAATCCTAGTAGTTAAACTAATATTGAAAACACACTGAAACCTGGATCCCCAATTGCCTGTTTCACAAAGAAGCTTACATACAAGCACTGCCAACATTAAGTTTTGAAAGTTTTTAATTACAACTGGCATTTCAAGTACATTTCACAGTTCATGTATTATTAGAGGAGCTTTTGCCAAGTGAATTATTAAATTGCTGTGCTAAACAGAATATGTACATACCTATTTTCTGATCATTATTTCAATATTGCATATTACAATAATGTAAAGTACACTGCAAACCAATTAAAGTAATAAATTAATTCTTTCACTCTAACATCTGAATAGTAATAATGTATTTATCATGTATTTCATGCTACAGATACATTTCTCGATGATAAAGCAAGTTTTGGGATACTTTCCTTGGGAATACCCAATAAATCAGCACATCAGCATTAAGCAGGTTCTTCTCTTTAAGCAACACTGACTTACGTTATAAACAGATCTTGAAGCTGCCTAGGGTGACACAAGAGAGTTGGCATCAAGCTCCTTCTAGCAGCTAAAGTATACAGCTAGGAAAATAGGAGCATGGGGCAACTGATTAGTGCAGAGAGGGTCTGCATGGCAAAGATCATGCATGGAGTAAAAATGGCCTTTGAAAACTGAGGCAAAAATACATTACAAACCACAAGGACATAAAATGACCAGGAGGAACAGTGTCCCAGAATGACTATACAGAGCTCCAGATCAGTATTCTTGCAGACTACACTGTGCTACACAGATATAATAAGCTGCTACAATTCAAATTCTAAGCAATAATTCCCAATAATTATGTGATAAAGTCAGTACTGTTTGTCATAACTAAAGGCATAAAAAGAAAATCCTATGATATCCCCACAATTCTCTCTAGCTCACTCTTTCACAACCTTAAGAAATGACCCAATCCCAACACACTTTCAGAATCTCCTAGAGCTTTACTAATCTCTAACACATTTCTGCACACCTTTCCCTACTTTTATTATGGTTTGCACTTTTTTTTCCACTCTTCAAAATGTTCACAAGTCATTCTAAGGATGCCTGGGAAAAAATATTCAGAGGGTCTCTTCAAGAAAAATACTTTCACAAATGAAGATGCTATGTAGCAAAAGTACCACCACAAAATTCAAATGAGTAAGTTGAGGAAGCATGCAAGAGAATGCTATTCCAGCACTGGTAAAAGAACCAGCATTTTTGTGGTGAATTCATCATGTGACTGAAAGCAAGAGCAGCTGCAGCAATCAGGGTTGCATGGTCAGAAATGTTGAAATGTGATTAGAAGATGACTAGAGATTCAAATGCTATTAAAAGGACTTCAATATATATATATGTGTGTATATATATACGTGTGTGTATATATGTGTGTGTATATATATACACATATATATAAAAAATAATCCTAAGCATAAAACAAAGAATCAGAGAATGCATCTGCATATATTTGTCCCATATTTCTAACTCGTTGTTTGGCAAAGTGGGTAGGAAATCCCAACAGTAGCCATTAAGTGTTATTTCATACTTCACAGATGGGAAAGCACAGACCGCCTGAGCTAAGTGTTATATGGTGCATGTCATTTGCCCCCAAAACTGGCATAACCAGCAGTAAAATTCCTATTGTGTGGAAAAGCTCAATGTTAGGTTACTGAAGGGGCTCTCGAAAACAGAGAACAAGTACAGCAGCTTTTCATCTTGTCCAGATAGAGACCAAGTAGTCATTCAGAACTACTCTGCTTTGGAAAGGATGAACAACAAATTGCATAGGAATCTACATCTGCTCTCTTTCCATAGGGTTATTCAGGCTAGAGTCCTCTAGGTCACCCAAGGCCTTCCTACAGTTACTGACATTGTGCTCATATGAAGCTCAAGAGAAAGACCAAGCTTGGGATCAGAGTCCAAAAAGCACAGCAAGAAATGTCCACAGTTCAAATAAACAGACCAATCCACTTCTATTGCCAGGACTTAGATCCTTCCCTTACTCTCCTTCCCCAGCTTCACTGTGTCTCTGCCATCTCCTCTGCCCTCTTTCTTGCTGAATATAGAATTGAGAGTTATCTCATTTATGGTAAGTCAGAGATACCTCTTCATTTCTCCAGATGGACAACACAAGGCACAGAGGGTGAAAAACTGCCTCTTAATTGCAAGTTTGAATTCAACCCACATCAACCATGACATTTTTCCTTCACACTTTAAAGATAAGGACTGCAATCTCAGAACAAGTTGGTGACCCAAGAAATTCTGTTTACAGAGAGAAGGCCATTTTAGAGCTATGCATTTCTAGTGTGTCTTGAAATAGAGAATTAAACAAAACAGATGTAAAATGTGGTTAAGTGATAAAAGGTTATGGGCTACAAGAATTACAGGACTTCAACATCAGCTCTTCCGTAAGGATATTCTTCTCAAATCAGTTTCTAATGGACATATAATCCAACTGATGAAGATGATTGAATAAATTTGGCAAACTACTTATTTCCCCACACAAGAGAATGTTATTACTTTATTTTCTACTATAGAACTAGCCAAAGAGCAAGGTCAAACTGAGATCAGTAGAAGATTAACATGGGAAACCCATTAAAAGGTGACTTTCATTACTAGCAGCATAGCCTCTTCATTTGCAATATAGCTTAGTTGTTAATACTTCAGATAAAAGTAGTGCATGCTGATCTATGTCTCTTGCCTGAGCATCTCCCTTCCATGCTCAGGTACTAAAAAATGTAAGATTTTTAAGAAAAGGGGGAAGGAAATGTAGAGGGAAATAGAAAAATAAAGATGTAGTCCTCCACAGAACAAGGATTCACTGAGGTAATTTCTATTAAGGTTAATAGAAGTTAAGCACATAAATTCCACTTGGGTTAGTAGGATGATAAATACCATAGACTTAAATATTTTATAAATGGAACAGGGCAATAGAAGTCATGTTACAAAACTAAAGCAAATTTTTAAAGTCACTGATTATACAGAAATGTCTATTTGGTGACTAACAAAAGGTAGTGCATTTCATTTAAACAAGCATTTTCAAGCTTACTTGCATTCACCTACAATTTCTCATTACAAAACTTACTTCAACTACTCAAACTTTTAAGACTTTCTGCTAGAGACTAAGAAGGAAACAAATGCATAGTGTAAAACATTTGCATCTCCAGGACAGAATCGCTACAGGTTTTATCAGACAAACATGTGAGTCTCCACAGCATTTGCACAGCAGCCCCAGCGCTCACAGGAAGCAAAGGCTGGATATGCTCTTTACGGATGGTTTGTATCATGCATGAAAAGTCTGTAATTTAGGAAACACCAGACCTACTGGTAACATATGCTAATGTGCAGTAGTTTCAACAGCTCTCAGAAGTGCAGAACGCACAGCACAAGTAAAGTAGATCTACAGTTACACAGTGGGCATCCTAAGGATTTCTGTTTCCAATTAACAAATTGTTTGCCAAAACTTTGGAAGTCACACGCAAATTTTGCCCCAACAAAGCTGACATCACCAAGGAAGATGGGAAGTATAGTGAGACCTGCTACTAATGTATAATCCTATCAACTAAAAATAAGACAAAGCTTGCACTAATCAAACCCACCATGCATTGAAACATAAAATATTAACAATGCTATTACTGGAAATAAAATAAGAATAGAAAGACTATGCATATAACCCTAAATGGAAAGATAATGAGACAGGTGCCTCAGGGTGTGAATAGTAGAGCTTATAAAAGGGGAAAAAATAAAATGCATATTAATTACAGTTCTCTGGAGCCTAAAATATTAAGAGGCAGAGGGCAGTTTGTCAAAACAAGGTGAAAAAGCCACCATTTTTTTAAATCAGAACGTCCTAGAAAATCATTTTTTATAAGCATCTCACACACTGTTTTTCTTTTCTCATGTGCATGAAGCATTGTGCAGAATCTAGCTGGAGGTCTGTGACTACTGGAGTGCCTCAGGGGTCGGTGCTGGGATCAGTGCTATTTAGTATTTTCATCAACGACCTGGATGAGGGAACTGAGTGTACTCTCAGCAAGTTCGCTGATGACACTGAACTGGGAGGAGTGGCTGACACACCAGAAGGCTGTGCTGCCATCCAGTGAGACCCGGACAGGCTGGAGAGTTGGGTGGGGAGAAACTTGATGAAATTCAACAAGGGCAAGTGTAGAGTCTTGAATCTGGGGAAGAACAAGCCCATGTACCAGTACAGGTTGGGGACTGACCTGCTGGAAAGTAGCGAAGGGGAAAGGGACCTGGGGGTCCTGGTGGATAGCAGGATGACCATGAGCCAGCAATGTGCCCTTGTGGCCAAGAAGGCAAATGGCATCCTGGGGTGCATTAGAAAGGGTGTGGTGAGTAGGTCAAGAGAGGTTCTCCTCCCCCTCTATTCTCCCTTGGTTAGGCCGCGTCTGGAATATTGCGTCCAGTTCTGGGCCCCTCAGTTCAAGAAGGACAGGGAACTGCTTGAAAGAGTCCAGTGCAGAGCCACAAAGATGATTAAGGGAGTGGAACACCTCCCTTATGAGGAGAGGCTGAAGGAGCTGGGTCTCTTCAGCTTGGAGGAGACTGAGGGGTGACCTCATCAGTGTTTACAAATATGTAACGGGTGGGTGTCAGGATGATGGAGCTAGGCTTTTTTCAGTGATATCCAGTGATAGGACAAGGGGCAATGGGTGTAAACTGGAGCATAGAAGGTTCCACGTTAACATCAGGAAGAACTTCTTTACTGTGAGAGTGACAGAACACTGGAACAGGTTGCCCGGGGGGGTTGTGGAGTCTCCCACATTGGAGATATTCAAGGCCCGCCTGGACAAGCTCCTGTGTGATGTACTCTAGGTTACCCTGCTCTTGCAGGGGGGTTGGACTAGATGATCTCTTGAGGTCCCTTCCAACCCTTGGGATTCTGTGATACGAGCATAATCTTCAGTCTAACCTGAAGAGTAAACAGATGCATTACTTTCTGTTAGGACTAGGACTGGCACCTATAAAACTTGTAATCCAGTAGAGGACAGGTTTTACTTCCCTGGAGGTGAAAGTACAACACATCTTTGCTCAGGACAGTGTGTGAGCAGTTTACTTTTCACATCTTATCCTTGACTTTCCTCTCAGTCAACATTATTCAGGAAATCTGTCTGTTCTTGACAACAGGAGTGTTAACATTGTATTAACACATTTAAATATTATGTAGGCTTAAATATTCACACATGCATAACCTTAAATATGCTGCATTTCTATTTACAACTACTGAACTAAATTTCCTGTCCTTTTGTATGCAGTATTATCTCGTTAGCTCCTTCTGCAGCTGTATGAAGAGCTCCTTTGATCCTTTACTACTTTGGCAAATTTTTGATGCAAATTATTTTTCTTGCCTGAGGTGCCACTTTCCTACCTGAAGACAGAAGGTAATTCTCCTGAGAAAATAAGGTTAGGATGAGCTATCTGCTTGTCCAGCTATCTATCCACAAGCAATTTTGGGGATCACTGCACAATTTCAATGAAACTTGACAGATATGTGTATATCCCAGACTACAAGCTTTGATAAACCTAGCAGCTAGGTAAACGAGGGATATAGGTCTGAGGCTGAGGCACTACGTGCCCCTCCAAAGTTCTGGGGTGCAATGGATTGTTTAAATGGACCTCAGAACTGACAAGTCAGTCCATGGTCTCTTCCCATTTACTGTGTCACTGCAGCCCCCTGTTACCAAAACCCTGCTACTCATGCCCTTCTCAGAAGAATGAAAAGAAACACACATAATAGAGTTACCGTGGTTTAACAAACTGCCCCGTTACCTTCACCAGAGTGGTGTGGTTCTGTGTGCACTCCTTGTCCTCCCCAGATCTGTTACAGTCAATCAACAAGGAAAGCATTTTCCATTTTGTGTGTTGACTTATATAGCATAAATTATAATCATAATGCTAGAGCAAACTATGAAGGCAGTTTACCCTAAGACACTTCCCATGCAATTGGCACAGTGCAGGGCACCCACTCCCGTGGCCCAGCTGGGAAGTCAATAGCTCCATTGACCTGTAGTCATCTGCACATTGCCTCACACAGTCATCAAACTTAGCATGTTGTGTGCAAGTACAGCATAACAATTTCAGTGGAAGTAGAATGAATGTGTGGTGATAAATTATACTGCAAACATAATTTATGAAACACGCAATAGCTCAAGTCTGAACTTCTATTTCTCTTGGATTAGTATTTACTAAACCCCTCTGAAATACACTGTAAGAATCTGGTTAATATAATGAGCATCAGATTATTTATCTTTGTATTCTGTTAATGACTTTTCCTTAATTAGCAAAAAAGCCAATTATTTTTTCATTTCTAGCTTAAAATTTAGTGAGTGCTTGCTTTCTACATACTTCATAGATTTATCAACTACTTCTGTTGTGTGTGTACTGAGAGGGAAGTTGTAAAAATACTTCTGCTTTTTTATTGTGGCCTTACAGTTGCACCACCATAACAAAGAGCAAATGTAACCCCTTAAATCTGTGGTGTATTCAGGCAAAATACTAGGTAATACATTGTGAGAAGATTTCAGTAGAGCAGTTGATAGATTCAGAAATAACAATATCATGTGATAGAATGTGGTCTAGGGAAACAGGGGTGAGAAAAAGAAGGGTGAAAGGGAAGGCAAGGAAATTTGCAGGGACAATCTCTGCATGTGCTTCCAGCTTACTGCATATGCATTTTATCTGACCCCAGAGCCATGAAATTAATCACTGCTATACTGACCTCAAACTAATAAATCCAGGTTTATCAGCTCTGGATTAAAAACATACTACAGAGCCAGAGTGGACTTGTCTTTGGTGAATTTGAAAATTTTAGATATTTGCTGACATCCACTTTTGAGACATACAACAGCATCCTACAACTCTTAGGTTTACCAGATATTTCCTGAATGAGTATCTGTATTTAAAACTGGCATCATCAAAACTTCTTGATATTTCTCATATGGTGAATAAACAATGTTTCTGAAAAACAAAACTTTTCTTTTAAATATCCCACTAATTAAATAAATAAATAAATAAATACCCTGAAAAATGACCAGATTAAGGCCAAAGAACTAGGTTTGATGCTCATCCAGACTTTTTAGTTTTTTTACATTCAGTTGTAATATTTCAATGTTGATCTCTCCTATGGCAGTCAAATAATTCCAATCAATGACCTGACCACATGCTCAATAGGGAGGTACAGCATTTTTCCCCTGAGTTTACTGGCACATCTTTTCTTCTTATCATGCAGCAAGGGAGAAGGAAGGTGACATGCAACAGGCTTTATATGATTTTGCAATATCCCAGTTAATACCACCTAACTTTTTTCCTTTTGAAATTAATTTATCTTTGTAAAGAATGCAAGAGTTGCTCTCCAAAAATTCACAGTGTGTGCAAGGGATTTTTTTCTTCAACCACCAATTGTGAATCAGCATCCTTCTGACACTTAAAAAAAAACCACTCTCACTTTACTCCTTAACTACCTTTTGACATAGAAGAATTTGCTTCACTATGTTGTTGGGAAAGAGGAATTTCACACAGAAAGAGAAACTTTTTACACAGCAACTACTACAGAATCCTGAAAGTGGTTAAATCCATGAAGAATAAAGCATACCAAATATGAGTGATTCTTGATCAGTCATTGAAAGTGTAACACCCTCCATTTTTCTTTAGTTTGTTTTCAGAGATATTAAAGATATGTATCTACAAGAAACATTTCCTCTTTAAGAATGTACAGTATATCCTCACGAGTGTTACCCATTTCACACTTTATTTCATTCAGAAGATTACCAGATGGCACTCGTGATTTATTTCACCTGAGTGTCTTGAGATTTTCCAAATTCCTCCTTAGAGACTCTGATTTCTGTTAAGGACACACATTGATCTTCTGAGAGATAGAATATGGAAGAAGAATTTGAAAGCCCTTTCTCCAAGTAAAAAAAGCTGTAAATACTAATTTAACTTCTCTGCTGCTTTATTTTTTAATTGTTATCACCCCTTGTCAGTGACAAGGGCTGGTGGCATAGCTGCTTCTAGTGTATTTGAAACAGCTTTAATAAATGTCTTGTTTAGTCTGTTTGCTGTGTTGTTGGTTTATTGCCCACAGATGAAAAGAACTATATAAAAGTTAGGTGATATCATGTGGTTACTGCAGTAATAAAAAAAATGCATAGCCTGTCACATATGAATATTTTCTCTTTTGCAGTGCTCAATCTATACTACAATTAGGAACAAACTGATTTGCACGCACAAATAAGAACTCATTTGAAAAAGCCCACAAACTCAAAGAAGCATAGAAATTTACAGAAAGATATCCCTTTTAAACCCTTTTAAAGCAAAACAGGTTAAATGGTTTACTGGCTAAAGTGTGAGTTCTCAAATGCATATACCCATCAAATCCAAGCAAAACCCATGCATACATTCAGAATAATTTCTTTGAAAAACAGCCAGTTCCTTGCCTAATTTCAGCTTCCATCCTCTAGCCCTTTCAGATGTGGAGCTGGTCAAAACAAGGTCACAGTGATATCCTTCTTTAATGAAAAAAACGACGTTTTTCACTCCTCTTTTCTGGGAAACAGGTGAATTGTTTTTGTTCAGTTGTTCAACATTTTAACAAGGCCACCTTTGAACGCAACTCTTGAAAAGCGAAGGCCGAACAGGTTTAAGTTTCAAGCAGTTCCAGGTCACAGGAAACAGGAGGTCAGAATCCAGAACTTTCAGACAATGTTCAGTGTATCAGTAGGTATCTTAAGCTACATGGAGACAACGTTAAGTACTCCAAACGCTTGTTACTTTTCGTAAGGGCGGGGGGGGGGGGGAAAGACCAACTCAGAAATTCACAGTTTTGGAATAAATGGCCCTTCCATCTTTAATTGTGCAGATAAGAGACACATAGCAATTCCAGAAAGGGAGACCTACATAAACCAAACCAAACCCAAAACCATACCAGCTGTGGAGAGCCCCTCCTCACTCCACCTGGCCCCAGGGAAGCCTGCTAAAGGAGTTATAATGGGGTACTCCCCACTTAGTCAAGCTCAGTCAGTTTCTAACCCTGAAGTGTTTAGATTCAAACCTTTCTATGACAGAAGGCTCCAGGAGCAGGAGACAGAAGGTTTTTTTTGTATTATTACTGTAGTGGAAACCTAGTATCAGCGTCAGAAGCCTTCATCACAGTACTTTTTTTACTGTGTTTTTCTACTTGTAGAAAACCAAAATTAGGTGCTCAGTATTTTGCTGAAAAGGGTGCAACAGAGGTGATGTTGGTAAAGTGAGAATAACACACTTTCTGTGCAAGTGGAAAATCACAGAGAGCAGTACAAATCTTAACATGCCTTTCGTGCCCAGAAATATGATTCCCCTTACAAATGCCTTGGGCATCGACACCATAACACTTCCGTCTTGTGTCCAGACTCCTCCCCTTTTATTCTACTCTCTTACAATTAAAGAACAACCCCCCCCCAAAAAAAAACAAACCAAAACCAAAACCAAACAAAACAAACACAAACAAACCAACCCCCCCACTCCCCCAAAAGACCAAAAAACCAAAACACACAGGCATTTTTTCTCTTTTTTCACCATCTCTTAACAGAGTAAATTGCCTTTCAGAATATTGTGATGCCTCTATAACAAGGGCAAACAAGTTATGGGATCCATTTCTTCAGGTCTTAGAAAGCATTCGTAAAAATAAACAGAAGAGAAGACTGACATTCATGATTTCTCTGAAAACAGACTAGCATTAATCTGGAAAACTGATGGTAGTGATGATGAAGGCAACGTTTTGCTTTCACTTCTGAGGATTCTAGTGTTAAAAGCAATTACAAAAAAAATCCTCAGACAGTATAAATGTAAATCCCACTTTGTTGAGGAAGAAACAGAAGCACACAAATGTTGTGCAATTTGCTAATGTTACAAAGGAACCCAAGGAATATGGTGCCAGACCTTTACTTCTGTAGTCTCTCATATTGCGAGCTGCAGAACAAATCTTGTTCTTCCAGTACTGACATACAGTTCAAACTCTTCCATGGTGCTCAAAATCCATCAAACTAAAGGTGATTGCAGTTTATACAGAAATTCAAAATCCATTGAACTGAATGTGATCACAGCTTATACAGAGATTATTCCCACACTGTGAAACTAACAGTATGGGCTAAAGTGTGATGGGGAAATTCTTAATCAAAATTCTTAATTAAAAAAAAAAAAGGACAAACTAAGGTAAAGAGCTGATTGAAACACTAACAAGGATCCTTATTAGTAATGGAACAGAGCATCTTCAGAAGCATTTGCAAGTCAGCTTCACAAACATGCTGGTCCCTGACAACAGATTATAGTTTGCTTTTTTCACCTAACTACCCAAACCAATTCCATCAGGCCAGTAAAAAGAAGATGACAACTAGCTTCAGTTAGTTTTTCTTCACTCAAACACTGTAGCTTCGTTTTGAATTTATGAGTAAAACCAGATTTGCATGTGGTAGATTTCTAACTGAACTTACCTTTGCTTTCAGGTCAGCACAAATCTCCAGTTGCTTTTGTCTGGTGTTAGCCAGTGCTACTTCCATGTCATGAGAAGCTGAGGCTTCAGCAGCAATCATCACTGCCTTAAGTAAAAAGGCTTTCCTAGTTTGAGCCCAATCTAATATCAAGGCTCTCCGCCGACTCCTAATGAAATGGTAACGATCCCAAGCTTTCTTATGAACAACCTAAAAAATTAAAGCATTTCAGAAAGGTTTAAAAACTATGCATAAATAATTCTACACATTTTTGCAAACCTTGACTATAATTGATTTAATAATTATATCACCAATATACCTATGGAATCCATAAGTATTCTGTCAGGTGCTAGTACCCCAGTGTTGGTAGGCAGTGATACCACTCCAGCCTTTCCCTGCCTGCCTGTATCACATGACATTTCAATATGCTGCTGTCCCACTGTTCTGAACTATGGTTTTGCAATATAAATAAATTAAATTCAACAGTTCTTTCCTGCCCTAAAGTACACAAAATGTAAGTGGGTCCTTTCAATACATCTTCAGAGATAACTGAGCACTTTCAGCACGAGGCTTTTTGTCGCAAATCACAATCCCTAGAGGAACACAAAGCAATAGTACAGATGCAGTACAGGTGTGAGTTAGCTTCACTTTTTCTTTCCTAACAGGAAATTCAGAAATAGATTTTTTAGCTTGCCAAGCAGCATACTGCCACCACCAATTTCACCACCTAACAAAAATGGTGAGTGTTAAAAACACCTTCCTTAGCCTTATTCAGTGAGGCTCCCAAGGGCAGTCAAGCTTCAAGACTTTGATGGAAGTACTAACCAAGGCATTAGACTCTTCAACCTGCCTTATATCCCCCCAAACATAAGTTACCAGGATGAAGGAAATTCTAGAGACAGTTAGCTGCTCAAGGGGACCATTCCTGGTACTAATTTCCAGGCTTTTAGCAGGGGATGGAGTTTGCTGACTCATCTGGTGCCCAGCTCAGAGACATTCCTACCAGCTCACAGCTGGACGAAGATAAGGTAGATTCTCTTTGATCAAACGTACATACACCACCACATCAGCAGTTCACACTGCCACTGCTGCCCAAACTTGAGTGAGCCTCGCTAGTATGCATGTAAAGCTGAGACACTCATAAGCAAGAAATAGAATGGAGTTTGCAGTTCTAAAACAGATCTCTGTGATCTGATACTGGATCAAGCACTCAGGACCCATCCATTCTACAGACAGAAAGAGGCACAGAAGGCTCTAGGTTTAGTATTCCAATGTAACACAAATGTTTTAAGAACAGATTCTTAGTACTGTTTAAACATTTCTGTATTTATCATGCTAATATACATACTAAGAAGTATTGATTCAATGCAGAATCATGATTTTTAAATTCAGAATTTTAAAATTCTAAAATGAACACTCAAAGAATTAGGGAGACCCACTAATAATGACTATGCTTAAAATATAACTACAGTGTACAAAGCACATAATTATTTAGCCTAGTTCTTAAAGGCAAAAGTTCTGAAGTCTATAAGAAATATAATTTTTATGAAACTGTGCTAATTATTAGTATCAGTTCACTGCCATTCTCTTGCATTAGGCATTCCTCAAACACAGGGAAGTAGATGGTCTAAAAATACATGCAGAGATAAAAAAAGACTCCTGCTTTACTTATGACATCCTGAAGAGTTCTGGCCTTGAAATGGGTTTCACTATTAGCTGCTATGTGCTTATTCACTGTGGAGTGTAAAAGGAATCAGCAATCAATTTGAAAGGCATTATGCATGTAAAAATAGCCTCTCCCTGAGAGCAGGAGATAACTTTTCACTCTTCCTGCTATATATGTGCCACAGATCAATTAAAATAACTATTCCTAGGCAGTGCAACAATGCTATACATCCTCATCAAAAAAGAAAAATACCAAGAGAAGCAGAACAGCATGACATAACTATAAAATGGTACAGCAAAAGCAATGCTAACAAACTAATTCTGTGAATTTGGCTGTGAGAGTATGTGGAAGTATAAAATCTCCACAGTGCTTATTCTGAAGAAGTGATAAGGTTTTAAGTTCATGTATTTTGAAGACAGGGACATCCCTTCTTCACTGTGTAGAATACAGTTTATAATAAAGACATTTTTAAATAAAAAACTTTTATAAACATGCTTTTATACAAATGTTCACTACATGGTTTATGTAAGAATTTATATAATTGATCTACTATTTAAAACAACACTGACCAGATCATGCCTAGGTTTGTGGGGAAGGTATCTCTGCAGCACATCGAGGCACAATTTCGTCCTCTTCTGAAGATCACTTGGATACTGATTGATAACAGCCTGGAAAATCCACTGATCTTCTTCATTCCATTCAATGTTGCTACAGAAATGCAAAACAATCAGCCCCAGTAGAATTTAACATTTCAAAAGAAGGAGTTTGGTTCTAGTTTACCTTTAAAGCCCAACCTTTCAGTGGGCTCACAATCCTGAACCTGTAAACTGGATGTTAGATCAAAGCAGAGAAATTCAGATTTACTTTTACGAAGGAAAGCAAACCTATATTTCTTCTCTAACATGACCATTTATTGTGCCATCTTTCAACTGAATTGTTCCTTTTCTAACTTGGCTTTTTATTAGGGAATGATGCAGTGTTTCTCAACATTACATTAATGAAGTCAGACCACACATAAAATACAGTGTGGAAAGGAGGAAGATGATCAGTCTCTACCCCTGAGCACTTAAATAAAAGATCAGAATGAAGTCAAAATACCTGTGTGCAGCTAAATGAACTAGCTTAGAAACAAATTTCTTACAGCCATAAACTCATCAGCAAGGTGTAAGATACACATTTTTAAAAAAAATAGGTGTAGTAATCAGTATTAATTTATTTATTTCAGAAAACTAGAGCAGCAAGAAGTAATATAAAATAAAAACAGGGTACTACAGGTTTGGATTTAGTAGATTAGATTTTAGCCTCAAACTGAACTCTTGGCCTTGAAGGGATTAACGTCAGGCTTTTATTGTCAGCATTAATGTATGAGCAGCAACACTGAGTCAGACCAAAAGGTCTCTGTGACTAAAAGCCTAGGGAAAATTAAAAGGCAATCATTTGACTCTACCCCCCCACCAAATTCCTGCAGCCTCCAACTGTTTGCAGCTCTCAGACTTTCTGAGCCATCACTGGTGTCTGGGTATTTAACAGCACTGCATGTGTTAAGATGTTAGAACAACATCCTTACGCAGGCAGAAATACCCTGTATTTTTTTAAAAAGAGGATTTTTGGTGAGATGCTCATATGTAATTAATATCAAACTAGATTTTATTATACAATCTAACATTATCTCTAAAGAGAGAACAGTAAACACAGGTACTAAAAAATATTTTATGTAATCCAGTTTAATACAACTTTTCTTTAAAAAAAACTGTACAGGAAACCCAAAATACATTATATTGTACAATGTTCTGGGACACTGAAGGAGAAGAAAATACCCCTAGACCTGTTAGTTTTGAGAAATGGAAAGCTTCACTTTCAGACACATCTCAAGAATGCAAAGACGCAATATCCCATTTCAACAAACCGTTTTTGAAATAATATCCTGTCACGCAAGGGAACCCAATCTCTCAGTGACATGCATTTCACCTTTTCCACTCTCCACTGGCACTTTCTGCTGTTGCGTGCTTTGCCATGAAGTTGGCACACATCTGGACAGAGGTCCACTTATCTTCACCTAACTGAAGGCATTTATTTTACAGTTTGCTTCACACAAACTCATGGGTTTTATTTTTACCCTTACAGTATTAAGAGGGATTTAACTTTCACCCATCTTTCTGGAGACAGCTAGCAATCAGAGGTTCCTTCCTCCCCACTTCAGTTCTTTATCCTGTGACTTTCATGAAACAAAAATGATTCTTAGCTCACTGTAACATGTCAGCACAGAATCATTATTCCAGGATGAGGATGGTGGCAATTTAATGATAACCACACACAAGGGAATATTAAAATCACTATTCCCTAGTAATGAACACCTTGCTGCTTGCACTCTTTGTATATTTTTCTCTATTTCCTTCTTCTCTGAATAAAAGTTTAAAGTTACTCATCTTTTATGCAGACAGCATCACAGTGAAGGTGGCCAGGTAAGGAGAAAACACATCCCACCTCCATCAATTAGCTCTAATAATATTATCCCAGCCATTAGTGCTACAAACAGCAGAACAGAAACCTCAGAGTAATAACATTTGTACTGTGTACAGAGAGAGTAAAGTCATTAAAGGTTTTTTTGCAGGAAGACAGAAAGCTCGAACTCTTGGCTGGCCTTCTGTGGCAGTGCTTTTGAGTAGCTTATCTGGTTAGCAATGGAATAAAATGAAAGTGACACATCAAAAATTAACTTTAATAGGACTTAAAAGTCCACAGGCAGCAGTATTATGCCAAAGGACAGAGATCCTACACTGACGCTTCAGTCTTTGCCTTTCCACATGAGAAAAAGGTTCACAATCAGCATTTGTTGACAGCTCTAGAGTAATTTATAGAATCATAGAATCACAAAATGTAGCCAATAAAAAAAAAAAGAATTCAACAGAAACCTAACTTTTCATTAAAAGAATGCCAGCCAGCCAACTAACAGCCCACCTGGGGCAGTGACTGAGGTGTATGAAGCATTCCTAAGTCATACCTCATCTTGCAGCCCATTGACTTCCCCATTCACACAAGACTTCAAACACTTGCTGTACAGTGATGTATTGCAGTACAGCAGAGCAAGCTCATACAGAAAAGCTCCCCATCACCTGTGCAGCTACAGATTTAGGACTGGAAATACTACAGTAATAATCCTGACCTGGAGACACAGTAGTAGGGTGAAATTCATAAAGTTGTGGAAAAAGACAGCTTTCCCTCTACAAGCTTATGTGAGATATATATCTCATTTATATTTCCACCTGTTTTCCTTCCTCTTCTTATGAACTGTGTGAAATAACTGACAACTATTTCTAGGACCCAGCTGTTTGTTATTAAATCCAGCCATCATGAAAAGAAATTGACTTGGCTTTGAAAAGGAGTAGAGAAAAGATCTAGCTCCTCTAAAAAGTTCATTTGCAGTGACAACTACCGAGCAAATGTTAGAGACAACATAAAAAGTTAATTTATTTTAGCAAAAGCAGAGTAGCAATGAAAGTGTTTCTTTATAGGTGATTGCTTAAATTTCTCATAACAGACAATGAATATAGATGTCTGAGCTGAGGGTTTTTCATACGTTAAGTCTGAAGATGAAATAGAACACTGGAAAGTGAAATGGGGATAAGGAATCCTTCAAAGAGAGACAGTTGAGTAATATCTTAAAATCTTCAAGCTCAAGCTCTTGAAGAACAGACACAGTTCTCCAAAGAGAAGAGTCCCTGAGCTTTGTCACAGTGGTGGTAATGAAACAAGTGCTATTTCTGCAACATTTACTTCCTCTAAGAAAAATTTCTCACAACTGATTCTCAGAAATTAATATTTTAAACTTCTCCCTTTTCTCTAGTTCATTTATTAATTTTAGAATCTCTGTGTCATAATTTGATATTCTGAGGTATGGTCTTTCTGAAGAATAACTTTAAGGAACAAATTAGTTATTCTTCGCTATGATTAAATCTCTTTCACTGCAACTGCTACTACCGATGATGAACTAGTTAAAATTTTTTTTTTCTTAAGATAACCTAGCATTCTTGTCTTTCCAACCCAAATATTTTACTTATTTATTAGAAGAACCACCATGAAACCCTGGTAGCCTTTACTCAGACAGAGTACCAGCCACCCTGAGAAAGTGTTTACTAGTTCATGGGTTGGATTCTGAACAACCTCTTGTAATTTCTGCAACAAATAAGTAATCCTCTTCTGCAAGTTCTGATACACCTCCATATGGTGCCATTTGAACACATTATTTTAGTGACAGTAATAAGACAGTTCTAAAAGCTGAGATTCTCTTTCTTAATAATCTTAGGTATTTCTGACCATGCAGGCTGGTGAACAAATAAAGGGTTTCCGCCTACAAGAAGATTAAGGCAGAGGAAGATACATCTTGGTCAGGAAACATTACACAATGGTCTTGAAAGCAGGGAAAACCAGAAGAGGTCTGATGGGCAGTCTAGTGATCTCCTCTGCCTCCAGCACACAAGGGCAGAGGCACCAGCTGCTGCACTGGTTTCTGCCTCCTGTATCTCATGTATCTCTCAAGGCTCCCTCCGACTTGTACATTCCTCTAATGATCAGCTAACAATGAATCTTTACACAGGAGTAAGATGGAGAAATTAAGGTTTATGCATAATACTCTGTGGAGCAATCAGCTAGAGCTAGAGCTACAAGTACTTCACTGTAAGCAGGGACAGACTGACTGCCAATGTCTTGGTTTGTCAGCTGTGCCCAAATTTGTCAGCTGTGCTGAGGTTTTGTCAGCTGCTCATAGACAAAAAAGCAGAAGCATGATCCAGCCCAATATATTTGTGACCATTAAATGCATGGAAATTCCAAAATATCCTGTCTGATTGAATTCAAAATGTCATCACCTCACTTAAACTTTTGTAAAATTCCAGAAAGGAAGATCTCATCTAAAATGAGATTGAAAAGTGCCAACACATCGTACATTAATATTTAAGCTAATACCAGGCTTCTTCAGTGTCAAGATACTGACAGATTTTACAGGGCTGGATGCATGACCCAAATTTTAAATGTAGTGTTTGTTTTTCTTGTATGTATCATTCTACCAGAAAACAGTACAATCTTGATCTTGTTTCAGAACTGAAACACAGCAATTGTCCTATAATCAACAACCCTGAGGCAGCTGCTTCCTTTGAAACAGATTACCTGCCATTAATCCATGGCTTTACACATTCTGAAGAATATAAACAACTTTGCAGGGAAGCTACCCTCTGCACTCTAAAATCCCCATCTATACTTCAGAACAGCAACACACACTTGATGCACTGCCATCTTGTTGAATTTGCAGATGCAGAGATGTTAACTCCCTGCTATTAATTATGGCATTGCTGTTTGATAAACATCCTGGTAATAGACCTGAAAAGAGGTACTAAAGTTACTTGACTTAGTCCTAATATCCCATTCACTTGAAATGGTGTTAGAGAAGACGCAGTGCTGAATACGCACTACTACAGTAATCCTTCAGTTATTTAAATAATTTGGACACCCTTGGAGATGGTGGCAAAAATATAATTAAGTGTTTATGGAATATTCAGCTATAACAAATGTATCAATTCCAAGTGCACAATTTGTGGGATAACTCAGGACTTGAGTATCTCCCAAACACAAAAATTTGTGGTTTAGCAGCAGTAAAAGGAGTGAATTTAGATTATAAAGCATTATAATCCTATATTATCCTTAAAAGAACAAAAACCCAAACCAAAAACACCAACCAAATTCTTCTTCAGTTTGAAAAAGCAATAAATACTGTGATGATCATTTTAGTACGACTGAAAAGCGCACAAAGAGTATAGCAGACCAGAATATTGTCTTATTCTGATTTTTCTTCTTTGGAAATTCCATGCACATTTTCCAAGTTTTCTGTTCCAGACAGTCTGAACAGTTAAATAGTGGGATGTGGAATGCCAGACTATCATTAACTTAAGGCTTCTTTGCTGTACATTCAAGTATATGATGAGAGAAGAACAACAGAGAAACAATCCTCAGAGGAAGTAACTAGTTATATAATTATATTGTTCTGCTGAGCAACTTCTCAAATTACAAACATGAGAAAAAAGTATTGCAGGAGAATGGTTGGTAACTTTGGCTATAGAACAATGACAACAATAGCAAAGGCTTCATTAAAGGTTGTATTAATCAGCAGAGTACAGTGGGTACGTGCCAAGATCAAAAACCTGTCACTCCATTTTTGACAGTATTTTCCATGTTAGCTGTATCAAAGTTAGCTTGGTGAATTAGAGAATACTTAAATCACAAGGCTGTATCCTGTGTAATCTTACAGAATATTTTCATGCAAGTCAGCCAATATAAATGTAAGAAGTGACAGAGAGTGTTGTGTCTTTTGTAAATCCCAGATCTTGGAAGTAAGCAATTCTACAAGAACCAAGTCTTGCTTTTTATTGAAAACACATTTTTAATGTTGCTGTGGATAAAATCATAGAACCATAAATGAGCAATACATTAAAGACTTGAAGACCAGAAGGGAAACAAAAAAAAAAGACCAAGATCTAGCTCTAAATAAAATGCTAAGATAATTACTGATGGTTCATTTATGATTTCATACATTCTCAGCTAACGATACAGGCACAGGCTGATCCAAATTGAGTAAACTGTCCTACGCAACCTACCCTTCCATCCCACCAGCAGACTGCTGCCACTGCCACTACTACCAGCATCTTTTCCAGCTACAGCCATTTCTTTTTTCCCCAACTAGCTACCATAAATAATTCCTTCAAAGTATCACTGCATATGTTTTTATGCCAACTGAATTTCTTTCTCTTCCAAATATGGTATTTTATATTTTAAATTTCGACATTACTTAATTATCAGTGCAAAATAAGCTAGCTCAACACCTAAATTCAAACCTGGCACATGATCAATGAAAATACCATGGTAGATTTTTTCATCCATTTTCAGAGATTCCGTTGCCTACATTGATGTCTATTATTCAGTAGCACACATGCTCTGTGGATCAAGAGATTTAAATTTATAAATTTTCACCAAAATTGTGTTGCTCAAACTTTAACACAATTTTAAGTAAGCCACTAGAAAGACTTGTACATACTTCATGATTTAGTATTTGTCACATATTTTCTCACAGAGGTTTTAAAAACTTCTTCCAAAAGAGCAACTGTAACAAAATATAAGAGACAGCAGCAAAGGAACTGCTGTAACTTGCCACTTGCTGCTTAATAATTAAAAATATGGGAAAGATCAGAACAATTCCTAGTAAGTATCCTATCATAATAGCTAAGATATTACAGTAATAATATACATGCTTCAGATAACAGAAGAACCTACAGAATACCTGTACAATTTATCAAAAAAAAACAGTGGAGTATATCATCACTTCCTACGGGACCCAACATTTTAAACTTGTTTCAGCACCCCCAAACTCAGCAGCAGTAGCAGAAGATTTAAGTGCTGCACTGTAAGTGTATCTAGAAAAAGAGGGAGATTTAGCAGTGTGTGATTGTTTTACCAAAGAAACTTAGGAACTTCCCTGCTCTCCCCAGTTTCTTTTGCCCAGGATTCAAACAATTCTGACCTTCCTATTCTCAGTCTTCTTAAAACATGATTCCTTCTAAGCCAGAGGAATATCAAGAGATAGCAAAAAGAAGTTAAGGATGGTCCAATAAATAATAAATTTCTTTGTTTAGAGAAAAATACCCCCTCCTTTCAGTTTATCTGAATCAGAGCTCCATACATTTTTTACATTTCTTTGTGATGAGAATTACTGCAGCAATCCAAAATATGTTAGAAGATTGGACCTATTTATCTGCTTTATAGATAAATACATTCTAGATGTCTCTCAAAAACTGTACTTTTCTGGCATAAATTTGATAGTGTAATTACCACACAGAAAGGATCATTTCTATTCATACAAAAGCATTTAAAGAGGATATTTGATGTACACCATATTGTTGGTTCTTTAATCCAGAAAACATTTCACTTATTATTTCAAATGACAGCTTTTGAAAGGACGGCCTCAATTCTCTCAGCTGTGTAAACAGTAACTGACTATTTAACCCCAGATTGCCAGGCAGTGCATCAACTATTCTCTGCTTTGCACAAAACAGAACCAACTCCAATGGTAAAGGCAACTGCAGGATCTATAGACTGCAAACCACATTATAGTTACTTATTTTATACCCAAAAGAAGAAATTCAGAAACATATGTCATTACCTACATAAAACTTCTAGCTGTTGATCAATCTCTTGAAGCTTAGACCAGTACCCGCTTGCAAGCTGTCGACATTCATTGATAAGGTTGGTCTTCAAATCAGGGTAGGGGCATTCCAAAGACAGTAGTGCTGAAGGAACTTCAAAGAAAAGTCCATTTTTCTCTTCAAAAGAATGCGCTAACACCTGTGATAAAAAATGCTGCTCAGCAGACTATTCTGCATTGTATTTTCTCCCTCAAAAAACTGCTAACTAAACTTACAGGGAAAAGCTTACTTTTGTTTTATAGTCTTCCGTCTCTCTTTCCAAAGCCAAACTTTCAAAGATAAGGAATTCCAAATTTGTTTTCTGTTGCTTCTTCACAAATTTGATCTATTTAATGAAATAAGTTACTGTTACTTCTTCATCTGGTTTTAATATGAAATCTCTTATTTTGAAACAAAGCCTGATTTCCAGTTCTACAATGCTATGCTTTTATAGATTTTAGTGAAGCAGGTTTACACTAGGGCAGGTAAAGAGGTTATGGGATACTCAAGTTATAATTTCAAAGTAGTACATAAAAATAAATTAAAATGCTAAAAATACAGTGATAATAAATTGTAAAAATAACGTTAAAATACCAACCTGTTGTAACATCTCAACTGGATTGATCTCAGATTTCAGACAAGATTCTTCTGAGAGGTAACACTGCATTTCATTCAGCCATAATTTCAAATTCTCTTTTAGTTGCCAGATAGGAGCTATAGTATTTGTTTGGTATGTATCCCGCTCCTCTGATAATTTATGCTCTATATCCAAATAAAACATAAAGCTTTTTCAAACACACAAGATACTACACAGCACTGTGCTTTTTAACTCTAAACCTGTCAAGACAGGGATTTAAAAACCTCAAATAATTAAGATAATTTTGATTCTAATACATAATCAAGAAACAAATAAAAGGTTCTTACCCAAGTCCTTCATATCCAGAAAAAAATTGTGCTTATGGCTTTCTTCATCAAGAAAAGCCTTTATTTCTGCTTCTGCTTTTTGCCTGAAAGGTATGAATATGAGTTTTACAGAAGTTTCAATTTCTTATCCCTTATGTTTTCAAGAATGCTAAGCCTCAAATACTCTAATAATTAAGTAAAAAGGGTGATTTTTTGCCTGGGAAGGTATGAAATACAGAACTTGGACATTGTCCTGGGTGGAATGGAAGCCACACCCCTCCAAGCAACAAATACTCTCACTGATCTGCTGTATGTATACACAAAACACAAGCTAATAGACAAGAATCACAGAATCACAGAATAGTTAGGGCTGGAAAGGACCTTAAGATCATCAAGTTCCAGCCCCCTGCCATGGGCAGGGACACCTCGCACTAAACCATATCACCCAAGTCCTCGTCCAACCTGGCCTTGAACACTGCCAGGGATGGAGCATTCACAGCCTCCCTAGGCAACCTATTCCAGTGCCTCACCACCCTAACAGGAAAGAATTTCCTCCTTATATCCAATCTAAACTTCCCCTGTTTAGGTTTGAACCCGTTACCCCTTGTCCTATCACTACAGTCCCTAATGAACATTCCCTCTTCTAAGCATGAACTCAATATGTACTTTTAAATAGCATCTGAAAACTTCTGATAGTCCTACAAATACATGCTCTTCAGATGTTGATAGGACAACTAAACAGCTCAGATCATCATGGAGAGGTACAGGTAGAACAACATCCACTCTATTCTCCCCTCCCCTTCTGTGATTCTCTTAATGTCTACAGGCCCCTTCCAATCTAGATCAAAACTCACATGCCCTGCACAAAATATATCTTCAGTTCAGATATTTTAATATTTTCCTCTTAATGTTTTCCGAATCAAGTATGCCACATCAGAATCTCTTTCTACAGAAGTATTTGTTTAATAATGGCTAATTATTCCTCAGCTTTTACCTGTTCTCACTCAGTCTTTTATGCTCTTGCCACCACACTTGCCGATGCTGTTTCAGCAGCATTTGCTCTTTGTTATATTTTGAAAATTGCTCTGTTTTTTTAATCTGCAGGAAAAATTAAAGCTTGTAAGTATCTGAATCTCTTAACTAGCTTTATTAAATGCCTTGACATGGAAACTTTTAACTACAGAACGCTGAACCTAACAGTTTTTTCAAAACTCTTTTTTTTCAAAACTTTTTTCTAACGAACAACAGGTTCAAATTTACCCAATTTTCATGCAAAAAAAAACCAAAACCAAAAACCAAACCATTTAAAAAACAATTAAATGAGACGAGAAGGTGGAAATAAATGCAGTCAATTGTCTTCTTCCCCCTTTTCCCCCTTTTCTTTCTCTTTTTTCCCCCTTTCCCATCCCCATTACCCAAGAGGTAAATGGGGGAAAGATGTGCAGGAGAAAGAAAAGCACACTTTCTTAACGGTGGGAAGATGAAAAAGTGAAAGTGTGTCTTTGGGAAAACAAAACAAAACAAAACAAACCACCAAACCCGAAAAATTGGTTACCAAAAAAGAGTGCTTTTTCAAAATCTGTCCAATTAAAGAGGCTCTGAAACTCTCTGAGGGCTTCACAAAACATTGTTTCAAACTTCAGATGAAACAAAAATACATGCTTTTGAGACAGATGGAGTTACTGCTTAAACTAGAAGAAAAGCAGTCAGGGAAAGGCTGATGAAGTGGCAGCCAGGCGACTCTGGCCAACCAACAGTGAAAGAAAAAGGATCAGAAGTCGATGGTTGTCAGAAGCCCCTGAGACAAGTCAGTTTTCTGTCATCCTCCTACCATCACAACTGCCTTCTGGCCTCTTAATGGACATTCAGGACAAAGCAGCATTTCAGCTCAGAACTGGCTCATTTCCTGCTCCTTCTCCTTTTGCCACCTTGCCATCATCTTCCTCCGTTACCCCTAACCTCATCCCTGCCCCAGCCAACATCATCTGGTTGCAAGCACCCTTCTGATTCCAGAGGCTCCCACAATTCACACACACACCTTTTTTTTTCCTTCCCCAGACCACACTTCATGCAGGTAACATTATTCTACTGCAGAATGATAGCAAGACTAGGAAAAAAAAAAGGAAAATCTTGTCCTAGCTCATAACAGGAAGAAATGAATAAAGATATCACTCCACATCCAGTTCAGGAAATAATTAAAGTTTCAAGTAAAAAATGCTGGTTTTCCACTTGGCTCAGGTAGAAGTAACCTGCTGTTTAAAATGCTTAGTCAACTTTCCTGCTTGGTGAAAGTTGGAAAAAAACATAGTTACCCTCTCTGCGTTCACACGCATAAAAACAGGAAGAGCAAACCCACTACAAGTGTGTTCTCCCTGGGCAAGTGACACCAGCAGGCTTCTCAAAGAGAAAGTTCACTGAACTTTTCCTTGCAGGACTCATGCACAGGTAAGCAAGAACCCCACCACTTCTTGAATCAGAGCCACTCATACACCCACCAGCAAAGCTAAAAAGTGCTAGAATGTCGTTCTCCCTGTGAAGAATCATTGTGCTTCTGCAGCAAGCCTGCTTCAGTGGGTATTACTTAGGTAAGTAGTTGCAATAGATGCTTACAGAGACATGATGTGACTCTGAATGAGAAACAAGGTGTTTATAGGAAGCTGCATATGTGACTGTAATATAAGAAAGTTTTAAAGCACCCGTTTTATGCTTTCAATTGGTATGTTACAATGCTTCTGAATCAAAGATAATGTCTCCTTATTTTTATTGCTTACGTATTTTCGTGTTACTTATAGCTTCCTCTTGATTACCATTAGGTGCTTAAAACCAGACTTCACCAAACAGAATACTGTATTTGAAGTAATCTGAAAATACATATTATCTTGAAATCAATTCTAAAACTTAAGTGAAAAGTTGAACTAGTTCTGTGCATAAAGTTTAATACGCTCTTGAAATTATTTTATAACACCAACAATGACATGATATGCCTAACTGCTGCAATATTAGCTTTTTTTATGTATGTGCTGTATTCTTCTTTCTTAAATGGCCTGCAATTGATTTACCATTTACTTCTTTGGTTCTAACTCACTGAAGGAGTAGCCCAGCACTTTGAAATTTGGATAGCCTGAATCAGCAACAAAAAAGTAGTAGTTGGAACACATTCTATTCTCTGTGGAGCTTTCAGCATACATATTTTACTACCTACTCAGTTGGAAAACACTTGAAAAGGTGAAATACCAAAAGACAGACGATGAAAAGTTAGTTTAAAGCTTGAATAAATTCAGTAGAATTTTGTACTACCAATACATGAAGAAATATCTGTCAGCACTTCTGACATATTTATACTCACATGCATTAAAGGAAGCTATACTATAAAGAAAGTATGTAGTTTTTTCTCTCATTCACTGTCACACTTTTCTATTTTAAATACAGAGAGAGGAGCTGCACAAGCAACCCCCTTTTTTGTTGCAAGGCCTTCAGGACAGTAGTATAAACTAGCAAATTATGCTTGTTGATACTGTATATATTCCATTTAGGATTTAAGAAAGAGCATCAGAACAATAACAGCAAAAAAAAAAAGTATATGGTTATGTTGCTAACCAAAGTATTTCATTTAATTACTTCAGTTCAAAGAACTTCTAAATATGATTTAGACATATAAGGACTTTTTTTTTCTTTTAGAACTTCAGATTTTCTTATGTGGTTTTTTTTTCCTTTATTATTTGGGATACATGGAGGGGATGTACAATAATCATGAAGATCACATGCAGTATTCTAGTTAGCTGTGTCTGAGCTATATCTTAATCTTTCTAATTCTCTCTTTACATTTTCTCTAATATTTGGTTCTTGTTCTGCAAAGGTAGAACTCTGTCATAATGTTTGGCATATGTCTAATGTAAAGGATGAAGTGAGGCTGTCTGGAGAGCTACCAGTGTTCACCTTGTCCGCTCCCATATTTACAGATAGGTCCCACGTTCCATTTTCTTTCTTGCGTTTACAAATCCTTCTCTTCACCTCATGCTCTAACTTGCACATCAGTGAGGACTTTGGGTATATCCAAAAGTGCTTCCAAAATCTTAATATACTAATTTGCTTTGCTATTTTCAACTCATACGGTATCACCATATGAGTTGTGGTTGGACTTATTAAATGCCTCTAAGATCAGAATTACCGAAAATATGAATATGTGAAATTGCATTAGTGGATGGAGAAAATCTGGTACTTAAGTCTTCTTTCCAGTTTGACAGCCCTGACTTCTGCTGCTTCTCCAGTTCTGCTAGTGACCCTGCTTTGTTGACACATAATCGTAATTCTTAATAAAAGTAAAGTTTTCATTAAACTTTACTAGTATTAAACAAGCTATGTTCTTACCACTTGGGCCATGTAGTAGCTATTTATACCTTTCTATCTGTCTAGCTCCGCAATTACATTCTATAGCTATAAAACTCTTTCAATTTTCTTTCAAGATCTGCCTCAACTTGACTTTTCAAAATCCTCACTTCATCTGTTTTTGTTTCTTTCTGGATCAACTTCCCCTTCCCATTTATTCCTATAAATTCTTCATTACTCCCAGTATTTTGAGTACCTCTTGTAATGAGTCTGGACGATTTTCCTCAAAGCACTCAAATACAGATTTTTCCTGTCTTTTCAGTAAAACAAATATATATTTTGCACCTTTCATTCAAAGAATTTCCACACTTTGCCATTAATATGCCCAAATCACAATAACACTGTGATAAACTCCCCATCATTTGCCCCCTTTTGCTGAACACTGTTACAGCAATTTGTTATCCATATTCATTTTCAGATTCCTTTTGCCAGTGAAAAGAAACATGATTATTTAATTTTAAAGTCACTCACATTACAAATAATATAAAAACCATACCTTTAATTGAATTTTTTCAGATGCCATTTTTTCTGCTGCAGCAAGTTCATATAGATGTTTGTAGTCAACAGGTTTATACTTAGAGCTGAAAGAGCCATCTCTTATAGGAATCACCAGATTTTCTAGTCACATAAAACACAGTCATTTCAAATTCTGGAGAAATATTTTAAGCATGGATCATAAAATGAAAGCATTATAGATAGAACTGAAAAACAGTGTATTTTAAACATTGAAAGTTTTCATAACCAAGAGATTCTTAGTTGGTAAATAAGAATTTGAAACAAACATAAGATAGTAGAAGCTATATAAAAAAAAATTAAGCATTTGTCTGCTCACAAAAAATTTAAAAACCTTTTTTAATATGTGAACCTAAAGAATAATTCACTTTAAACTATGCTTACTGAAATTTTAGTAATTTCTAACACAGAAATATGTAAATTTCAACACATGCATTCTTACTTCACAAACTGGAAAACTACTTCAATATTTATTGTAATCTATAGATTAAGCAAGAGGATTTTTTTTCTCCTAACATTATATAATCTACCAACGATAAGCAAACAGAGTGAGTTGCAGTTACATTTCCCATTGAATACCCAGCCATTAGAAACAGCATCATTTTTCTATTAAATCTCTGTAGGCCCTTGGGAAAACAACATACTTCCTCAAAGGAAAAGGCACTAAACTGCAAGAAAACCAACACCCTTGGCTTCTGCTACAAACGGAATGGATAATAACGGCCACTTGCTCCAGTCCTGCCATCAGTATTTGAAAGACCATGACAGACTGTTATCCAAAAAAAACCCCACATGAAGCATTTTCACTGAAAAGGCATTTGACATCAATAAAGATTTAACCAAGTTGGTCTTTCACCACAAAAAGGTGACTTAAAATGATCCCTTTAAGAAGCTTCATTGAGGGATTGACATATTCCCCAAACTTGAGTTACCTCAAGTTTACCATGGAGTCCTCATAGAATAGTTAGGGTTGGAAAGCACCCCAAGATCATCTAGTTCCAACCCCCCTACCATGGGCAGAGACACTTCACACTAAACCACGTCACCCAAGGCTCTGTCCAACCTGGCCTTGAACACCACCAGGGATGGAGCATACACAACCTCCTTGGGCAACCTATTCCAGTGCCTCACCATGCTATCAGGAAAGAATTTCTTCCTTATATCCAGTCTAAACTTCCCCTGTTTAAGTTTCAACCCATTACCCCTTGTCCTATCACTACAGTCCCTAATGAAGAGCCCCTCCCCAGCATCCTTATAGGCCCCCTTCAGACTCTGGAATGCTGCTATGAGGTTTCCACACAGCCTTCCCTTCCCCAGGCTGAACAGCCCCCACTTTCTCAGCCTGTCTTCATACAGGAGGTGCTCCAGTGCCCTGATCATCCTCTTGGCCCTCCTCTGGACTTATTCCAACAGTTCCATGTCCTTTTTATGTTGAGGACACCAGAACTGCACACAGTACTCCAAGTGAGGTCTCACAAGAGCAGAGTAGAGGGGCAGGATCACCTCCTTCGACTTGCTGGCCACGCTCCTTTTGATGCAGCCCAGGATATGGTTGGCTTTCTGGGCTGCGAGCGCACACTGAAGCTGGCTCATGTTCATTTTCTCATCAACTAACACCCCCAAGTCCTTCTTCACAGGGCTGCTCTGAATCTCTTCTCTGCCCAACCTGTAGCTGTGCCTGGGATTGCTCCGACCCAGGTGCAGGACCTTGCACTTGGCATGGTTAAACTTCATGGGGTTGGCATCAGCCCACCTCACAAGCATGTCAAGGTCCCTCTGGATGGCATTCCTTCCCTCCAGCGTATCAACCAAACCACACAGCTTGGTGTCATCAGGAAACTTGCTGGGGGTGCACTCAATCCCACTGTCCATGTCAGTGAAAAAAATGTTGAACAAGACCAGTCCCAACACCGATCCCTTAGGGACACCACATAAGCTCATCTGAACTTATGTTCACATTCCTGAAATCCACCGCCTTTCATTTCTCTCACCTCTCACCGGCTTCTTAAGAATGATAATTTCTACCACTTCGTGGTCATGTTAATCCAAAATGTATTATGCATACACCCAACACTGGGTGACCCAAGGACTGAGGAGACTACCAGCCATATCAGGATGAAAGCAGAAAACCAAGGCTGCAGATCCTGTCCAAATGAGATTTGGCAACAGAAGGAGAAGCACACCCAAGGTAACCTCAGGTACATAGCTGCCTAGTATTAATCAGGTTTTCCTGTCTTACTGGCCTGCGGCGGACTCTCATCAAAGCAGAACTGTGTCCTTCTTTCCCTCTACTCATAATGTTTGGTTTCCACAGACAATCCTTTTGCAGCTTCTACTCTCTGAGCTTGAAAGAACATATCACCTACATAAAGAAAGGCTTCCTCCTCTCCTTCTGCTTGCCAATCCTGCTTTGCCATTAATCTTCATAATATGTGAATTATTCCACCCAATCAGTATTATTCTACCGGGTTATAGCTTTGATCTCGCATTATGACTACCTTTGTATTCTCTATATACCTTACACAAAAAAGTTCAACAGTCTGATCCACTAATTCTTTCATTTTATCCCTTCTCTGAGCTTAGTGTGAATAATCTCCTTTCAGTTTTTAGGCCTCTAGGTAGCTTTGCTTATCTGCAGGCTTTTATTGTCATCAATCCAAATCTGAAGTTCTCAATCCTAAATCATACCAGATTTTACATACAGATTTCTTTTTTTTATATATCTTCTTTCTGAGATTGCTTACAACATTGTCCAGCAAAGATCACAGAACATCATTCCGTGTTCAAAGAAGTAAAAGTTCTGTTGCCAAACCCTCTGAAAAGTCACTCTTCAGTTCTTCCTCCTAAGCCTATTATTCATTTGTTACTGCTCCCAAAGGCTTACAATCACTTCTAGTCTGCTAGGAATCATTTCGGGCGGTAACATCATGTCCACATGCATGAGCAGCAAAGCATGGCTGGAGTTTCAGAGCAACGCCATTAATATTTTTATTTCAGGCTCCCTGCAGGCAAATGCCTGGGAGCACCTAGGAAATAAGTTCACAGCAGATGAATCCTGTCATATTCATTAGGAAAGAATCAGTAACTGTTAGTAGTATTACTAAATGACATTAACTACAGCTAGAAATCATTAAGCACAACTTCTTGGTATGGTGCTTGTGAATCTCATGACCTTTGAAACACATGTAGTGTTCCAAGACCATAAGATTCTCAGTTAATTTCAGGATAGCATACTATGATGCAGGTAAGTGCCAACGCAAAGGTGGGACACTGTCATCTTCCAGCAGCCTGTTACAGCTGCTGCAGAAACCTCTTCTAAGTACCTAGTGTCAATAGTTTTGAAGTATTCTACAGGCATCCTGCACACACATCCATGCATGCAGCAACAAAGCCCTTATGTTACAGTAAACTTTCAGCTACTCTATCTTCCAATTCCTGATTGAAGGAGTTCCTGCATGATTTCACTAGCATGGATCTCCCACACCACTTGTTCTGAATTGTGGTATAGATATCCAGGGGTAGAAACCCTTCCTGAGTATGGCACTCACAACTGCGGTATCCTGACCAGCTTTCTTTGGTCTACGTCAACATTGTCATGTCCTTAAACTTCAATGTAAATACAGTTTGCTGTACCTGTTTGACAGCTCTCACTCACCACTAGCTTTTCAAACCCTACTTTCTCTATGACAGCTTTATTCTTCACTATAGTTTAGTAAGGACAGGGGATGTGAACAAAATACAAATCCATGTAATCTTTTTTGCCCCCTTTCTCACAATATGAGAGAAGAGAGCTGACAACAAAAAGCATGGAAAAACAGAACAAAAATTGTAGAAGTGTATACTGATGTACAGGAAGCAATAACTATTACAGTGCAGAAAGCAAAGAGGAAAGGAGAATGAACCATCCCACTGAATGAATAGATGGACAGAATAAGGACTGCTGTAAAATAGCAGAGAGCAGCACTGCTTTCCTATGGCTGGGGTGCCTTAATCTGTTCTAACCATATTAAAATGTTTCAGAGAACAGGGAACAAGCGGAGACAATCCATTTACTTAAAAAGGTTAAATTTGGTGGTGCTTAGATATAGAAACTTGTTACTATTTTGGGTTTCTAAGCAAAAAACACTTGCAGCAATGTTTGAAAACCTTAGAGTTGTCTCTGAAGGTCACAAGTTTAATTTAGCAATATAATCTGATATTTTCTACACTCTTAAAGCTTTATATAAAACATATAAACATACATAGCTACATATAGAACTAATGTAAGAGAAGGTAGGCACCTCAGGTACTTTTTCACTCAGGTAACTCATCTTTACCAACTTAATAATGTCCCTCACATCCAAGAAAAAATGAGTGAAAGACAGATTCAATTTCCACACCTCTAACCCCAAATAATTTAATTGTATCTTTGCTTCAATATGCTTTTTGTTTAGCCTATATATCTGAGCCATATGAATCTCTGTGACTAATGTTTATCTGTTTCTTCTAGTGAAGAATCTTCTGAAGTCAAAAGGGTCTATCCATGTGAGACTCAATGCAAAATCAGAGTTTTAGCATACAGGATGCAAACTTTATTTAACTGCTAACATATTTTATATATATTTTATAAGTACATATACACCCACAAATATATACACATAGACACATGAATAAAAATATAAAATATTGAACTTTGAGATTTTAAAATGCCTTTTCACAATTTTCTATAACAAATATCTACTAAAGCCTGAGACACAAATATAATGGTAAATGAAATTACTTGAACTTTTGCCCAAGTGCTGCAAAGCTTTAACACACACGTCCTCAGTAACTTGACATAAGGTAGGAAGCTTATAGAGATAAGGAATGGTCCTTTCTTTCCAACCTCTTTTTTTTATGTTCCTTTAGTAATAAAACTTACCATTAGGTCTTAGTAAAAAAATTATTTCCATTCTCTCTTAAGAGCAGAGTAGCTGGAAGCAGTATTTCTGACATACAGTTTTGCAGAGGGGTCCCATATAAAACATTAAGGTAAATCATGCAAAACTATCCCTTGATCCTACTTCAAGCGTCCCCTAAGGATTTTCATTTACCACATGCATACAGAAAGTCTGACAACATGACACTAGACGATGTCTTGTTGTAGAAAGATTTTTTTCAAGTCAGCCACCAGTGCAGTCCCCAGTCTCAGTACAGACGAGGCATCAAATGGACTGAGAGAAGCCCTGCGAAAAAGGACTTGGGAATCCTGGTGGACAGAAAACTGAACATAAGCTGGCAATGTGTGCTTACAGCCCAGAAATAAAGTCGTATTCTAAGCTGCATACAAAAAAGCATGACCCGCAGGTTGAAAGAAGGGATTCTGCCCATCTACTGTGCTCTTATCAGACCCCCATGGGGCACTACATACAGCTGTGGGGTCTCCAATACAAGAAAGACACCGACCTGTTACAGCAGATCCAGCGGGCTGGGGCACCTTTCCTATAGGGACAAGCTGAGAGAGCTGGGCTTGTTCAGCCTAGAGAAAAGAAGGCTCCAGAAAGACTTTAGAGCAGCTTCCAGTGCCTAAAGGGGCCAACAACAAAGCTGAAGAGGGACTTTTTACAAGGGTTTATAGGGATAGGACAAGAGGGGATGGCTTTAAACTGACAGGGGAGATTAAGACTAGATTTTAGGAAGTTGTTCTTCACTGTGAGGGTGGTGAGGCTGTGGTACAGGTCACCCAGAGAAGCTGTGGCTGCCCCATCCCTGGAAGTGTTCAAGGCCAGGTTGGATGGGGCTTTGAGCAACCTGATCTAGTGGAAGGTATCCCCTCCATGGCAGGGCTGGACCTGGATGAACTTTAAGGTCCCTTCCAACCCAAACCATTCTAGGATTCTATGAACAGAATGCTATAGCAGCTTCCACAGGCAGTTATTAATTGCACAGGATACTTTATAAGTAGTTTTATTCTAGACTGTGAGAAAACAATTTGAACATGATAGCATACATACCTACATCAGTATTCCTGCAAGTGTTAAAGAATGTTCCATGGTCCAGTTCACTCATTTTTATTTATTTATTTTTTGTACCTGTTAAGAAACAAACATGCTTTGAGAATACTAACAGTGTGGATGCAATCTAAAAACACATTCAAAAAATATGTATTGCTTTCTGAGGAGAGAGGGCATGTCTCACTAAAAATGTAATTAGAAATTGCACAAGCTTGTGTTTCTTAAGAGAGATTTCATATACCTCCTATCATCTAGCAGCCTAGCAAAAGTAAACAAAGTATTATTTCCTTACTGAATCTGTAATGCTGTCACATAGATCATCTATTCTTTGCTTTGTGCTTTTCAAGATAAAACAATCCTATTGACCCAAATGTAAAGAAAGTTTTTTTAATTATGTTATTTAGAAATTAAGCCTGAAAAGATCACTTTTTTCTATGTTTAGAGGCTGTGGTTTATGTATAGATCCCTATACATCCCCTTTAAGAGTCTCTGTATTAACACGAGTCACCCCAAGTCAGCTGTTTCAGCAACAGTGGCTTAGTTCCTAGATAAGCAACTACAACAGGCAGCATGTGTCAAATATTCACATCATCTTGGGATAAACTTCACATTTCAGATGTGGTAAGATATACAACATAGTAAAAACCTTGGATGTCTTAAAAACCTTACTGTCACCTTAATTAAGCATACATGGGCACCATCACAGGTCTTGCACTCAAAGAAAAGCAAGAGATCAAAGCAAGCTTTCAGTTGAACTGGATCAGTAACTGAATAATGCCAGAAGGGGAAGGTCATGTTCAACCAGCCTCCCCACAAACCCTCTTCCCTCAAACCCAGTTCTGCCGCACCGTTTCCCACACAAAATTCCATCCACTTTGTCACACCTTTGACACTTGTCTGGTCACACTGCAAGAAGCAACACAGTAAATAGCAGAACAGCAAAATATGTTCATTTGTGAATTGCACAGTTGTTTCTCTGCTGTTTTAGTGAGTTGAACTAATTTACACACACCAGTTCTAAGGATAGCACAATGCAACACGAAGGAGGGAAGAAAGAGCAGCAGGAGCAATGGAAAGGAAACTACTCTGACAGAAAGCTATTAATTTCAAATAAAAAATGTGACACTGCAACCAAAATACTTAGCATTTTACCTCCCTATAAACTATGTTTCTTCATGACAACATTCTGCATTGCAGAATCATCAAAAAGGATGAAGTGTAAAATTCTAACTTATATGGACAACAGTTTCATGAATGAGCTCCCACTGTTACTGCAAACAAATGGTAAGTGCAGTTGAAATTACAGCCACAGCAGTACACACATATACACACACACATACTGCAGTTCCTGTGGCTCAAAGTCATTTTGATAATAATTCTGTACTTGTTAACTATGCAAGATACAAGGCAAAGAAAACTCATGAACACCAGTGAATATTCCATGGCCAAACCAAGTAGGAAACAGTGAACACTCACTGATAAAGTGTGACATTTCTCAGTGCTTCTTTATGCATATTCTTCAGTGTTCTTTAACAACGCTATGAAACTGTCCCTTGCACTAAACCAAAAATATCAAAATCCAAATGTCATCTGTTTTCACCCAAGAATGACCATTCATTTAACAATAAAGGGGCCTTTTCAAACTTGTTCTGAAAGTAACTGACAGTATCAGCTGGTCAGAAATTACATTGAACACCATCATCTGATGACAAAAACTGAAATTAAAGATACACAAGAGTGAGAAAACATGACAATACATAATGGAATTCATCCCCCTTTTGAAAGATTAATTTGTATTTTACAGTCTAGTAGTTACCTGTAAATAAATTCACACTTCTATCCCCAAGTCTACACATTTCTCAAAAGTCAAGGGAAAAGATAGGAAGAAAAAGGTTAGCATGTTCATACTGTTGATATAATTTTTCTTTGTTTAAAGCAGTTATTTTAAACTTGTAACTATATAACACTGCCAAATTAATCCACACAAATGAGGTAGTTCTTTTTTTTTTTTTTTTTTTTGCCTATTTGTCATGGTAACGTTTTATCTATACATCATCTTACCTACATAAAACCTTTTCACTGCACATATACTTCAATTGGAACAGATTTTTTCCAAAAATCAAATTAACTATATATGTAAAGCCTTAAGGTATGGATCTATGTAACACAATAAGTATGGGATTTACCTCACTTCTTCAAGATGCACAACAACAGTTTAAATGTTGCTTCTTCCCAGCCTAAAGACAATATATATTTTTCTGCTGCTTTCTAAGAAGAAAACCAACCATGCTCAAGCTTGTTTTTCTCTATTTCTTGGAGGAATCGCTGGAAATAGAACCAGAACAAGAAACGCTCAATAACCAACACACAAATGTTTAAGCTGCAAGCGGACCAATTTTAAAAGGCATTTAAAGATTTTATTTTTTTTATTTTTTTTTTCAGTCAGGCTGTTTACAAGTCTGTAAATAAGGTTCAGTTTAATACTCCTCGTGTCATAATTCCCTTAGATTTCCAGCCTCCAAAACCTTGCTGGGAGAAGGGGGAAGCAGACACATTATGAAATTCCACAATAAAAAAGGGGACCAGAGGGGGAGCCTTAAACAAAACCAAATCAAACACCCAAGCAAACAACAAAACCCAACAAACCTGAAACTCTGCAAACTGATATAATTGTCCACGGAATTCTCTAATATTCAGCAGTTTCTGGAAACTCCATCAGAATTATATGATGTAATCGTCCACTTAATTTGTAGTCATTAAGGTTGAGCAGGAAAACTTGAAACACTAATAATAAAAGCCCCAAAAGTAGAAAAATAACTATAAGAAAACTCAAAATATTTGTTCAGTACTACTTTTCAATTATTGCTTCTTAAGGCTTTCAAGGTGAATGAATGAAACAAAACCAGGCTTTTATATTTTTTTTTCCCTTTGCTGAATTTTATTCTTCCCTTGAAGGGTAAATCAACCATGTACCTGAATTTAGAGAAAACAGAATGCACCACAACATACTGAAATTCTTTATTTTAAAGGGGTTTTGATTGACCAGTCTGAAACAAACTTTCACACATTTTTCTCTTAGAAAGAATATAACTCATCACAATTCCTAGCCTCATTCAAGGAGACGTGAATATTCAGCTGCAGCTTGATAATTCTGTAACCCTATTGATACTCTTACTAACATAAGAGTGAAGAATAACTGTACCAAGTCTCTTCTTTTACCACCAGATATAACAAATATTTACATAGGGCCAAGAAAATTTAGGGGGAAGAACCAACAGAAGGATTCTGAGCAAGTATGAGAGTTTGTCAGTGGAGCCATTAGAGCTCTGCAGATCAGCAGCATGATTTTTAAACAACAGCAAGTTCTCTTGAGGATTTTTGTGTACTGTGGTTAATATTTACACAGCAATGTTGATTTTCCTTAGCAGAGTTATCTGCAAGGCTACCACATCCTGAGCTTCTGCAAAGAGAAACACATATACGTGCATTACACTGAAGAAGGGTTGTCTGCACATGCTCTGTGGAACCATTTGGACCTTTTAGATTTGTAGCAGCCCAGTACAGCAGCAGCTTCGACCAAGTTGCCAGAATTCCTCAAACTAAAAGCAGGAAAATATATCTACAAAGGAAAAAACACAGAGTAGTCCTAACTACAGAGTGAGGCATCAAAGTTCCTTTCAAAGGATATAATGAGAACTCTCAAAATGAGAGATTTGCAACGATGAAGACTGGCTTTGCTTTGCCTGCTAGCACTTGCAATTCTTGGCACCCAATTTCCCCATTCTTAAGTTAGAGAGGGAACTTAGTGGTATATTTGAGTACAAAATAAACAATTTCCACCAAAAGATGTCTGACTTTGCTCTTTCACGTTAGTCCTTGGATGGAGGCATTTAAGCCTCCATCATTAGTTTTACAGTCCATATTCATTCATACTACTATGACAGCAGAGACACTTCCTATCAATACAGGCAAACTGCAGTCAAGCAGTACTTATAGAGCACAGGGTGTGCATCAGCAGGCTGAGGAAACCCCATGGGTCTCAGCCTTCCCAGGCCAAGTGACAGAGCTGTGATTCAGCAGTTTCAAAGAACATAAAATCTATGACTATATTTCCTTCTGACAAACATAACCCATGGAAAGTAATGTGTAGCAGGTTTCTTTTTCTACTTCCTCTTGCATTTCCACTCTAATTCATGGAAAGTAATGCAAATATTTCAGGGGGTATTTTAGGTTTTAACAAGAGCTACTGGATTTTGCATCTCAATAAATCTGGCAGTGCTTTTAAGCACCTTCATCCTTTTGCTCTTGAAGAGACAACTGGAATTTCTGTAATTTATAACCTCAAAAGAGTAATTTCCACTACGTCAATGCTCTTATTAAACTCTGAGATCTGTTAGTATTCCTCCTAGTTGTGGAGTCTGTATTAAAATGGGAAAGGTAATCAATTTAGGGTGATGCTTAGTATATTTAGATCATAATGACAGTTTTTCAAAGACTGAATTATTTGTAGGTTTAAAGATGACAAATTCAGTTGATAGCAGTGGGTTAATTCTGCAGGGGCTGGCTCAACATCTATACCCTGCAAGCCCCCTGTCATCTTCTATTGAAATTTTGCACTGAATAAATACTACAACTTTACATTTCATGATGAAAATTTATAATTTTTAAAGGTTGACAGCTGCTTGAACATAGGTAACGAGTTACAGATGATTATTATTATATATATATATGTAGCTATGTGGGTTTGAAGCTAAAATACCTAGAGTAGCAATATCAATTACAGTAAGAGTTTACTGCTTTAATCTTTTCACTTTGACAGACTGCAACTGAGTAACTTTAATTCACATACTTCTTTTCTAAAGGAAGATTATTCAGCAAGTAGTACTCCTTAGAACAAGAGCAACTTCACTTCTCTTGCTCTTTTACTCACAGCACAGTTTCATTGGGAATAGGTTTGTTTCTGTGAGCTTTTTTAGCAATTACTTTATTAACATCCATAAAATGTAGCTTGAACCAAACACACTCTCCAGGAACTTGGTCAATTCATTTAATATTTGTGATCAGAAAAATTGAGAAAAAATTCAAGAAGACTGACATCTTCACATTTCAACATTTAAAATACTCTGTAGCATACAGCCACAAGCAGATTTGGGTGCCGTTCAGAAAAGACCTCCCCTTCCTTAAAACACTGTATTCCAGTGGTCATGATAAAGAGGCATGAAGGAGGAAAACTTGGGTTTCCAATTCCCTTTCTGGAGGGTATCCTAAGCATTGGAACCACAAGGATTCCCACATATTGTATGGTTATCTTATACATACACAATAAGGGATAATCTACTCTGAAGGTTTTTGAGCAGTGCACACATCTCACGTACCAACATTCTAAGCCAAAACCAGATCTCGCATCATAAACAAAAAAACCCAAGCAAACAAACAAACAAAAAAACCACAAAAAACCCCCACAAAAAAACAAAACAGGAAAAACAAAAAAAAAAAAAACCAACAAAACCAAAAATCAAACCACACCACCACCAAAAAACCCCAAAATAATACCAAAACAAAAACAATCCACCTATCCATCTGGGTTCCTTTTCTTGGCTCTGCCCCAGCCTGTAAAACAAAGAAAGCTGACAGTATTAGCAGGTACCGGCTTTGTCCACAGTGCAACACAGTGTTTTGATCCAAAGCAGGTAGGGCATGCCATGCTTCTTTGCTGATCCAAAGTGGTATTTATAAAGTCATTACTTCTTTGTGGTATATGACACTGTATCTTTTCAGGAAACCACCTGAATGATTGTCTGCCCTAATTCTGCTGGCATACATGGAGCTAGCCCAGCCAGGGTGGCTGCACTCCCATGTCACCAGGGTGCAAGCACAAGTCCAAGCTAACAAGCAGCACAAGCTAAGGCCTTCCTTTTGTTCTCTCTGCAATCTGCAAGGTGCTCCAAAGCCTATGGGTGAGCACCAGCTTGTTTCCAAATACCTGAGAGGCACTGAAGTTTAGGTTCAGATTTGTCAAGACCAAGCAGGGCAGGGTGAAACGTAACAGTTCAAGTACTTCAGAGCACTGACTAGCCATGACCTCCTGTCACTGTGTTAATGCAGGGGCTGGTCAGGAGCTGTAACAAACAACAAAATCAGACTAACTTCTCACAAATGAAGTGCTTCCCTCTCCACCCCATACCATGATAAACAGAACGACATTTTTTCTAAGATACTACTACCGCCCTGGAGACAAAGCCTGGAGATCTAAGCAGCAGGGAAGGGTAAAAAAAAGCATCTTAGCTGAAGAACTAAGAACTAGACAACTCAGCAGATTTGGAGGAAGGCTCTAAAAGAAAAAGAAAAAAAGGCTGCATTAGGGAGCACTGTCGATTAGTATTATGTGCTTTACAAGTGCATAGGAGGATGCAAACTATCTTTTGTAAGTATCAGCAATCCATATCCAAATTTGACAGAACGAGTAGTGTTTTGCACAGACAAACCCACACTTCTCATTCCTGGTCTGATTTTCTAGCTGCCTTCTGGTTATTCTCTTGCCTTCCCCATCAGCTCACAGTACCTGATCCAGCTTTACTGCATGTGGTCAAAGCACAATAGTATTGGATTTAAAAATAAAAGAAAACCAGATCAGGGTCAGGAACTTCAGCTGGAAATAAAGAGAAAGGGGATGCCACCTGACAGCTTCATTAATGCACCAAACCTTTAATAGGGTTAAGATTTTATTAGGTGAAATAAATCAGGCTGAAGAAACATTTCAAAATTACAAGAAATGTGAAGGCTGGACAAAACATGTCTTCAGAAAAATAACGGCACAAAGAACTAACAATATAGCTTCTCAGAAGCACTGCCATGCTAACATCATTCTCCTGTTTTACACATTTTGGGAACCATCATCCTAATCTGGATCCATCTGGCCAGCTTTAAATAGCAAGCTTCTTCCAACATCAGTCCTGAAAAAGTAACTTGACATTAGTTAAGACTAGCAGCAGCACAGCAACACCTCTGGCTTATTTATTTCTGTATCCCTTTGGCAAATTGTTAACCTCTCTTCTTTTTACCAACATGTTTCTGATATTATCTCAGCATTTTAGCAATAATTTGCATATTCACCTTAGCTTCATCTCCTTTGAAAAGAAAGCAGAAGAGTGCGTCTGCAGGAACAGAACTGATGCAAAAAAACAGCTGACTGGCCATTTCTGTAATTTTAGGGCTACTGTGACTAAATAAGTGCTTATTCACTTTCAGCCTACCCATTTCTCTCTTCTGCAGTGATGTCATGCATTTGTATTTGACCTCAGCCTTTTTAATGGACATAATTTGCTGTTACCACAAATTCAACATTATGACTTCACTAAAACACTGAAATGAATGCTAAGATGTTTTTTGAAAGGGCAAGATCTTATAAATGTGTATTTTATCTTCAGTAACTAGAAAATGTACCAATCAGAATTATTTATTTCTGCTTTAATGCTGATATGTCTAAAAACCTCTTCAATGCTAGAATTTAAGTCTGAATTCAGATACCCTGTTTCAAGGTTTTGTTCAAACATCAATACAGCCTCTAGATTGGAAATTTCGATTCATCTTAGAAGGAAAAACACAAAAGAGGAAACAGACACCAAACAGAAGCCTTTAATACACAGAAAGCTGTTCCCCATGAATGCTAAATCAGCTATGTCTACAGCCAGCCACGACTAAAGCTTTTAGTAACAGTAAAGAGCACAAAGTTTAACAATCCTCTCTTTCTCCTCCTGTTCATAACTTAGTATTTTACCTCAATTCATAACTCTTCTAGGTAATAACAAATATGACCTCTTAAAAGATTATGCTTCCAATTCAACTAAACACTTCAGTGCACTCTTAATGTAAAAACTTTCTTGTGCCTCAGGTGTATGATTCAAGTATATTCTTAAATATAGGAGCACCAAATATGAAGGCAAAATCCTACTCCCTTTCATTTAAATAGAAGTTGAACTCTACAAGTGTTAGTCAGCATTTCTGAAGCAAGCAAAGCCTGCAATCTGCCAATCATACACCCTCACATGTGGCTACTGGTGATGACTCATGCCCAGTTAAGGTCCCAATTCCACAAGTATGAGTACTTCCCAAGTAGTTTAACCATTAACTTTAAAATACCCTAGATTTCACTTCTTCAATTGAACAAGTCATTCGCCTACATCAGTCTTTGCAGATTCAGGTCATAAGCATCATTTTTTCCACTCAGCTAAATTGATGCTAATCAACAGCAGGGCAAAATTACTGGGCAGGGAGGCACAGTGTTTAATGATCTGGTCATGCTATTTAGAACAAAACTATTTGTGCCCCTTTTAAATCAGTCGAATTATTAAATGTAAAATCTATAATATGAAGCCATATCAGCTCTACACAAAATACAATTTAACAGCATAATCAACGACAGTTTATTAGCTACTCACAGTTTGTGCAAATAAAGGTTGCTTAATTTCACAGCAGCAGATGTTGCAACCTGTCAGTGGTTCATGTAAATTATTAGTGGTCATACACAATTAAAACCCAGAAATGAACCACTGGCTTCATTGAAAACTTTGAACACAACATCAATGGGAATTTTGATTACAAGTTAGGCCAGGTGTTTCCTAAAACATCCAAACTTGGAAAAACAAACAATCAAACAAACTTAAGTCCCTTATTTTCAGTGCTCTCTTTCGAATATCTGGAGATTTCTTAAATATTTTGTGGAAGGTTTTTTCCTAGATTTTAAAGTTTAAAGGAAATGTTAATTGCTTAGCTACTGCATGCTTCCATTCAAAGAGGAGGAATATTAACATGCAGTTGGAACTCTCTAATCCTAATTATTGCTAATGAAAAAAGGCAGTCACTCCCATTGCACTGCATAGAGTAAAAACAACAAATAACCAGCTTTATCCTTTAATCAGATCCATTCTCTTCTTCTAATTGAACTAACTATCTGAAAATGGCACCCATCCAGAACGTTTTAATCCTGCAGCAATCCTTTCCCCAGCAAGAAAATATACAGTATAATACTTTTACCACTGAGTGTCAAAACAGTTCCTAGAGAGTCCTATGGTCTGATTACCATTTAATTTGCATTCCCTAAAGAAAGAATTATGGATCTGTTTGAAAGAAAGTCAAGTATCAGAAATTGCATGTTCCCAAAAGAGACATAGTCTTTTTTGTCTATGATAATCTCATTACTTCCTCATTAAGTAAAACTTAATCCAAAGTAGGAAGATCAATTTGAGTAGCACTTAAAACAATCAGCTTCATGGAATACTCTGTCACATTCCAAGGGGCTGGGAATAGCTCAGCAGCTTTCTGAGTATCTGTACAATACAAGAGAACTACTATTCCCCCTTTGTTCTTTGAATATTTTAAGTAACAAATCCAAGATCAAACAAACTTAAAAAACTCACCACTTTATATAGGGAAAAAAACCCAACAACCAACCAACCAAACAAAAGAAAGGAAGTAAATTAGACAAGCTGACACAAAAAGGGTAGGAAATGAAGTCACCCAGGTCCACTGTGCAACCTTGAACCAAGTGAGTCAGCTTGCTTTGAACAAGCATGCAAAATCCCTTTTCACTGACCAAATGCACTCACTGAAGTTAGCAAGCTGCAGACAGTATACCTGGTAAGTCCAAAGTTTAGCCAAAAGAGAAGATGAGAAAATGCTCCGAGGCTTTCAGTAAATTATCACACAATGGTTTGGTCTGGAAAGGACCTTAAAGGCCATGTAGTTCCACCCACCCTGCCACAGGCAGGGACACCTTCCACTAGATGAGGTTGCTCAAAGCCCTGTCCAACCTGGCTTTGAAGATTCCAGGGATAGGGCAGCCACGACTTCTCTGGGCAATTCCTGGCATGTGGCTGGGCAGGAAAAAACCTGCTTTGCTGAGCTAAAAGCAAACATCCAGAAGCACCATTTACAGACTTCCAGATTTGAACACAAGAAATCTTCAGTTTTATTATATACTTTTTAATCAGTGTTCTACATAATTTCCTATTTATTACCTTCATGCATAATAAGAAGTTACAAATTAAACAGTATGAAACATAGTCATTTAAAGATTTATTGGAATATGTGAGTTACCCATTATAGCACCCTACAATTTTCTCCATTACTTAAGAAATAACAAATGTATAGTTAAATTGACCTTTGACTATCTGACTTGTAAGGCATATCTGCTTATTTGCTAGCCTGTGTGGAAAGCAGGATTTGTAATGGTGCAGTAAGCAAATTAGCACTCTGCTGCTCTGCATCCATCAGATAAAATGCTTAAATCTACAGTACTCATTTAGCATAACAGAAGTAAAGATGCTGTAATAGAAAACTGCCATAGGATCAATGTTCCCTGCATGACAACAAAGTATCTGGGCTTTGCCTTGACTCTCTTTTATTTTCTTTCTTCTTAGGTTTTTTTTTCCTTTCCTTAATGAGAAACGAAGCCAAAACAGTAGCCTGAGACTCCATAAAGACAGTTTTGGAATCAAGCATTTCAGCCATCCATACAAAACCCATATAGAATCTTCTTTTTTAAACCAACAAAAGATCTGATTCACATGAACAAGGAGACAAAACCTAGCAGTGCAGAAAAGTAGTGAGAGAAGTGATTTTCTTGTTTAGCATTTCTTTGTTTAGCAACACCAAAGAAATGATGCTCCTGGTCCTAAATTTGACCTGCCTTCCAACTGCTAAATGAATCAAATTCTTCTTGCTTGCATATAACTTGGAACATTTAACTTCATGGTAAAATATATTCCAGGACAAAGTCATATTATCCATGTAGAGCATTCTCTGAAAAAAAAACCCGAATCAAACCAAAACCAAAACCCAAACAAACCCAGAAAAAAAACCAAACAACCCCACCAAACAAACAACCCCCCAAAAAAAACCAAACCAAACCCAAAGAAAGAACCCAAAACAAACCAAAACCCAAACCTGTATGAAAAGGTTCCTGACCCACTGCTGGATGCCTTCTCCTCACAGCTCTGCTGACAGAACAATTTGTGTAAGCATTTCTTGGCAAAAGTAATACTACACAAATTCACATGTTTGGTGACTTCAGGGAGAAGTCAGCTGGCTTCTAGTTTACATGGTGTGGGGTTATAGGGTTTTTTTAATCAGTGCTTCAAGAACTATTACTCTGAGTAAGTACAATTTCTCCTCAAACAACATATGTTTTCCTATTATGTCCTATGAGAAGCTACAGCTTTCTCAAGTCGCAATGATTTGCACATTTATGGTTGTACTTAAAAGCAATTCTGTATCAGTCTTCTCAGAGTTTAACAGATGGCTTCACAAACCGAGTTTAAGGTGAAGACACACAAACAAGGCTAATAGCCATTGGCGGGGGAGAGGAACTGGAGGAAACAGGACTGTGTGAGTTAGTGCTGACATCAAAGACTGTATCACTGTACCTTAAGCTAGCCTAGCTGATTTTTGTCTGATAGTAGCATAGCTGAAGTCAGAGAAGAACATTTGTCTGCAGCCTATGAGATAGCAAGCAAGAGAGAGAGATAACTCATATGATTTAGAAGCCACTGCAGGTTATTTTGTCAGGAGCATCAGTATCATTTTGCACAGCTTTTCCCAGTTCTGCTAGGCCATATTTGCAGAGTTATGTGCAGTGAAGCATTTGGCAGACTTTCACTTTAAATTAGTGCATAATGTTGTCCAATACCCTACTACAAAAAATAAAGCGTGCTTGGCTGAAGGCTCTCATTTACAACCTTGGAAACATAAAGCCCATAAATAAGAACCAAGCTTCTTTTTGCACAAATGTTTTCTTTGTTGCCTCCTTATTCATAAGGTTCTCTAGATTTCAGTTTGAAATTCTGTGTCCCTAGTCAGGTAAGAAAAATTACAATTTGGTAAACTTCTCAACATTTTTTCCAGGCCTCAAATATGCCCTAATAAGACCAATAATATGTTGTTCAGCTTGAGAACTGTAGCAGTCAGTAGGAACTGCAAAGGATTTTAGTAGACCTTCACCTGTCCTTGAGCAGATATAAGTACCTGTGGAGCTATTTTTCTGTTTGTTTTGGTGTGGTGTTCGGAAGGGGGGTTGTTTTGTGCTTTGCGGTTTTGTTTTTTTTTTAAATATCCTTTTCTACAAAAATTACTTACAAGCTTAGGACTGGAAAACCCAAAGAACGACTTCTAATTGCCTTTATTGGACATCCCATTCAGCTTTTCCTCACATCCTTTCACCAAATTGTCCATTTGGCTGCTGTCAAACTGCCCAGTTTTGTCAGATGCAGTAATATCCAAAAACAACCCTGACTTCCAGGTGCACGTGTGGTAAAGCCTGGTTTCACAATCAGCTGGCTTCAGAAGTAAAGCTTATTTACTGACTTCCCTTCAGTGGGCACTGCGTCCTACCCTCCCACTGCAGTATGCTACCCACAGCAAAGTTCCAACAAAACAACTCAATTACAACAAAACAACAATTACAACAAAACAACAAAAAAATTACAACAAAACAACTATAAGCTGAATCAGTTATTGGAACAGGATTCTTTTGCTTTGCCAAGAAAAGGTTACTTTTCTTAAATCTGAATCAGCTTGGCAACCAAAATTACACTGTGGTCCAGCAAGGTGTTGTTCCTCAAACCTCCATTTTGCTGAAATAGGTACCAAGAGCAAAACATTTCACACTGCTGCCAAAAGAGGAGGTCCTCCTTCTGCTCTGTTTGTGGCTACTTGCAAACATCTTGGTGCAGGCACTAGAGGCAGGAACAGTGAGCTAGATCAGGAAACTGATCCAACTAAAAAATAAGAGTGTATATTGTGGGGAGGTTTCTGGGGAAACTGGATCAATTTCTCAGTGTAGCTCACTGCACAGTTGCATGATTACGTTTGCTGGCATAAAGAAAGCTGTAGAGATACCATTACAGGGTAGCACTGTCCTTTTCCATTGCAGCTGGGCTCAAGCCACATTAGAGTAGCTGTGTCATCAGAAGCTTGGTGATCATGCTGAGCACTTTGCAGGATCTAGACTCAAATATTCATACCTGATGCTTCAAAGCCATGAAAGAAAAAGAAAAATGGAAACATAAACAACTCTGCAGGACCCAAATGGTTTTCGTCAGTATTTTGTTTTCCCACAGGGAGAGAGAAATCTTATACTCATGATAGTGCAGTTAATCCTGAATGCCCCCACCTGAAACTTCAAATTTCTGTAAAAACCCTCACTGAAACAACAAAATGTCAGTCCACTCCTACTTCAGGAATACATCTTCTATTAGGTGCCACGCCTTCCCAGTTCAAAAGCAGAACATTCACTGCTTTTTAAACCAAGTTAAACTGGTTTCCAAATTGCCCAAAATAAATTGTATCATGATTGACTGAGTTGCTGTGACATCAATGCAATGGCTTGCAGTAACTTTTGAAATCAAATTGCGGGTTTTAATTAGGGGGAAAAAAAACAACAACAACAAAAAAAAACCCAACCAAATCCACACATCTAAATAATTTCTCTGGCGAACACTGAACAGCTGCTTATTTGTTAGCCTCCCATTAGCGTTACTCTTTTCTCCATTTATTTTTTTCCAAAGCTTTGTAATTTCAGTGCCTGTAAGAGATTACAGATAAAACAGGTAGCACTAGTTTCCAGAAAAAAGAGAGAGAAACAAAGGCATCACTGTTTTTGTGACTGTGATTTGTGTTTTTGTAATTGTGATCTTCATAATCCTGTATTTCCAAGGACCATTCTGTGCCAACACTTCCCACTTCCTAGCCACAGTGCCTGTGTACTTACATTAAATGAGAAAACCTGGGTAATCTTGCAATAATAGAGAAATAATCACTAAAATTAAATATAGACATGCCAGTGTTCTGCAAGGACTGTGAACATCTGTGGAATATTTAAAAAAAAAAACAAAAAACACACAGACACACACACAAAAAAACAAAAACACATAAACACCCCCCCCCAAACAAATGAACAAAAAAACCCCCTCCAATTTGGATTAATTTCAGAATACATTAAATGATGCAGAAAAAACATATTAATGACTTGAAATACTGAAGAAGCACAACAGCAGCAAAACAACCAGGAAATACCTGTTAACTAAATTGTACTCATTTTCTAGCTTTTTATGCGAGCAATCATCTTAAGAGATCAGATTTAAGGCTCATAAGAAACCAGGGAGGTTCAGAAGGAAAACATGTCATTAGTTTTTTTGTAAGATTTTCAAGCATAATGGAATCAGTGCTTTCCAAATGATGCTGAGAATGAAAAATAAATATCATCTTACTTTTAAGTCATATCCCAAAGAAGGTGAATAAACGGTACTAGTTTGTTGCTGATCCTAAAATTGATATAAGAGTTTAAACATGTACTTGACAAAGACTACTATCAGCTAATGGAATAAGAAATCAAAAGAATGACTACATCATGCAGCTCTTTGTAGTGGAAAATTAAAATGGGGTCCCTTTTTGTAATATATTTTGTCCCTATTGGGCTCAGTACAGTGATAAATGGGTGGGACTTGGTGGCCTGTGACATGCTGCAGTCAAATTAGATAATGTATTGGCTGCTTTGGATGCCAAAACAAAGAAGAAAGCTATGACTGTCTGACTAATACCAGAAAGAATGAAATAGCTGTTCATCACTGATGATCGTCCAATACACTTGCAAATGTGACAGGATATCAAAATCCAAAGCAAACTGGTTCAAGATCACTTTCTCCTTCTTGCCATTATTTCTTACCCTTTCCTGTCATGCCTCAGTGGCAAACTCTAAAATACAGAGAGACCTTGCATGGCTCTGCAGCGACAGGGCACTTGGAACAGGCTGTTCTTAAGAATGTTGAGGGCTATAGCCGTCCACCTGGAACCAACAGAAGGAAGGCCTGGAGGTGGCATTATGCCACCTTTCACATCTTGCCAATAGACTGCTTTCCAGAGTCACAACAATAACAGTCAGAAATGGTTCAATGTATCAGGGGAGGTAAATTAGCTTTGTCATTTCTAAAAGCTGCTGTGAAAGCTAAGCCAATGTAACAATATCCTAATTACAGGTTAACACCAGTTGAAGCTGATTTAAGTGGAATTAACTAATCCAGTCCAACTTCAGTTGAAGCAAACTTGCAACTAATCAAAGTCCTTGCTCTTGCAGCTTCTGTGCTTTCTCCTCCCTTTACCCTTGATCTACTTATTCTGATTTCACATTTTATTTTTCCTTTTCTCTTGCTGTTCACTCTCATTTGACCCTCCCCTGCTTATTTTATTTCACCATTTGTCACTCTTTGGTTTACTTTGTTAGTGCTATTATTCCTCTAGACTCTTGTTTCCCATTTCCTAGAAGGAGGCCACCATTCTGGTTTGGTAGTATTTTATATCTACTTGACATAGTAACAATCATGAGATTTTTCAGGGCAGTGAGGAATCAAGACCCCTGTTTACATCTGCCAAGCATTTACTATTTGACCTATACTGCAGGACTTCCTACTGTATTAATCCATACAAATAGCAACAGATATTACAGAGATTAAAACTTATACCAATAGCCTACATTGTTTTCAACATAGCAGATTACATTCTAGATGGGAAACTGAGAGGAGGGAGTACATGAATTCTGAGTTTTTAGGTGATTCTGCATGTTCAGGTACTTCCTTATTTTTTATTTCCAGTTCCTTTCTGAAGAGGGGATAAGGACATGGTTCTGCTTGTAGTGTCAGCACTGATTAAACCACATGAGAGTTTTCACATGTCCTTATGCCAAGATAAAAATATGGTGCATCCCATAGCACAACAAACTGGAGAATAATCTGGATGGGAAAAAAAAATACACCAGTAAAAATGCAGGACCACTTCCATGGTTATTTTTTTACAAGATTCCTACAGAATCTTCATCAGTGCCACAGGGGAAGTGGGTGAATAAGACAACCTCTTAAGATAAAAAGAGCTGCTCACTGAATTACACCCCAAATACAAGCTTGCTTACAGGAGCATATCTGAAGCCTTTTTATGTACTGGACAACTACCAGGAAAAGATAAGAGGCAAACGCATAAGAGAGTAAAATGAGAATACATGCACTTCTGGGAAGATTCAAGTGGCAAATTTGACCTTCGCTTCTTTTAGCTGTTTACAGTATCATAATACTACTCAATGAAGAGACCGGTGATCTACTGCAACTGTAACAGTGCTAGACTGGGGGAGGAGAGGCATTGGCCGAAAAACCCTGAGAAACACAGCGATGTTTTGTGTGCAGTGACAGTCACGCAGCATGAAAAGAAGACCAAACCTTTAACACACACAAACACACACACACACACACAGACTCTCTTCACACCAAACCTCTTTTAAAAGTGTTTTAGAGCATCTTCAGATACACGGCTTTTCTTTTCCCCACCTGGAATTCTCTACACCATAGACAGGCCACACCAGAAATTTCAAACCGGTGAAATTTTAAGAGACTACAGAAAGTATTTTTCTCGTCTTTCACAAAAGCCCTGACTTCACCTATCAAGGTATGAAAAGCCTGCGGCAGCCAGCACTACAAGTCTCCCGTTTCTGGCTCCACACAGCTTGCCAAAAAACACCGAAGAACCCCAGCTGAAGTCAATTCCCGCCATCACTCCTGAGCTAGCAACACCGCCCACGACGGCTTCCAACGGGTGACACCCCCAACAGCAGCCTAGCCTCATCAGAGGAGCCCGGCTGCCAGGAACAGAGACAGAACCCGCGGACACCCCACCTCCCCGGCCCGGGCACCGCCGTCGCGGCCATTTTGCAACCGGTTGCTCCAGCCACCTGCGCCCCACCCGCTCCCGCGCCGCTCAGGGACACTCACCGCAAGGAGGACAGCGGGATCCCTAGAGACGCCGGATGAGCCTCCCGCCTGGGTAGGCAACCTCACCCGGCCGGCACTCCCGCCTGCGGCCACTCAGGAGTAGGGCGGAGCCGCTACGCCCCGACTCGGCCGGGCCGAGACCCTCGTCCACCACACTAAAGGGCCGGCGGCGGATTCCCCTCCGCCGCCTCACAGCATCGGTAACCATGGTAACCTCAAGTTGTACCACCATTGGCGAGTTTAACACAAGCCAGTAACCAATAGAACGCCGCCAGGTGCGGCGCCCGGCCAATGGGCCCGGGTGGAGGGTAGGGCGCTACGCCTACGTCGCTAGCGGGGCGGAGCGCGGCCAGGCGGAGCGGGTGGCGGGGCTCGGCGGCGCCGGCGCCACTACCGCCACCATGGAGACCCCGGGCTAGGGCCTGCCGCGGCCCGCCGGCGCGCTGAGCGGGGCCGGCCGCGCCGCCCCGCCGCCGCCTCCCTCTGCTCGGTGAGTGGGTGACGGCCGCGGGAGGCTGCGGGCCGGCCGCAGGGCCGGCCGGAGCGCCGCACGGGTGAGGCGGGAGGTGCGGCGGCGAAGCCCGCGGGGACCCGGGGCAGCGGGGCCGAGGAGCCGCTGCCTCGCGCGGACCCGCGCCCGGCCCGCCTGAGCTGCGCGCTTCCCGGGCGGGCAGAGCGCGGCTTGCTCGCCGCACCCGCAGTGCTGCACCCCTGTGTTACACCCCGGTGCTGCACCCGGCCGCGGAGCCCGGACCCTGCCTCGGGCTCCGCACCGGGCTGGCGGAGCGCGGGAGCAGGCGGGGCAGGTGTGCGCGGGCCGGGCGATAGCGGAGCGTGGGCCCGTGGCTGCGGGGTGAGCCGGCGGCGTGTGCGCAGCCGGCGGCCGCGCCGAAAGGTGCTGTCTGCGCGGGGCGGTGCGCGGCACTGCGGGCGGGAGCCGAGCCGCAGCGGGCAGGGCCGGCCCGCCGGAGCGCACCGCGCCTCGGAGGCAGCGGCTCCCGGGCTGGCGGCGGCACGGCGCAAACTTTGGGGAATATCGGTGTTGGTAGGGCGGGCCCGGGCTCGCGCCAGGCAGGGTTAGCGTGCTGTGCGATGGTTCCGTGCTGCTGGCGGCGGGATGCCCGTCCCTGCCCGGTGCGTGTCAGGCAGCACGCTGTCCCACAAACGCGGATTTCCATCCCGAGTTGCCTGCGTCCCCTGATTCCGGTCAGGCTGCCGTAGCTGCGTTCCCCGAACGGGTTTTAAAGGCGTGATTATTATTTTTTTTTTTAACCTTTGTGTGACCGCTGGACTCGGAGCCGTGTGTGCCGCCCGCCAGACACCGGCAGGCTGGCGGGGGTTGCCCTGCCCAGGTGGTGGGCACGACTGCTGACGGTGAGAACTAATAGCGTTTTTCCCCTCCTTTGATCAAAATCCGAAAAGAAACTAAGCCGCAGAGAAGTCGGACACGCAGGGAGTAGAGAAATGGGCACATGTCGTGCGTGTTGGGCGCAGGGCTATTTGCCGGCCGGTGGGTTTTGCCTCTGGAGGCGGAGCGGCCCTGCCCGTGCCTCAGGCGCTCTTCAGCGGTCTGATGGACCGTGGAACATCTCTGTAGGCACAAATCACTGAGTGAGATCCCGAACGTGAGGCTAGGGTAGCTGGGAAGTGAAGTCCCGGGGGATTAAAATTAATACTGATGCTGAATCTCGGCTCTTTCACTGTATCTGTGTAATCATAATTTGTGTGGAAGTTAGAAACACCAAATGCCACAGAAAAGCCTACTTTCAGATCTGAGCCCTCGCTGGGCCTTCTTCCCACCCAGCTAATGCCTCAGGGTACATCACTAGCCAGATAAAGAGCAGCTCTCTGTTCCCAAAGGGCTTGTGTTTGGCCCCTGAGACCTTTGTACTTTTTTTTTTTTTTTTAATAATCTCCTCCATGTTAATTTTACATTAGTCATTGCTTTAAGATTTGACTGCTTAAAGGAAAAGGTGTGGCTGGACTTGCAGTAGTAATGTTTCATTAACTAGTTTCTCGGTGTTCTCAGCAGTCTCATTTTTGGTGACTTAGAGTTTAGAGAATTGCAGAGGACAAAGATTACAACTTTTCCCCCTTTTACTAATAACCGTGGCTTTGAGGTAGACACCAAATAATATGTTCGTTCAGATCAAAACACAGGAAGCTACTAAGTGTCCTTCTTTAGTTTATGGAGAAACACTAATTCAGTCGAGTCCATCCCATTTAAACAGGGAGGAGTGGGTTCTGGGGGCAAAAGCCAGTTGCTGGCCCTGACATGCTGTAGCTTCTCAGTTAAATGTTACAGTATTACACGCAAATGAATGTAACTTGTCTGTGAGAAGACAGGTTGCAGTAACTTTCTCCGTGTGTTTAAATTGCTTGTAAAGTGCTATCTTAGTACTGAAATAAGTTGCTATAAATATTTCTAATTAAGGTAGAACAGTTGATGTGGCTTTACCAGTAAAAATATCTTTTTTACTTTCATCTTGTTAGATGTTAAGGATAAATAGCAGTAATAATGGAAGCTCTGCTAGGAAACATAGAGCAAGTTTTGTCGAAGTCGTGCTCTAGAAGAGGGGAGAATTTATTGAAAATGTTCTTAAAATGTCCACAATATTGTTCTTAAATTGTCCACAATCTTAAAATGTCCACTTCTCAGTGTTTGCTTTTCTTCATTGTAAAAGGATCCTCCATTGCTATTAATGGATTAATTCAGTCACAATATAACCAAGGAAAGTGATGTGATATGATATGGTATGGTACTTTTTTGTAGCAGCTTCATGCACAAGCAAAATAGCATCTGTAAGTCATTTTGGAGTATTTTTTATATTAAGTGATAAGATGGGGTATGTAAAACTAATAGTCATCTTAATTAGTAAGCTGCAACAGGTGTTCAGTGTACGAAATGCATAGGTACTGTGAAAGAATTCTCTGTGGAAGAAACACTCTGCCTAGTAAAAAAACAGGAAACTTAATGTGGAACTTGATGTATTTCTGCTTCACTTTGTAGATAATTTAAATACGTCTAAACAGATGAAAGGCTAAAGCCATTCCAAAAGATGGGACTCTGGGTGCCATCTTAATTTTGTTGTTTTTTTTCTTAGTTGTGATGCTAAAAATGAGCAAGTCCTGCAAGCATTTCTGTGGTTATTTATTTGGTGCAGGGAAGCACTGACTAGTTCTCGGTGAGCTTAACAAAGTTGTTAAAAGTGTAATCAAGAATAATTTGGCTTATTACCAGAATGTAGTTATTGTAAAGTGGTGTAGAAAAGACTCCTAAGAAGCAAGCTGAATCCATGATAGTTGTCTGGAAAAAAATACCTATGAGCCTGTTAACAGACCTGTTCTGTGGGGCTCTCATTTACTTTCTTATGATTTTCAGTTGCGTCAGTGAGCTAACACTGGAATCTTCTATATGAGAAGCTGTACTCTTTTTAACCTATTTACAACTTAACACATAATGGTCCGCAGAAGCAGAGAGGCTTTACAAACACAAGGTTTTTTGGGTGGCTGTTGTGGCTGACAGCTCAGGACACAGTGCTGCTGGCAGCCCAGCTGTGCGTTCCCTGGAAGGAAAGTCTGTGTGCAGAAACACTAGCAAGGGGATGCCCAGCTAAAGGGTTTGGAACAGTAGCTCCATTTGCCAGAGGTGGTGGAAAACAAGTTGAAGGAGTTGCTGCAGAAAGAATGTGTTCTGCAGTCGTGTATGAAAAGTGCATGTTTATCTCTGGAGTAACTTGTTCAAAATTCTGGATTTTTTAAGAGGTTTTGGTTGGGTTTGAGTGTTCGGTGTTTTTTGGGTTTTTGCCTTTTTTTTGTTGTTTTGTTTTTTTGGTTTAATGAAAATAAGACAACAGATAATTATGAATATGGCCCATGCTGTCATTCCAAAAGTAAAGTAAATGCAAGTGAATAGAAAGCTGGATCTGAAACTGGAGTTTTGGGCATGGCTTGTAAATGTTGCCTCCTGCTGTTCCCAGCTTTGTTACAAATACTCTTGACGATAAGGTGAGGATGGACAGTCAAATACTGGTGAGGATGGAAAGTCAGTACATAGCAGTGGCTAAGCACAGCAGTGAAGCCCATGGAACCAGCCCTCCCTGCTGCTACCTGCACCTGGTTCCATCAGAGCTGTGCCCGAGGAATGTGCAAGTGGGCCTGGAGGGACCACCAGCACTGAGCAGCTCTGTGCACACTGTAGCTTTTCTGATTCTCAGCTGTGTTTCCGAAGGTCTGTGATGTGTCCTAGTTCATTGGATCACTTTTCATGTTCTTTTAATCCAAATGGAGTACTCATTTATTCTGCCTCGGGGAGATTTGCGGAGGGAGGAGGTGGATGAGGACAGCCAAAAACTGCCTCTGGTGACCTTCCCAAAGCTTTGGTTTTCATAGAAGAAAATCACAGCTTCTTGTCAGTTAAAATCTCTGCAGCTGGCAGCAGTGTTCAGACCTTTGTTCCTTTTCCATTTGCTGCTGCTCTCCCTCTTTGCCCTCAGTATCTTGCTCCTTTTTCTTCCAAGGCAGCAGAGAGATGCACAAATTTTGGGAAGAAGGAAGGACTCTCTCAGTTTCACAGTAGATTAATTTATTTTTTAATAATGAAATCCCAAACACCGTCATTAAAATGAAAGGCTTAAGGAGAAAGCTCTTTGAATGATGTCTCGCAGAGGTTTAATTACTGGTAGGGCGGCTGTAAGGTAGGAGGACATGCTCTTTCAGCTTGGCAATGGAGCAGGCATGTGTCACTGGGTCAGGGAGGTGACTCAGGCACAGGCTTGTCCTCCTTTCAGGATCTGCTTCGTGAGTCATCCACTGCTTCCTGGAGAGCAGTGTCTGGTGGTGGCTGAAAGAGCACAACTGAACCAGCTCGGGCAGTTTGCTCTTGCCTTACCTTGCCTTCCCTGCCCGTGCAGGAGCCAGCAGCCAATGAAGGGGCTTTGGTTAAAGCAAACCATGGCTAACTTTCTAGTCCTTTTCATTGTGTCACATTCTTACAGGCAAATAAAGGTAATGTCACCATGGGAAAAGTTAGGGAAAATCCATTGTTCGCATTTAAGTATTTTTAAAAAAGATGCAATTTTAACAGAAATTGGGAAAAAACCCATAAGGATATTGTTAATACACACCCGTTTCCTTCCCGTTATTACAATTTTAAGGTATTGTGGTTACAGAAGAAAAAGAAATCACTGTTTTTCTCCAAAATGTCTCCATGGCCATCTTGAATAGATTTCTCTCCCCCCCTCCCCCTGCCTTTTTTTTTTTTTTTTTTTTGTATTCATTTGGCAAAGTTCTGACTTAGCACGAGAAATTGAAGACCAGTTAACCTGCTCTTTAGTGACTTTTAAAAATCATTTTAACTATGCCTTATTGTAGTGGAGAAAATAAATCTGAGTTACTATCTTATTTGAGAGTGATTAATCCATCCTTCAAGAAATAATTAAATGAGGATTTCTCTCCCCAACCCTACATAGTGGTGCCTTTTGCTTATAAAAGACTTGCGATCCAAGTGTTCTAACTGAAATATGGTGTTTTGTGAACCATAGATTGACATTATAGCTAATCTAATACTCTGATTGGTATCGTGATTAACTCATTGTTAGAGAAAAGAGATCTGTTGTAAATTCTTTGAAGGTATACAAGCTGAAACTTGCTTTCTGCATCATAGCTCAATGGGGGGATTTTTAATGTATTTACTGTTTATGCAACCGTGAGGTAGTAATTGTGGGCAGTGAATAAAATTACCCTTTAGCTATTGGATCTGCAAGGCAGATGGTTCATAGGTAGTGTGTAGGTTGTATAATTAGTTATCCTAGAGTGTTTGTTGAATTCACAAAGACAAGTTCAGAGCGTCGGGTCCCCATTTCCTTATGAGTCAGGTACATCTCAGAGCATTAAGTGTGAAAGCTCCAGTGGGATTCACTTGTCTGGAGTGTACTTGTCCAATATTCTGCATCTGGACTCAGCAGCAGGACGAAATGCAGCAGGACTGGCTTTGCACAACATCACTTTGGTCTAGCAAGTGCCTTTAGCCATCCCCAGAGGTGGCGGAAACAGAAGATCCTGGAAGGAGTATAGGCAAGAAGGTAGGAGTAATTTTTCTAGTGCCAGGCAGGGTGAGAAGTAGCAGAGATCTGGGGAGCAAGTGAGAAGGAGGAGCTCGAACGTGTGCTGCCAGACATTGCCTTTTCTCACATGAGGTTCAGCTGTAAAGAAACCGGAAAAAAGTGTTGGAAAAATTCTGGATTTCTGTTTGTGTGTTTCTTCACCTTCTTAACAAAACCTCATTATGGTATGTATGTTCTGTGGAAAGCCTGAGGCTATCACTTGTGCTATGCTTTTAATATTTTTTTAAATAAATGCACTTGGAATCATTTGCATTGCACGTGTCCAAATGGAAAGCATCTAATCCATATCTTAATTTGCTTTAAATTATTTAACTTAGCCATCTCTGCTAAAAATATGTGAACAAGAGACTTTCCAGCTTGTGGAATTCGTCCTCTTCCTGCCCAGCAAGGCAGCAGCAGGCAGTGCATCCGTAGTGCTCCTAAAGGAAATCTTTTCAAGTCCAAAAACATGTCCTTCACTGTCCTGTATTGGCAGAATTTTCTGTCACTGCTCAGCATTAAATTGAGTATTCCTTCATTTGTTATCATGGAGGTAAATCTGACTGGTAAAAACTGGTAAACTTGTAATCATTCCCATTAGCCTGTGTGTGGGGCACGGTTCGTGAAAGCTCACTCATGGGTTGGGACTTAGTGTATATGCAGCATCTAGCACGCTCCCCACTTTCTTTGAGTTATCCTTGTGTAGTAATTCCAGTGTAAAAATAAATAAATCCATCGTTGATCTCTGAAATGATTTCAGACAAATGATAGCTCATTAACTTGCATGTCAGTGTGACATGCTTCAAAATGAAGTGTTTCATATCTTTCACAGAAATAAAACCAAGATGGTGTATGTAATGCAATTGATTTCAAGGGCTTCTGGGCAAGTGAAGTGCTGGAGTGTTAATTGGAGACATTCTGTGTACAGCTGTGTTTGTGTAACACTGTTCACTGATGGTCTTTTCCAGACTTTTACTCAAGCCTTGTGTGGTATGTAAAGATAAATGGGGAGGCAGATCTTTAATACAGTTAATTTTTGTCTTGGTTTTATTTAAAATCAAAATTGCCAGCCTTTGTTATTAAGAAATAAGACAACAGTATTAAAAAGATAGCATATCATGAAAGAAAATCTCATTTATACTGTAATAGTGCCTAAACTCCAAATTGGTGTGCCCTTCTGTGAAGTAGGGATGCAATCTGTCCTCCATAAAGCTCACAAATGAAAAGGCAAAACTTACGCATATAGAAGAAGCAAGTGGAGGAAAAGGTATGAAGAACATGACTTCTTATAATACAGACATTCATCCAATGTATGTGTGATGCTGTGATAATGCAGAGTTTTTGATCTGTATTACTTGATTCAGCCTTCACTAAAGGTATGCTAGCAGAATTTGCCATCTGTTGCTGTTCTATATCCTTTGTATCAAGCTTTGTTCTTACAGCTAATGTAATGAAAATAACCAGTGCCGTATTTTAGCTGAAATAGAAGACATTGGCATGTGAGATGATTGAGACAATGCATCACTTCTTTCTGGGAGCTTGTTTATATTTCAAACAAGAGATGAAAAAACATTGAAGCCAGAAATATCAGATTGGCGCATAGATCTGTGAGATATGCTCATTTGATCCGTATTGCTCTTTCCAATAAAGAAAAAAAAAATGTTTTCTTAGTTTTGACGTTGTTTCTTAGCATAAATCACAGCAACAGTATATACTGAGATTTGTGAGATTTCACTGTAATTAAATGCATTGTTTTCCAGAAGGTACTTTTAAAATCAGTGTTTAGAATTTTTAACAGAATAGGAAGACACAAAAACTTATTGTGGTTCAAAGACCTGAAATTTTTTAAGGAAGTGCTGAAGTTCTGGTAGAGAACACTGCCTGTTGTGGGATGCTTTTTGTTCAGGCTGATTCCAGTACTGAAAGAGGTTTTTTAGTATTGTTGTGGAACAGAGAGGTTATTTCTAAGCAATGCAAAAAAAATCACCAATACTGGCACTTATTCAGAGAGATTCAGTAACTTAGGATATGTTGAATTAGCAAGACGGAAGACAGGATTTACATTTGTGTGATGAACTGCTGAGTTTCATTTTGGCCAATCCCAAGTGCTTGAAAAGAAGCAGGAAGACCACTGTCAGGTGCTCCTGCATGAGTGAAGTTGAAAAATGTACTCACACAGTGTAGGAAGATAATACTTCTCATTAAAATTAATGTATTTATTGGTATTCATAATGACTAAATTTTCTATAACCATTTTGCTATAATAGATGTAAAAGAAGATACCTTAAATCACAGCTTGCCTATTTTTTATGAAGCATGTAGTTATCAGGTTTAGAAAGCCTTGCCTTATCTGAATTTGGGCAAGTGCTGCTTCAGTGATACAGTTCACTGTATTAGTTTACATTGTATTATTAAATTGCTTTGTATTACTGGTATATTAATTTATTCTATAATGTAAATATTCCTTAATATATTTTAGAAGGACTGAGATTTGACATAGAAAAGGAAGGTACAATTATTTTTTTTGTTGTAGATAGCAAAGATAACTCAAGTTATTGCAACTTTTTTCAGAATTTTCCTTTGTTTTTGCTTCGTCTCAAAGCATCGCAAGTATTATATTACAGTAGAAGTATTTAACTATGGTAATATTCCAGGTAAATTTTGTTACAGAATGGTGGAAGTAATGCTTTATGCATAGCATCACAAACTGTGTGTTGTTTTCACATGTTCAAATGTTAACAGTTTCAATAAGACCATATGATTAGAAGGCTAATCATCCCAACTAGAAGGAAGTGCAGCAGGAGGGCCAGGAGACCTCCTTGGATGGATAAGGAGCTGCTGAGAAAAATTCAAATGAAAAAAGTCTTATAGAAAGTGGAAGCAAGGACAGGCGGCCTGGGAAGAGTACAGGGATGTTGTCTGGGAAGCTAGGGACCAGGTTAGGAAAGCTAAGGCCCAGTTAGAATTAAACTTGGCTAGGGATATTAAGGATAACAGGAAGGGATTCTACAGGTACATAGCAAATAAAAAACAGATTAGGGAGAATGTAGGCCCCCTCAGGAAGCTCTTGGGTGAACTAGCTACACAGGATTTGGAGAAGGCTGAGGTTCTGAATGACTTCTTTGCCTCGGTCTTCTCTAGCAAAGGCTCTGACCGCACCACCCAAGTCTTGGAAGCCACACACAGGGACTGCGAGAATGGAGACCTTAGGCCCACTGTAGGAGAGGAATTGGTTCGAGACCATCTTAAAAATCTGAACGTGCACAAGTCCATGGGTCCTGATGAAATCCATCCACGGGTCCTGAAGGAGCTGGCGAATGAAGTTGCTAAGCCACTGGCCATCATATTTGAAAAATCATGGCAGTCAGGTGAAGTTCCCGACGACTGGAAAAAGGGAAATATAACCCCCATTTTCAAGAAGGGGAAAATGGATGACCCAGGGAATTACAGACCAGTCAGTCTCACCTCTGTGCCTGGCAAAATCTTGGAGCAGATTCTCCTGGAAGGCATGCTAAGGCACATGAAAAACAACAAGGTGCTTGGTGACAGCCAGCATGGCTTCACTAAGGGGAAATCCTGCCTGACCAATTTGGTGACCTTTTATGATGGGGCTACAGAACTGATGGACAGCAGTAGAGCAGTTGATGTCATCTACCTAGATTTGTGTAAAGCGTTCTATGCTGTCCCACACGACATTCTTGTCTCTAAATTGGAGAGACATCAATTTGATGAATGGACCACTCAGTGGATAAAGAACTGGCTGGATGGCTGCACACAAAGAGTTGTGGTCAATGGCTCAATGTCCAGCTGGAGACCAGTAACGAGTGGTGTCCCTCAGGGATTGGTGTTGGCACTGGTGTTGTTTAACATCTTCGTTGCTGACATGGACAGTGGGATTGAGTGCGCCCTCAGCAAGTTTGCCGATGACACCAAACTGTGTGGCTCGGTTGATATGCTGGAAGGAAGGAATGCCATCCAGAGGGACCTTGACACGCTTGTGAGGTGGGCTGATGCCAACCTCATGAAGTTTAACCATGCCAAGTGCAAGGTCCTACACATGGGTCGGAACAATCCCAGACACATCTACAGGCTGGGAAGAGAAGAGATTCAGAGCAGCACTGTGGAGAAGGAGTTGGGGGTGCTGGTCAATGAGAAAATGAACATGAGCCAGCTTCAGTGTGCGCTCACAGCCCAGAAAGCCAACCATATCCGGGGCTGCATCAAAAGGAGCGTGACCAGCAGGTCGAAGGAGGTGATCCTGCCCCTCTGCTCTGCTCTCGTGAGACCTCACTTGGAGTATTGTGTGCAGTTCTGGTGTCCTCAACATAAGGACATGGATCTGTTGGACCAAGTCCAGAGGAGGTCCACGAGGATGATCAGGAGACTGGAGCACCTCCCATATGAAGATAGGCTGAGAAAGTTGGGGCTGTTCAGCCTGGAGAAGAGAAGTCTGCGTGGAGACCTCATATCAGCCTTCCAGTATCTGAAGGGGGCCTATAGGGATGCTGGAGAGGGCCTCTTCATTAGGGACTTTAGGGATAGGACAAGGGGTAATGGGTTGAAACTCAAACAGGGGAAGTTTAGATTGGATATAAGGAGGAAATTCTTTCCTGTTAGGGTGGTGAGGCACTGGAATAGGTTGCCCAAGGAGGTTGTCAATGCTCCATCCCTGGCAGTGTTCAAGGCCAGGTTGGACGAGGCCTTGGGTGATATGGTTTAGAGCGAGGTGTCCCTGCCCATGGCAGGGGGGTTGGTACTTGATGATCTTAAGGTCCTTTCCAACCCTAACTGTTCTATGATTCTGTTCTAAGGTTGTTTTATTAGTTACCTAGTCCTGTGTGCACATCTTTGCAGAATAAAACAGTGACAGAGAAATACCAGGCTGGTAGGCTAGTTGATTTGCATGCAACTTTAGTGTCAGGATAGATAATAAAAATTCTTGCGGCAGTCTGTAGCAGATTGGTTTTAAGTTGCTGTTCTGGTTGCTTTGAAGAACACCTGTGAGTCCTCGACTTCTCAGTGTTTGGGGCTTTTTTTTTTCCTGGTATTTTCTGAATAATGTCTTTCTGAATTGGTTGTTCTCAAACTTGCATGTTATGATTGAGTATTGTGAAAACAAGTATCTTGCAATGCAGATGCTTGATGCATTTTGCGGCATAGACGTTATCTTTTCCTTGTGAATAGAGCCGAGATGCGTCATGCTTTAGAAGAATGTAATTGTGTGAAAACACAGTATAGGATTTATGTTTAGGTTTGTATGTTATTTTCAAATATAATGTTGGTTTATATGTGCAGATTTACTGGGGATGGGGACATTTAGCATCTCCTCCAAATAAGTTATCATTTGTCATGACTCAACTACAACTGTGTAGATCTCCTGTGTGCTACTTGTTTTGGATAGTTGAGAGCAGCTGTGGCCTTGACCACCTTGACTAGCTCTAAGCTGGACAGGATCAGATCCGTGTTTAGCCCCAGGTGAACTTAACGCAAAATGTAAAGGCTTACTGCACAAGTAGAAGAGGGAGATGTGGTGGCTTGAACTGTTTTCAGTTTGTACCATTTTTTGTACCATTAAGCGTGGCGGAACCTGAATGTGTGATTCTCAAAATCCTGTGGCTCTCCAGATCTACTCAGTGTTATTAGAGTGCTGTGGATGAATGCTATGTGTAGTAATGGCTTTGATTATTAATATCTTTAGCTACCGTATTAAGATATTCTTGTATATTCAAGAGCCCTAATTGAAGTGGCCCTACCACAGAAGGAAATCAAGCGAATCACCTTGATTTGACCTTAACATTTTCCAGTTGCAAAGATGCCAGCAGAATATGAATCAAAACAATACTGATTGTAAACACATTCCAGAGAAGCTGGCTACTTTCTGCTGTTTCAAGTATGTGATTGAAGTAGTTTGACTTCCCTTAGGGTCAATACAATTTTATATGTATAAATAAGAAAAATTAGAAACCTCTCTAAGGATCCTAAAAGTGCAGTTACAATGATGAAAAAAATAGCCAATAATAATTACATTTTTAAGTGTTATATTCAGTATATTTTTTCACTTTTCTATGATGTTCATTACAGTGAGAAATTCCCTAATTTATATTTACAGAGATAAATTTCTTTATGGTCTTTTAAGACCGATTTGGTCTTCTTATCCTTGTCTCTACTGCCAACTATTCATGAAAACAATATCAGTCTCTGTTTTGTAAGATTTCTACCTTTCAAAAAGGAGAGTTTGGTCCCTTTATCATCATGACAGCCTTTGAATTCAGTCAGACCAGCACAACCAGCTGCACATGTGAGAAACTAGACCTGTGCCAGGCACTGGCTTAAATTGTATTCCATTATAATGGCAGCTACACTTCAGAATCTCTGCTGGAAGTGTATTTTTGATCTATGCTATAATAGCATGTGCCAGTACTGTGGCCATCTCACCGGAACAGCTACTGAGTCTGTATTGTCACCAGTCACTTCTCTGTGATTACCTTTTTTATCTGTTACAGAAACTTCCATTGGCTTAGGTAAAGAACAGCAGCAAGATTAATTCTTCGAGATCTTCCATAATAACTTGCCTGCTTAATATCCCAGGCCCTTCTTGCCTACCAGAGCTCCCAGATTTGGAAGGCATGAGGGACAGTTGTTTTGACAGTATTAAACATGATGAATCACAAGGGAATTCCTACCAGATAAGCTTTTTTCCAGATGGAATTTCTCATTAACACTTTTCAGGTTGTTTGTTGTTTTGGGGTTTGTTTCTTTTTTAATTCCTTCCCATAAATAGGCAGAATATGGTAATTTGAAAATAGAGACTGTCTAGTTTGTTCTTTCTTAGGAACCTTGTAGAGTGTCACCTGTTTTCTCTACACACAAATGGTTTTGTTGCTCTTGGAATTTCTTTGCTGCTTTAGCAACTCCTGCTTGGCTTGACTGTCTAGCTTTCACATAATTCTATTATTATTTGACTTGGAAAACAACAGTTTTCAAAGTTCATGGGTGTGTAGATTTCTCCTCTTCCCTTAGGTGCTCTACTTTTTCATTTGTATCTCTTTTAAAGTAGGTGTGCTTCCCAGATAAGTAATTATTTGTTGGTTTAGATGTATGTTGAATGCTTCTGTGTGACATCCCTTCCATTACTTTGGATAGGTATGGATATGTTTGGTAGCACTACCATCAGACAGCTCTGCTGAGCTCAGCTGGTTGATTTCACCACTTTGTTTTCTGTTTCATAAGATTTGTTCTTTTGAAATCAACAACTTCAGTTACAGGTCTGCCTATTTAAATTATCTTTCATTTAAAATTCATGTCGGCCTGTAGCAATGATCCATGGCTATTTCAGCAACTGTTGCTTTTTGGATTTGTGGGGTTTTTTTTCCTGTTCTGTATATTCGAATTTGTTAAGTATTTTTTTTTTGTTGGTGGTGGTGGTTTAATTGCTCTTTCATAATTATATCCATGAATACCTGTGCTCTACCACTGTGATGATTATCCATGCATCAATCAATGTCTAGAAAAGCTAGGTCTTAAAGGACCAAGTTTCCAGTGGTATTTGTTTCTAGTAGAGTTCCTACCCCAAAACTTAAGCGGCCACTACTAGGAGCTATCTCTTTTGTTGGAGATTCACTGAAAGGCATTAATGGTTATTCTGTAAACTGTCTTTTTTCACATGAAGGAACACCAGTTACAGAAATTAACAAGTGACTTCTGTCTGGAGTTGAAAGCTGATAATGTGGCTTTTTCTGTCTTTTGAATTTTGCTTTAGTCAGTGGGTCTTACAATTCACCAATGGACTAAGTCTATAATAAATTGTAAATATTACAAAACCTTCTGTTGTCAAGACAACAAATAGTTTATTAAGAAAGACTTTATTTGTTGAAAGTTTGTAGCTTTGAGCATGCTATACGTTGCATGGACACAAGTCTTTCTCTTTTGCAAATAGGTCGTCAATGAGGTTAAACCATCACATCTTCAGACTTCAGTGTGAAACCTGTTCATATTGCTATGCCAGTTAATGGTGCTTTGCTTTCATGAAGACTTGTTTGGGGATAACGAGGTCCAAAGACTCAGTCCACCCCAGTGAGGTGTCTGTTGATGACAAGTATGGAACAAGTTACCAGCCTTGTGTCAGAGCTTTGTCCTGTGCCAGTTCTACTACATTTTTGTTTGTTTAAATGCCTCATATTTTTAATTCCTCTGTAGGACAAGGAGAAGTGATGGTGATGATCTGGGTTTCGGAACAATTTCAGACTGGCTTCTCCAAGCTGAGGGCTGGCTGCCTGGCATGGGTCTCATCTTTGGGGACAGGCCTGACCCCTGAAGTGCAGGCACGCCTGGCAGCATGGTGCAGGGGTCCTCGCGCTGTCCCTTGCCCTGGGAGCACTGCAGCAGCTGCAGTTTATAGGCAGGTTAATCCTCCTGGGAGGAAGCCTAGGTTGTTCTGGGCTGGATTATCAACCTTGCATGGTTCTGTGTCTGCATTTCAGTGCACCAGACAGGCGTGCTTTGTTCAGTGTGGCTGGCCTGTGTTGAATGCCAGCGTCATTCAGATCCCTGTGTGCCATTTCACAAGTCTAAAGACAGAAGCTCTGCAGAACAGCATGGGCACGTTGCTCTTATCAGTTCAGCAGCAAGTAAATGCTACCTTTTAAGGTGACTGTAAATTACAAGTTTACAGTCTTCTGGCTTATTCCATGCATCTGACAAAATTGCTGAGCATATCCTTCCTGTGGCTTAGCAAGATGATGTTGACAGGCAGCAACAGCATCAGTATTAAAAGCGGATAAAAATGAGACAAGGTAGTACATGAGTGTGTTTACTTTGCTGTATTTGGACATGTTGATCTGAACTCTTCTAATGCCTTGATGAAGTCTATTTTTAAAACATGTAAAAAAAAGATTTTAACAATGTTCGTCAGAAGGTGTGTTGAGAGTTACTTGGAGTTAACCAGCAGCAATACTGTAGAGAAATGTTACAAACTGTGTTTGCTGTTGTAAAGAAGCAACTTCTTTAACAATGTTATTTGAAGGCTATAAAATGCAGACATTTTTCATTAAGTTTTTATCGTGCTTTTGTTTGGAAAAAAAGACATGGAATGTTATAGGCATCCCTCGAGAAGGGTAAGGTATATTTTTGAGCCTGTTTTTGCATTTCCTTTGCTGGGCATGTTAACATTTGCTCTGGCATTTGCAGCTTTACCTGGTTGGTCATATGAGAACTGAACTAATAAAGAATGTACTAGGTGAGCTTTAAAGTTAAAAAAGAGGCTAAGACCTCTGTAGAACCTTTTCTGTGCCTTTACTGAAAAGTTCCATTTAAAAATTTTGAGGCTTGAAGTGGTGTCTCACAAATAGAAAGGCAAAAACCGAATTGGGTAGATGCATATCCTGTTAACATCGGTAATATATCCTGCTGTCTATAATATTGAAAAGACAACTAGCAGCTGACTTAAAGCACCTGGCTGAAATATTTCATTTTTAGAAGCATGAATGATATGTGTAACAAATATTTTCAGTTCCTGTGGTATAGTAGTAATATAGGTGTTTCTTTTTGATTCCTTCCTTTCAAATAGGGTTGGGTTTAGTACTTTATTCTGCTGAAGGGTGTTTGGGAATTTTTTGGCTTAGGGTGCCTTCCTGCCTGCTGTTCAGCTGCTTCCTCTTCCTTACTTTACAGTGCCCAGAAAGTTCAATACAGTATCAGCTATTTGAAATTGTATATGTTTTTATGAAGCTTAAGTAAGATGTTTTATAAATGGAAAGATATGCCTCTAACTACAATTACTGTTTAAGAGTTGTATGAAATAGCAGTCTTGCAAGTTCTGGAAGTGCATTCTTTTCTGCTGTTGTCATCTATGGGTGTATTTCCTGAATTATTGGCATTTTCCTGGACTTGCACAGTGCAAGCAAGAGCAGGCGTTCTCTGGTTTGAAAGTGGAAATCCCCTAAACCGGTTGTGTTAAGGCTTAAAGTTGTGCAATTTTTCAACTATTTCATGGTACTGAGAGGATTTGCTTTTGATGGCTGTGTTTTAAACCCCTCATTTCGAGCTTGATGTTAAAGCACAGTAAAAATAACTTTAAATGGGGAAGAGCACCCCAGTATCCCATTTAGAAGAGGCAGTAACACTTAAATAATTAATGTCATTGATGTTGTCTGATACCTGGCAAGGAAATAGCAGTAGCTTTTAAATATTGTTCTTGATGATTGTTTTGTCTTTCCTTTGGTGACTTCAATATTTCTGCTGTTACCACTTTTCCCAATAGTCTCTGTTTTGTGTCCAAACACAGGCAACTCCTACATAAAATTTGTGTGGCTTTGCTTACTCTTTTCTGACTTTTCAATTGATTCAACACAAAATTAGGTGTACATAACTGGATATTCTTCTTTAGCTAAGCACACTGAGAAGATGGTGCATTTCAGTGCAGTGAGAAATGGAAAATAAACAGGAGAGATAAACTAAGGTATGTTTCTCTCTTTTGCCACCCTCCCTCCTCTGCTCCCACGCCTTCCTTTTTCTTTGTCATAGGAAAGGATGTTTTGATTGTAGGCATCCCAATTTCATGTCGTATTGCTAGTTGTATTCCGTCGTGCGGTTGTTCCTGCTTCAGTGCAGGACTTTGATCATCTCTGTTAGCCTGGGTGGACTTCAGTATAGGCAAGGCAGGATTTTGCATGTGGAGGTAATGAGAAATTAATAGGTATCATTAGAATGGTTAGATAAGCTTCAATATTCAGTTAAGAGTTGGGATTGGCTGCTTTTAAGCTTGGCCTTTAGTTTTAGACAGATTCTTCTGTAGTTCTCACTCTGAATGCTGTCCCTGCCACTCCACGACACACATGTTCCCCTCCCGTGTCCCAGCCATCATGTACAAAATGCTCTCAGTGTTGCCACCTTTCATTTGTTATCCCAGGTAGCTGTGTTGAGGTAGTGCCACTGACAGCCCATTTCAGGCCTTCTTCCAGTGCAAGTGAACTGTTAACTATTGCTTTGATTACAACTTTCTAACTACACTGGCCACAGGTTACAAGGCCACATGGCAGTGGCAAAAGCTTTACATTCAAGATGCATTTCTTCTGCTACTCGTCATAGAACAAAATTAGGTAGACTTGATAGAATGTACTCCTGACAAATCCACACTATCTCTTAACACTTGAACTTCTAGGGCCTGTTACTGGTTTTGATGTACTTAATTTTCCCTGCTCAGAAATTAGAATTAGACTAGAATATGGGGCAGGGAATTAAAAGGTAGAAATAAGAATGATGTTGTTGTGACCAGTATTTGAAATTCCATTGAAACTTGGGATTTGAGCTTTTACAATACATTTGAGTCATGTTTCCAGTCTTTCAGTAGCAGAGGCAGGCAAATTAGACACTATCTGAATTGTGTCTCCAGCTGGTAAACTTTGATGCAAAATATTGCCATCTCATGACAAAATTGCATGCCTGTAGCAGTTTTTACAGGGAGAAATGTTTTTTCACTGAGAGAAGAAAATCACATCTTAACATCATTGAGTGCTGCATAAAGATGCAGTACTTGCACACAAGAGAAAGCCTGTGAAAACTGGTCTGAGAGTTTCTTGGTTTAACTGGGCATCAGTAAAAAACCTGAACACTATATACACACATGTGCACTACATATGCAGTATTTCAGAGTGTGGCTAAAATTATTGACATTATTTAATGTACCATTGACCTGACTTTTTTCCCTTATAGCACTTGCAAAAAGTTTCATGCCTAGCCATTTTAATCTGAGTGTGTATAACCTTATAGTTATGCTTCTATCATCCACCACCTACTGTGGGAAGGCATATGGTTCACTTTGATAGGAATAGTTCATACAATTTTGCATTTATTAACATTATTGTATTTACTTTGCTTTATAACTTTCTTCAAGTTACTCAGTTATCTTTGTTCTCCTCTAATTGTAATGTCGCTCGTAAGTTTTGGTGCTTCACAGCTCTTCATATCTTTATAAAGTATTAGTAGAAATACTATAATTGAGTAGAATTATGTGTAGTCTTGCTACCAGTACTTAAAGATTTTAAGGGTAAACAGTGTCAAATATACCTCAGAGAAATAATACCAATGATACCTCTGCTTGAGGGAGATTAGAGAACTGATTGAAGTGTTGGTAATTTTGGCCTTAAAAGCCAGATGTTTGCTGTCTAATTCATGCAGAATATGCTATACACAACTTTTTTTTAGCATCTAGCTTGGAGAAGAGAGAGCGCCATTTGTTTAAATATAGAAGTTTGCACACAGCATTCTTAGCAATAAACTGAATTTTGCTGTGCATGAAGTTCTGTTTCAGAGTAAAATGAGGAGTATGCTACAGTTTAATAATTGATAAAACTATATTTTAGAAAAACCTATAGCTAATCTATAGCCGTATTTATTAGAGAACAGCATTATTCCCCAATCTGTCATCATTACGCGAGAATTTGACATCTCTGTAGTAGTCATTTGAGCAGGAACAACCATAGGTTGCATTAAAGAACTTATAAACATATCCCAAGTAAAATCATAGAATCATAGAATAGTTAGGGTGGGAAAGGACCTTAAGGTCATCTAGTTCCAACCCCCCTGCCATGGGCCGGGATACCTCACACTGAACCATGTCACCAAAGGCTCTATCCAAGCCAGCCTTGAACACTGCCAGGGATGGAGCATTCACAACTTTCTTGGGCCACCCATTCCAGTGCCTCACCACCCTTACAGTAAAGGAATTCCTCCTTATATCCAATCTAAATTTTCCCTGTTTAAGTTTTAACCCATTACCTCTTGTCCTGTCACTACAGTCCCCAGTGAAGAGTCCCTCCCCAGCATCCTTATAGGCCCTCTTCAGATAGTGGAAGGCTGCTATGAGGTCTCCACGCAGCCTTCTCTTCTCCAGGCCAAACAGCCCCAACTTTCTCAGCCTGTCTTCGTACGGGAGGTGCTCCAGTCCCCTGATCATCCTCGTGGCCCTCCTCTGGACTTGTTCCTAACAGTTCCATGTCCTTTTTATGTCAGAAGCAGAAGCTTCAACATCATCAGTTTCTAGATTTTGCTTGGCATAGTTGGATTTTTTTCCCTGCTAAACCGCACTTAAGCTGCCTCTTGTTGGTCACTTATTCCTGAACCGCAGTTCTCAGTGCAGCAGTGGAGACTGCAGCGTCAGTAAAAACATGTGAGTCTGTGCTATAAGTGAAATCACACCACTAATGTAGTCTGGTTGGTTTTAAAGGCATGATACAGCAGGGATTGGTAGTGTCCAGTTCCATACCATCTCAGTGTGTGATGCCAACTTGCATTGGCGAAGCAGTAGGAGTTCTGAAGGTCTCTTCAGCTATCTTTCGAAATTGTGGTGGTAGCTGTTAATTTTTATAATGGGGAACATTGTTTATGTAATAATTTTCTTCCAATATACTGTATGACAGAATTGAAAAGCATACTTTTATAAATGTATAAAAAATAAATTTGGTTTTATAATGCTTCCAGTTTAAATATCTGCCTTCAGTTAGTGTGCATTATATCTAGGAAGAATGTATGGAGTAATACTTCAGTGATGACTTTACTGGGCTAAGAAAATGTAAGTGAAAATTGTATAGCAGCTACAGTTATGATTCTGCTTGGTGATGTTCGTATGTTAGTTATTCTCAGGTTAACTTCTATTTGGTTGCTTGTAGGAGTTTTCAGGTGGGAGATTGAAAAAGTATCAGTTTGGAGCTCTTGCGCTTTGCAAGCATTTAGTAGCAGCACTGCACAGCATATATGAACTGCAGTTACTCTTGTCTGTTACAGTTTTTAAGTTATGTTGTTTTCTGACATTCATTCTGAATGACTTCATACCCTAAATTAACTGACACTATTCCAACACTAAACTAAGAATTTATCCTTCTATGAATGGTTGAATGAATAACTGATGAATGTCTTTTATCACTGACAGTCTGTTTGGAAAATCTAAAATCCTTCTGTGGTGCTATGTATCCCTCTTCCCCATCAGCCTGCACTAGGACGAGACTGAACTTTATCCCTGAAGATAAATGTGATGTTTGTTTGCTGATCTGCAAAACTGGTTTTGAGCACTGTGTTCTGATGAGGTGGTTCTAGGTGGCAGTGGATGCAGATACATCGGCATAACAGAGCAGAGCAGACTTGGTGTGGGTCAAAGGAAAGGGTCAGATTTGGAGTCTATCCTTTTTCTTTTCTTTGAGGCATGGAGTCTTGTTGATTTAAAGTACTGAAAACTTCATTGCCAATTAGCTTGTGGTACTTCATACATTTGTGAAACGTTAATGCCTTCCAGGCATCCTTCAGATGGCAAAGATTCCTTTTTTTTTCTTTTTTTTCTTTTTTTAAGGTGAGCTACAAATACTGCCTCAAGCCTCAAAGGATATGATTGTAAATATGCCTTTATTCAAAATGGTTGCCTTGCTATACCTGTCTGATATCTTCTGGTGAATGGCTTGAAAGCTATAAAAAATACTAATCTTGTGAACATGTTACAACTGGATATTTGAGGATTTAGAATCTTGCCTGCTCACTAGAATGGAGTTAAAGTATGTAGCCATGGGCCAAAAAAAAAAAAAAAAACAGCACAAAAAGGTTGTTATGAGGAGCAGTAACAAAAGTAAAAATGTATTTCATTTATCCAAAAGCTAGGGTAATAATTTTTAATATTTTTAAAAGGACATAGCACCAATTGCCTTTCAAACCTGCATGTATTTAAAAAAAAAAAAAAAAAAAAGGAAAAAATGTATCCTGAGAAGAAAAAGGGCTGAGGAAGGTGGTTATTTAGCAGTAAGGTAATTAAATGCATCTCCCACATTTCTTAGACAACATATCAGTTGCAGATAGGCTTCTTTTGTAAGGGTGGGGCTCGGTCTCTGCAATTGTGCAGGTGGTTTTATCCTGTCATTACAGAAGTCAGTTTCTTCCATGTTTTCATCTGATGTATTTTCTTCCCCTTATTCATCCTTAAGTCCACATGAACAAAACTTCTGTGTTACTAGTGTCCATAAAGAAAAGTGATATCTGAACAGAATGCTTAGCCTGTAGGGTGATATTTGAAGAAGCATGACTTACTGCATCTGGAAATTTTAAAACCTATTTTTCATGTAAGCGTTTGAGCCATCTTTCACATAATCCATTTTTAATTACTTGCATCATCTTTGCAAGTGGGTAAGCTGTCATCTGCTGTTTTTTCATCCTACACATAACTATAGGCTGGTAGACATAATACAGAGTTTGTCTTGATTCAGTCACTTGATTGCACCAAGCTTGAAAATGTAAATCACTGCCTGGTTTGTAGGTGAGCAGCACTCCGTCCTTGTAGCAGGATGAAGCTAATGGGAACTGCTCATGCCTGGAAGTGTACTGACATGTCTGTGAAGTAGCTAAAAAAAGTCAGATAAATTTTTATCATGTCCTCATCTAAAAAATATAGAAATGTACTAAGTCTTGGGTTTTTTCACTTATACTGTAAAGGATGGAAAAATAAGAGTTTCTGACCAAGAGCTGAGATATCTTGGTGCTTAAGTGTGGATTTATAAGAATAACTTAGTTGTATAACAAATAACATGTCAGTGTACCAGGAAGTTGGTTTTAGCTTTTTGGAGCTCTTTTTTTTTATTTTTGATATTATTTTTTTTTTAATTCTGTGCTAATGAGTATTGCTTTCGTGTCCTTGGTGATTTACTCCTGTGGCTTAAGTTAATTTTGTAGCTAGGAACTACGAGGTTTTTTAGTGATGAGATGTTGCTCATTGTTTTTCTCATGTTTCCTTCATGAAATACAGTCTATCTTATCCTAGTTGACAGAGTTCGTAAGAATTGTATTACCTCTTCAGTGCAGATTACTCTGGTGACTGTTGTTACTGGCTTCAGATCAGCAATAGGAGGCTTGGAAACAGGGAACATGGGTACAGAGAAGATCTGGGAGAATAACCTGTGTAAGGAGTGCAAGAGGAATACAAAGGGAGGTAACTAGGAAGCTGTGGAAAAGCATCACTTTTGCTGTCTTGCAGGAACCTCAAAAGGTCTGGGTTTTCCTTGGGCTGCACTACAGGGGATGGATTACTCGGTGCTGGCAAAAAAAGTATCTGGTTATCTGTAAGAGAACAGCAGGAGGAGCAGTGAAAAGTGGAGAGTAGAGACCAACAGGAATGAAGAATTAAAACATGGTTTTGTACATTCACTTTAGTGAATTCTATTTTTTTCTTCTCTCCTCCTTAACTGTGTATTCCCTTCCTTCCTTGCATCAGTGATTATATGGCTGCAAAATCAACTGATTCAGAAGAATACCCCCCTACCTCCCACCAAAAAAGCACAGCTTTGTGTCAGATGAACTCACTGAACCTATTTGCTTTGCAGCTGTTTGGCCATTTGGTCAGACACAAAAGAAAGTATTACCCATCTTGGCAACCTACAACCTCGCTGCATGTTCAGAGGACTGGTGTGAAAGCCAGGATTGGCAGGCTACTAAAGAAAACTGGTGATTCTGCCCTGTCACCCGTGCTGAGGTGCCAAGGAGTCTGCTGCATTTGTACAAAACGAGAACATCTGGGAGATTTTTAGGAGTCGGAGCTTTTGCGTGCTAGATGAAAGCAAGCCAATTGTGTATAGTGGAGGCTATAGGTATCCTGAGGCAGTTAAAGTGGCTGTTAAATCATGATTCACTTGGGCAAATCCCTGCAGCTGCCTAAAGAGATGGTCTCTCGTGCACACTTCTTGGATTGAAAGCTAACTCTTTGGTGGCTCAGATCCACCTTACTGCATGGTTTCATGAAACCATTTGAGTGCGCCTCCACGGTAGAGAAGATAGAGAAGCTGCTATTTTCAGAATTGTGTAGGGTATTTCAGACTAGAGGCTTCAAACTGAACATCTTTATTTTCACAGAATCATAGAATCAACTAGGTTGGAAAAAACCTTTCAGATCAAGTCCAATCTTTACCCCAGGACTACCAAGGCCACCACTAAATCATGTCACTGAGGGCCTCATCTACACATTTTCTTGAATATTTCCCGGGATGGTGACTCAACCACTGCACTGGGCAGCCTGTTCCAATGCCTGATCCCCTTTCTGAGAAGAAATTATTCCTAGTATCTGGCCTAAAACTTCCCTGATGCAGCTTGAGGCTCTTACCTCTTGTCCTATCGCTTGTCACTTGAGAGAAAAGACCAACCCACAGCTCACTTACAGCCTCCTTTCAGGTAGTCATAGAGAGTGTGATAAGGTTCCTCCTGAGCTATCTGTTCTTCAGAGTGAACAACCTCAGTTCCCTCAGCTGTTCCTCTTAAGACTTACTCTCCATACCCTTCACCAGATTCATTGCCCTTCCATGGGCACACTCCAGCACCTCCATATTTCTGTCATAGTGAGGGGCCCAGAACTGAACACAGGATTTGAGGTGCAACCTCACCAGTGCCCAGTACAGGGGGATGATTGCTGCCCTGGACCTCCTGTCCACGCTGTTTCTTATACAGCCCAGGATACCTTTGGCTGCTTGGTCACAAGCTGTCCCATGTTCAGCTGGCTGCTGACCAACATCCCCAGGTTCTTTTAAACTAGCCAGCTTTACAGTCACTCTTCCCCAGGCTTGTAGTATTGCATGCGGTGGTTGGGGCCCAATTGCAAGACTCAGATTTTTGTCTAGTTGAACCTCATGCAACTGACCACAGCCCATTGATCCACCCTGTCCAGATCCCTCTGCAGAGCTTCCTGTCCTTCAGCAGATTAACATTCCTGTGCAACTTGGTGTCATCTGCAAATTTACTGATGGTGCACTCAATCCCCTTAACCAGGTTGTCAGTAAAGATATTAAACAACACTGTCCCTAATACTGAGACCTGAGGGATACCACTGGTGACCAGTTGCCAACAAGGTGAAGCATTTAACAATTAAGAAAAATATATTTAAATTATTGACAAGATGTTTTTTATCAGACTGAAATCCACAGAAAACAGTAGCAAATTATCCTTGTCTACTGCTAATCTTCCCCAGAGTTTCAAAGGATCTCGCATTACACTTTAGAACTATATTTATAGTTCTAAATGGAGCCATTATATTGAACCATTATACCATTATGGAACCATTTATACCATTCACTAATCTGTGTTTCTGCAACTTCCACCAAAAGATACCTCAAAACATTTAATTTTTTCAGTTCTCATGCATTCTGTGCAATAGAAGAGAACTGAAATTCATGGTTGTGAATGCTTCATCCCTGGCAGTGTTCAAGGCTAGGTTGGACAAGGCCTTGGGTAATATGGTTTAGAGCGAAGTGTCCCTGCCGATGGCGGGGGGGTTGGAACTTGATGATCTTAAGGTCCTTTCCAACCCTAACTATTCTATGATTCTATGATTCTATGAAATCTGGAATCATTTCTCATACTTAGTAATTTTAAGATGTGAACAAGGTATGCTGAAATGCATTGCACAGAGCAGTAGAACAGTAAAATGTGTTTTCTGAATTTTTATTATGGCTACGTAGATCTTGGTATCATTAATGTGCAGGAGCAATTTGAGAATTAAAAGAGCCAGAATACAAGGAAGGTGTATCTGCAGATGATTCTTATGTATATTGTGTGATCCATCAATGCATAAGGTTTGTAGGAAGCAGTCCTGCATCCATCCTGACTGCAGTATGGTACTGGGTTGTAGGGTGTGAGGATTTGGGTATTTTGCTATGATACTGGGTTGTAGGGTGTGAGGATTTAGATAGACTGGGAAAGATGTAGAAACAAAAGTTTCTTGTTCTGAGTGACACCTAACTGCTTTGCTGTGACACAAGAGAGAGGCAGAATAATTGTTGATCTAATTTTTTGTAGGATGAAAGTCTGGTTGCTTGTTTTCCAATAATGATTTGGTTATGCATACCCAAAGGAGGGAGTAACACAACTAAGTCCAGGGAGCATCTTCAGCCAGTAAATTCAAGTATTTTACAAGGAAGAAAGAGGTGTTTTACTTGTACCTGATCTTAAGGCTCTCACAAATCCTGCTTTTGGCATTTTCTGTTCCCTTAAGGTGGCTGTGAAAATCTGACTTGGCTTTCTGATCTCCTTTCGTTAAAGGGTATGCCTAGACAGAGGCATGGTGGTGGGGACTGGGTCCTCTGTGGAGCTGGGCTGTGGAGAGCATCTCACATTCCTATTCTTCCTTCTGCACCTTGTCACCTGCATGGCAGCTGCCTGGCCACACAGGAGGTGAAGTGAATGAGCATACGCATTTGTATTAGCTGAAGTATGTACATAAGTATTTGTAGGATCAAAGCCAACAGTTGTCTTATCTTGAAATCAAGATTAGAAAATTGGTAAGTTTGCCAAGAAATGTGTTAATTGAAAGAACAGTGGTTAAAACAACTGCCTATGTGGGAAGGGTATATCTCTAATTACACCTTTTTGCACAGCAATAGATGTACATTTAACACTGGCATCTTCTTTAATAATTTGATTGGTTTTCATCTGAGTGTTTTTACTATGGACTTAATGTTGGGTATATTTTAAGTTCAGACAAATTACCATGCCTTCCAAGTGGTTCAGATGAACATTTTCTTGACTGGTTTGTTACAGAAATTTACTACAGATATGGTGAAGAGTTATTTCACAGTGCTGGGGTGAGAAGATAATGACAGAAAAATTATGGAAGAGACAAACTGAGATCATCTTCCTGTCTGTGCTCATTATATCATATTTTTGTAGAGCTTTTTAGTTGGTTTAGTTTTAAACATTCATTTAGACAATATATTTTGAAAGTGAGTGCTTAAAAGGAATCGCCACTGTATTTTTATAGTGCTTTTGTGGCACATCATAGAATAGAAGCTTCAAAAAGTCAATCCTATTTTTTTTTTCAGTTAAGTAAAAAAAATGCAACCAACCTGTGCTTTTCCTTCCGTGTATGTCTTAAAGAAAATTAAGAAGTGTCGTTTGTTTGATTGTATAAATATTGCTTTGATTTCAGTTCTTTAAGGTCTCATAACTTATCTTTTGTAAACTGTACTTAAACCTTTGGAAAGAACTGGAAGTTTGAAAGTGTGACTGTGCTGATTTGTACTGGTATTGTCTGGGATAGAGTTAATTTTTTTTTCATAGTAGCTCCTATGAGGTTCTGTTCTGGATTTGTCACCACAGCATTGTTGATAACCCGGGGTGTGTTAGTTACTGCTGAGCAATGCTTGCACAGGTTCATGGGCTGTTCTGATCCTCACCCTGCCCTGCTAGTGAGTGGCTGGGGGTGCACAAGGAGGTGGGAAGGGACGCAACTGGAACAGTGGCCTCCAACTGACCAAAGGGATATACCAAACCATGTGGCATTATCCTCAGCAATAAAAGCTGGGGGAAGAAGGAAGGAGGGTCACATTCAGGGTGATGGTGTTTGTCTTCCTTGAGTCACTGTAACGTGTGATGGAGCCCTCCTGTCCTAGGAGTGTCTGAATACCGCCTGCCCATGGGGAGCACTGAATGAATTCCTTATTTTTGCCTTGCTTGCGCATGCAGCTTTTGCTTTCTCTGTTAAGCATCCTTTATCTCAACCTATGAGTCTTCACACTTTCACCCTTTGATTCTCTTCCCATCCCACTGGGGGGGTGTGAGTGAGCAGCTGCCTGGGGCTGAGCTGCCCACCAGGGTAAGACCACAACAAATCTAAATATTTAATTGATTTAAAGCTATAGAGATGTGCAACTGCATATTTGGGATTTCGGTGCTGCCTTTTCTGGCTTAAAAGACTGGCTTTGTTTAATAACCTGTATTTTGCGCTTCTCACCTGGAAATCCCAAAAGCACAGTGGACACTTCCCTGGTTACTGTGCAGATAAAGATGTGTTGGGATGTATGGACAAGAAAGCAACCCACTTCTGGAAGAAGCTCGTGTGTTACTTGTGAGAGTTTTGGAGACGTGGTCTTCTATTACTTAGCAAATATCTGTAAATGAGTAAAAAGCCTGACTGGGTAGTTTTATTTCTTCATTATATGCCTGCAAATTTAACAGTCCATTCGGAAACTTAAAACATTGAGTTATAGTCGCAAAAGAACCATGGAAGGTGATTTTAAAAATCAGGTATGACCCAGGGTTTCATAACATGTATTCTGTGATTCTTTGGGTTATTGCATCTTGATGAAAGAGTTCCTATACAAGTAAAACCTTAAAGGAATACATTTTCACTTTCTAAAGTCTCGAGGTTACATCCTTCACTTTATTAGAGAGTGGTTTTTATTCTGGTTGCTTGGATGCTGTTTGGCTGGCTCTAGGAGGACTGAGGGCTCTTGAAGCGTTAGGGTCACACCAGGCTCACGGCTGGTGTACAGAAGTATCCATGTGGCTGCCTTTGTATTAGCAAGCTTAACGTGAACAAAGATGTTGTTCCAAAAATAACCAAGTATGTCTGGTTAGTCATTTGGTGGTAATTTAGCTGCCAAGTAGCATGTAGGATCAGTTGATAATCTATTCTCCAGAGTAAGTTCTGTTCCCATTGCACAAGACCCACCTTAGTCTCCTTCAGACATGTGCACCCACAGATGCTTTGGCACTGATTGAGATCGGCTAGGTGATGAAGGAACACTGGTGGAAATAGTTGTCTTGGGGTTTTTTTCCCTCCTTTCTCCTTCTCTGTTTTTTTGGGGTATGTATGTACTGTTGTTGTTGCTAACAAACCCTCTTGCCATGTGGTAGGGACTCTGGTAGCTGGCAGACTCGTGGTGCTGCCAATCCTGCCACCCTGGTCCCTCATGAGCGGCTGCCCTACACTGGCTGGAGCACGGTGCCTCTCCTGCCTGAACTCCCATCCCTTCCCTCCCTGGTTCTGCCACTGAATCTCTGAATCTCAAAGAAGAATTTGTTCGGAGCCAGCCAGGACTGACAAGGCACTGAGGCGAGCAGGCACAGGCCGCAGTGCACATGGGGCTGGGTGTTGGGGCCTGCTTCCCCCAGAGCGGGATGTGGGTGAGTGGATGGGGTGGGAAGAGCTTTGCTGGGATTGTGGTGGAAGAGCAAGTACCTCTGGATTTAAATTTGTTCTGGATTAGAAGGTATAGTCTTTAAATTGCCATGTCTGTGGTCTTGTTGGAAGGTGAAGTGAGGGAAGAAGGAAAAGGCGTTGCTCTTTGTGTCACTAAAGTAGCGTGCTCAGATTTCCCTCTGCAATCCTGACACCAGACACCTGGCAGCACGGTATTTGTGCAATTGCTTTTTCCTTGTTCCAGAAGATAAATGTGAGAATGGGCTGTTTATGCAGACTCTTTTCAGATCACTGGACAGTCTCCCTGTGTAACTTGTGCAGTCACTGAGGGGAGGCGAGACTCTTCTCCAGGAAGCAACTGAGCCAGAGTTAGGCTCTTGCTCTGATGTGCTTTTCGAAGCAGCTTTTTTTTCATTTGCAGTGGTAGAAGCTGATGGGTGATCAGTCTCCTGCGCCACATTTTACCTCCAGGACCACTCCACTGCCTCTCATCACTCATCTCACTTTAATTTCTCTGAAGTTGCTGTTTGATTCCCTCAGTGGCTGATGAAAAACTGCACATTATTAGTATTACCAGCTCTTGTAGCAGACTAGAATAGTGTGGTTCATAAAGTTCACCTGCTAACACACTTGAAGCGGCTCGTAAGCCTGAACTCAGGTCACCTCTCTGACAGTGTGTATGCACAAAGCAGAGCAAAAGTACTTTCTCTTAAATCATCCCTTTTCTGGTTTCCATTCATGTTTTCTGCCCAGGGCTACCTGTAGAAGCATAGAAGTCCTCTGACCACATGTTGCTTTGCTTGTACTTGGCCTCTGTGTATAGGCACAAGGGCAGAAGATGCCCCGACAGGGTGGGCAATCCCATAGGGCAATTCCACAAGAGACCACACGGGGGTCAGCTCAGCTGTGCTTCCAACCAAATCAGAATGTGCAGTTTTACAGCATAGCCACTGGTCTTGTAAGTGGTCTTGTTTTTTAGGTAGTGTGTGCCCAGCTTTATGCTGTTTTAGCATTTAAAAGGCAGATGGTAGAGAAGGGATGATTGCAGATAAAACAGGTCAGGACTCAGAAGTATTTCAGGCCAGTTCCCAGCCTTGGAACTTACCTGCAGTGTAAGCTGCTCCTTGTGAAAAGAAGAAAAGGTGCTGTTCGTTTGTTTCCTCTAGGAATACTGAATGAGTTTGTTCTGAAAATCTAAAATGAAATATTGACTACTTGTAACATCAGACCTCTTGAGCTTTTTTCTTTTTTCTGAAGGCAATTAAACCATGTTATGTGTATGGAAGCTACTTGAATACCACCTACTTGCTAGTTTCCAAGTGTGAGACACACTTTGTAACTATCTCTGTAATATTAGTTAAGAAACTTCTGTAGTTAAATAAAGTGCCTTTTTTTAGAGGTACTGGAATGGTTAGCTTGCTGCCTCTGCAGTCATGAAGCTCAGAATACTTGAACGCTAATCCTGTCAGTCCTTTCCATGCTATCCATAGCCCAGGGCAATTAGTTTAACTTTTGTGTTTTAATTTCCTCATCTGCAGAAAGAACACTAGAAGCATTATTCCCATTAACTTTTTATTACCATAATTAGTCTCTCCCATGATTTGTTCTTAGTAGCAAAGCATTCTGCTGTTACACGTCAGTCTTCCTTGCTAAAAACTGCACATGTGGTAATCTTTTACTGATCCTGGGTGTTTTTGATTTTTAACACCAGTGTTTTTCACACACCTTGGGTTTTGCAACTTTTAGTAACTACCACAAAATTGTGTTTTAAGAATAATCTTTAAACATTGTGCAGCCTGCTTGCTTCTGCCTGGATGTCGTGTTCTGCATGCAATTCTGATTTCAAGTTCTGAAGGTGAAGCAACATACGTTAATTAATAATATGAAGTTACCTGCTAATTTAGTTCAGTTTGGAAAGGTTTTAGATAAGAGAATTGATAATCCTAAAACTTGAATTTTAAACATCACTGGCTGAAAATGTAAGCTATTTCAAAATATTGTTATTACAGGCAAAATGCCAGCCCCTGAGCAGACCCCAATGGTGGAGGAGGGGCTGCCACAGACAGCACAGGAAGCTTCCACAGGCCCAGGCATGGAACCAGAGACCACTGCCACTACCATTTTGGCTTCGGTAAAGGAACAGGTACATTCCTTATTTTCGGACATTCAGTATAGATTGTGAGTTAACCATTGTCTCTTATTGCATTGCTGGTAAAAAAAGTCATTGTTACTAAACATAATTGCTTCTGTATTAGCATTAGTATAGTGTCTTTTGTATAGCAGAATGCTAGAATCTGAATATATAAGGTCCATTTTAATTGCACTGAACAGAGCATCATTATGGTATTCTGTTGGAATGTATGCACTGTTGTCATAAATCAGACTTGAAATGCAGGTATATTGTCAAAAAAAGAAAAGCTAGTGTAGAACTGATGCAACATTCGGAACCAGTCTGTTCTGTGCCTTCTGCAAAGTTGTGTACAGTATTATAGAAATTCGTACATAAAGATTTGGTATGATTAATTGTATTTTGTTAAAGAATGGGGTTTAAACTTTGAGTTTGGCTTCAGTTATCAATACCAAGGTATTTTAAATCTGCAACACATTCATAGACATCTCAGTCTCTATAAGGAAAATTGTTTGAAATCAATTTCAACCTTAGTTTGTAAAGATCGTTCAAGATGAAAAAAATTGCAGTTTTACAAAGAAACATTCTAACTAAATATTGTGGGTTTGATTTTGTGTTTTGTTTGGTTTTAAAGAAGACAAAAGAGAGAAGTGACAGTTTGGCTTTCCTTGTCTAGAAATACTGATCGTCTTCACTTAGTATGTAAATGTAACATCTGAATTTAAGAATAAATCTGCTGTCTTGGTTTCAGAACTTCTTTTATGACAAATCAGTATTTAATTCGCGATATTAACTAGGAATGCAAACACTTGATGTATTAGTAATCATATGTTGTTTCATATTATGATGTTTTTTTGAAGGTGAGAACTAGATTACATCATCTTTGTGTGAACAGATTTCGTAGCCATAGAATCTTCATTCTTAAACAAAAATTTCTGCAAGATGATGAAATTTGGGACATTATTTTTGTGCCTTAATGAATAATTTCAAAAGCCTTTCAAGATGACAATATCAACCTTAATAATTTCTTAGTGATATTAAAATTAATATTGAATCCTTCCCAGGCGAAGGATATTAATAATGCTGGAGGCTGTCAAGATATGAGTAGTCAGTTGAGCTACAGTGTTCTTAAGTCATTTCTCCTTCTCTGAAACATTAGTTTGTCTTGTGCCATTGTAGTTTATCACAAATGTCAATTAGAACTCATTTACTTAAAATCACCACAAATGTACTTTAAGTTGGTTCCTTTTATTTTGCAATTTACAAAGCACGTGTTTATAATGTTAGCTTAGTTGATGAGAAGTACCGCAATACATGACAGTGCTGTGATTGCTGGTGATCGCCAGCCAGTAACCCTACTGCTATGATTACTGCCTGAATTACTTTAGTGCAGCTTTGATGTGATAGTGATTGCTTAAACTGAACATACAATTACAAGAGTATTGTTTAGAATAGGTAGATACAGAAGTATATAGTACAAAGGTGTTTGTTAGCATTCCTTTTCCTACCCAAGAAATGTTTTTACTTTTTTATCTTGGAGAAAAAATTATAATGGAATATTTTCTCATTTTAAAAAGGAGGCTAAAATATTTTCACCCTTCCATTCATAAAAAGACTATTAGATATGTGCACCATTAAGTAACTCAAGTCTGATGAAAGGAAAAAATAAAATGAAAGTTGTGTTTAATGGTTAGTGAAACACAAACTTTAGGACTGTAGCCTAACTTTATAGACCCATTAGAATGAATATGAAGGTGAAGATGGTGTAGATTGTATTACACTCTTGAAAGTGATAATGTGAAATAACTGAGAGCTAAGCAATTGCTTTCTGGTCTTTTTTTCTGTTGCTAATAATTAGGGACATTGACATGTTCAACACCCTTCCTGTATGGCGGGAAGCCCAGAACAGAATATTTTCCAGTGCAGTTATTTACTTTATTAAGCTCGAACAGAAACTGTTATGCTGTTTGCTGTGGCCTAACTTCCTTTTGTACAGGAATCTCTCTCTCTTTGTAAAATAGAGTTGCCACACCTTAACTTAGTTACTTCAGGAACACTTACTACAGTGGAAACACAATTCAGAAGAGCCTTTACTATTACCGGTCAGATTGTGCAAGATTTTATCTTAATAAAACTTTTTAAATTACTACAATAGCTCTGAATTGGATAAATTTATTGAATGACTTTGTTAAGCTTTCGCCGGTGGTGACGTAGATATGATTATGTAAAAAGTTACATCAGTTTCTCAATGAACCTACAAGCCACTTTAAATAAAACTCTACATTCATTTCTTTTTCCTAGGATCACAAATCAGCTTAAAGCAACATTTTTTTAAAAAAACTAGAGGATGTCCTCTGAAGTCTGAACGTTCTCTCATGGAGACAAAATGTTCAGAGCTGTGTAAATTCCCCTTGATTGTATTTTAGGAAAGAAGCATTTCAGTTCACTTTTAGTGTCATGAAATAATATGTGCAGAACAAGTGTAATCTGTGAAGACATTTAAATTACTAGTTTTGTGCTTTTCTGAAAGCTCAGGTTTTGTTTTAATGTGAAAACACATCCCTAGTTAGTATAAATAATGACACTATCACCACAACCACCACTGGCTCTCATTGGGGTAGAGGAGATGGTTCTTTAACCAGGTTGAGTTATTCTGTTTGCGGGTACATTACTGGATATACTTTGGGATTAAAATCTAGAAGAGGACTGACTCTTACTGGTAAGTTGTATCTCTAGTACAGGAATTCCTTTTTGAATACAGGGAAATCCTAAGGCTAACTGTAAGAAAGCAGGCACATATTTTGGTCTCTTTTCTTTTTAGCGGATTTGGCAGTGGGTTGTAGTTTTGGGATTTGTTCTTTTTGAAGGGTTTGGCCGGAGATTGTTTTCCGTGGATTTGTTTTGGAGGTAGTTTGTTTGCGGGGCTGGGGGGAGTGGTATCCAAAGTATGTGTGCACTTCTGAAATGTTACAAAGTTTCCATGCTGTAATGGATAGAAGTATCTTAGGAAAAGCTGAAACGGGTTGTAAGTAAAACTAAAGCATTACAATATATGTATCTGTATTTCTGAATCCTAACGGTTATTGGAATAAAAGTTTAGTTGAGTTCTGTAGGATGTCTCTTACCCATACTAAAAGTTTATCGACCATTTAAATAGTAAAATAACAAGTTGCTAAAAATTATAGGGGCATCATCATGGCATTAACTTTGGGGGGGGTGGAATGTAGGGGCAGCTAGTTGCCAGGAACTCCAGATAGGTTGCTGGAATTGTTCCTACTTTACCATGTGCGATTCATAAACTATTGAATTGGGAGTGGATTGCTGCTGAACTGGTAAGATTAAATGGGATCCTTTGGAATTGTGAATTTCCTGCTTAGCATGTGAGTTTTCCTTTTCAGTGATTGGGAAAAGGTCTCACAGGAAAAACTGCCCTTCAGTCCAGTTTTCAAAAGTAACACGAATATACTGGGTTTAATTTATTTGCTAAGAGAGAAGCACTTGCACCAGTGGCAGAATTTGGTTGGGGCTTTTTTTTTTTTTTTTTTTTTTGGTTTCTTTGTTCTCTGAACGGTTGTTCTTGACACGTAAAGATGGACCACTTTTCACCTTTTCTTTTGTAGATCGGTGGCAATAGAGTAGGAATGACTGGATATGCTTTCAGGTGAATCCTCATAAATCTTTGGGGTTTTCCTGGAAAACTCTGCTCAACACTTAAGCAAAATCTTTTCCTGTTGTGTAACTGTGTTGAACCATAGTATATACACAGAAAGCATGCTCTTTACTTTTTCTCCTTCTTTGTGCTTTAAATAGCCAAATTCTTCACATAGTTCTTGAAGTTTTTTACAGGTTTTGTGTAGTGAGAGGTGAGGTTTAAAGGGTGGGGGAGAGGAAATGCAAAACGTGAAATTTTTCAGATGGAAATTAAGGAAATTACTGCATTATTAAGCATTACTAAGAATTGTTATTTAAACATAAATGATGTTTAAAGATTACTTTAAAAACACCTTTACTAGAATGACAGTATTTTAGTACTAAGTTTGGGAAGTTTCTTTGCCAATTCAAGTTATTAGCGCTTTATATCAAGTACTCTGTAATCCAACTCTGTAGGCACATAGTTTCAACAAGATACCTGAGGAAAAAAACTATTAAATGCACTTTCAGTAATGAGGCACAAACATGGAACAGTCTTACTCTGAAATGCTGATTTGCATGCATCTAGTGATCAGTTAGGTAGATAAATGTGTATAATTTCTGAAATGAAGACTGCACTCTTTATTAAATAGACTTTCAAGCTTTGAAACAAAAATCCTTGTCACAATTTTCCAAATGACTGGAGGAACTGTTTTGTGGGTCTTTTTTTCTAGGTCTTTTTATATTGTATTCAATTGCACAGGTTGTTCTTCCCCATTTAATCCCAGAACTTTGAAGTTTACTGCTTCTGCTGTTTACGAGAATTACCAGTTTTAGTGGATCAAGTCTGAAAAGTCCAGTTCCCAAGGCTCTTTTTCTAGGACAAAATCTATACCATTCCTGTCTCAGATGAAGCTAATAACTCATTTCCTTAATTGAAATTCTGTGTACTCCTTAACTCATACAAAGGTCTAGAAATTTTTTCTTTCTAGCATGTACTGTTAGGCTTCTGAGGAGAAACTCCCCTTGAAAAAGCCTCTCAAGTGTGAGTACCCCTGAAATATACTGCAGTATTTATACCTTTTGTAAGACTTCTATGCTTAGGTTACCAGCCTATGTACTCCATAGCAACTGAGCTGAAATCATCAGCTGCCATTACAGTTCACTTAGCTTCAGCACCAATTTAATAAAACCTTGCATTGTAACAAACATTTTCTGAGGAGGATGCTGCCCAGATATGGTCAGCAAATACCTCAATTGGCTTTCCTTCTTTTTACCACTGACAAAGAGTAAGCTTTCTATAAATTGCTTAAATTCTGATCCCTCATCAGCTAGAACAGCACTAAACTGCTTTACCAAACTAGTGAACAATGCAGGCATAAAAGTATTAAGGGCTTTAATGGTCTACTGCTGTTGAATGCAGAGTAAGTGTGGTCAGTCAGTAATTGTAGCTGTGTCATTCCACATCCTGTAATCTGTGATTCTCTTTACCCTGTCCAATTTTTTATCTTTTGTCTTCTGTTTTAGAAGATACTGAGATACTGAAAGCATGCAATCGCAGTTGTGTGCGTAAGTAAACTTTATTTTTACAGAAAATTTTAAGGTTGATCTAATGTGGTTTGTTAAAAGTACAGGGTTTTTTCCTCAGTAGTTTCTATTAGAGAGCTAAATATTAGGTTACTACAGTGTGAGATTCATGCTGGAGAGAAATACAGTTACTCATGTGGTTTTCTGTAGTCAGTTGCTTGATCTAGCTCCGAATTAGAGCAAGCAGAAACAAGTAGAACTCTGCATAGATCGATGCAGGAGGTTAATGTGAAGAAGGTATAAATTAACTTAGTTTTGTTTGTCCTTTTCGCTGTTGCACATTTGTATAATAAAAATATCCAGAATGTAATTGCCTTTTGTTTAGCACTGTTTCAACATTCATAGGTGATGGGGATTGTGTGGCTCTTCACTATGTGCTGCAGTCAAATGAGAAATAGTAAGTGCAAGTAAAAGTATTCCTTTCGAACGTAGGCTATGCTTTCTTAGATCATCATCTCAGACCACTGGAAGAGGCTGAACTGAATTGTTCAATGAGCGACATTGTTATGATTAGTTCAGCTTACAGTTACCTTCTTAATAGTTCATGAAGACAGTGATATTTGGCAGTTGAAGCAATTTAACATAGTCCAGTATAACTACGACTTCAAATAACATCCAATCCTAGCTCTGTCTTCTACCACAGCAACCACTGAGAACTGGTGAAAGACAAGAAGCTGCAAGAGATGCATCTCTCCATTAATAACATCATCCCTCTCGGAGGTTCCCACTGTCTGATCCTAGTCTGACTAGCCAGGCATGTATCATTCAGAAAGAATCTGTGAGTTGCCTTCACTGCTTGTGCCATTGCTGCTGATTATTGTGTAGCTGTCACCAGAAAACGTTCAGTTTATTAGCTGGACCACTCTTTAAAGTTATCTCTGTTTTGCCAGAGGTTTTCAAATCACAACAGGAAGGGAAGAAAGTAATTTTTAGTTTCCAGGATTTTGAATGTAGGCTCCTTATTGACATCCATGTTACTGAGGGAGAAAAGTTCCTCCTTAATAGTGGTTCTCTGTAATGGGATGAAGATAGAAGGCACAGAAGTGCCCCTCAACCTTCTTTTGTGACCCAAAGCCTGCAACAGGAGAATGGCAGTGTTTAGAGAGTGTCATACAAGTTACATTCTCATTGCTTACCTGTTTTCAAAGATTTGCTGTTAATAGCCTAACACACTGTGATGGCAGTTGTTTGCACTTGCCAGGGATCCACAGGCCTGTCAGAATTACTCTGGTTTCAAATTGAAAGAGTTATTTTGTTTTCAGGGTTAGTGTAACTTGTCTCATCTGTAGCTTGCAGCAGTGAAGACCTTGAAGTATCTTCTTTAGTGAGATCCCAACATCATTGCAGATGAATTGCCACTTGACATGCAGAGCTTGCCAAGTAAGAGCTGTCGTCGGTCACCTGGGGTATACACTACCATGCTGACACCCCATGTGGGGTTTGACCCTCTTCCAGAACACAGATCTAAAATTTCATGTTTTGGTTTTCACTCATGGAAACTTGTCTGTCTGCAGTCTGTATGATTGCCTTTCCAAAGCAAGTTTTCTTCTTTCTTTAACCATAGATATGCTTCCTGTTCCTTAAATGTAATCATATTTAAAGCTGGCAATTTTATACAGCTTTGTGTTAAGAAGTATGGTCTGTGGTTTTGCAGTGGAATTTAGTTCATGAATACAAAACCTGTAGTTTTATAAGGTGATTAAGTAGTTACTGCTAAACAGCTTAATAGAATTATAGGGCTTTTTTCCCCTCTTGATGTTGGATAATTTTGGATAAAAGTAGCTCTGGCCAAGGCATTGTAGTGTGTATGTTTCAGAAGATTTGGTTGGTCCATTTGACACAGTACAGCAACAGATTCTGTAATCTACCTCTATAATTTTAGTATGTTCTTACCACAGAGATGTTCCTTCTTCAAATGAAAGCAAGCTTATTAATTGTTTTATTTGACTCCTGCAATGCCATTTTGTCACAAGCCAGTACTATAAAAATCAGCTAATTGTGCTTTTTGCCTAGGGTAGCAGCTTCTCTGTTGCTAGCAGCCAGCACTGTGTGAGAGCATCCTGTCTGAGGAGCATGCCCTGCCACTGCTTGCAGGGAACTGGCTAGAGAAACAAATTCAAATAGATTCCTGAGATAAGTAGTGTACTGTCTGATAGATAAACATGGTGGTGGCAGGTATTTGTTCAGAGTCATGTAAAACGTAGGAAGTATAAACTAAGAAGGTGATCAGCGCGCTTACTCAGAATTGATTAGGACTTAGCTTTCTATAAAAACCAGATGATTTAGACTAAGAGAAAAAAAAAAGGCTGAAAATATGAGGATTCCAGCTGTAAAGAAGATGGTACTTCTAAAATTATCCCTCTTGCATATTTATGCAGGTATTTAAGACATGTCAACTACAGCTGTAGATACCAAATTCAGGAGACATAAAAATCAGCACTCATTGTCTCAGAAAACATGTAAACTCTGCTACTTCACTGGAACCACAGGCTGCACGGGTAAGAACATTGCTCAGACTATAAAATGGAGCAGAATTTCTTGCTGTTTTGCTTGTGCTGCAAAAATACATTGGATTTTCCTAACCATCAGAACAATTTAAAAATGGCATATCAGTTGCATGTCTTTTATACCTTTGCAGTTCAGTGCACTATGATTATTCTTTTTGGTCAGCACCAAAATATAAAGTTATGAAGAATATTATAAATAGACAGCCGAAGGTGTTTGTCCAAAATCAGCAGTACAGATACCCGAGGAGTGGCCAAACTCAGCTTGGTGTTTTTTCCTCTTCACAGTATCACAGTATCACAGTATGTTAGAGATTGGAAGGGACCTCAAAAGATCATCTAGTCCAATCCCCCTGCTGGAGCAGGAACACCTAGATAAGGTTACACAGGAACATGTCCAGGCGGATTTTGAATGTCTCCGAAGAAGGAGATTCCACAACCTCCCTGGGCAGCCTGTTCCATGTTCCGCCCCTCACTGAGAAGAAGTTTCTTCTCAGGTTTAGTGGAACCTCTTGTGCTCCAATTTGTACCCATTACCCTTGTCCTCATGTTTGCCACTGAGAAGAGCCTGCTCATCCTCTGACATCCCCCAATTATATACACTAATAAGGTCACCCCTAATCTCCTCTTCTCCAAACTATAGAGACCCAGCTCCTCAGTCTTTCCTCATAAGGGAGATGCTCCACTCCCTTAATCACTTAGTGCCCTGCGCTGGACTCTCTCCAGCAGGTCCTGTCCTTTTAAACGAGGGCCCAGAACTGGACACAATATTCCAGATGAGGTCTTATTTCTACTTAGCATAGTTTTTCTGATAGAATACCAGCGAGTTTTGCTTTCTGAACATAATGTAAACAAATTAAGTAAAAATTATCACTACATTGTCCATTTGTGGCATTCACCTCTTTTACCCCCAAGAAAACTAGGAGTACAGTTCTTCTGGTTTAACTGGCTTTTGATTTTTGCTGTATGGGAGAAAAACAGGGTTTTTTACTTAAATGGACAGTTTGTTACTTTGATTGTACAACTACCTATACCAGTTTTATATTGGATTTTTTTTGTTTTTAAAAGAAAAATTGTATGAGAACTCTGGGCAGGCCATACAACTAAATACAAATCTCTTTGCACCATCCTGTGTGTCAAAACCAAACCATAATTTTGAAGATGGGGCTTACACTTATATGTTTAAGAGATTATATATCAAGTGAGAAAATGAATTATCAGCAGAAAAAGAGTTCTTCCATTTTCCTACCATGATGCTTTCAGTTAACTGAAGTTAATTTAGCTTTTTAAAGTTATTTTTTTCTGTCAATTTTTCTCTGTAAGAAAGACAGCGTAAGCCTTTTTACCAGTGCCTGAAGTGACAGGACAAGGGACAATGGTTTTAAACTCAAAGAGGGCAGATTTAGGTTGGATGTAAGGAATAAGGATTTTTACAATGACTAGAACAGATCACCCGAAGAAACTGTGGCTACCCCTGGCAGTGTTCAAGGCCAGGTTGGGTGGGGCTTTGAGCAACCTGGTCTGGTGGAAGGTGTTCTTGCATGTGATTGTTGGAATTGGATGGAATTTTAGTTTCCAGATGAAGAATTTCGGATATACTGAGAAGTGTGGAAAGGAAATTGTACACCCATTACACTGTATGAAGAAAGTATACTGTGAAATGAGAAAAATACAGCATATCTTTCACTTTCTGGATTTTATCTTGATAATTTTTTTGTGCTGAAGGAAAAAAAAAAAAAGGCATTTCCTATAGTTGTTACACTTCCGTAACATTGCATTGGTCATTCTTTTAATTTCAGTGGGGCTTTTTGTCTTTTAAGCCTGTAATTATTTTACACTTATAAAATGTAGACCTATTGATTTTTCTGATAATCTCAATTACCCAGTCCATCTCCTAAACACTGTTAGGACAGAAGTGCATGACAAATCAGTTTAAAAGATGTGACTGTGTAGATGCAAGCTTGGTGGACAAGCCCGGATTTTATTTTCCTTCTTTGTCCTGTTTCTGTTGTTATGTGCTCCTTTTTAATTGATTCATTTTATGTAAGTGGGCTTTCTAAACATTGTCAACCTTTTTGTAGGATTTGGTAATCTACTGTAATTTTTTTCCTTTAGGAATGCAAAATGGCAGAAGTTGCCTAGTGATAACATTTGCCTTATCAAATGCCTTCCTCCAGGAATACATGTGAGTTGGTGTAAAGACTGAGAGTGCAGAATAAGGAAGTAAAGGGAGCAGAGAGCTCAGGAGAATGCATATTCATAGTGTATATCAAGAGTATGTTTTCTAGATAATGATATTTTCATGAATGCCTCTGCCTGTAATAGGGATTGGTTGAATGAAAGCAAATAATGGCTAGCATATGTTTTATTTTATTTATCTAATTAGAAGATCAGTAAATAACAATAGGCAACCTGAGCCTTGTGTTAACATTCTTAGTTTATATCAGTGACGTTGCTATTTAAATATTGATTTAAAAGTAAGGAATAGGAAACAGCTTTAAGCATAGGGTAAGCTTTTTTTTTTTCTGCAAACAACCTGTCCAATGCTGTTTATTTTACAGATTTATATTTGTTACATGCTTTGTAGAATCATACAGTATTTAGGGTTGAAAAGAACCTTGAGATCATCTAGTTCCAACCCCCCTGACATGGGCAGAGACACTAAACCTTGTCACCCATGGCTTTGTCCAGCCTGGTCCTGAACACCGCATTTTCAAGAAGGGGAAAATGGATGACCAGGGGAATTACAGACCAGTCAGTCTCACCTCTGTGCCTGGCAAGGTCTTGGAGCAGATTCTCCTAGAAGGCATGCTAAGGCACATGAAAAACAACAAGGTGCTTGGTGACAGCCAGCATGGCTTCACCAAGGGGAAGTCCTGCCTGACCAATTTGGTGGCCTTCTATGGTGGGGCTACAGAACTGATGGACAGCAGTAAAGCAGTAGATGTCATCTACCTGGATTTGTATAAAGCGTTTGACACTGTCCCACACAACATCCTTGTCTCTAAATTGGGGAGACATCAATTTGATGAATGCACCACTCAGTGGATAAAGAACTGGCTGGATGGCTGCACACAAAGAGTTGTGGTCAATGGCTCAATGTCCGGCTGGAGACCAGTAACAAGTGGTGTCCCTCAGGGATCGGTGTTGGGACCGGTCTTGTTTAACATCTCCCTCCAGCTGCTCCCATAGTGTGCATTTTTTTTTTTAACAGAACTGCAGCATATTCTGTTCTGTTCAACTTCCCTTAGTAGAGCAGTAGTAGACAAATGCAGTCTGTGGTTGCTTGTGTTTTATGGCAGTAGTGGGGCGAGTTCTATGTCCTGGAGGCAAACAGTTTTGCTGGCCAATATTTGGAATATTCGAGTGTGTTTATTCAGCTTGGTTAGTGAGTCCTGAGAAATGTTTAGAAGTGTCTACAGTTCCTAATGCTGTCTGGGAGTGGCAGTAGCTTGGGTGGCATATCTTTAAGGGGCCAGTTTGTTGCATAGAGCTTAATCAGACTTTCAGAAGTAGCTTTCTATTTTATGGCAGTTGCTGTTAGTCTTATCCCTCAGCTGGCTTCCTAATGAAATCAGTGCCAGTTAGCCTTCTGTTTGGGGGATCTTGGAGGTAATATCATTGTGTTGTCAGTAGAAGAAACTTTACTCTTACTTCTGCAAAGTAAGAATGTATTTAGAGTAGGTGTTTACTACACTGGTACTCTCAGCTCTCCTATGCAATGCGTAAAGCCCTCCAGGACTGGAGCTGTGAGAATTCAAGAGGTATTTGCAGACACTGAAAGCCGTGGGGTGTGTTGCTGAACTTCACCTTACTGAAAAGGTTACGAATTGGAAGAAGTACAGAGCTTTTTTAAGGACCATTTATGGAAGTACAGTGTTTAGCCTCATTCCATGTAATATAAGGTGGGAAAGAATAGTTTGCACTAACTATTATCTCTGAGTGAAGGTGACTTTTGTAATACAGTAAGGCATGCAACTACTGTGTAATACAATTACATGATTTATACTCAGAAAAGATGAAAGAGCACATCTCTACCCTCAGCCAGTTTGAAATAATAAATTTTAAGCTTTTGAATACAGAAGTCAAAACGTAATATAGCTTAGGATATGAAGTTTCTCAGTTGGAAAGGTCAGGATACAATATTTTCCTGTATATCTCTTTTATAGGTGAAATTGAAGACTGACTTTTATAGGCACTAATTTTGTTAGATTGTGGCAATGTAAGGAGGCACAATGATTCTAATTGCAGGAGGAATAAAATCCACAAATGCTTAAACATTTTTTTTCCTTTTGTGACAGGTGATAAATCAATATTCGCATGAATCACTGATATAAAGAACAATTAAATTCCCACTTTAACATTCTGATAGTTTATTCCATGAAGGAAGAGTCAAAACAAGAAACACGGTTGTGATGAAACAGTGATTGTTTCAGAATTCATCCACACCCAATTTTTAACATCAAGAATGCTTTTCTTTTTATCTTGAAATTTCAGGAGCTCCAATTTCAAAGACTTACCAGAGAACTGGAAGTGGAAAGGCAAATTGTGGCTAATCAGCTAGAAAGATGTAGGCTTGGAGCAGAATCACCAAGTGTCGCCAGCACAAGGTACAAGTCCTGATGACTTCGCTTTCATCTGTCCCATAAATTAGAGGGCTTTTTAGTGGTGTTTACATCCTACATACATATATTTTCACTAACAGCTGTTCACCTTCCATTAATATCTGAAGTATTTAAAAAAAAAAGTGCAGATTTTCTGTAGAGTTTATGGGACAGTTTAAAGAGGCCTCCTTAATAATTGATTACTTTTTCAGTAGAGTGTATGTAAAGCTTTAATTTCTCCTAAATTTGTTGAATTTTACTTTCTAAGATTCAGTCAAAGAGAAATACAGTAGATTTATGCATGGTTGTATTAAAGTGACAGTGCTAGTTAAATGCAGTAATCCTATCATTTCCCCCCCTGAATTAACTATTTAGTTTCATTCAGCTTTTCTGAAGTACTTTGTGTTGTTACATTTGTTTCCAGGGAACATCTTGCTCTAAGTGTATTGTTAGCATATTTAAATAGCATGAAACATACGTAATATCGTTCACATGATGAAAATAACTGTAGCAAAGCATTTTGTTAATATTTCAGGTGTAACTAGTATTTCAGGTCTTTATTTTTTTTTTCAATCCCTTAGGAAACTTTCTACCTCTAAATGTGTTTGGGCACTCATTCATCTCAAGCGTATCAAATGATTGGTAGCTCTTGAATCTGAGAGCCTTGGTAACAATGTGTTCTCTTATGAAACATTTATATCTGCATTTCAGGTTACAGCAAACTTCAGGTTGGCATGTGCATAGAGCTTAGGTACTGAACATTATGAACGGAATGCTCTGAACATTATTATTTCTTGCCTTCAATACTGTGTGTTTATAATCTTTAAGCAGTAAACTTGGGTATCATTCTGAAATGTTTCTTCCTGTGGCCATGATAACTATTTTTGCTAATTAAATGGATTTTTTCCCCTACAAAACCTTAAGAAACAGGAGGCAAATATTTAAACATAAAGTTAGAAAATGCACTGTACCATCTAACACCATTCTTTTTATACTTCAAGCTGCCTGACCTGAGTTATCATTTGACTAGCATGAGAACTTGTGTTTAGAAAACTTCGAAATACTCAGAAATGTTCCTGAACAAGATGACTGTTGTATACCCTTTAAACTTGGCCTGTCTTCCCTCGAGATCCACATATTTCACCAGCTGTTGTGCAGGTTCCATTTTGAAAGCTAAAAAAGTTGAATTCCTGTGGAAGAATAAGTTAAAAGCTTTAGTTATTTTATGTCTCCAATCGCCTTTCATTTAGCTTAAGATGAGTACTCTTTTGGGGTTGTATCTTTTGTCGAAGTTTTCTGTCCCTGGGGAAATCAGAAATGCTTTATTTCAAAGAGAGTGTGCTTTAGTCTCCTTAAATGTGGTTAAAATGTTTGGGAGCATTTCATTTCAGATGTCTAGCTGGAGGTTTGGTTGACCTTGGTGGTCGTAGCAGTGCCTCTGATTTACACACTTGAAAAACCGGATTTCTGCAAGCTGGCATTGGCTCGGGGGGGGGGGGTTGTGCTGCTTGGCAAAACAGATACTGGCATGGAATCACAGGTGCTTTTGTGGCAGCATTTGCCTATCTTGGTGATTGCAGCTTGGGCTTCCAGCTGTTCTCTGTGTCAGTCAGGTCGCCCCTCTGAGCCAGTTCATCACCCAGTTGCACAAGTGCCAGCCCAAGGGAAGTTGTGGTAGCAGTTTGTGAGGCAAGGAGGAATGTGATGTCAGTACCTTAAACCAGCTTAAGCTTCTTCAGCTGGCACATGTAGCTTCTCAGCCTATCTTCATGGCTGTTAACCCAGACACTACAAACACTAGCAGAGTGCAGGCCCTCATGTACACCTGGATGAATCCATCCAGAGGCAGGCACTGGTGATCAGACTGTGATCTACTTGAGCACACCTGAGGAGGACTCTCACTTCAGAAGCATGGTTCATTCTGTTGCTGTTAGTCCTTAAGAAACATGTGTTGCACAGAAGGTATGTGTAGTTTGGGTTTGTTAGGCTGTTGCCAACGTGTATTACAACTGTATTGCAAATGCGAGCAACACACAGGAGTAGTTGGCTGGTTTGCTCCCTTAAGAGGAGTGTGAAAGATAACAAGCCCGAATCTGCAGATCCTAAGTAATCATAGTGTAGGGGTGGAGAAGGAAGCACTAGATCACCTGCAGCCCTGGATTCCCTTAGAGCTTTACTTTCGTGTACCTGTAGGTTACTTGCCTGTTGACATTATTATCATAATTATTTTTATAAATGGGTACTATGCTCAGCACTTCCAAGATATTTCATGTCCTCCTGTACACTTTCAAACCACGTAAGAGCCTGACATGGTACATGATTAGTGTTACCTGTAACTGTTAAATCCTTTTTAGCTGTGTTATACACTACAAGATTGGAGATGACAGACTGAGAAAAACCATGTGAAGTTGCAGTTGTATCTTCTTACTTGCATTTCATGCTATAACATGCACAGGTTTCTGTGAAGAAGCCACTGGGCTGTTGTGCCTCCTCCTAAAACCAGATGCAGCAGTGCAGCTAACTTTGCATCTCTTGTGTTACTGGTCCAGCTCTGGGCTGCCAGATGGGTTGGAGTATACGCTGATGCAGATACATATCAGTATGTACCAAGGGTCAGTAGTCAGGCTCACTTTATAAAACACATTGCCTAACCTCTCAGGTGGGAGTTGGCTCTATGACTCTCACAGTTGACTGATTCTTTTGATGAGTTACCTGTTGTGTGTAACTTGTGAAAACTGAGTGGTGGTGGGAACCAAAGGGCTCATACCTATTAATTTAATCGTAAAATACTGCACTCATAATAGCAGCTTGTCATGACAACTTTAACAAAAGTTCAGAACTGGCACACCAGAATTAAGCGGAATGCGAGTCCTTTTGGCAGGCAGTAGAGGAAATAAAAAAATTGAACATTTCAGGTACTGAGCAGTCAGTTTGAGTAATAACATGCCTACCTAAAGTCTTCCGAGTTTTGTAGAATCAAATGTAGTTCATAGCTACTAGGAAGGTTTTACTCCACTTTTCCTAATGCCAGCTGAAATACAGTGTGCACTTTATGTAGTAGTAGAAATATTCCAAAGTGGTTCAGTACAACATTGCGCTCTATGACTGAACGCTGTAAACTTCCTGTGAGATGAACATGGATTGCATTTCATGGGCACACAATTTTTCCTCACAAAACAGCAGAATGCTGATAAAGAGTGTAAACAGAGTGAGTAGTTCCACTTGCAGGGCAGTGTGCAGTCGTGTTGAGTTGTAACTTTTGTTCCACTTGAGGAGTGGTAACATGCGAGACGCTTCCAAACTGTGGGCGGCCCTCGCGCTCGCGGCATTCCATGGCATGCAGCAGCAAGCTCATCCGAACAAGACTGTTCACAGTGAGCTGATCTGGGTGTAATTACCCTTACAGAAACTAGTTTAATTCTGTTGGCATGACAGATCAGATAATTTAGTGTTTCCAAAGGCTATATTTGAAATTGCTTGCATATGTTGCAATATAGGATGTCACCAAACTTTCATAGCAAATTATAAGATCCATAAAAATTACCTATAGAAATCAGTATGCGCTTTTGGGGTAGGAAGAGGGAAGGAGTAATATAAACTATTTATTTATTTGTTTATTTACACTAATATTGCACTTAGTGAAATTTGAAAACATTGAAGGGCTACATTAAATTGAAAAGGAAGAACAGATTTACATAGTTTGTAGAGCTTCAGTGTAGAAGAAGAGCAGGGCTAAAATGTATTTGACAGAGTTTAGCTGAGTAATGAATAATTTTAAATCAGGATCTCCTACTTGATCGTCAGAGAGCTGCTGGAAGAGTACTTTGGCCACAGATATTAAGTGTCCATTCAGAACAAATCAGAAGAGATGATGATTAATTCCATAGGAGTAGCTGGCTAGGAACTCCTTGCCATGGTAGATGCTAACCAGTCCTCGGATTGCAGATGCTAAATGCTCTGAGGCAGCACTCATCTTTGTTACAGAATAAAAGAATCTCCTTTGTTGGAAATTGATCCATGCTATGATTGCTTTAGGCTGTTCCAGTTCTTACTTAGTGTATTATAAATATTCTTTAATGTAGCTGTAGAATTTCTATTCTGTGTGTTACAAATAATTACATGTAAACATTTGTTTTTTCTGCAGTGGAATCTTGTGCCCTTAATTTCAGAATGTGAGAGTGGAGTATTAGGTTTGTTCTTCTGTTTTTAACACAGGCTCACTGAGAGTCTCTTCCTCTGTCTTTACTATTTGACTGAACTTTGAAATGCCTGTACTTTAGAATTGTCTGAGAAAATTAGCTTATTTTTTCTTATCTTTTATCTCTGCTAATTCTCTAGTATAAAATGGGGGGGAGGGGGGGAGGGGAGCGGGGAGAATTTAAAAAAAGGAACAGAACTGTTGACCTGTGTAGTATCAGCAGATTTCCAGGATTTTCTCTCATTTTTTCGACAGCCTAGTTCAAATTTGCTTTTTTTGACTGTACCTACATGTTAGACAACTTTCTATTGTGTTTCCTTCTGTCTGTTACAGTTTCCTACTTGCTTGCTTCTGGTTTTCAGGCAGTTCTGGGAGTGTAAATACAGTAAGAGCAGTGCTTCTAAGTAGTTCCACTGGTGGTTAAGGTGGACACACAAACTTTGATGTGTATGCACTTGCATATTTTCTAGGGTGTAGTTTTACCAGATGACTTCAGGAAGCATTGTAGGTTCCCCTACTCTAACTTTTAGGACCTAAAAAGTAATTCTATTTCCAGTCAATCCATCTTTTATTAGGTCTGTTTAAGGTGTTGAGCTCAGTGAGTGGGTCATCTGTCTTTAGATACAGAAGACATCACTCCAGATCTCTGATGCCTAATGCCATCTCTTTCCTTTGGCACTTCAGCTGCAGCACTTAGGCAGCATTACCTGTTCATTTAAAATTATAGGGTGTGCTATCATTTGTCTTGGGCCCACAGGAATTCAGAAATGCTTATTTTTTTTCTTGCATGTCTGCATTGAAAATAAGTGAAACTTGCAAAGCTTCTTGCTACAGCTCCAATATTCATATTTAGGTTTCTGTTTACCCAGACTATAAGCCTTTCTTGAAATTCCATCAAAGCTTTGAATGCCAGTAGAATTAAGGAGTGTGATAGAGCAGGGAGAGGGTATGCAATTTGCTGATGTTCAAATGTGAAAAAAAAACCATGTAGCTTACTATGGGTTGTTCTGATGATAAATTAAAGAGGGTTGATTTAATATTGACTTCAGCTTCATATGTAAATACTGTCTTACCCAGTAGTAGACTGGACTATGAAATAGTATTGTTATTTTGTCTGTGAATGTACATCCACTGTACACCACAGACTGCGATGCAGTGACTGTGTCAGCTGAGTTATTGTAACTGCTCATAGGAGTGCTCATGTAAGATGACTTGAAGTCATTATGAACAGTTGTGACTGATCAGGTGGTACATGTCAACTTGTCACCCTCTGAAAATACTTGAAGTACAGACAAGACAGTGATTTTCACAATAGTTACAGTGCTGCATAATTTAGATAAAACATACTTGAAGGATGTTAGTTCTTTCCAAAGATAGTGAAACCTGCCAGAGACCTTTTCTAGTTTACTATTTTCTCATACCAGTAGGCAGACACTGGTGGTGGGTGGTATGCTGGTACCACCATCACAGTGCTAACTGTGTGTGGTTTCAGGCAGCACAGTAGCGTGGCAGTGATCTGCTGTCTGTAGAGCTGGGGGGGGGGTGCCCATGCCCAGCTCTTCTACGTGGCCGCCTTCTGTGGTGGCTTGGGAGTCTCAGTTGCTTCAGTGGCATTGTGTTTCAAACTGAAACAGCATCCTTCAGTCTGAGTGACCACCTTTGAGTGTAGTATTCCAGGTGCAGCTTTAGTGCCTGCCTGTGTCAGCTGAAAACATCTATCAGGTTATAGGACCACTTGTTTCTGGTGGCAGAGCTGTTTAATTTTTGTATGTGGACATAAGAAGGCTATGGTTCTTTGTACAGTGTCTAGCAGAGTGGGAACAGGAATTGTGTTAGTGAATGCAAGAAAAGAGCTATTGGAAAAGTTGAAGCTTCTTTAGCTAATGTATTTGTGAAAACTTTGCTAATCTTTGTCAACAAGAAAAGCAGAAATATGAAATCTAGTTATAGTGATTTTGATGGTTGCCACTTGTTTTGTAAATGTGTATTACAAGTTTATGGAGTTTCATATGTACCATTTTATTAGAAAAATCCTCCTATTCCAGGACTTGACAGTTGTATAAATCTTTAATCCTTCATACTGCATATATCTGTAAACACATTCTTGATGTAGATATCTAAAATTGAAGATAAAGAATGAGTAAAACAGTATGTTCAGTCTTAGCAGGCACTTAAGTTTTGGCTGGCAGGTTTGCCTAAGCAGAAAGCACGAATCCCTGTGAGTAAACCATTTGCTACTGCGTGCCTGACAGAACAGATGTATTCCAGTGAGGAGAGATCAGCCAAGCAGTAAACTAAAATATTAAAGAAATGTGTTTGAAGTACTTAACGTTTTCAGCAGTTATATATTTAGCTTTTTACAGCTTTTCACCATTTTAGAAACAGTTAATAAATAATACTTAATATTTTCAGCTGTCGCCTTTTTTTAATGACAACAGTGGTATAGTCAAGCAGTTAAGATAAGCAAGGGAAATAGATACTTTCCCCTCAAGCAGTACTGTTTAAATCAGAAATACATTTCATCTTACTTGCTAGGATGATGGGCTTAATCTGTTTCATGTCATATAGCAGCTGCAGAAGATGTGTGTAGCAGTGAGAATTCAGGTTAACTGTCCAGCCTAGAAACTGAAGATCATAGTTGTGTTTACTTTTTCTGTTCTTATTATTTATTTTTTAGAAACCAGCACACTGCTCTCAAAACATCTTAACAAAACCTAGAAATCTGCTATTTTGTTAAGTTTCGCATTCCTCCTGTAGCCCTGCTGTCCCATGCACAGGTACTGTCAGAGGCCCAGCCATGACCTCGGTCAGGCACTTCTGCCTGTGAAGTGCAGCCGAGTCCTTGAGCTGTCGTAACTGTTCCATGGAGAGGAACGCTGACCTCCTTTTCCAACATGGAAGTCCAGAGGTAAAAGTGTTTATTTAAGAGCTGTTGCTGCAGGAATGTAAAATGGTACTTGTGATACTTGATACGCTTTGTCTCGGTAACCAACTTCATATGAAAACTCTGCCATTTGGCAGATTATTGTAGTTTTCCAGAATGGCAGCTCATACAATTTTGTATCTAAGATATCAGCTTTGAACTAAAGCTGTGAGATGGTAAGGAAAAGGTCTGAAATCGAGGAAGGGGACCAAAAAATAAACAAAGATAAATAAATAAATAAATGATTTCCAGATACTTAGGAAATACAAGTGAGAAAAAAATAGAAAGGATAAAAAAAAACAGGATAGATTGATTTCAGTAGGGTTTGTGTGCATGCTCCATCTTCAGTTACCAAACATTTGTGTGACAGGCTGAAAAATTAGGGTTTGGGTGTAGAGTTTTGCCTTTATTTCACCTATTCTTTTTCCTCTTGCAAAGCAGAGAAGGGAAGAGTATTTGTGTCTAACTTCTTTAACTGAAAACTGTATAGATCATACCAAATTGTTCTGAAGGAAAAATACAGTTTCTGCATGTCTGTGCTACTAACCTAGTTCTTTTTCAGGGATAATAGTGAGCTAAAATTAAGTATCTTTAGAACTGCAGTGCACCACATGTGGGCTGTCCTGCTGTATTACACGTTAGTATCAGGAAAAGACACCTTAAGGACTAGATAACAGCAGCAGCTTCTCCTTGGTAGTGCAGTATGTGACCACGCTGGGTTTTAATCAGTACAATAAAATGCATTAGACTTACTTATCAAAGCTGAAAGCTTCAGTAACTCCAAAACTTTTCATCTCTAAGGTGACTAAATCAGATTATAAAGTCGGTAGGGGGTAGATGCTGGACTTCTGCAAAAGTAATATAATAAGAGTCAAGTTACATTCCTAAACAGTTTAAATATTAATGAAGTAGTTTTCTAAAGTAGAAACCTTATTGCTCTTAAGTCCTGTGCATGTAAAGAAAGTTCAGTTAGCCAGATGTGCTGGATAGAGACACATTTGGGTTTTTATAATCTTTTGTGTGTAAGAGTGAAGTGTTTCTTGTCTGCTTGGCACTTCTTACCTTCACTAAACCAACAGAGTGATGTCATCTCATTATAGGGAATTGAGTTTCCAGAAAGCCTGAGGAATGAAGGCAGAGGTGAAGAGTGTAAAAGTTGATGTTCTGGTAGCATGGGAATCCTAGGGACAGTGTTCACTGTACCTGTAAGATAGTCTTCAGGTTTCTTCACTTTAGTGGAGCGAAGTATTAATGAATATGCTAACAGTAACTGATTAAAGGACACGTTGTATCCAGGTTTGCTCAGTGAAGAGTAAAGAATATACTCAGTAAAGAATTCATTTAGATGCACTAACATTCAGAACTCTGCTTTCAGTAATTAAAATTCATAGAGTTTTATAAAAATTCTTTTGAACGAAATACCAGTTTGGTATTTCCTTGTGAATTTTTAACAGTAGAATTATTTTTTTAAGGTTTTTGTCAGAATAGTCACAAGGTTCAGTTTGCAGGCAAAAAAACAATGTGAAGTTGTGAAGAATTTGCTTTGGCATGTAGTTACAATCCCCAAAATATGCTAAAGAAACATTCTGGAGATAAGGCACTAGTGGGATTCAATGGTAGTATACTAGAAAAGAGAGATATTTTGAACTTTTTATATCAATTGAATGAACTTTAGCCCAAGGTTGTGCGAAAACTATTGTTTGGTGGTCTTGGAACTGCTTGCTACTCTGGAATAGCCAGGTGATGATAGTACAGCTCCTTTGCTCTGGAGTTCTAGGTGTCTCTGGATATATTTGGGTTTTCAGCAAGCTGTCTGGCTTGTGTACCCTATTCATTTAGTCTGCTCTTCTGCAGAGAGAGCCATAATAGATTAAGAAAGAACCATCTATAGCCGTTTATTACCTCCTGTTAGCTGGAGGCTATGACCTTCTTTCCTGAAATGCCTCAGCAGGTTCTGTCATGCAAAATCTGGGTTTGTTGAAATCCCAATTTAAACTGTACCACTGAAGGTAGTTAAAACTAATCTGCCTGACTGCACTCGGGTGGAGTGACAGAACTCACATGGTCCCAGTTAGCTGAGTTTCAGGGAAGGTAGCTGCTGGTTGCCATAGGGTAAGTTCTTAAACCATCCTCGTTAAACCCACAGGGTGACAATCGATTGCCAGGGTAAGCTAGCTGCCTGCACTGGTTTGACATGTAGTTTGATTTTTTCCTATGTATTTATTTAGCATTTCTGGCATTGGATTTGTGTTCCATTACTGCCAAGGGATGTCAGTTTTGCCTAAGCTGAAGATATTTGTGCTCCCGGGCTTGGATAAGGTGATCCTTCAGGAAAAATAAAATACCTGTGAAAGCTCAGGCTTGCATCTGGATTTGATGGAGCTGGTACCGAAGCACCCTTCTCCCAGCATCTTGGAAATGTAGTAGAACACAAAGAATCCTCTGAAGGCAGAAGAGCCTGGAAGATCTCAGTCAGGAGCCCAGCTTTTCAGGTGTAATTCTGTACAGCAAGTTTCAGTCTATTTAACCGCTGCATTTTATGTACGTTCTGAAGAAAAATTGAAGATGCTGAAATTGTAGACTGAGGGAAAGAATAGTCAATACGTAGTAAAAATTCTCTTAGTACCTAGACATGAAGTTGGGTTTCAGGCACTTGAAGTCTGAATTCATATTCTCCCTTTTCTTTAAATTTCATTGTAATTGTACTTCAGCCTGTGCTGGTGTGCAAGCTTAGCACCCTTTTATGCAGAAATCCTTTGTTTCCACAAAAGGCTCCTTGTTTTAGAAAATAAGTATCTAGTGGTGGTCATGTTGCTGTGCTGAAGTTTTTTGTAATTGGAGCTATGGTAGAAAGAAGTGAAGTAAATAATACTAATTTATAAATAGCTATATCTTACCCAAAATCAGTTTCATGCTAATATTTAGACATAAAATCTGATAGACTTGCGTATTTTTCCTTTCAATATCTTTTTGTTTGGAAAATAGCAGTTATAAGCATTGCAAAAATTATGTAATATTCAGTTTGATAGCTCATGTGTAATGAGATACACTTTTCCATAAAAATAGAGTGTCTACTTTTAATAATACATGAATGGTTTTGCATTTGTCTGCAGAAGTAGTTGTGCATCAATACTATTTTCAACACATGGAAGCGTATTGCTTTGTAGAAAAAACAACATGGTTAACGGTAGTTTGTTATAATATTGTTATTCAAAAAATATAAGAGAATTGGGGGTTTATGAAACACATGCTGGATCTTGTGGAATGATTGTTTCTTATGTCATCTCCAACCTTGGCAGTATAGAATCTATTAGCTGTTTACACTTAGAGATGTGATGTGTGTATGTGTGTGTCAAATGGTTTAAATGCTCATTGTATGCAGAGGATCAGAATTCTCTCTGGGAACCTGGAAATTGAAATAACAGTATAAATTATAGCTCTGTTTCTGTTCTTTTTTTCAAACTGCTTCATAGGGAGAAGCAAAATGCTGTAGAACTGTGGTTCCCAAACTTCCTTTGCCAGACTTACCTTGAGCAGCAAATGCGCCTCTCTTTGGAGTGGTTTGTTTACTGCAGGTGTCACACATGACTGGGAACACTTAGAGCTCTATACTGTTTTATTTATGTCATTACACCGTAAATAGGAAACACGTATCAGAAATCATGCTCTTACCTGTCCTGTTGCAGATAGGTTGTGCTGCTTGGAAATTGCCATATCTTGCATTACGGGGCATTCTCCCAGAATAATAGGAAAATAAAATCACTAACCCATGGTTTAGTTGTCAGGTGTAAAGTGCTGTGGGGTGTTATTGACAGGGCTATTGAGACTTCATCTCCTGGGGGGGTTGTATAGTTTTGTATGCTTTGGTTAAAGAAATAAATCCAAACTAGCCACATTTTTGTGATGTATGTTTTTCTTTCTGCAGCTCTACTGAGAAGTCATTTCCTTGGAGATCATCAGGTATTACCTTTTATGTGTACAATTTGCTTTCAGCCCCCAAACCTTTATTCTCTTGGCAGTCATTGGCCACACTATATGTGTTAAGTATGAAAATTGATTTCCTATTTACAAATACTCTTTCTTCAGTGAGAGAATTTCCAATAAGCAAAAGGTTTTTTGAGAGTGATTTTTCTATTTTTGTATCTTTCAAAAGAAGAAACACTTCTCTGTACTATTTCCACATCTACTCTTGAGTCTGTTAGGTGGAATGGATAGAACTGTGCCTTGAAAGTGACATTTAAGTGTCTGTTGAAATAAACTAATCTTTCTTTTATATATTGGAGCATTTAACTAGTTAGGGGATTTGCATCAGTTAAAATATGTAGTATTGAATAGTCAGTCTCTGAACAGTGGTCATCTCTCCAGAGTGATGGAGTGTATGTGCAGAGTTAACATGTCAAAACCACACAACAGGACTGGAATTGGGACCTTGACTGCCTCTGAACTGCTACTTGCCCCTGGATCGTGTTTCTCTGAGTCATGTGCTACTGGCAGAATGTCATATCAAGCAAAACAGGTCTGATCTAGTCAAATCACAATTAGTGTTGGTTAAAAGTTTAGTTAGCCAAGTTCTGCAGAGTGTTCACACCATCGCTTTATTTAAGGACACAAGCTGTTGTGAGAGCTTGTCAGTTTCTGAAGTATGAAGAATAACACATTGTAGTTATCTGCTTGTTCACTCAAGCAGATTCACAATTACAATAATTGTGACTATGTTATGTAAATAAGTCTCTTTAACTATCTACTTTTCCTTCCCCTTCCTGATTTTTGTTTTATTTACTGTGTAGGCTCTTAAACTTGTGTATAGTTGTATTTATGTGCTTTCAGTTGCATTGTTGTATCCTCTCAGTTGAGGTGAAGCATGCATCATCTTTTTTCCTTTCTTTTAAATCTAATATTCTCAACACCTTGTCTTGTCATTTGGATTTTGCTAGTCATGGTATTACTTTTTAGGTATTTCTTTAGCAGTGTTTCTAAAGAGAAGTCAAATTCACTTTTTTCAAGTCATTGAGAAATTACCTGCACTTATTCTTTCAATGTGAAAATTGTGTTTTGGTTTTTTAATCACGTTATTTCCCCATGTTCTGTAAATGTTCCTGTGACAGTTCACAACTGGTAAAGACACCTTCTGACAGATCTCAGTCACTGTTCTACTTATTTATCTCGTCCAGTTGCATTCCATTTCTTTATTTCCTCAGTTTTTACTGTAACTTATTCTTTGTCTATTGTTTTTTCATTTCTCTGTTAACTCTCTCCTCCCATTTGTGTGTTTCTTTTCGTTAGAAACCTTCTGTGCATATCCCTGCTAAGAAGTCACTTGATTTACAGCAAAAAAAAATCATAGTTCTATATAAATACTGTCTGCATCAATATAAATCTAGCTGTGTATTTCTCAGACCTCTGTGTAGCTAAAGTAAGACTTTTCTGGAGTAATTGCTCAGAAGCAGGCATGTTTAAAAACATACAGGTTTTGCTTAGAATTTCCTGACACAGGTTTCATTTAATGTTTACGTTTATGTTGTGATGCTAGCGTGATTGTAGGGTCTACTTACAGGTTCACTCTTGAGCTTTGTTTTAAAGAAGTGTCATTGATGATGCTTTACCAACTGCAGTCTGAAAAATACTGAAGATTAATGAAACCACTCCCTTAAATCACCTTTTGTGCTGACTGAAGATAGTAGTTTATGTAAAAAAACATCAGTAGATGATGTGACCATAGCTGTAATTGCTTTATGTATCAATAGAATTGCACACAATTTTTACCAGAAATATAAAGCGATGTTGTTTTGCAGATGCTTATAAACAATGTTAGATCAGCAGCCATTTATGAAAAGGCTATTATTTTATTTTGGGCACTCTCCTCATGATTTATAGTATCAGAGAAGAGAGAAAGCCAACAATTCATTTTATTGTGCATTCTTGCCTTTGTTAGAGAGCCTAAACAATCTTTATTTTTTCAGCATTGTGAAAGCATTTGCTTGGTAGCAGATATGTGATGGAAGACGTTTTGGTTCAGACCTCTCTGTCTTAGGAACATCTGTACAGCACTGCACAATTGAACTTTATTCTGCCTGTATGTTTCTCCCAAAACTGATTGTCAGTTTGATGTTAATTTATTGTCATGTAATGTCAAATAAGTGAAGTAACAGGGCCTTGTATTTTTTAAACAAACAAACAAAATATTGAAGATTAAAATACTGACTTTTAATATAATTTAAATGTCCCAGTCCCCTGCAAGTATTCTATTCTAAAGAATATGAAATACTCACTGTTATGATCTGGTGTCAGGTTAGTGTAGCAGGAGCTGTGGAAGGGAGTTATTTCAGTGGTGGTTTTCCATATCATTTCTAGGCATACTGATGATTAAATTAATTGAAGTGTAGTAACGCTTCTTATTAAATCTTAATGAAATCTGGTCATAATGCTCCTATTATAGGAAATTAATTAGTGTCAAGTTTTACTAGATGTTTTTGACCTAAGAACGTACTACTGATAAGTAACTGTGCTGGCTGCCTGTCATTTCTAAGATGTTTTTAATTTACTTTTTTTAATCTGGTATTTGGATAATATTCAAACATTCCTCAGAACAGCAATTAATAACATTTTGGTATCAGTTTTTCATCATGGCTAATTGTGCAAGTAGCAAGACACCAGCATTTTGTGTACAGCTATTGCTGAAAAGCAGAGTATTGCTTTACAGCTTGGTAGGTACAAATATTCTGTGAGGGTATTTTTCTCTTTTGAACTGTACTGTAATAGCAGCTGTTAGAATTTCCAACAGATCATATCTCAGGGTTTTTTTGGTTTGTTTTGTTAGATTTGCGTGGGATTTTTTTGCATGAGTGCCACTTGGGTTTATATCAGGAACTTTTGTCAGTTTGAGAGAGGTTTTGTTAGCTATTGCAGAGAATTTATCTCAGCCCTTTTCCTGTCTTCCTCCTAGCACATAATTTCTGCAAGCTCCTAACAGTTTTGCCTTTCTGTGACGGGCTGTTATATTAATTTTCAGAGAGCACACAGCAGGCTTTGTTGCCCACAACTCACAACTTTCGATATGAAGCAGTCATACAAGTTTTTACTAGGCTGTTGCTTCTTGGCATATTTCTTTTGGTTTCCACTCCAGACTCATTCATACATTTCTTCAGTAAGAATTTACGTATCTGGTGTTACCTTTATATGTAACCCATACCTCCTACTCCCCTTCTGCAGGGGAGGTTTAGATTGGATATTAGGAGAAATTTCTTCCCCAAAAGGGTTGCCAAGCACTGGAACAGGCTGTGCAGGGAAGTGGTTGACTCGCCATCTCCAGAGGTATTTAAAAGACATGCAGACATGGTGCTTGGGGGCATGGTTTAGTGATGGACTTGGCGGTGCTGGGTTAGTGGTTGTACTCAATGATCTTAAAGGTCTTTTCCAACCAAAATCGTTCTCTGATTCCATGCTGCATCTATGACACTTGTTCTTCATCAATAAGTGTAACGTAATGGCAACTGGATGCTTAATATTTCTGCCAAAATAATTTAATTCCATTTTTCCTGTTATTAAGTGTTATCATGTATGTCCTTTTTTTGCCTTTCTTCATAATGGCAGTGTGATGTCTCCTTTGGTGTCTTTTCTTTGTATGATGACGCATTCCTTTGCTGTAAAGTTCAGCTAATATTCTTAGAACTAAAGTTAGCTTAAGAGTTGTTAATAAGTAAACATTTGAATAGTAGTATATGAAGTAAAACGTATAAAATTTGCAGCAGTTCTGGAGATACACAAACAGATGAAATTCAACTCAGCCTTTCCCTTATGAAGCTCTTTGGATTAAAGTCATAGCTATTTGTGCACTACAACACAGTTGCACAGTGTTTCTACTCTGCAAAGTACTTCATCGCATTTTTCATTAAAGGAGATTGGAACATGCATTTGAAAAATCAGAACTGCAGAAATCGTAGAACTACATCAAAACTAAAGGAAACAAGATTCTCATATCTTAGTATCCGCATTCTTTCCATTGAGTTTGGCAGATGATACCTCTCTGCCAGTAGACTCTGTTCATGTTGAGAGTGAGTTCTTTGTTAGTATGTGTGAGAAAATCACTATGATTCAGCTTGCAGGAAACTTGCATATGAAAGATTGGATTTACCTAGTGAATTTATTCTTTCAGATCCTCCAACCACCACTGTAAACAAACCCCAAGTGTCAGAGAGCGTTCACACCAATGCCTATGATATTAGGACAGAACCAGAGCAAGGGAACCTCTACTCACCGGAGCAGACATCTCTCCATGAAAGTGAGGGTCTGTTGTGTGCACTGTAAATACTAGAATATATTTTGGTATTGACTGTATGAAAATGTAATGCAATTATGAATGCAAAAAGTAAAAGTTATATAGCATTTTATTTTTGTGAAGTTCTTTGATGCTTTTATTCTTACACTGGCTTCCTACCTACAGGGTCTGTGGGTAACTCAAGAAGTTCAACACAAATGAATTCTTACTCTGATAGTGGCTACCAGGAAGCAAGCAGTTTCCATAACAGCCAAAACCTGAGCAAATCAGAAAACAGACAGCAGCATTCCCTTATTGGAACCACTAACAACCATTTGGTGAGGAGCTCGCGAGCTGAAGGGCAGACATCTGTGCAGGTATACTCAAAATAGTCCACTCTGTCTCTGCACCATCTGTATCACAGCAAGTAGCGTACAGCTAGGCCTACCTTTGTATAGGCTGAAATGAATGTTCTTCCATTACACTTTCATTTAACATTTAACATTTAACATAATAGCTTGCAGCAGACAAGAGACTTCTTTGCTGACAACAGCATGTATGTGATCTGGTTCATTCACTGCAGCTGAAATGAAGTGACACTTCTCAGGACTCCTGACTGCAGAGTACACTGCTAGTGTAATATCAGGAAAGTATCACTTGAAATTCAGTTGTGATACTGGAGAAAACCTCTGAGAATGTAGCCTCTATGTAAATATAGTGCTTAGAGGAAAGTGATACTTTTATTCCTGCACCTTCTATTGTTTCTGTCTTTTTTCTCCTCCTTTTTCTTTAATCAGAATGTTAGTGAGTCAGCAACTGACAAAGCTTTACTAGCTTATACTAGAACTCTTTGCATAACTGTTCCTGAATTTCCAAAGTGGTAAAGTAGCAAGGAAAGAAAGCATAGGCACATATTAACATGGAAAGCCAAATAACAGTGAGTAACAGATATATATATATACATATTTTACTGTTAAATTGCCTTTTTCTATTTTAAGAAATCCTAGTTAGAAAAAAAAGTTATAGGAAAACTTGAAGGAATTATGTTTAGGGTAAAAGCTACTCTTCAGCTGCTTCTATATATTGTTAAATTGTGTTTCCTGTTGACTTCTCTGTCTTATGGGAGAAAAGAATCTACTACATGTCCTAAATGATAGAACTAATACATAGTTTTGTTTTCAAACAGCCTTCGGTAAGCGTTGCTACCAACCGAGTCATGAGACGTGTCAGTTCAGTCCCATCCAGAGCACAGTCTCCCTCTTACATGGTCAGCACGGGTGTTTCACCTTCACGGGGGTCACTACGAACGTCTCTGGGTAGCGGCTATGGTTCTCCATCAGTTACTGAGCAAAGATCCATTGCTTCTCATGTGTATTCATCCACTACTCTGCCAGTACAGCGGGCAGCATCCCCTTATGCTGCACAGAGACCTGCCTCCCCAACAGCTGTGCGGCGGATTGGGTCGATTACGTCCAGACAGACAGCAAATCCCAATGGTGGGACTTCCAATTACCAAACATCGGCCAGAGTTGGCTCTCCTCTTGCTCTTACTGATGTACAAACCAGAGTAGCTTCTCCATCCCAAACTCAGCTGGGATCTTCCTCCCCAAAGCGTGCTGGCATGACTGCAGTTCCACAGCATTTGGGAACAACACTGCAAAGAACAATCCATGATATTGAACAATATGGACAGCAGTACGATATATATGAGAGAATGGTCCCTCCACGGCCAGACAGCCTTACAGGTTAGTAAAAAGGTAAAGACACAGCTTAAAACTTGGTACGAAACTACAACTAGAAAACCCTTAATGTAGTAATCAATTTATGGATGAAGCATTGTACCACTACGACATAATTGTGGAGGATGTATCAAATCAGCTGTAAATACTGTTGTCAAACACTATGTATCAATCAGACCATAAGTTCCCTGTGAATACTGTCTTTCTCTTTCATTACTACATTGCTATATTAAATCAGATTTCATGTTTGAAGAAGCTAAGTGAAACTGAGTTACACATGTAACATTACAGTGTTTTTGAAGATAAAGTACATTTAAATTTATGTGCAGGTTATACACAAATAAAAGATACTAGGCTGGAACTAGTCTGATATCTAGGGTTTTTTTTAGAATACGTTACTTAGTACCACTGAATTTTAGTCTTTTTTCCCTTAATATTTCTATCTCGCTTCAATTAAATTTAGGGATAACCTTTGTAATATTAGCTTAAAACAAAGCCCTAAAAGGTAGAGGCAGTTCTTGTAAAGGTGCAGTTACTTTACATTTTAAGTTCTGTCTGCATTACTGGGTTTGTTCTAACCTTATCTAAAGTAGCTCAGACAAGGTGATTTTGCAGTTAGACCTTGCGCTCCTTTGAACAGGCTAAGATGTCTGTTTTTTCTGTTCAACTCGCGTACTGCAGTTCAATATAACACCTGAAGTCTTAAATTTGTATATGACCAGTTTTCTGAGAGGAAGTTTGAATGTGGGGAAGGCCAGTACCACAGGGGCCTTTAGTGTCATTCAGAACTCTTCCCTGCTTGGTAAGCTGAAGGAGAGGATGTGTGTATGGTCAGGTCCTCTTCTGTGCTTATAGTCTCTGGGAAGGGTGTCCCTGTGGTGCATGTTCTGGGAAAACTGTAATGATAACGAGATGAGTGTTTTCCCAGGACATGGCATCATCACCTGGGAAGTGTCAAGCCAGCTTCCTCTTTGCTTTGTGAGACCCCCAGGGGTTTTCTTGAAGACACTGTGATAGAGCTGGTCTGTGATTCTGGGGCAGGGGGGGAATACTCAAATGCAGGATATATTTGGTTACACATCACTGCTTGTCTTCTGAAGTTGTTCCGTAATTTCCACCATTTCGTTATCTTTGTGTAATTCACTTACCATATCTCATTGCTTTGACAGCCGCTAAAATGGTAGTGCAAACAACAGTAGTGCCAAAGTGAGAAAACAGTATTAATTTTATGAAATAGGGGTTTTTTAATATCTTTTAAACCCAGAATTTTGCTGGCTTTATGCCCTAACTGAATTTATGAATGACTCACCATTTAAAAATGCATTTGCCTTGGCCATATTATCCATATGTTACGTACGTATTTGCTAACTATGTTAATAATTTATGATTTGGTGTTGTAGGTAATCTCTACATATAATTTTAGCTAAGAAAGATGACAATAAATTATGTTGTAAGATTTAAAAAGATAGGTTAGCAGTCTAGGAGAGGATGCATGAGGAATGCTGGACTGAGAACAGGCGGGATGTATGTGATTGTCATACTTACTTCCTGTAATACAAAGGGAAATATGTTTGGTCATCTGTACTCTGAAGAATTTAAGTAAATGAACAGAACTGATGAAATCACAGAATAAATGAAGAATGCCAAGAGTAGAAGGATGTGGAGTGAGTTTGGAAGGGATGGTGCTGCCAACACCAAGAAGACTTTAGCTCTTACTGCTATATATTGCTTCATTTTTATGGTGATGGCCACCTTTAGGCTGCGCCTATTTCGCAGCTGAATTCCTGCTGGGTTCCCAATTTACCTTGTCATGGCTGAAGCTGTGAACTGCACACGCTGACTTGCCTTTTACTCTGTATGGTTTTTTAGACTTTTAACTATAAATGCTACCAAAAAACTTTATTTGGAAAGCTTGAATGTTGTCAGTGTATGGACAAAACTTTCCATCAAGGAAATGCTTCTTTGTCAATGAATCTTTCAGTGTTATGTTGGCTGAAAGAAGAAAGCTTCCAAGCGTGACAGCTTTATTATTTTTAATTTGTATAGGCCATGTACATATCTTCCTCTTCTTGGTTTCAGGCCTGAGGAGTTCATATGCTAGTCAACACAGCCAGCTAGGACAAGAGTTACGATCAGCTGTGTCTCCTGACTTGCACATCACTCCCATCTACGAAGGCAGAACTTACTACAGTCCTGTGTACCGTAGTCCAAATCACGGAACGATTGAGCTCCACCAGGGATCCCAGTCAGCCTTGTATCGAACAGGGTCAGGTAGGTAAAGGGCTTCCACAACTCCTCTGGTGACTGTATCCAAAGTCGTGCTTGATTTGCTCACTGGAGTTTTCTGGAACCTATGGCACATAGGAGAACATACATGATATGGATATGTAAATCCAATTCAAAAGGAAAAGCCAGATTTTATAAATTAATGGAGGCAGAAAGTAGGCTTGAAGGACTGAAAATAAGCAGCAGGAATTGAAAAGCATTTGTGGTGTTGCAAGAAATACTTGGGGCTATGTATCAGTGTCAGCTTAGGGGCAGAGTATTTTCTGTTTGACACCACACACTCTGGTACAACTGAGGAAAGCGTATTTCATGACACACAAAATGCATTGCTTCCTCTTGCATTCTCTGTGCAATGTTTTCTTACAAATCAAGTTTCTTTATTTTCTTATATTTTTCATTACTCATCAGTAAAATGATAGCTTGCACACTTAAAGTACCTCCTGCGACTTTCACAGTAAAAATACTGGTTTTGCCCAACTTCTCAACAACGGATCATGTCACGATGCTACATCTGAAGGTTGTATATTGAAACTGAAATATTTGTATAACATTTCATAGTATTTCTACTCTTGTATTACAAAGTGTGTAGGTGTTAGAGTAGTACTAGAACTGATTGCCTGTGACAAGACATGCAGTAGGTACTGCAGTGCAGTTCATTCTTTAAGGTTGATCAGTAATTTGTATATTGGAGTAATTTCCAAAACCTCCCAAGGTATTAGAGAGAATTAGCCAAGTAACTCGCTAGAAATATTTACAGAGAGGTGTCCCGTTTGTGTGTGACGTTTTCACACATCTGGAAGTTGCTTTTTAATGTTTTTTACTGTAACTGAAACACTGAGCATACGCAATGTTGAAGGAGGCAACAGTTTCTGCAATTCTCTGGTCTTCTGCAACTTAGAGTAGACAAATTAAGTTTGTCAGTATGTGCCAATGAGGAAATATAACCAGGAACTGAAATTCTCTGCTTAGTTGTCTACCTAACTAAGGTAGATAACTAATCACTTATTTTGGAAGAACAAAAGACATCACAACAGCTCTGTTCACTGAGGAAGATGCACGTTGCTGCTTTTGAAATGATCAGCTTAATCTTTGAAATCTTCCTCTTGTTACTTCTTGTCAGGGAAAATGTGCATGGAGTTAGGAAAAGGAAAATACCATCTAAACTGTATACATTGTTGTTATTTTTCCTTTTTGGTACAGTTGGCAAATTGACATTGCTGTTAGTAACTGAATTTTATTATAAGCCTTGAAACCATTTTGCATCCTGATTTCTGCTTGATGGCACAAGGTGCATTTTATATTTAAATACTTATTGAGGCAAGCTGAAGCATAAGCTTGATTCTACCAAACCTTTAGTTCTGTAACTAACCTCTCTCTTCCCTGGGACACAGAGTAATGGCTCCCTTAAATCTGGCAATAGCTTTCAGTGTTGAACACAGTACACAATTTTAAGACCGATTCTTTCCTTTTTTTGCTTACACTTTTGACCACTCATTGCCTCTTCTCCTCCATAGACATTTGTTACCTAGTTTGTTTTTTAACACTGATTTTATACTAGGGGTTGGAAATCTGCAGAGATCGTCCAGTCAGCGTAGCACACTCACATACCAAAGAAACAATTATGCTCTGAACACGACAGCCACCTATGCAGAACCCTACAGGTCAGTGCAGTATCGACTGTCAGAGCCCAGTTACAACAGGCTGCAGCATGCAACGCCCGCCGACGATGGGACCACACGATCTCCATCCATTGACAGCATTCAGAAGGACCCCAGGCAAGTCCATTCGTGCTTTCAAGGATCACATGTATTTTCCATAATAAGATTTTTAGTACATTCCTTGAATATATGTGGCATTTGTTGGGCATACTCCGGTTTTATATTGTTTAAACAGTCATGACTAACGTAGATACTAAGATCTATGCCTTCATAGCCAAAGTAATTAAATGCAGCCTACCTGTTACAGTAAGAAAGAGCAAATTCCATGAATATAGGTATTATTACATTTTCCTTCCATGTTTATTTTCTTGTAGAAGTTATTATAGGAAATAGGTATAAATTTCATGAGAGTTGACTGCTATATTCCAAGTATTTTTGACTAACTCTACAGAGCAACCTGTGATATTAGTGAGTTCTCTTTATGGGAATGGGAACCAGGGCTTGAAACTTTGAAAGTACATACTGAATTTATTTGAATGAAGTTTTCATGAGCAGTCTGCTTCCATTTCAAAACAATGGAAGTTTAAAAATTATATATAAATGTGCCATCTTGAAAGTGAATAAACATTAATATTTTTACTAGCTTGAAGTTGTATTTACACAGCATGGGCATGTGACAACCTGATCTAGTTGAAGATGTCCTTGCTCATTGCAGGGGGGCTGGACTAGATGACTTCTGAAGGTCCCTTCCAACCCAAGCTATTCTGTACTCTATGATAAGTCTAATATTATCATGACAATTTACTACAGTTTATTGAAACCTTGTATTTTAATATGCAAGCATTAAACCCTGATCCACGCAAAGGGTGGAGGGATATACGGTGCTGCTTATCTTCAGTGTGGGCCAGTGATTGCTAGAAATTCCTGTCATCTGCAGCCTGCTGGCTCGTGGGGACAGCACTCAGGTGCTCCTCAGTCATGGAAGCCCCTGGGCCATTCTGCAAGCTCAGAAGGAACTGAGCACAGAGCATCTTGCTCTGGAGGATTTGGGCTCCAGTAATGCCTCAGTAGTCTCCATAGGGAAACAGCAGGGCACCAAATAACCTTTGAAACAAACAAACAGCTAATAGTGACGGTCAGACTGGAGTTTTACACCAAAATCCTCCTAGCACCCCCCCCTTACAGAAGGCTCATGGCCTGGTTCAGTTATTTTCTAGTTTGGCCCTATACTTCTGAGTCAAAAAAAACCTGAAAGCACAGGTTTTAATAGATTTTGTTGTTTATTAGTAGAAAATAATATATTTCGGGGGGGTTTAATAGATATTGAGGGACTGGATTGATTTCATTTAACTGAATGGTATATTCATTTAAACAATGTTAATTGGATAATCCAGTTGAGGTAATCTAAGCAACAATGCTTGATAGCTCTGGCTGGTCTGTTCAGGCCTGGCTTACAAGAGCAGTTACTTATGATAAGGTTGCCCCACATTCACAGCAAAAAACTGCAGAGAAATTCCGCATCAGTTCTCATTGCTGATGCACTTTCTTACCTTGTAATTTCCCAGCACACTAGTTTTACATTACTTTTTAATCTGTTACAGTTTCTGGTAGTATAACATGCTGTTGCAGAGGTTGGGTGTTAACAGCTGCCTCAGCCTGGACTGCTTAAATGCCTCACTCCAGAGTGTGAGCAAGGGATCATTCAGAAAGTGGATAGTCTTCTTAGAAAGGCAGTTTTCCCTAAGGACTTCTAGTCTTTAGTATAGAGAAATAAACCTTGAAGTTGTTGAGCAGTTCATTGTAGGCACATGACTTTTCCCATTCTGGTGACTGTTAGAATCCTGGGGAGACCCAACTGGCTGGGCATTACCCTTTGAAGAGCTTCCCAGACACTGTTTTTGGAATATAATTTTTCATGTACTTGGATTTTTGAGCATGGGAAAACTTAGATACTACTTTTTCTTTTTCTTTTTTTCCTTCCCCCTCAATCTCCCTTTATGGAAGGAGGGAAGCACACAAATATTAATGAACTGATTTCTAAATCCGTGAATTTGGCACAGATAAGTTTCATGACTTTTCCAGGATTTGTCTGTGTAAAATCATTGTTTAATGAAGGAGATTTTATTTTAATGATTTTAGGTTTATAAGCCTTGAATAACTCAAATTATGCAAACTTCCTGCACCTGACCATGGTGATGAAATTTCAGGCTCTGCAGCCTTTGTTGAACTATAATTGACTTAAGACTGGGAAGAATGTTGAGCACTGGGGAGTGGGGGTTAATGCTGCATGGTAGAGATGCCCCTGAGCAGCATGGTTATGCGGGTGTTTGTTGTATATTTAAGTGTTGGGAGGATTATGTAGGTTGCAGTGTTTGAGTTGGTATACTCAAGTGTATATGTATATATTCCTCTTGATTGACAACCAAGGTAACTGAAGAATATTGGATGTAAAGTGTCCTTTTCCAATCGGAAGACTAAAGGGCGATGTGACTCATAATTACTCTAATATACCTGGTTTCCCTCATAGCCCTGTGTCATGGTTTAAGCCCAGCTGGCAACCCAAAACCATGCAGCTGCTCACTCGCTCCCTGCCCTTCCTCCTCCCCAGTCCTTAAGAAGGAGAAAAATGACTGCTACTTCTGGACCCAGGGTACCCTGATACTCCAGAGCAAAATCAGAATTGTTGGAAAACACTTGAGATGCTTTACTTGGCAAATAAGCATACATTTGTAACTAACACCTTCTCCTCAATGTGTTCATCTAATAAAGGGAGTTTGCTTGGCGAGATCCAGAACTGCCTGAAGTCATCCACATGCTTCAGCACCAGTTCCCGTCAGTCCAGGCGAATGCAGCTGCCTACCTCCAGCACCTGTGCTTTGGGGACAACAAAGTGAAAACGGAGGTACTGTACTGTCCATGATGGTGTCTGGGATGATAGGGAAGCTGCAATCATGGTCCTTTCAGAGCAGGAGCCAGCACAAGAAACTATTTGGAATAGAAAAGGGTTGTTATTTTAGTGCCAAATTCAGTAAAGCTTTATTTGAGGACTGCTTTTGTTTTTTCATTCATGATTTAACTTCATTAATTTAATGCTGTGGTAAAGACTAGATCAATTTAGATCAATAGCCAGGCTATTAAGGGCGCTAAAAATCTAGCAAAATGGCCTAGAGTGCCTGCACTGGTAAAATGTGAAGGTGTAAGTGTAAGAAACTGTTTTTTTGGAGGGGTGGAATCTTTAAATTAACTGTGAAACTGCAGGGAATGAATGAAAGATCCTTCCAGGTAATGAATGTCTACCTGTAAATACTAATACAATACTGATATATTAGTTCATGAATGTATCGTTTTACAAGAATTCTGATTTTATATATATATATATTTATTATTTTTTTTATTTAGAAACTAATGCCTGTTCAGAGCAAAAACAGCTGCCAAGGATGCAGCAAAATTCAAACCTTAAGAATGGATTTCTATTCCAGTTTATTCTGAATTATATATACAAAAATATCCCATCACGGTTTGAGTACAGATTGAAAAAAAATGATACAGCCGCTTTGTCATTTGTGACTTGTATCTGTACCATGGATGTGTAGGGCAGATGGGGTGTTTGATATGCTGCACTGATGTACAAGGGGGAGGTTTAACTCCCCTTGTTGTTTGGGGTTTTTTTCTTCATTATTTAGTAATGGAAATAAAAACTGTTTACCTTGAAAAAGAACAACCCTTAAATTACTTTTTTATTGCATCCTGCAGTATCTGCTTTCAATGTAGTTTGTGTCAAATAAACAACCTATAAGGTAATACTCATCTCCTACTATAGAAATCTTGCCAGGTAAATAACTTTAAGGTCCACTGAATGTCTTTAGGTAGAGATTCCTGATGGCTTTTGGTGTAGCAGTGGCTTCTCTAGCTGATCAGTGCCAAACCAGGAACCCCTGGGTACTTAATTTAGAGTACACACATCTAGGCATGTAAATACAGAGTTCCTTTTGAAAAACACACACTTTAAACAGTGGTCTAAGAATCTCCAAGTCATCAGTCTTTCATTTTATTTCTGTTACTCTACTTTGACAGGTAAAAATCAGATCTGATGTTGGTCATAACCAGTTCAATTGGTTTTTCCAAGCCTCTTCATTTTTGTTGTTTTTAAAGTGTAAGTAAAGACATTGACCATCTTGATACCCAGTGCATTTTTCAATAATGTAATAGAAGATTCTGTTTTCTAAAGTATCAACTGAACTGAGATTTAGCCAAATCATGTTATGTTTTCATTGAGAATAATTTTGTTCTCCTTGTTTTGGCCAATAAAAGACACTGAATTTTAAAAGCCAAAAATCCATGGAAACACATTCACATCAGTGTATTTCAAATAGGCTTGTGGCTGCCAGACCAGTTATTGTACAGGTTAAAATAGGAAAGGGGCCTCTCAAAGTGCATTAGTGCTGGATTAGAGAACCCTTAGGACAGTTACATTTTTACATCTGTACTGGCTGTTTGGCCAGAGCCACATCCTGTGTAAGCCAAGCATTCAGGAATGATGGTGTGTCTCCTTCTCCTCACCACAGGGTCCCCTCCTCATGCTGCAGGTATGGAGTGATTAGGGAGACCTTGTGCCACCTCCCTCGGGCATGTTCTATAGATTGTATGGCACAAAAGTTACTGTGCTGTGTTAAAATAATCCCAGGTTATAATAAATCAATCTATATTGCAGCATAGCTCAGACTTTTTGAAAAGGTTCATAAAAAATACTTTGGTAACTTCATTTTTTATTGAAAATTAATGTTAATCTTGTAAGTAATGCCATGTAGTTCTCTCTTTAAAATATATTTTATTTAGTAAATATTATAGAATTCTAAAATACCTTAATCTTTCATCATTAAAAAATATCTTGAACAAAGAAAAGTCCTAGATGGAAATGAGATCTCAAAACACAATGGTTTTTGGGTTGTTTTTTTTTCTTAAAGATATATAGAACAAAGAATAAATGCAACTAACCTAGTTGAAGCAAACAATATAAACAGTTCTTCTTGGTTTAGGGAATTTCTGCAGAGTAGATCTTCTTTTTACAAAGAATTTCAGATATGCCAACAGGACTGACTAGATGCTAATTTGAACTGGTTTGTGTGTGTGCTTAAGCGTAACAGTCAGCATTTTAATCTTGGCAACTTTGTATTTCCAGTATTCCCTAAAAAGATATTCTGAAGTATAGGAAATGACTTAAACCCCAGCATTACTGGGACAAAACTTTATCAGTAAGCATTTTTCTCTGAGCACAGCAAATGACTGAAAACCTCTGCCAGCCTTTTTGGCGAGGATGTGAGTGTTCACGAGGGTTTGCAGTGCAATGTAACAACCAAGGGATTAAGGTCTACCAACAGTATTTCTTCTTGAAGCACACTGGAATGTGTTGGGTTTTATAAAAATAAAAGCCTTTTAAATCTGAGCACAAAATGGGTAGAAGCGGTGGGTGCTGATGATTCCAATGTTACGTTTTCTAGGTGTGCAGGCTAGGAGGAATCAAGCACCTCGTTGATCTTTTGGATCACAGAGTCCTGGAAGTTCAGAAGAATGCTTGCGGCGCACTGAGAAACCTTGTTTACGGGAAGTCTACTGATGAAAACAAAATAGCAATGAAGAATGTTGGTGGGATACCTGCCCTTCTGCGGTTGTTGAGAAAATCTGTTGATGCTGAAGTAAAAGAGCTTGTAACAGGTAAGTTTGTAAAAGAAACAAGCAGAGACCTTAAACGGATTATTTTTCTGAAGTCTGGAATAACTGGTAAGAGACTGGAATTGAGTGTACCCACTGCTTTTCTGTTTGTGCACTGGTATTATTTGTGAATACAAAATCACTGACAGTTAAAGTATTAACATGGATGTACAGATTCACTGAGAGGAGTGAATCTTGAGGTAGCTGCACTAAAGCTCTGCTCAGGGTAGGTTTTCCGCTGGTGTGACTCTCCTACATACACCGCTAGGTCTTAGATAGGCATTTCTTTATTGACTACACCTGGTTTATTACAGGCTGCTGACAAAAGTTTTCAGTAAGATCTTGCAGAATTCCTAAGACAGACCCAAACTATGTAAATGTGTGTTAAAGTACAGGCAGAAAATGGCAAGTATGCAAATTACAGAAGCTTACCTGTGCACAGCCTGCTTGTAGAGCCCTGAAAAGTGACTGTGTAGACACTCCCATTCTCTTGAGTACAGGGTAACAGATTAAGTTTATAAGCCATGAACCTACTTGGCACTTGCTGTGGACTTAAAGTGCAGAAATAATAAATTATTTGCAGTTCTAACACATGAAGGAATTCCATTTCCATCAAAACAAGGTGGATTTGCAGGGTACTGCGTACATCTGCTATCTCTTTTTCTCTCTGTGGGAGTGATTTGTCTGTGTAGGTTGTAGGGGATTTAAAATGAGAGGATAGAAAAAAACGAGTATTTTTACTTTCTTTAAACAGTTCCTCTTTCAAGTTTTAGTAGCTCCTTCATTTGATTTTTGTTAAGCTGTGAAGCTCAACTGCTTACCTACGAAGCAAAGCTGCACAACGGTGCTCAAGTTAGAAGTAGCACTGGGAGCCTTTCCAACTCATTTCCTTGTTTAGAAAAGCTATTAAGTAGAGAAAGAACTCTGTGCAGAAGGTAGCCAAAGCATTTAAGTTCAAGTTCATGTGCAGGCTATTTTCCTTAAGTATTTTCCACATAAGCAAGCATTAAGATAATGGCAGTGCTGGGCTAGCAGTTGGACTTGATGATCTTAAAGGTCATTTCCAACCTAAATAATTCTATGATTCTACTTATAAGTAAAAAGATCTTTTGAATAAGCACGGTATTTATTTTAATTAAAGGTGACTACTTCAAAAGTGGCGCTCACTTCAGAACTCTCATTCGCATTGTTAATTTTTTTAACCAGCTACAAAAAAGGAAAGAAAAGGTTTGACCTAATCATCTTGTGGTGAAGTCAGTGGCCTTACTTCTGTCATGCTGGACTTTTGAGAAGAATCCACAGCAGGCTTTTGGAGCTTAGGGGTTTTTAAATGTCTTCTGTAAATAGCAATATAAAGAAAAGAAGTGGAAAAGGTCCACTGATTACTGCTTTCATGATTAGAAAACTCCACCTATGTCAGGACTAATACTAGCAAACCACACTCAGTTCACTCGATTCCCAGATTAAGGTAATGTAAATACAGGGAAATTAGTGTCAGTCTACATGACCAGAAACACCATATGTCTGATAGTTTAAAATTGGCACTATTTGTTACTGCTGTAGTGTATTTATATTTTTTCATGTAAAATGGATTTTCCAGTGTAATGTTTTGGAATGAAGTACACTGCTTTTCTTTTTCCTGAATTACTAAATTACATAATAGTTACATATATAGTTAGAAATAACTAAAATTACTAAACTATATAATGGTTTTATATATATATATAGTTAGAAATAACTAAATGAATTATGTTTGTTATTAGCAGTATCAGTTGCCTTTGAATAATAGCAGGTATCTCTGATGGCATTGCCAGGGAAATTCACTCAGTTTAGTTCAGTATGCACTTGGACAGATGAAAACTTCATTATCCCAGATGAGTGAAATTAGAATAACAAGCTTCTTGCAGTCTGTATAGATAGTTTCAACATGAACTCGTTTATATAAAATTTTTGAAGAATTGTTTGGTCAAATCAATCCTCTAACCTCAGAAACTATTTGGGAACATGCCCTAAAGGTGAACTATGATGAGTCTGAAAAGCTACATTACTGGGGGAGGGTTTAATCGTACAAGTATATTTTAGAGGAGGTAGAAAACAGGAGATAGAAAACAGGGGTCTCTGTTTAATTATGAGTTATTGAAATGCAGGGAGATAATGAAGTGGAAGCTGAATAGAAAGTTACATTAAAAAATACAGGAAGCATAACTGCAAAACCACAAGAATGTTTTATGAGGGAAGCGAGCAATCTTGATGGCTGTAGATTAGTCAGAAAATAAAATGTGCTAAATCACTTTTCATAATCATATAAAAATGAAGTCATCTTAAAAAAAGAAAAAAAAAGTAAAAAAAAAAAAAGTCTTTAGAAGTTGGACTGAGGATAACCCTTCATTGAGCTGCACCAGCAGGCTGTGGTGCTGTGCTGCAGCCCAATGGCAGCCATGTGTCCTGTGCCCTGCAGCAGACAGCCCTTAGACTGAAAACTGGTTTTGGTCACCACAACATAGGATCATAGAATAGTTAGGGTTGGAAAGGACCTTAAGATCATCAAGTTCTAACCCCCCCCTGCCATGGGCAGGATCACCTCCCACTAAACCATGACACCCAAGGCTCTGTCCAACCTGGCCTTGAGCACTGCCAGGGATGGAGCATTCACAGCTTCCTTGGGCAACCCATTCCAGTGCCTCACCACCCTCACAGTAAAGAACTTTCACCCTGCATTCAATCTAAACTTCCCCTGTTTAAGTTTTAGCCTCTTACCCCTTGTCCTGTCTCTACAGTCACTAATGAAGAGTCCTTCTCCAGCATCCCTATAGGCCCCCTTCAGATACTGGAAGGCTGCTATGAGGTCTCCACGCAGCCTTCTCTTCTCCAGGCTGAACAGCCCCAACTTTCTCAACCTGTCTTCATACGGGAGGTGCTCCAGTCCCCTGATCATCCTCGTGGCCCTCCTCTGGACTTGTTCCAACAGTTCCATGTCCTTTTTTATGTTGAGGACACCAGAACATGTTTTATTAGTTACCAGCAGCAGTGCTTTCTGAGGCTGCTTTGTTTCGTGTTCCAGCCCAGCTTCAGCACTAGGTAGCAGAAATATTGCTGGGGCCTTTGTGGCTGTGCACAGGAGCTCCATTCCCAGAGGGTGACATGCAGTGTGTGCACCTGTTTGTGGTATCTGGTTCTTACATTGCAGTCAGCACAGCTTGGAATCAGGCTCTGAATTTTAGGCTTTTCTGTCTTGGAAGGCTTATACAGCAGAAAACTGTGATGTAGGAATCAAAATGGGCATGTTCTTGAACCCAGGTGTGGTTTTTAGCAACTGAGTCTACTTTCAAGAGACCTTCATAAACAGCCCTTTAATACATTAAAATGTGAGAAACACTGGTGTACTCTATGGCCTCAAGTGTTGCAGAGAAAGTGGGTCAGATGCTTACCTCACTCAGTAGAGTAGCTTCTTGATTTTCATCAGATCTTCAGCAGCAGAGAGGAGCCACCAGCCATGCCCTCCCCACAGAAACACCCCTGATCCACTCTGGGGTGGTTGGTTTTCTGTCAGGATTCCTCCCTGAAAAGTCAGGCAAGCAATAATGCTGGACGTGGGGGAGTGGCATGATTTCATAGCTGGAAAAAAGGAAGGAAGAATTAGCACCAATTCCAGCATCAATTAATCACAGCTTAGCTCTGTGGTGCAGCTCTGTCCTTACAGGGGAAAGGTTGTCGTTGATGGTGCTGGCAACTCTTCATAGTTTATTTCTGCAAATTGGTACTAGTGCAGCTAGTTCAGTTGAGGAATGCTGCTCTCTGTCCAGCAGCACCATCTTTTGTATACACAGTGTCATCTTTGTGAGAGATTGCATTCTGACAGTGGTTAACACTGTGTGGTGTTGCTTGTGTATTTTTGGAAAAGGGATCCAGGGTTCTGCTGTTCTGAGCAACTTGACTTACATTTGGAGAAGGTACAGAAGCAGCTGCAAATCCCACACAATTTTGCAGACTAAGCACTCTGTGAAATGGGTACAGTTTTCCTTTCAGAACTTTCATGTTACTATATTATTTACATCAATTCTACTACATACACAACCCAAAGTGCTCTGCAGTCACCTGTGTAAAATCTGCAGTGGTAGTGTGCAATCGTCCATGGTCAGCAGTGTGCCTCCAAGCTGGTGCAGCTGCTGAAGAGCTCTTAATATTGGATTAACACCTCCCTGCTATAAGGAGTGGCAGTGCAATTCACTGCAGTAAGCTTGTCCAGGGTCTTAAGAACCTGGATTAAAATGTCAAGATTCAAAACCAAAATGAAGCATGAAAAAAACATGGCTTGATGCAGAGGAGAAGCAAGGTTCTTTGCCACTGGTACTGCCAGGGTACCATGAATAACTGAGCTCCCACAACTCCCCACAGTACAATGGCTGCCTTCTGCTTAGTCAGATGAATCCTTAAAGTTAGCTTTGTCTGTACTCCAAGATAAATTCCCCGATTTTGTTAACTTTAATTTCTAGTGCATAAACCTATATACTTCCCATAAAGATTCTTTTTATTAAAGCTATCAGGAGTTTTATATTGACGTTGTTGGGACCCAATCTTACAGAAGGTGTACATCGCTAACCTTAAATTATACCTCTGCCTGGCCTGTTACTCTGTTTTCATCATTTTTATTCTGGTTTTATCTTCCCATGTGGTCTTGAATCTCATAAGGTTTTTTTCTCTCCCATTCAGCCTTTAGATGAAAAAAGATTCTGTCTCATCACAGCAGTATAAATCGCTTGATAGAGTGCATGTATTTTGTTGTGTCACACGTGTACATCTCAATGTCCTAGAAGTATTTTATCTATGGTTAAGTCAGGGTTACATGTTTTCATTATTTTTTTTAGTATTTACACTAGAATATTTCATTCAAAAGCCAGACATATGGGTTTTTTTCTGTACCAGGTAATATTTAATATGACCTGTATAGTCTCTTTGGTTTTGGCAGGACAGAGCTGTTCCTGAAATGTTGTTTTCATTATTTTTCTTAGGATCTGATCAGTTAAAATGCTTGGCTAAAACTCCGGAGATGGGTATTAGTGTTTGCTAAGGATTTGTATTCCCTGTCCCTTTAAATGCAAACATCAGGGTAAATTGTCTTGTCTAAAACGAATTATGAGAAAAACGTGCAGCCATTGCTAATATCAAAGCAGTTTTGTCAACAATGGCAACTGCAAATATGTATGGAGTTGAGGCTCAACTCTGTCGTGCTACTTCAGTTTTCTGAGAGGAATCATTTTGGACAGTGTTCACAGAAATGTTGTTTTAGCGTGGTCATCTCGGAGAGCTGAGAGGGTCAGAATTTCAGGCAAAGATGGGGCAGGGAATCCCTGATCAAAAAAAAGAAAACAGAAAGACCCACTTGGATTAGAATGATAGAAGCAGTTTCACATGGCACCTTCAACTCCTGGAAAGCTGATTATTTTTGTCCACTGGCACCGTTCCTGCTGATTTCCCTCCTTCATTAAGAATTATCCATGCTTGGTAATGCTGACTCTTTTGAACTTCAGCCTGTTCTCCTCTGGTTTTCCTATTCCCTAGGCAATGTCAAGTGCCAACAGTGGTTTGTCATTTTTTCTGCTGTATTTTGCAGTACATTGACAGACTATGCAGGAAACATGAGGCCAGCTGAAGCAATCAGTCGAATTATACACAACCTAAAGTGTACTGTTAGGAGTAAACAGAACTTCCTCTCCTTCCAAACTCAGGGATGCTAGGGACAATAGAGATCTGCTTACATGGGTAACTGGGCTTAGTACTCCTCGTGCTATACAGCATTGTTTGAGTGTTGAATTCTGGAAATGATGGAAGATGCAGCAAATAGCAGTCAAAAAATAATTCTTTGGAATTGTCTCTTTGGACTTCAGCAGGTAATTCTGTAAGTTAAATACTTGGGTTTAGCTTGCCTCCACTACGGTGAGGAGTAAAAAGGCACTGTTACATAAATCACATACAAAATGATACTGTAACCTCAGAAGTCTCTTAGACCTTACTTCAATACAGTTTGTACCAGCTCCTACCACAGTTTTCCTTATCTTTGCATGGAAACTTCCCAAATTTTTATAACTGCCTTTACAGTCAGGGCTGATTGCTAATAAGCACTAAATTTGGTCCAAATTCTCTTAAAATAAGCACTCTACAAATGATCAGATTGTACTCTCATTTTAATGTGACAACAAAAGGGCTGTGTGATTCTAGTTTGCAAAATAAGTAACTGAAGACATCTCCCAAATTAAGAAACAGAGTGAGAGTGTTCTGGTGAGAACTTTTGCTTCACACAGTGAATACAGGGGCAATAAATAATCATTTAATGAAGCTGCTTCCTTGAGGGTTAAGCTTCCGGGCAAATCTTGACATAGTTACTTGATGGAACTCTAATGATGTGCTCTTCAAACACTCCCAGGCTAATCCTCATGGATGAGTTAATATTTGGGGAGGCTTCTTGGAGGGATCAAGTTCAGGGAGGTCCTTTAGCTGGTGTTTTTGGCCTTTGCTATTGGGCCACTGTATGACAGGAAGATGCTGCTGGCTGTTCTCCCCCAATTTCTTAGGAAGCATCTGAGCTACAGCATTTCTCTGAAGGCACAGTGGGGCAGGCCATGTCCCTTACGGGTCTGGTGGGTGCTGCTGTGGGCACCAGCATTGGTCCTGCAGCACCCAGCTATGGAGTGTGTCACTGTCTGCTGCCTCAGCAATTCAGGCAGCACCCAGCCACTCCAGCTTTTTCACAAGCTGTAGGTCATCCAGTAAATATTTAGAGGCAGTCATACTTAGCAAGGCTGAGAGCTTTACCACAGTCTGAATAACCACACAGTAATATTTTTAGAGCTAGATCACTGAATCGAGCATGCTGTTTTCCTGTAGGTGTTGGGTAACTCATAGTAGTCTGAGACTTAAAATAGGCTTTTTCTTGCATAACTTGCTTTAACAGCAAATGCTTGGGGGTGGGGAGGAGGTTTAGGTGAGATCTAATTTCTAGTTAGCATCACAGATTGCATGAAATACCTTGTAGTATCTGAGGGGGGCCTATAAGGATGCTGGGGAGGGACTTTTCATTAGGAACTGTAGTGATAGGACAAGGGGTAATGGGTTAGAACTTAAACAGGGGAAGTTTAGATTGGATATAAGGAGGAAGTTCTTTACTGTGAGGGTGGTGAGGCACTGGAATGGGTTGCCCAAGGAAGTTGTGAATGCTCCATCCCTGGCAGTGTCCAAGGCCAGGTTGGACAGAGCCTGGGGTGACATGGTTTAGTGTGAGGTGTCACTGCCCACGGCAGGGGGGTTGGAACTTGATGATCCAAAGGTCCTTTCCAGACCTATTCTATGATTCTAAATACAGATTCAAAATGTAAAGCTATAGGCCAGTGAAGCATTTGGGTTTCTCCCTTTTAGCTACCCATGAAGTACCCTTCTTCAGAGAGGGCATACAGTCACCCAGGAGACTGATGGTGTGAAATTGGATGTGTATTTGAAATAGCTTGCTTTATATAATCAAACTGTTAAAGAATAAGTAAGCTTAAGCTTAGTTGGAGTGTGTAAATGTAATGAGATACAAAGTTTGGTGAAGCCATAAACAACTTTTGAGAATCACTCGAAATTTTTAAGAAGAAACCCTACACAGCAATTTTAAAGAGTACTTTTTTGATTTTTTTCTATTTCCTGGTTTGTGATCAATTATTTTCCTTTACTGGAAGTCTTGCTGTACAGGCGCTGGAGTTAAAAATCATAAATAACACTTTTTAAAAGGTTTTTAGCTAAATTTGGCGATGTCAGTGTAAGAGAATGATCAGAACAGTTCCATCTCAAAGCTTGGGCTCATCCTGCTATCCACTGAAGCAACCACATTCAAGTAAATTTGCCTTGGATTTAGAAAAGGCAGCAGAAAGTTTTGCAAGGGTGTTTTGCCTCTTGTGCGAATTCATTGTACATTCTTTCCCTAATTGCCAAGAAGTCTGTCTCCTGCGTAGGTAAGTCACTGAAGAAGGTTCCCTTATTCAAGGAACACAAGTTTGCAACCACAGTCCTCATCCAGACATTCGAGTTAGCTGTGTGTTGAGTTAGCACAGGGGAGAATCGCCAGGAATCATTGTGTGACACATTAAGTATTTAGGCTGCCTGTGCCATAACTAGAAATCAAAACAGCGATAAATCTCATGTACGTATCTCGCCATGGAGCCTCCCTTCATTGTTTTACTGAAGAGAACATGGATATTTCATGCAAATACTTTCCTTATTGTTGCACGGCTGTATTAAAAACTTCTGCTGTTGTATAAACTTCCAGTTTGTTAACTTCTGTAGCATTTACTGTCTTGCCCTCCTTCTGATTTATTTCTGAGGAAACTAAATGTTCAAGATTGGGTCAAAGTGAAAACTGTGTAGTCTGTAGTGGCAATTATATTGGGCTGTTGTGGAACTGCTGTTTAATGGGTTTCGATGTGTATGCAGCTAGACTACTTTACAGTTAGTAAATCAATGTATGTGAGGAGAATATTAGTGTAAGATGAATACCTGGAGAGAATTTAGACAACTGTAAGCTGTGTTTCATGATGAAAAAGATGACTAAATGCTGCATTTAGCGTATCACTTGTATACATACTTCTGCTGATAATTTATGCCAGATCTCATACTGAAAGTCATGTTAGAAGACCTTGCAGGGTAGGGAACTATAGCTTTCTACCTGGCGATAAAAGATCAATAGAAGTTTCATGTGGCTAATAGGTGAATGTGGCTCTAGACTTCTGGCTGTACTTTCCAGGAAGTAAGTTTCTGTCAGATTTTCACATGAGCTCTGGTATGTTCAGCTCTGCATTTCAGTATCCGCTATTCCAGGCATATGAGATGAGAAAGCAGTCATACTGGTGCAAGCCGTTCTCTCCATGTTTACCACTGGGAGGGAGGAAAACGCAAACCAAACCCGTACACACTCATTCTCCATTTTTCACTTTCCATTCTTCCTGTCTGGACTCTGGCTTTCCAGGTTCTGCCTGCTCTAGAATCATGCCGTGTCACACACTTGGGACCTTTACTGAAAACTTTTTCATGGCTGCCGCTCATCTGCCGACCTACCTTCTTTGTCACATTTTCAGAATTTCTTTCACAAGTCCTCATGTTTGCCTCATGGATGATCTTTCAGCCATTATGTCCATACGTTTGGTTTCTTCTTGCTTCCTGAATTCTTAGGACCTTTCTTTTAGCTGTTAACTCCTTCCCTTCTTTAGGGTTTCCAGGGTAAACAATCTCTCTCTCAAGAATATTGTCAAACCTCTTCCATGTTCCTTTTTAAATACTAGCTTATAACTTTAAATTCTAAGTTTCATATAAATCAGGATAATTACCGTTTCTTCCCTCTCTCAAACCTCTTTCCTACAGGATTTTTGAAGATTCACCCTTTGGAGTGCAGAAGTTCATGCCTTTTTTTTCAGTAAGATGAAGAGTTCAGAAAATGCCTTATCTCTTGTGATAAATGTCTTCTTATCTCAGACTGCTGACTGATAGAACTAATGAGGCAACAAATGAAAGTACCACTAGGGATCAAGTTAGATGCTCGCAGGGGGCATGGAGTTTCAGTGGCATCTGTAAGGAGTGGTTTTATTATTGAGATGTAGCTGCCCTTCCACTGAAGGGCCTGAGTATAAAGCATGACCCATTCCTCTTACCAGAGCAGTGGTACTTCAGTTGTGACCTCCTCCACATGCCTCTCTAGGTCTGCATACTGCTGATGGTCCCCAGTTGTAACATCCATATGACCAGTTACAGGAAGGTTACCAGCAGCTGCTCTCTTCAGAGATCTTTTTCTGTTCATGTAAATACTCATACTTCTCCTACACTGGAATTCTCTCTGTGAGAGGAACCAGCTGGTGGTGCAGGGTGCACTCGTGCCAGGCATGCTCGGGACGCAGTGTCTCTGGCACCCCATGCCATTCCTGCCACAGTGGCTATGCTGCACACCCACAAATACACATATAGATGACAGCCATCAACAGAACTCAATAGTAAATGACTACATGACTTTTTTTTTTTTTTTAATGAAGTTTTGTGCTGAATTAATCTGTCAAATCCATTAGTGACCTGTGACGTGCTTGCTATGGCATGTTTATGCCAGCCGGTGCTGCTCTGGCACATCGCCTGCCATACTGCAAAAAAAGTCAAGATTGTTCTTCCCCTTACAGGGAGTCATTATGGGATTGATCTTGAGATATCTAAGATAGGTATGAGCTTTGGAGAGCTACAGTGAGCTCAAGGTATGTGTGTTTCAGAAGTTGAAAGGTGTTTTGCAAATTAGATGAGTTGTGTGTGTGTGTAGGGAATATTCCTCTGGGCTCTTGGAGCACAGTGGGGATGTCCCTCTCCAGTCTGTCAGGTAGCAGAAGGAGCTGTACCTTGTGAAAGGGAACATCTCTTGTCAGCCACTGTTTGCTTCGGCTCAGGAGTTTTTCTTAAGAAAAGAGTATCTACTGACTGATAAGTACGTTTCCTTCTCAGTACTGGGGGAGACCTAGCTGCTGATCTATTAGGGTTATGCTGAATTTATAAATACTTATTTCAGTCTATAAAGTGAATCTTTTAATGGCAGTTTTGCTGACCGCTTGCTTATTGACCAATAATGTTGGAATAATATTAGATTCATTGCAGACTAATTGTATTTCCTTTGGTTTTGCATGGGTAAATTATCTTTCTTCTGTTTACAGTTGTGCCTTTTAAGCTGTTGCTGTCGCTTTGCTTGTTTGCCATATCCTTTCTGACATTACTGCTATGGAAATCTTCTCTTAAGGGGTTCTCTGGAATTTGTCTTCGTGCGATGCAGTAAAGATGACAATCATTAGGGATGCTCTGTCAACACTAACAAACGCTGTGATAGTGCCTCATTCTGGATGGAACAGCTCTTCCTTTGACGACGACCACAAAATTAAATTTCAGACTTCCCTAGTTCTGCGCAACACTACTGGATGCCTGAGGTAACGTGCTGTTTTACCAGACTCCCTTTTACAGAGTAATGTTGTCCAGCAGTCTTTTTTGTAATTTTTAAAACAAGGGTTGTTGAATTCTGTAAATTACATATACTTTTATTGTTTAGGCAGCTTTTGCTTTAGGTTTGGGGGTGTTTTTTTCCTTATGTGCATTTCTTCAAGTGCAAGGTCCTACACCTGGGTCTGAGCAATCCCAGGCACAGCTACAGGTTGGGCAGAGAAGAGATTCAGAGCAGCCCTGCAGAGAAGGACTTGAGGATGCTGGTTGATGAGAAACTGAACATGAGCAATCTTCAGTGTGTGCTCGCAGCCCAGAAAGCCAACTGTATCCTGGGCTGCATCAAAAGGAGCGTGACCAGCAGGTCAAAGGAGGTGATCCTGCCCCTCTACTCTGCTCTCGTGAGACCTCACTTGGAGTATTGTGTGCAGTTCTGGTGTCCTCAACATAAGGACATGGAACTGTTGCAGCAAGTCCAGAGGAGGGCCACGAGAATGATCAGGGGACTGGAGCACCTCCTGTATGAAGATAGGCTGAGAAAGTTGGGGCTCTTCAGCCTGGAGAAGAGAAGTCTGCGTGGAGACCTCATAGCAGCCTTCCAGTATCTGAAGGGGGCCTATAGGGATGCTGGGGATGGACTCTTCATTAGTGACTGTAGAGACAGGACAAGGGGTAAGAGGCTAAAACTTAAACAGGGGAAGTTTAGATTGAATGCAGGGTGAAAGTTCTTTCCTGTGAGGGTGGTGAGGCACTGGAATGGGTTGCCCAGGAAGGCTGTGAATGCTCCATCCCTGGCGGTGTACAAGGCCAGGTTGGAGAAAGCCTTGGGTGACACGGTTTAGTGTGAGGTGTCCCTGCCCATGGCAGGGGGGTTGGAACTAGATGATCTTAAGGTCCTTTCCAACCCTATTCTATGATTCTATATTATAAAAATATGAAAAGTACAAAGTTAGCAATTAAGAGATGCTAACTATTGTAATAGCTAGTGGTTACATTTTGCTTGGGGTTTTTTTCTTTGTTTTTTTAATTATGAACATTCACTTTGCCACTATTAATTACTGCAATTTTATGTAGAGAGCTTATGAATATTATTTAGGAAAAAAATGTGCATTTGGCTATTCTTAATCATTTGATACATTTAAGTAATTATGTTTGCATATGCACTGAAATTGGTAAAGAGTGTTTGACCATTCCGTTTGTGGATTTCTCAAACAGCAGTAAGAAGGAAAAGAAAAGCATTCAGAATAATAAAAGGTAAAACTGAAATATCTGAAAAGAGAATTTTGGGGAATTCAGTTTACAAAAGAGGCAACCAAAGGGTATTTTGGACACAGACAAGCTCAGCAATGCATTCTGCAGCACATAGAAACCATAGATACGGGCTTGTACAACCAGAGGGCTTTTAGAATGGACAAGTCTATGGGAGAGGGGTTCTACTTAAGGCTGATTTTGTCAGTGAGTCAATGCTACCTTGAAATTGTGGGTTTGAATCATATTTGTCTTTTATAGGAATTGGGGTTGGGTTCCTGCACAAAATGCTGTGTTTGCTTTTAACTTCAGTTATTAATTAGCAGTATGAAAACCGTCTGCAAACTAAGATGATGATTGTGTGTATGTCTATCTGTGAACACACTATGGTCCTTTATCACTTCAACCCTTCAGGAATCTCAGCTCAGCAGGTGAAGAAGCCCGGAAGCAGATGAGGTCCTGTGAAGGGCTGGTTGATTCACTGCTGTACGTGATCCACACGTGTGTGAACACGTCAGATTATGACAGCAAGGTGCGTGCATGTTTCATCTAAGCAATTCTTAGTGCTAAAACTAATCCTGTGTCAGACAGGATATTTTGGGGCAACATTGTGTAGCATAACTGAGCACTGTGATATGCTTAGCTCAGCTGGTTTTCTTTCCCAGTTTTCTGATGCACAATCAAATTCGGCTGCACAACAGTGTAACTTGTTCTGTGCTTTTCAGTTTCATCAGTGTTGAAGTATTCATTCTTGAATAAAATAATAAGCTCCTACGCTTTTCATTTTCAGAATACTGAAAAATAAGCCAGTGTATTAGAGATAAGTACTATAAATATTCTCATATTTGAGAATATCAGGAGAGAGACTGCAGTTTTCCCAGAGAAACAGACAAAGCAATGCCCAAGGCCCAGAACAGGAATTTAATGTTTGTGCTCCAAATGCCTTTTCACCTCTACTTAATTTCTTTGGTTTGCTTTACCACTATGTAAGTAAGTAACTCATGACACAACACATTTCTGATTTGGCTTCAGACAGTGGAGAATTGTGTGTGTACCTTGAGAAACCTTTCTTACCGTTTGGAACTGGAGGTACCTCAGGCACGTCTGCTAGGAATCAATGAACTGGATGACTTGTTAGGAAAAGAATCACCTAGCAAAGATGCAGAGCCGAGCTGCTGGGGAAAAAAAAAGAAGAAGAAAAAAAAAACTTCACAGGAGGATCAGGTTTGCTGGTTTCCTACAAATATATCAACTGTAGTTTAGCTAACGATGGGGGAGTACACAGCTTCAAGAGTAACTGTTCTATGTTGAATGAAAATGCAGAGGTTTCAGTTACAGATCCATGTTCTGTTCTCAGTGGGATGGAGTTGGCCCTATACCTGGATTTTCCAAGTCTCCTAAAGGGGTGGAAATGCTCTGGCACCCATCAGTGGTGAAGCCGTACCTAACACTTCTGGCAGAAAGCTCCAACCCTGCTACTCTAGAGGGCTCTGCAGGATCTCTCCAGAATCTTTCTGCAGGCAATTGGAAGGTACATTAATTCCTACTTTTGCTCCTATAGTTATATTTTAGCTGGACATTTTAGTAAGATTCTGAAATGTGTTTGGAAGGAACATCATTTTCTAGTACCCATCTGAGCATTTCTCCCTAGTGTGTATCAGCAGTGCCTGTGTGCTGCAATACTGTTGTTTCCCCAGTGAAAAGCAATGACAGGGATGGCAGACGTGAAAAGCAGTATGGAAACTGGCCTTGAAATTGGCACCATTTATTTTCAGTGAAGAGACAAAGCTTTCTTCCAGTGCATATTGGGTCAAAATAAACTTCTAGAATCTTTTAGCTGTGAATTCTGGTGGGAAGATACTGTTTAAAAAAGGCCAGCATAAATAAATTGTTTGTTGTTGCTTTATTATTTGTATTATCTAATTCCATATTTTCTTGCTTGTGGCTCTTGCATAGAATATGTTACAAAAGCACCTCTTTAATAATGTTATGTATTTGTCATGGACAGATGAAAAAAAAAATAAAAATAATTGCTTTCTTTACTTGTAGAAAAACAGCTCAAATTTTTCATTCTATGACCATTATAAAATTGGTCATCAAACACACACAAGAGAAAAAAAAAACACAGCTCTCTTCCCTTTTCAACAGTTTGTCTTTTAGACTAATTTTTTTAAATGTTACTTTGTAAGAAGAATGAGTGGAAAAAAGAGGCAACCCTTAAAAATAAGACATGCATTTAACACTTATCTGTGGAAAATATCCCCTAATGTAATTAAAACTTACAGTATAATAAGAGATTATTTCAATCAGTACATTATAATAGATTTGTGAGTAACTGGAGTTTCATTGTAGTTTGCAGCATACATTCGAGCTGCTGTGAGGAAAGAAAAAGGACTGCCAATCCTTGTGGAGCTGCTGAGAATGGATAATGATAGAGTTGTTTCGTCTGTGGCAACTGCCTTAAGGAATATGGCACTAGATGTTCGTAATAAGGAGCTTATTGGTAAGTGCAGAATGGCATTGAAGAAAGCACTGAAATTACCAGTGTATCAGACCTTGCACGGGAAAACTATTAGGATCATGAGATTCCACCAGGAGAAACTGCATACTTGGGTTTACTCTGTCATGGAGATTGATCTTTATGGCAGCAGTAGTTTCTCAGAGTGGTACTGACATTTTAGCTTGCCTGTAACCATCTTGCACAGCAATCTCTTTACAACAGATGGAGGTTACCCCGCTAAACTAAACTGGAAAGGAAACAGGCAGTATAAAGTACGATGGGAAACACCACTCTACTCTGTTTTCCTTTCCTGGCAGAACTTTTCAGCTCAGAAATGCACCTCCACCTGTTCCCTCTCTCTGTCAGAGCCTGAACTCTGGAAGAATTGTTGGCTTTCCAGATAATCTGAAACCAATTTTTGTATAAAATATTTTGAGACATTAAGTTATATATTATACCCCATCTAGTAATCTGTTTTATGCAACTTTGCTGCCATTGGTAGGGACAGGAATAATGGGTGTACATGGACTGAACTAAGAAGAAAGTAAGAGACTGGGGACTCAACCAAATAACAGCATAAATTGGTACATGCAGACATGTTGATGAGCTTGCTTAAAGACTGGCAGTGATAGCATTTGTGTATGCAGCATTCTTGGGGATTATTTTCCAGTGTGTTTGAAAAGTTGTTCCTCTTGTTTGCAGAATTCATTTTTGGATGTTTTCTTCCCCTCAGGCACATTATGCAAATAGACAGCTAATGGCTTTGTGTAAATCTTATTCATTATTCATTGTTATGTATAAATACATGCCTTCAATAAAATCAATTAATCGCTCAGTCAACAGCACAGCCCAAACAGGGGAAAAAAACCCAAAGCCTTGGCTTTAGTTAATTTCCTTTGTCTTCAGTGTGATTGTTCCTGTGCATCAGTCAGTAACTGAAATCTCAAAGAGCTGTGATCTGATCTCTTGGGAGGAACAAATAAGAAAAAAAGTCCACATTACTTTAAGGATTTCTTTAACTTCCCCATAAATGAAGCCTAGGAACATGCACTACTCCTTCAGTCATAATAAACAGAATGTTTTCTCCTTGCATGATTCTGCTTTCTCCAAATAAATCCTGTTTACAGATGCTCCTGTTTTAATGCAGAATTCAACTTCACATATTTTTAAGTTAAAAAAAAATCAAAAATGGATCTTTAATCTTTCAACTTTGTGTAAAATGGGAATTCTTGGCAGGTTTCCATGGGTTTGATATTGTTTTTCTTTTTACTGCTTTCAGATGCAGTTTTGTGCAGAGTCCTATAATTTCAAATTCTAAGTACCCAAATACATGTTTTTTCCTTGGTTCTGTTGATGGGTGTTTATAGGTAAATATGCCATGAGAGATCTGGTTAATCGACTGCCAGGAGGCAATGGCCCAAGCATACTGTCCGATGAGACTGTAGCAGCAATCTGCTGTGCATTGCATGAGGTCACTAGTAAAAACATGGAAAATGCCAAAGCCCTCGCTGATACTGGAGGAATAGAAAAGCTGGTGAACATAACGAAAGGAAGAGGTGACAGGCAAGTAGCCAATGAAGTTCATATATAAACTATTTCCATTTAAAACGCTTAAGAATGCAGGAAGTGAAACTGTCCCCTCTTAAACACCTACATGATTAATAGAACATTTATAGCTTTTCTAAGTCAGCATATGTTAGCACCTTTGTCTGGATGTATCACAATAGCTGTAGATTAGATCTAGCATGGCCAGTTGGCGGGTTGTCAAGGAAAACTTGGCCTACTCAGCAGTTTACCTAGCCTTTGGGACTGTCTCGAGTAGGATTGCAAAGCAAGTGCTGATTGAGAAGACAGGCTCTCTGCAGACTTCCTTGGGTGTGGTTGTGCCAACCCCCGTGGCAGGGGTTTTGTTAGCTGAGTTCAGCACTGGGCTGGATCAAGCACTGTGTTTATTTAGTAGTGATAAAACCTGTCAGAACGGGATGGCTGAGCACCAAGGGACAGGAACATGTACTGGCTCCTGAGTTGTGCAGGGTCAACACTAAGCCAGTCCATAGACCCGCCTGGCCTTGCTCAGCATTGCTGCCCTGTACTCCTCCGCAGCACAACTGATGTAAAGCATGTGAGCAGGGCTCTTGTATAGACCAGGGTATCACAAATCTCCTTTCTATGGGCAGTAGAAAGCTGATTAGATAGTGAGCCCTGTACAGTGCCCAGTGTATAGCCAGATGGTAAAGGAGAGGTAAAGATCTCTTCACTGGAAAGTTGGTCAGTGTGATTTAAACATACCATATTTTTAATAAAGCTTTTGTCTCAAAAGGAACTGGGTTATATTTTGAGTATCCACAATTCATAATACTTCATATGTCCAAGGGACCTAGATTCATTTCAGCTGCAGGTGTGAATGCTTTAAAGGATTTCTTTGGTCTGTGGAGACAATGTGTGAAGCTGTGCCTGCACTTATATTGATGAGGCAACAGGGTACACTAAACAAATTCAAAATTGTGTGAACATATTAAGAGTGTCTGCTCATTGATTAACACTTATCAACTGCAATTTTCTTCAGTCTTTCCTTTCAAAAACTTTACGTGGATGAACCTTCACAATGACAGAAGAAGGCTTATGTTTAACACAGCTGTCATGCTGTGGCATTTAATGTCAAATCACTGCTCCAGTACCACTACCAGCTTACTGCTGGGTTGTTGTTTTAAAAAAAGATGGTGTGATTTTATTTTACTAACAGGTAAAGCAGTTTTCCTCACCTTGCTCTCTTGAGAGTGGAAAAGTGTCTTCTCAACCAATGAGTGTTCATTAGTGCCACGCAAAACTGAGAACAAAGCCTCACTATGAGAGTATCTGGAGACTTTTAATACCAGCTCTCTTTTATTTGTTCTTTTTCTACAGTTAGGAGTTTTGTACAGTGATTTAAAGTATGTCATCTCAGTTTTCATGAAATGCAATAAATAGAATGTTTCCTTCCAGGATTTTCGGTTCTCACAGACAGTGACAGTAGCTATTTCACCCCTTGTATCTGTATTCCTCACGTGGGTGACCTGAAGAGAAAATTTCTAGGCTGGAGAGGGAATTGATTGTCACAGTTCACCAGGTTCTGCACTAGACTGTTGGTGGTGTGTTGCTGACACAGCTGTGTTCACACTGCAGTAATACAGGCAGGCATTAGTGAGACCCAGACAGGTGACCTGACTTCACAGCATCAAGGCTTGGGCTGTTATATAACTCAGGAATATTGTTGGTTTTAAGTGGAACTAAGAGTGGCTTTCTAGTAATGCAATATTCTATACTTCCTTAGATCGTCACTGAAAGTTGTCAAGGCAGCTGCCCAGGTACTGAATACGTTATGGCAATACCGAGATCTCCGGAGCATTTATAAAAAGGTAAATCACAAAATTAGCCTACACTGGAAAACAGGTCTACAAAACCTCCTGATTTAATGAAAAGTGATTTATTTTGAGGTTCTTCTCTTTTTTTTGCCGCTCCACAGGATGGATGGAATCAAAGTCATTTTATTACACCAGTGTCAACACTAGAGCGAGAGAGATTCAAATCGCATCCATCCTTATCAACAGCAAATCAACAGATGTCACCTGTCATACAGTCAGGTCAGTCAGGAAACGTACAGAAATTTCTTGAAGGGGTACCTGGTGTCCCTTTTTTTTTTTTCTTTTTTTTTTTTTTAATTCAGATAGCCTCTCAGTTTCCTACTAATTCTGTGTAAAACACGAGGGTCATGCTGTCTCTCCTCTATATTTAAACGTAAGTACTTCATGTACTCTTAATGTTACTTGAGCTGTTAATGTTGGCAGGCTTTGGATTCCAGAGGATTTGTGGAGTCCACTGCATTAGCATTGTAGTTTGGATAAGAAGCACCTGGAAACAAATCTCCCCACTTACTTGTTAATGCGATTCAAGCTGCAGTCTCACAATTTGTGGAAAGACAGCGTGTCTTTCATGCCCAGTAATACAGTACAGTACTGTAGTACAGCAGACAGGACTGATGCCTTTGTTTAGTGCCGTATAACAGCAGACTGCCCTCACCAGTTACAGAGGATTTGTTATTCTGATCTTACTGTGTTATATATTTGTTTTTTTTCCCAGCCCTTCATCTAAAAGGATGTCCTGACCAAGTGTCTTTGTCAGTCTCAAACCATAGGATACTGAGGGCAGTTTTTACTTTTATGCCTAGTTGCCAAGTTGCACATACTGGCACCAAAACACCACATTGAAATCACAGACTATTTGACACAGACTGCTTTGACACAGATTACTTTGTGTCACCTGCCAGCACCAACAATATCTTCTCAAAATAAGCAAAGAAGCAAACACAGCTTCGGCTCAGGGAACCGACCAGATTCTACCAAAGTGCAAAAGGTTGTACCAGTACCTACTGTCTGTTTCTCATCTCAGTGCTTTCTTTCCAAAGACTTGCTAGCACAAACAACTATGTTTCTCCAGTTCTTTGAACTACCAGTAGGAGTTAAGATGTGCAGCTCTTGCACAGTATTGAGGCTGTCGTACTTCAGAGAACACAGTAAAAAATTCTAATGGGAAGTGTCTGCTTTTCTGCTGCAGAGCATGAACCAGTTTAAGCTGGCAAGGTGGAAGTCTGGCATAGGGAACATGCCCACAGAGGGCACTGTGGCAGCAGCTTCAGTCACTCCATCATTAACACACCCATCAGAATTTTAATGACACCCCCAAACTTAACTTTTTTAGCTATGAACATGCAGGATAATGTAATTAAACTATCCATAACAACACAAAATTGTGAGATATGATGTAATGGACACAGCTAATTGATTAACATTTTAAAGGCAAATTTATAGAAATTATTTCTAGGTATTTTTCTGCTGTGTGGAGTCTTTCTAAGCCAACAAAACCTGAGGTGTCTGTAAAAGAGGGACGGTTAAACAAAACAAACGCTTTACAACCACGGTAGAGACTGAGCTGATCATTGTAAGAATATGAAATAAGTAAACCACTGTGCCAATCTTATGAGGGTTGTCAGCCAAATGGAGCACAAGATGCCAAAGATACTCTTCTGTGTGCTAATCAAAGAACAGTAAAACAAGTGTATACATGGAGCCCTTCAGCCAGGCAGACTGTAAATTCTTCTGATCTGTCCCTAGTGGCAAGACGAACTTAAAGGTTCTGTTTAAGTGTAACATATAAAATCATAAACAGGAGTGGGAATGTCATCTTAAATGCAATTTAAAAGTCATATGCAAACTGAAATGGGTAAGGTCTCTTACTTCAGTTGTAAGCATTATAGAGCAGTGATTCACCATTAACATAGGAAATTATTATCTCATGCTACATGGTTGATAGCTTTTGTTGTTGGGGTTCTTCCTCCAGGAAAAACTACTCATTTTGTCCTTTACCCACATTTTCCTCATTTGTTAATCCTTGAGGAAGAAGGGATGAAGAGAGAATGGAGATTAGGTATGGGAAAGCTTTTTGCTGTACACACTGATAATCTTTTCTTTTACATTAGTTGGCAGCACATCCTCATCACCGGCTTTATTAGGAATTAGAGAACCCCGCTCTGAATATGAGAGAACGCAACCTTCTATGCAGTATTATAATAACCAGGGCGATGTCATTACCCATAAAGACATATATACTGGTAAGATACTGGTTAGGTGAACTTTCAACTGGAATACGTAAATATTCCTTAGATGAGCAGTTCATACAGTAATAGTAGAGACAGTTGCATTAGCAGGTTTGTTACCATTTAATGTTGTTTTCCATTTTTACTCGTTATATTCACTGCTTGTGGAACAGCACAGGAATTTCTTCTGTCGCTCCTATTGTCTCTAAAATTGCACACATTACCAGAATAAAGATCTGTTTATATAGTGGGAGGTGAGAGGTGTTTGGAATTTTTATTTGCATTTAAAATCCTATTACAGAAAATTGTTTTATTATGCACATCATATATATATTATAAATAATAATGTATGGTTCTGTATTAGTGTAATTCAATACTGTTATGTTATTAAATTATACCAAGATTTCATATTTTCCTTACTATTTGACGCAAAACAACAGAGATGGTAGTGAATAAAGAGAAGGAAATTTTGTTTTAAATGCTATTAATCTGTAAAACAGAGAACAGCAACACAAAACCCCTTTGTTTTCACATTAACTACTGCTGAGGGGAAAAAACCTGCCTGTATTGTGTTGCTGTATTGTATTATTAGTAGATACTAAAATCTGGAGACTTAATAGGGTGCTACATCATTTCTTCTAGGTAACTTAGAAGCAAATAGACTTACAGACAAAAGCACAGAGGCTGAAGTTTATGCCATAAACTGTTTTCTCACAGGTTCCAGCAAAGCTTCACCAATTTACATCAGTTCCTATTCCTCACCAGCAAGAGAACAAAACAGACGACTACAGGTGACTCCAAAATTTTATTGTGAAGTGACACAGATAACAAGACTGTGTTCAGTGTTTAGTGGAGCTTCAGGGAGTTTGAGCATACTTCGTAACAGCAGAGTGCCTTTTTACACAGTGTGTCTATAGCAAAGTGAATTTGTTATTAGACATTACTTACTGCCACTTGCTTATGTACTTCTGTGACCTCTGTGTCCTTCTATAGTCCTGTAGTCCTGTATTTTAGCCTGCTCTTGTCCTGGGATCTGAGACTACTTTTCTGACTTGATGTGACTTTGGATGGGTTTGGGGTTCTTTTTTGGTTCTGTACTTTCTCCTTATGCTCTAAAAAGGCTACGTTTGGAAAAGTTACTGGCTTCCCAATGAGTGCAAGAGGAGACAGGGAGGCAGGCTTAGAGGTTTTTCCTGCATTAAATTTAATTTACAGATGAGGTTCATTTTCTGTACCTCACTGTAGGGTGACACCAATGTTACTGTTATCACTGGTTGAGCTGCACTTAACTTTTTAGCCAAGAGTTCTGTATGATGTGCAAGCTTGAGAAACAAGTATTTTCTCTGCTAGTAGTATTTTGAAAGCTTATTTTTCCATCATTCTGTCAACAGCATCAGCAACTGTACTACAGTCAAGAAGACACCAACAGAAAAAACTATGATGCGTACAGATTGTATCTGCAGTCCCCACACAGCTATGAAGACCCATATTTTGATGATGGAGTTCACTTTCCTGCTACTTCAGATTACACAACACAATATGGACTGAAATCAACCACAAATTACGTAGACTTTTATTCCACTCGACGATCTTCTTACAGAGCAGAACAGTACCCAGGCTCACCTGACTCCTGGGTGTAGCATCGAGAAACAATAACAACAGTGTATTCCTCATCTTGCGTGAGAAGGAATGGAGTGGCCTCTTTTGTTGTTTTGGTTATGAAATGTGAAAGATGAAAGAAGGAACAAGGAAGATGTAATTTTTTTTTGTTGGGTTTGTTGTTTTTTTTTTTGAGTGAGGAATTGTTGGGAACAAAAAACTGGAAAGGATGGGTTTTGCTCTGTTTAGATGTTAGGTATAATTACTTGTAGCTCCTGTAGTCTGGTGAGGGTGTGGGCGATGTGATGAAAGGTTTGAGAATTGAGGAAAATGAATTTGGAAGTGTGTAGGTCAGAGCAAATTAAAGATGATTTTTTTTATGTGAATAAAAGTCTCGTTCTGATAGTTTGTACAGAAAAAATAAAATGGCTGCCCTTGTTTTATTGCTATTACTAAATGTCACGATTGTATGCTACTACGTCTTGTACATTTCTGCTGTTGGTGTAAATATGGAAATGCCACGTTGGTTTAAAGTGCCATCCATTTGTAATGCAGTGCGTCATTTTAAAAGAAATTTGAAACATCATGCACAAAAAAAAAATCCAAGAAAATGTTATAAATTTTAAAAGGAAAAAAAAAGTTTTAAAGCTGAATAGCGTCATTTTGAAGCACAAAGTCCAGTCCAATATATCTGCACCTCTCCCATTCCCTGCCTATTTCATAAGAAATTTCACTGCCATTTTCTATGCACATGGAATAACAATAAATATGGAAGTCTCATCCATGGAAAGCTGTTCCCTGTTTTGTTTTTGATTTTTTTTGTGTGTGATATTCAGAAACAAATATCATGATTATGAAGTCTGACTGCGTGTTTAAAGCAGGTTAAATATATCAAAACATTTGGGCCGTTTTTCCAGTTTGCTTCAGTTCGTATATTCTGAATTTGTCAGGCTGGCAGACCAAAGTGTTAAATTATGCACTTTCCTCCTCCTATTCCATAGGCTGGTATTTTTACTTCTGAAATGGGCAATCCAGGATATTTCAGAAGTCTGTCCTGTTTCCTTCCCCTCACTCCTCTCTACCCTTCCTGTTGTTCTCCCCAGGAAAATTAAGATGATCTCTCTTTCACAGAGATTTTAGTCTCCATTTTGACTATATTCTCCTTGATTTATTTACAGTAAAAATCTTGCTTATTTCAAGTAACTGAATCACATACTTTCCTCAAAGACAAAGAGTCTGTTAACTGTCTACTGTCTAAAATTGTATTTATTGGTCTCCATCATTGCACTTTTCTTTGGTTTTCAGTGTTTCCAAATACCCTGATTGCATCAGTGAAATGAGAAAAGATAAGCAGAACTAACCCAAGTGTAGATTATAAGGCAAATTCACTTTTCCTTAATGGCTTGGGCTACTTCAGCCAACTGAGTGTAAAAGGGAAAAGAAATTAAGGGGTAAGCAGCACAGTAGAAATAGAGGGTTAGGCCTTCAATACACAGCCACATAGCTCCGCACAGGCTACAGTGTGTGGCATGTGTTGCTGAGCTATTATGCAGATGGTGCCTTGCCTAAAAGTTTGTTTTTCCTTTTAAGGTAGAAAATAGTTTTCTTTTAGTTGACTTTTGAGTTTCTTTCTTGTAACAATAATTTTGACACCAGTCTGTCAGTGGTGTTCTAACTGCCTCTAAGTCATGTGCAAGCTGATTACCTGGTATGCCTTAAAGCCTACTAGTCATAAGCTCTAAAACAAATACACTTATTTGTCATTTCATTGTTCCAAGAAGATTGAAACTAGCTTCAGATTACAAAACAGTAGACTGAAATGGTTACAGTCTATTATTACTTGCTGCTTTGAATCTGCTAATAGCTATCCAAAAAACAGGGAGGTAGTCATTTCCAGAAAGCAGCTCCATGATGGAAGGATTTTTGCTTCCCATCTGAGGCAGTTTCATCAAAACCAGCACGATTTGGGACAGCACCCCCAATTTGGATCTTTCATGCTGCAAAATATATATATATGGTTCATTATATTAGTTTTGGTTTTGTCTCATTTATTTATGTATTTTTACACATTATGTCTTGGTGCTATTCTAATTAAAATTACCTGTACAGTATATTTATTTGTTCGTGAATTTCCCTTTATGTGTAGTTTCAGACTGAATATGGGGAAGAAACAGGGCACAATTTCATTTCAGTGTTCACTTTCATAGTGCTGTCTGGCTTTTGGGCATGTTTCCAAATGTCAGGAGCATAGATTTATGCCAAATGCTTTTAAAATGTGTTGTATTCACAGTTTTGTATTGAGGTTGATACTCCACTGAGAAAGATAAAAATTGTTAACTTTTTTGAAAAGTGGATGTTCTTAGGAGGACTGCTGCTAATGTTGAAGTTAACTAGTAATAGTGCCCTGAGGAATTCACTACTTTGTTTTCACCTTTCTATTAATTGCAGATATGGTGAAAGAGCAATTAAACTTCAAAGGCAGGGAGTTAAGCATGATTCGGCTTAGAAAAGACTGAGAAGGTGTGCAGTGAGATTCAAGAGCAGACTTGTACTTGTCCTCTGTAAGTAACTCCCACAGAGGCCAACTGAAAGTATGGCTGACCACAGCAAAACAGTTACGCTGACTAAACACCAGGAACAGTGGGAACCAAGTGCTTAAAGTAACATGTCGGTGGTTCTCTATTTCCTAAAAAGCCTAAATACAGTTTGCCTAGAAAGGAGATGAATCATAGCAGAATTAGGATTATTGTTCAAATAGGCACACAAAAAATCCTGGCCCATAAAAAGATGCCTTTTCTTTTTTTGTGTCCTTTACTCCTGCCTGAATGAGAAATGCCCAATATGGTCAAGTTGGGCAATGTAAGTCATATGTGGACATTTGCAACTTTCAGCACTCTGCCCTGACATTTGGTGAATTGATACCATGACGTACAGGAAGTCTGTATGAAAGGACAAACAAGGATTTCTTTTTAGAATGGCATTTGTAAGATGATTCTTTGACTTCTGTTAGTTATCTAGAAGAGTATGCCTGAACTGTAATCAGCTTGTATCTGTCCTCAGATACCTTACCACATTTTTAGCTGCCATGCACTTCATTCTTTTTATCCAGGGATTTAGGCTAGTCAGCAGATCACTTCTTCCCAAGCTAATGTAGTGGTATCCCATACCGAGCTCTCTACCTGAAGTGAAATGAAGTGCTGCAGTCCTGTGCTGCCATATACAATTGCTCCTCTGTGCTCACAGGGAGAGAAATGGAGTGACTCATCTCCGTGTAGCGGAAGGATCTAGAACATACCCTAAAATACTAACTGTGGACACATCCACAGAGGCATACAGCTCCGGTGAGAACACCCGGCTGTGGCATGACAGCACAGCTATGTGAGGTCAGAGCAGGCCTAACTAATGTGGTGAACTGTCAAGTGAAAAGAAACCATTACCCAGCTTCACAGGGCAACACAAGGAGACGTGGATGAGCCCTGGCAGACACAGAGATGAGTTATGTGGAAAAACAAGATTCAGCTATAAGAAAGAGGATTGTGAACACTGGAAAAATTCAAACTCTTTAGCCTACCAAAGCGAACAGACAGTGGCTTAACTGAAGAGAAAACATCTCAGCCAAGGACAACACTACTGTATGCATTCTGTGTCTTGAGTTACTCTAAGAACGAGTAATGCTCATGAAAATTAACAATGTAAACATGAATCAAATTAAAAAAGAAACCCAAGCAAAACATTATTTGTGCCACGGGTAAATTACTGCAGCTGTCAACAACAGTAGATAAAGGGCTCAAAAGGAAAGCTGTTATTTTGAGACCAACTATGAAATGTCTCAGAGGAAAGGCCAGGTAGAAGAGACTGGGGGGAGCTTCCCACACATGAAGGTACAAGGATTTGGTTTTGGCTATGAGGCAAGGACTAATTCATGGCCGCACCACTTTTGTACTCTGTCAGTCCTTGGAACTGGACAATTATTACTTAAGTTTAATACTGTCGAATGCTGTTGTGCACTGCGTTGCCTTCCCAATAATGCTCAGCATCTAGCAAGAAAAGCCAGTAGATTTGGGAAGATTCACTAGTCATCTTAAAAACGGAAATAGCTCCTTTTTGACAAAACAGAACTTTAGATTAACTAGCTGTAGCCAGTGACGCTTCCTGCCTTGGAAAGAGCAAGTAAATTTTGTAGGTACCTAAAATACACTGTAATACTTAATTTCACAGGTTAGGAATGAAAGGACTTGGTTAGGCCAACTGCAGTAACATTACACAGGAGAAAAATCCTGTGACTAGGTATTCCAAAACTTATATTGTCATGTGATCTCTATTACAGAATCATCCATGAGGTTATAAAGGCAAGTCAGGTAATTTTTAAGCTGACTCATGGTAAGCTAGGTGAAGGTACTACACCTTTTGAGATCCATGTAAACTGCTGACAAGAACAGAGTTTTTTTTTTCTGTGACTTTTTTCAGAGTCAAGTCTCCAGCTGATAAGTGAACCTTACGCAGTAACCCCTAACATCATACATCCATTGCCACATATGAAGTGAACAGTTCTTCAGACAAAAATCATGGCCTTTAAAAAACTTTCTACCATCTAATTTTTTTTTCACTGAATTTACATCTGATAGCAGCTGATGTTTATTTAAAGTCAGTGAAATATGAATGAGGTAATAACTTGCAATGATAATGACGACAGGGATAACAATAGTATTTACAAGTTCTAAAAACAAATGCTGAGTTGATTTTTTTTTTTAATTGCCAACTTCTGTGACTAACTTTTGAGCCTCAAATTGCTCTTCTCAGAACCTCAGTCAGGTTGCAGTGAGTGGAATATGACCCAGTCATATTATGTCCATACAACTAAATGAGAAATTTTAGATGATTCTTGTAGGTTAAAACTTTGTTTCCGAAGATGAGCCAAAGATCTCTAAAGAATACCATTGGCTGCTACTTTGACATATTTCACTTTAAAGTTGTGGTGTTTTTTTTTTTTTTATGATTCAAAATCTAGGGACATACAAGAAGATCAGCAGTGTACACGACTCGGACTGAGGCAGTCTGTGGCGCTTGGTATCCTTAAGAAACAAGTAAGACAAGTTGGCAAGAACTCAGATACTGAATGGTGAGGAACAGTCTGAAGAAGAAGAAAAAAAAATATTCCCAATGTTATTAAAAAATTGAAACCAGGACTACAGACCTACACACTTTCAAGAAACCTGTTTGGGTTAGAACGCTGCTTTCTCTCAAATGAGGGCTCTGTGCCTAAGCAGGAGCTACAGGTTACAGCTGCATCCCTGGCTGCCAAACAGGAACCGCAAAGAGTGACTTAACAGGTTGAAAAAGGGCATTAACACTGCAAGTTCAATAAATGCAGTACTAATGAGATAGCTCAGCTACCTCCATGGAGACTGGGAAAATGCCATTAATTTGGGTATCACACCGTAATATTTTCCATATACCATAACAGACTACTACTTGGGGGAGGGGGGGAAGCAACCTCTCCTTAAAAAAATATATAATTTCTCCGTAACTTCTCCATCAGACAGAAAGTAACTCTTGACTTGCTCCTAAACGTCAGATCCTGCTCCAAAATTGTGACATTGAAGCAGCATAAGCAGTGACTACAGCATACCAGAACTAGTAGTTAGGAACTTTTTGCTATTGCATTTTAACTTCATTTTAAAGAAACAAGGCTAAGGAAAAGCCAGATAGCTATTAGTGATATTTACATTCGGAATGGCAATTACAGAAAACCTGCAAGTTTGGAAAAAAAAAAAAGCACTGTGAAAGGGATGTTTGTGAATGGCAGGAAGAATCCTTAATGACACTATATTAAAGGCTCAAAGTAAATGCATAGTATCTATCACAACATTTCAAAAAGATTAAAAAAAAGCCATTATGATTAAACAGCCGAACAACAGACTAAGAAGTAAACATCAATCCTTCAAAATGTTGCAGTTATGTATAAATCAGGAAACAAAAAAGAGTCAACAACAGTTGCTTGGTTAAATGCAAAAACCTACGCTAAACTGACAAAAAAAGGCTTTACTTGGGAAGGGATTTTAAATACTAATTACTTTTTCAAATACTGAAGAAAACAGTAAGTCTGACAGAAGGATACCTGAAGATGCTAAAGGATTAAAAAAAAAACAAAACAACAAAACCAGCAAATATCTAACACATATATCCCTTCACTTTAGGATAATATGATAATATTACAATGTCATGTACACTATAAAAATACTAGGTGAATCCTTCTTGTATTTATTAATGCAGTCACTGCAGTCAATGAAAAGTGTAATACATCTGTCCTATCCCATGCCCTAGCCAAGTCCAACACGCCACTATCAGAGCAAAGCACTCAGTTCTTTGGTCTGACAGGGTAAAGCTGTATAAGGTGGGCAATGCTATTTCTGAAGATCAAAAATACATAAAACATTATTTTTAATGAGTTATGGGGTGGGGAAAAGGGAGGAAAATCAAGCTGTTGAATTGCTCTTTTGACTTCTAAAAGCCTGGGTTGATAGGCTTCATTTACATGGGTTTTGCTCAACTTGCAACATAAACAGCACCAATTCACATCCCCACACTGAATCCTATACATCCAGATCTCATAACACTAAATAATTGTAATCAGTTTGATCTCAAAAGTACATGGGCTTATCCACTGATGATCGTAAAGGTCTTTTCCAGCCTGGTTGATTTGCTAATTCTCTAAGTCTATACAGTTCACCTGGGGCCTATCTCCAACAGAACTCACAAAACATCCCAGAAAAATACAAACCTGGTTTCAATGTGACAGAATTGATACAAACTTGAAATAATTTTTTTTCCTAGTATTTTCTCACTTTTGTGATTGTTATCGAGTAACTTTTAATTAGAATAATAACCTTGTACAACAAAGTTTAAGCCTGCCTGCTGTACGGATTCTATGGCTATTCTAGATTTATTTCCACACTAAGGAATTTAGACTCCCTAGATTTAATATTTCATCAACTTATACCTTTACACAGAGCCAGAATGAAGTATTTTAACACCTTGTTTCCACAGATCACTGCTACCACTGACACACTGTACCTTGCGCTAGACAAAAGGTGCATTTCTTCCCTAGGCTCCTTCCAGCTGCTGACAAAAAAGCCACAGCAATCAGGGACTGAGCATTTTTTTACATTTCAGGGTGGTCCACAGGACATCTGCCTTCATCTGTGCTTGTGTCACCTTTTACTGCCATGTTAAGGGAACACAAAAGACACAGTAATGCAACTCATCCCTTCAACTATAAAAAAAACAAACATGTAAGAGTTCTTAAAAATCACCAAGGATATGGAAAGGTCTTAAAGTACCTGCCTACAGAGAGCCCTGTTGAGAACATGGGCTGAATTATACTGAATGCTTGCATGGTAAGTATGATCATAGTCAGGCTTTATTGATTCTGACTATTAACAAGCTTATTAGTGAAGCTTCTGAACTGTTTCTTCTGTTACCATTATGTGCCAGCAGCTCATCTGCACTACCAAGGCTTACCAGGGGAGGCAGGGGGAAAGACACCTTGGCGGGTTTTTAATTCCTTGAATTGTGCTTGTCTGAAGCAGCTTAGTGCAAATGACTGTGACCATCTCTATTACATATTCTTCCTGGATTGTCGCCCTAGGTCCCAAGATGTACAGCTTTAATTCTATAGTTTACATATTTTATCTGTCTGTGTACTACAGTATTATATTTTAAATAAATCTATTAAAATATGCCTCTGAAATCTGCTTGTCTCTTCAAAAGCTTTCTGCATCCTGCCATTAACCTTCAGGAGTGAAGATGATAGAGGATAAACTGAGTTTTTTAGTGCCTAGGTTAATGAGCTAAAGTGGAAACACAGAGTGACTAGAGAGCGGAAAGCTTAAAAACATCAAGAGAAGGAAAAACAAATCTTTTGAGACTCTTAATGAGATTTATTTTTTTTGTAAACCAAGTTAATCTTAGAGTCATTTAGCAGATTAAGAATAATTATTGAAATTCCCAGCATAGTGGCCATTATGATGATAAGTATGTGGAACTTTGATGTAAATCACTTTCTCATTTTCTTGCTTTATTTTCATCCTTACTATTTGCAAAGCTGTTTGTTTTCCAGAAAACATCAGGACAGCAAACAGATTTGTCATCTTTATGAAAGACCTGGAATGTAAACACAAGCCAAGTATTTAGCAGATCAGTGTAGCTCCTGAGGCATGTGTACTTTTATACACTTTATGTGGGGATATTCACATTAATGCATGTTTCTCCCCTATTTATTTTAAAGATCAGATACTGAGGGGTTTTTTTTTCTTTGATTAATAAATAGAACAGCAACGGTTTTCAACATAGGTATATAAAATGGGATTTGAACATCCAGACCTGACCACACAAAAAGTATCTCCTAGGGGACAAGGTCAAATTAAGATAAAAAACAGAGCTGAACCTACTGGTTTTGTACTGTTGTGTATAAAAAAGACTGTCAAAACTTGTATTTCAGGGTTGTTTTCTTACAGCAAAGTAGCCCGTGTGTTCTGAGTATCTTTACAGATATAATTAATGGCCTGTTCTTAAGATGGCTAAGAAAATACACAGCAGTGGTTTTATGTTTTAAGCTAAGCTAAAATTTTACCATGCTCTCCCACACAGGAGCTGAAACACTATGGAAAAGACTATGGTTAGCACCGCACGATCTGGTAAGTAGTTCACTAAGTTGGTGGGCCCGTTAAGACCTAAGGAGGTGGAAGGGCCTACGCGTAGTCCACAGTCTGAGCAGTGTCTGGCAGAACAAAAGGTGAGTACTTTTGGACTGAGCGGAAAACATGCCTGGCTTTTAATTCCAACAGATAGAAAAAGCACTTAGCACTTGCTCATCTCCACAGCAGTTGCAAACAGCTCCTTCTACACATGGACCAGCAAATACCTCATTTTCAATGTGATATATACATCCTTCCTCTTTCTAATATTTAGAGCTCTACCCATTCCCAAATAACAGCCAAACTAGTGTTTGGAGACTACTGGATTTGCATAGCATTCACATACTGTTAGGAAGCTCTTTCCATTGGAACCAGCCCAGTTGAGCTGGTTTTGAACACAATTACAGGACTCAAATCAAGGCTGATTGATCAAAAATGCATTAATTTTAAAAGTTCCTTTCTACACATGAGCAAGGAACAGAAAAATATACAAACACACAGAGCTCACTGATACGTAAACACATGCAGCTCACTGCCTCTGCCATTTCTGGCTTCTAGCGATGGAATCATCTCCTGCCAGGGAGGTATCATACCTTTTTAGCATTAGCACCCTGGTGTGCAAGACTGAATTCCCTCATCACTCCAGGGCCTTATGTTCTTGATATCCAGTTGTTGATTATTTTAATCTCCCACAATTTCCTTACCCCTGTGCTTTAAAATTCCTAATATATGTCACATAAAATAAAATACAAAACCCCACCACATCTTGGAAAATAATTACTGCATAAAATACTAAGCACAGTCAACTTCTGCATACTCTCCTCCATTCACATAGCCACAGTTATGATTTAACACCCAGAACTGAAGAACTGTACAGAAACACAACAAACTATAATTTTCCTAATGCAGTGAGCTTTCATTAAAGATAACTGGTTGTGAATCAAAGCACACTTGGAGATTAATCCTTCTAATGTATGCATCTTTCCCTACTCTCAGAAGAATCAGAAAACTTACACTGTTTGTATTGCTTATTTTGGCACAAAAGAGGCAAGGCCACAGCACAGACACAATTTCAGAATAAATGTTATTTTCCCCCTTTAAAGCAGTGTGTAAGCATGGCAACTGCACTGTAGAAAGGAGGCCTGAAAAAGCTGACTTCTGTCAGTTTAGACCTACAGCAAAGGGTCTGATGCCTTTTAGACCAATTTTCTCACAGGAATCAGTTGCAGAGGCCTCAGGCCTTGCTATGAGTACTGAGCAACATTCACTACCTATTGATCGCCGCCATTTTCTGTGTAGCACAGAACAGCATTTTCCAAAGCAAAATCATACTTTCAACACAATGGGAATGTAGCATATATATACTGCATTGTGGATCCTGTAACAGTATCCCTGTAAAATTATTCCTTTTTTTTTTTTTCCTGTCACATTCTCATGAGCAGATATATCTGTTTTCTACTGGGTGGTCACCAGGTGAGTGGTCTTGAATAAACACAGCCATTGACTTGCAGGACATTTTGATCTGAAGCATGCTCCTGGCTGTATCCTCTGAGTACGTCACCACTAGCTTAGGGTTTGAGTAAAGTCAGAGCCTGGATCCAAAACTCCAGTTCTTAAAAGATTAGCACTTCTAATCATCAAGACAGATTTGAAATAAAGGATCAGTCTCCAAGCCTGGGAAATGTAAGTCAGGAAAACAGCCAGAATCCAGTTTCTTTCCCAGACAAGCCCTCAGTGTATGGAAACATGGTATAAGACTGGTGTACATAAAACACTGTTTGCAGTATGTAATTATTTCTTAAGGAGAAGACCTTGATGTTTTACCTCAGAGAAGCCTAAATCAGGAGCAAGGTAATGTTCAGAGCATTCTCATAGCAGGTATGGAGAAATATGTCTCTCCAAACACAAAGGAACGCAGAAATCAGTAGCAAGGTTCTTCCTTTGCTCACAATTAGCATCAAAGTGGTACTTTGTGAGTTCCCTTATCCCAAGATATCATTATTTTACTACATATTCTAAATACTTCATATCTAGACACATACAACTTACTGGAGATTCATCCATTTAAAATGTATGTATTTTCAAAAAATATGGAGTTCTTTTTTTGCACTTACTAGGTTTTTCAGGCTATCAAAATTTTTTTCTTAGCTTTCTTTATGGCATTTTAATTAACAGTAAAGTTGATAATTACCTTACAATCAGCCATGCTAGTGTGATCATCCTACATGGGCTGTTTTCATAAAACCTAATCAGGTATGCTTAAAACGTGTAACTGGAACATTCCAGAGGAGTTTTAGATTAACCCCAGAAAAAGAGTTCTGACTGGATTTTGCAAACATGATGTAGAACAACTAAATCCATCATCAGCTATGTACCTTTCCACAGCAGAAGTCTCTTCTGAAACCACACTGCTAGAACCAAACCAATAAGTAAAACTGAAGTAACACACAGACCTAGGGCATGTATCAACTTCTCAAGTACTACACTGTTTGTTCATTAAGCCCCTCCTCAAGCCTGTGTGGGAATGAGTGTGTTTCTCCACAAAACTGTGACAAGTTTCAGTAGAACATCTGAAATAGATTATTTCCCAGAGTAAATGTTAACTATTAATAGCCCTTGTTCTCAATTTTTATAAGAAAACATGGAGAGTTCTCTGAGACTTGTGTACTTCAATTTCAACCTGCCATGAGCACAATTTCTTTTATAGCAGTATTTTAAAGTAGGCAGTGACAAAAGAAACAAAGCACCCATAGCACTTCATCTCAGACTTTCTATCAGCTATTTCAGCAGCTAGAGCATATACGGTAGGCGAAAAGACATGACACACGTTTTTCCGATGCAAGAAATTAGGTCTTTAAGTCCTTAAAAAGTAAACCACCTACAGATGAAGAGCTGAAATACCAAAACCCAGTCATACCTTATTTTTCCCTTAACCTTGCATGTTATCAAGGAGGGTGTTTGAAGGAAAAGGATTTATTACATTTTTCTAACTTCTGCTATCATAGAATCATAGAATTTTGTTTTGGGTTGGAAGAGACCTTAAAGATCATCCAGTTCCAACCCCACAGCCATAGGCAGGGACACCTTCCACTAGACCAGGCTGCTCAAAGCCCCGTTCAACGTGGCCTTGAGCACCGTCAGGGATGGGGCAGCCACAGCTTCTCTGGGCAGCCTCTGCCAGGTCCTCACCACCCTCACAGGGAAGAGCTTCTTCCTAATATCTAATCTAAATCTCCCCTCTGTCAGGTTAGAGCCATTCCCCTTTGTTCTATCCCCACAGGCCCTTGTAAAGAGTCCCTCTCCAGCTTTCTTGTTGGCCCCTTTAGGTACTGGAAGCTGCTCTATGGTCTCCCTGGGGCCTTCTCTTCTCCAGGCTTAACAGTGTTTAATATGTTTAAGAAGCTTAGTATATTTAATAAGTTTACTCAAAAAGCAACTTAATGCCTTGTGATATTTTTGCATAATATAATGTTACTCATTCTTATTGAACAGTTACATCCTCTGTAAAACTTTCTGGTGAAAAGAGCTAAAAAAAGCTGGAAAAGAGCATTTTTTCATTCTTCCATGGCTGACAGCACACTGAATGCTTGCATTTCTCATGCAATGACTCACACCTGGATTGAGACCAATGTAGAGTTCCATGTTGATGCATCACTTTCTAAAAGAGTGGGTATAGGAAAGAAGAAATTTGTACTATATCCACAAGCTCATCTAGAATGCATTATTAAAAAGCATTGACTGCTATCAGTCAGTCTCATGTAACAGTGAGGTGCCTCCTTCTACTTTAAATTGACTTGCTACTTCTGCCATATACTCTCTGCTTAAATGTAAACTCTGCATTAAAGTTTATCATAGTAAATAAGCCTCATGTGCTGTTGATACGAAGTTCCAATATAAATTGTTTTGCTATTAAAATGAAGGTTAGGAAACGTATATTCACAGTAATACACCATTCAACCTACACATATATATGTACCTCAGGTAGACAATGGACTGTATATCCAAATAAGCACCTAGAACAGAAAACAGAAGCCTCTACTGAACCAAATTCATATAAAACTAAATCTAATCTAAATAAATGAAGAAATAAAACTTATGAAAGAAGGTCCTACGTGTTATATACTCCAACCCAACCCAACCTGTTTAGAATTTGACTACATTTTATTTCTTTTTGTTCAACAGAATTTGGCCTCATTTCAACTAATCATATTTATCCATTAAAAAATAAAAGTTAAAATTAAAATAACTGAAGTATAAACCCCAAAAGCAAAAGTCAGAAACAAATGTGCAAGGCTGAGGATCTGTGCCTGGGAAACAAAACAGGTCAAAAGACTCACTTTGATGCAGCCTTCACAACCTGTTACTGTTTGGCATTCTTCTTTGCTCCTCCTTGTCATCTACAAGTACAACTGCCCACCAGAGTGGAAAATGTGTGAAGGAGAGTTCACTTGTTTCTCAGCAAAGGTCAAGCTTTGACAAAGGTCGGAGAACTGCAAAACAGGAGAATTACTCCTCTATTCCACACAAGACAATAATTACAGTCACGAAAGAAGGAAAAAGTATATTGGACAGCAAGCAGTCAGTTCAGACTAACCCTGAATTTACCTTGGTATCATTTACCTAATGATATTAATATGTTTCAACTTCCACTAAAAGTAATCGTCTGGCCACAACAGCTTAAAGACAACAGAGATTTAAAAATATACTGATAACACAGTTACATGTGGTTGATGTATGTGTGTCTTACACCAAAGGAAAGAGCAGGAAAATCGGTTAGTCACGTGTTAGTAAAATTGTATTGCATGTCAGTCCATCCCTTCCTATGTATAGATGGAAACACTGTAATGAAGACACGCTTCTCTAACCCGCTTCATGTGGGAATTCAATAACCCCAAAAGTCCAAGCGGCACAGTCTGGGCATTCGAAGTTCAGTCTACTTCGATTATTCTTAAATGCATAGCTGTGATAGTATGAACTCAGTGGAGACTGCAAAATCTACCCAAGAAGCTGTGTAAATACTCAGGTTTTTAATTTACCTCCTTGTTATTCATAGGAGTGCAAAATTAAAGACTACCAAATTTAAAGGCAACCTCTGCATATCCTAGATAGGACATTTATGTCCTCAGACAGTAACATGCATTTATACAAAACTTTACACAAATGATAGAAAACAACTGAAAGTAGTATTGTGGACAAAAAGATCAAGATTTTATCTCTATTTCTATTTCTGTATGAGTTCTGCAGTACTTTCACACAGGGAATTTTTTTTTTCATTAGCTACTGAAGATACACTGGGAAAAGGTCAGCGTGCCAAATGAAAGCTTTACATATCATAGCTAACGTGCAGACTACCTGAAATTTCTAGGGTAGACTTCCAGCAGCTCACATGAGCTGGTCGCTAACACAGTGGACACTTCTTGATTCTGAGGTCCACTAGTGTGTTAACAGAAGGCCTTGTGAAGAACAATGAAAATCTGCCCAGCAGCAGCAGTGTAGCAGTATTACCCTAGGCAATTAAACAGCAGATGCTCATAGCTCCATCAATGGAATTATCAGGAGGACAGCTAAGCCTGCACACAGAGCAGAAAACTAAGCATTTGCTCTTCCACTATGAAGTCTGTTGCTGTAAATATTTCAAAATAGGCTCTTTCCCCATAGCAAAAGGATTTAATAATTCAAATAATGATGATGATTATCTGTGCTAAAATATTTTGCCAGCGAGAATACTATGAATCTCCACATTAAATCTTCAGTGACATGGCTCATGCAAGCAAACAATCAAGACATTTTCAATAGACTGTGGAACCTAGTTTAAAAGAAAAAATGACTGAGAGTGAAGTTGAAAGAGAAAATTGAGGAATTAACCACAGCGTAGGCAAGCTCCAGAGGTGGATGTGAGGACTAGAAAAAGTATCAGAACAGGAATACTTTACAGAGTTTTAAAAAGAGAATGCAACAGCTTCTTCAGAGATACCATCATACGTAACTGCCCATTCCATTGTTGAGCACGGGCATACACAGTATTAAGGTTTTCACTGTCTTTATGTGTTCAAAGCATTTCTTTCTGCTCAAACTGCATGAAAAGTTGGTTCAACTCCTACGCATTATTTAACAACATGGGGAGTGCTACCACAGAGCGAGGGCAGGCAAGTTAACGTGGACAGGTGAGTTTCAGGTGTTGATCAAATGCCTTCTGAACTCAGGCCAGAAAACTACAAAGTTAAGGCAGTGTTCACTGGTAAGGCATGCTATTAAACTGCAAAAATAGAAAGTTCTTACTTCTGTGGTTCATCAAGGGAATGAAAGTGGCTATAAAAGGATGTAATGGGTGTGGCAGCTGCAAGTAACAAGCACGGTAGCAACATCTGTCTGGTCCTATCACCTGGGGGCTGTTTGTGCAAAGGGTGCTATCCTGCCACAGGATGAAACAAAGGTCAACCTTTTTTTTTTTTTTTGTCCTCACGATATAAATTAATACTGCTGTAAAAGGCAAAGCAGGCATTTCCTCTGGGAGACTACAGCAGTAGGATTCCACAGAGAGCCAAAGGGCCAGATCAGTTTGTCAGGGTCAGCTGGCTCCCCAACCTTAGCCATGAAGCTGACCAGTCTGAGTCCTAGAGCAGGCCAGTAATCTCAGGCACCATATCTCCTTCCTACTTCAAGGCACCCTACAGATTAGTAAATACCCTTATATATGTCTTTTTTTTATGCTAAATATCACCTTGTAGCCTGTTCTACTTTACATGAATTATGCGTAAAAGAACTTCGTGTGAAAAACCACAAGCAGCAGGATATTTAATGGGTTAATTTCCAGGTAACTCTTAAAGCCATATGTGGTTCCATTTTTCTTGACTACACAGAGTGTGCAATGAATCATTGACATGTCCATTGGCACAAAGTAATCATACACTATAAGAGAAGAGATTGATTTCTATTAGGACTAAATGCAAAAGACCTCCAGGTCATTACAAAAAGTTTATAATCAAGTCACTGCATTGTAGCACAGTTCATTTGACTATGTCCTAAAATTATTCAAATAATTAACTAAATCCAGAATCTGCCAGTGCACCCCCAGAATGGGCAGAGAGATACAAGAAAGCAAGATCATCATATCGCATGAAATGCGGAATTACTACTGTTGACAATCTCCCCTCTGCCCAAAAATCAATCCTTGTATATGGGTGCTTAATAAAGAACCAAAATATATATTCTTTCTGTTTGGCTGTAAATTCTCCAGCAATCCTATTGACTTAAAGCTCTCACTCATCCAGAGAGGTGACTATGTTGTTTAGAAGACGATTTAGCTTATTTCAAATACAGTACACAATTATAAACCCATACAATGAAACAGGGATAAGCCCATTCATCAACTGTCAAAAAGGCATTTGGTTTGAATTTGTCTAGCTTGTTGATATTATTAAACATTCAAACATGCGAAACAAAAAAACCCAAAATATTTTAAAGTTTATAGGTATGTTAACCCCTGCTCATGCATAACATACACAGGAAAATGTGTTATAACCCTATGTTTTTTATGTGACTGTAATTCTCTGCAACAACCATCCTGTTCAGCTATTTACCAGTCATGCATTTTGACAACGATGCTTGTAAGAAAGATTAAGCAAAACCACTCTTGGCTTTAAAAAAAAAAAAAACAAAACCCAAACCAAAACTTTTCCCATATAACAAAAATAAGCTGCTAAGTCCACTTGTTTGAACAAAGTTGAAAATGACCCACATTTGAAACCATACATGAAGCCTAATATAGCCTTCAACAGAGCCTACTGGCTTCACTTATGTCACAAAAAAGCAAGACACTCTAAAAATGCTCACTAGTTGTCTCCATGGGGCTTTTTGTGGGTTTGGTTTGTTGGGGTTTTTTTTCAGATCTAGCTGCCATGCAGTTTTATTTGCCTTAGTGCTGATTTTCCCTAATCTAAGTGGTTTTAAAATAACATCCTAGACATGGTGGCAGTTCACAAGACCACAAAGTCTATTTGGTCCAATGGGACAGAAGGTGGTGTGCAAGTTAACACTAGTCTGCTACAGTGCTAGATCCTGTCTGGCTGTAAGCTGTAGGGCTAAAGGGACAAACTGTCCCACTAGCACTAAAGCTGCTGTTCTGCTATGGGGACAAACATTTTAAGATGAAGATTTCTCTTCAAATAGCATAAAACAGTCCTAGTGATGCACAGGGGTATAAGTCTTGTAGTTTACAAAGTCTTTGTGGTAGGAGGAGATTGACAAGCCGTGAAAGGTTATTTCAACTTGCCAGCTCTGTTAGTCCTGAAAATGCTGAAATCCTCTGCTTCGCGATCACCATCTAGTGGCAGTTCATATGTACAGTTACATTTATGAGAATACGAAATACTTGTTTCCGTGTCAACACAGTACAGACAAATCACTCCCCGCACTTTTCCAAATGGCATATCGACATGATCACAAGGAGAATGTGCTTCCCCAAGACTTCTATTTCCACAACTTCCACACATTATTTATATACCATAACACCTGTGACTGCCCCATGCATGCTGATCCTACTGTGATCTAGTGGGGGAAAAAGAGGATTCCTTGAGTTCATTTTCTTCTGAGTGATTGCCACCTCAGAAGAAAAGACTGACCCACTTTGCACAACACTGCCTTTGAAAAAACTGATCAGGGAGCAACTAGAGAGACTTGCAGTTTACTTACCCCCCAAGCTTGACCTGTACATTCAAACAAGGACAGGGTGTACTCTATCTTGCAAATAAATCTCCCCATGACTACCATAACAACACAAACAAGAAAAACAGGTATACAAAAACTAAACCTGATCATTCAATTTAGTATCTTTGTATAATTTTTATTACATTCTCTAAAAACTATCAATTATAACATTTTCCTCTTAACTTTCATTTTTATTCCTCTGCATAGATACAGCAGTTACATTTTAGCTCCATACTACTACATTATCCCAACCATGCCATAATGGATAACCAGCCAGATAAGAGCCGGGGCCAGTTCACAATCTTCTCCCTTCATTCTCCAGTTCATTTACACACTTCCAAGAAGTATCTCATAATCACTACTGTTTCAGAGAGCTGCTATGCAATGGCCATTACTGGATAGTTTGAATCAGTTTCTACCCATCATGAAAACCATACATTTGCTGTTTACAGCTGGGTCCAGGATGAAGTTACACATGATGAAGAATTCCTATTTAATTACTGTATATCCTGTGCCCTCTACTGGCTGTCACTCTAACGCAAAAAGTTCCTTTGTGTTCTTGTTTAGAAACATACATACGATGACACATAATTTATAGCTGGCCAGCTTCAAGTTCAATATTACATGACATGTAAAACCTGCAAGATACTAAAAAATATTTTGCTTTCCTTTGCTTCCCACCATTAAGCTCTTTTCTGAGGGTGAAGGTCTAAAACCATAATCAGCAGCAATAAAATACAATTAATTCCACGTTTAACCTTTGAGGAAAATGACTAAAGTAGTGAAATCTGTGTGAGGGCTTCCATACAGCTCAGTGTGTTGCAATTGGATTCCTCAGAATCGATTAATTTATTCTACTACCCAGTATTTTATTTTTTATTATTTTTATTTTTTATTAACAAGGACAGTTGTGTGGCTAAAACACATGATGACAAAGGCATATTTTTCTATCATTCTGTCAAAAAGTTTGATTCTGTAATCCAAAGATTAGTCAGCACTCTCATATAGTGTCTGGACATTTCTTTTTCTCTTGTAGTCTGTGAAACAACCAGCATCCAGGTCAGAACCAGGACTTGAACTTGCCAGGTTTTCCAAAAGAAACAGGTAAACTTTACAGATGTGAAGCCAGACTTCCTATAGATTTTGTCAGATGCATAGCATATGCACTAGCAAACTGTATCCATATAATAATCATGGAACACCAGGCTGCCTTCGCTAACTGGTCTTCTTCATGCTTTATATATTTAATAATCTTTGCAACATTACCCTGAACTACTATGAATAGACAATAAAAAAAAAAAAAAAAGAGGGTTTTTTTTAAGCATGTATTAATAAAACATAAGTCATATACCTGCACCAGAATATTTGTTGTTCCATCATGTTTCTGCATCATCTTAAGAAAGCTATACTGACTCAAATGAAAAATGTATTGTCCATCTGGAACTGAGCTTAAGAAAACAACAATAGTATTTCACCATTCAATTACCAGACATAAAACCAGTATCAGTTTATATCAATAGCTACAAATGAGTAATTCTGACATTTGAAAATGAGCAATACTGAAGATAGGAGGATAAGGGAAAATACTGCAGAGTCACGAATAGTAGATGTAGCAAGACAGAGATATCAAAACATGATACATGAAGAAGATACTCCATATGCCTGTGTGCAGAAGTGCTTGTTTTATATGTGGACTCTGACTGGTGTATAATTATGCTAATAGCTGTTAGCTGGATTAGATCAAGTAATCAGTCTGCCTGGAAACATGTCGATTCTTGATTCTTCTGAGTGAGTTTTCAAACTTTGCAATCAGACAGTAACTTGCCTGTAGAATGCAGATTCTAAATGAGGGACTGTCACAAATGGTGAAAGAGTTCCAGAGCACTGAGAACATCACTCAAAATTTTTTTCTATGACTTCTGTCTCCTTATCAGAGTTAAAATTATGTGTCTGGCCCCAGGCTTTCCCACATCTGCCTCCATTATGAAAAACACAACCCACACTTGAAAAAGGAGGTGGAAGCTGCAGCAAAGTAAGCAGGCTAACATGGGGTTTCCAGATTCTTCTGCTTTCCATGCTTTATTTATTTTAGTTTTCACATTCTTACTTTTCTTCACATCTATTTCTTCCATATCCTGCCAGCAGATTCAGCAGCATCTCCAAGATACCTCATTTTCCTATGTGAATTCTAGGTCCACTCACAAAAACTGTAGCAGGCTGTGACAGCAGATTAAACTAATAGCTATTTTAAAAAAGTATTCTTTGGTGAGGACTATGCCTGATCTGAGTAGATACGGTCTAAGTTGGCCTTAAATTTGAAAGCTCCACAGATGGGAATCACCACCACAACTTTCCAAAACATGTTACTAATGGAATATGTAAGTTCATAGCTCTTTTATGATGTCTGCCCGAGAACTACGCTGCTGCTGGGAAATGATACCAGGATTTAACAGGTTTGCTACTGCGTGCCTCAACTTTCAGGAACTAAACCTGTGGACAATATCTAATAGTGACTAGCATGCAAAGAGGAAAAAGAAACTTCTGATAGCATAGCTCACCAGAGTAAAGAGACACTGACTTTGGTTCATTTGTCATTGCTATTAGCAGATGCAGAGACAATAAATGTTGCATTACCTTAAGACAAGCTCCTGAACCATTCAGCTCCAATAGAAGTCGGGTGCCATACATAAGTTCATGTATATACTGAAAAAATCAGTATTATCTCTGCTGAGGCAGACTAACATCAATAGGAAAAAACCCTCACCACTGAGCAGGAAAAGTTTATTTTATCTCTCCTTCAGAGAAGAATCTTTCCCCACTCAAAATTGCCACTATCCATTTCAAGCTAAATACTTGTTAGCAGAGACATGCAGTACTATTGACTTTAATATCTGCAAAGTAAATTGCTTTTCTAGGGAGGAAATTGCTGCATTTCAAAACTATTTCCTGCCTCATACATAAAGAACTAAAATATCAAATAGATCTGGTTTAGACTGGATGTCCTTTAACTTTTCTGCTCTAAAAATCCAAGATAACACTAATCACCCATAAGTGACCTGCTGTGCTGTAAATCCCTGCTGGTTTCATGTTCTCTTCTACTTTTTCTACTTCTTTCCCCCCCCTCCTTCTGACTCCACTTAATCACATCCTATTTTTACATTATCTCTCTCCTTTTGAATTGTTAAGATCCAAGAATAAAAGAATTCCAAATAAATCATGAGACTAATGATTTTTTTCTTCTTTTATATTTTGTTTTCAGAATATCTGAAAGAGATAATTTTTGTGATGAGATGCTTTGGCACAGCAAAGCAGATGTTTATAGCATTCTAGAAAAATCTCTTTGGCGTTATGTGTTACAGTTTTAGCAACTGCTTCCACATAACATTAAGACAGTCTCATCACAATATATGCAGATTTTTGCTCTCTGACTCAGGCAGGAGATATTCTTCCATGAGCCACGGAGCTCTGAGCAATGCTTTCATAGCTGTCTTTTTAAGCCAACAAGTATGAGCAAGTGTTGGCAGTACTCTGATACTGCTTTCCATTCTCCCTCCTCAGCACACATGCGTATGCAGCATTCAAATGCATACACACTCATACCTTTTTTGACTTGTCTGGTTAGGGACAGAGTAAGAATGGAACAGGAACTACCTTCTGTGATTCTACTCCACCTGCCCATCATCTTACATAATGCCTAGGGACCTGAAGGCATCATTATCTTAATAGAAAAGATTATAATCACTGACAGATTCAAGAAAACGCCAAAATCTGTGATGAAGATTTCTTTATCCACAACATGGTTTACAACATAGATGGTAAACATTAAAAGATAATCCTTTAATAGAATTTTTCATTTTAAATACTGAGAATGAAACTGAAAAAGTTTATCAAAGAAATAATTCCAAATTAGCTATATCTATTCCCATATCTTGTATTTCACTGGAAGATTATTATAATTATATTTTTATCTCTGGTGATGCTATTCCTACATAAGACATATATTTTGAATGATGCTATTTCCAAACAGGGTGAAACAGGATTAACTATCACAATTCTGGGATGATAAAAATCACAGACGTGATTCAGAACATCTTACTGAGTAATAGTTCACAGTAGAGTTATTTTAAAACTGGGTACTAATCATACAAAAAACATGTAAAATCATACACGAAAAATCTGCTTTGCCATACAGTGCTGGAAATATTTTAACTGAAGCCTCTGCCGACTATTTATACGCATTTATTATATTAACTAACAATGAAAAATAATGGATGTTCCTAGTTCACTGCTGTTTTGAAGGTTATTTTCACTGGTATAAAATTTTATCACTGATGTTACTGCTTTGAAAATATATCTGTTTAAGACAAATGTCACAGTCACTGTATGGACATTCTGTATTAACTAATGGTGAAATTCTGAAGGCAAAGAGACTTCATTGTGGCCAAAGATTTAATACCATACCACAGCTTTTCAAAGAGCAAGTGAAATTCAGGTTAGATTTTCTGAATGACAAAATTGGATCTTTTTGCTGAAGTAATGAAATACTTGGTAATTTAAACATTATCACATTGCATATTTTTAATAAACTGTGAAACTTTTATACAGGTTAAGTAGTATAATTCCATCTTATTACTATGCATTAGATAACCTAGATGGGTTTGTTAAAAGATGCACTGCTGTATTTTTGAAGTGCGACAGTAAGTTTTAACAATGTTTTTTGAAACTTTTTAAAAATACAAATGTAACTCACAACAGAGTGAAAGTATCTGTAAGCAGCTGAGAGTCTTCGAGTCTTCTGTGTTGTATTTCAAAGCACAGGTACCTCACTGGTATGATGCATATGCGTTTTATATATTGTACATCCAAAGGAAATAAGAGTATTTTGAACCTATGACTTTAGCATTTGTTTCTTTTTCTTACACACTTAAGAATAAAAACTTGTGAGCATCACCATGCCCTTTGCCAACATACTCTTACTAAGATTTCTTCCTTAAGCACACAGAGCAATAAGGAATGCTTAAGTTGGTTTTGTACACTGGAAGATGGGGGGGGGGGAGGGGGGTATGTGTGTGCTTAAACTACTCATGTATTACAGTCTTTGCTGCTTTAGCACTAAAGATCTATTTACAAAACCATATTTAGTCTTTGAAAAGTGGACTGTGATGTTTTTCAGTTTAATAGGCTGCTTATGACCTCACTGATTGGTCAAATTCTAGTTTCAAACAACTCTTGCAGAATTCTCAATGCAGCTCTACAGACAGGCAATCCCTGTTTTCCCACACAGGTGCAGAAGTAACTGTAACAGGATGGAATCAGGGTTTTCTGGGTATGCTCTATTTACCACAGCTCTACATTCCATTCCAAACTGCTGGCACTGGCTCTGTCTTATCCTAGTACCCCAACAAAACAGAAAAGACAGCAGCTGAACAGACTTGGCCATGACTCCTATTTGGGCCATTCCAAAGAAGAATAATGAAATTATCTGGATAAAAAGTCTACATAACCGTTTCTTAAATTCTAGCTTCATTTTATCAAACAAAAGGTGCATTTCAGCAACATTCTTTCTGGACTGTCTGCTTAAAAACTCAGCAATATAAAGTCAGTTATGCCCAAAAGACTGCGATTAAAATAGAAAATTTAAATATAACCCTTGTAACAGGTCTCCAGACTTTACTGATGGTGCACGCCTATCAGTAAAAAAAAAACATTTTTAGCCCACACCCTCAATATATGGATATTAGTTTATAAATTACATATATGTACTGTATTAATGAAGTACATTATAAATCATACACAAAAAGACATTTAAAAAGGATAAGATAAAGATGAAACAATGTTTTAAAATTCACTTTATTTATTAATGGTACAATAAACCTTTTTGCTGACACAAAATTAATAATGGAGCATAAAATACTAATTTAAATAATATTTGAGTGAGAACTATATGATTGAATAAGCTTCATTATTATTGAAAATATTGGTTTAACACTTTGTGATAACAGCAATTCAAAGGTCTCAAAGTTGTTTGTTTTGAAACTTGTTTTTAACAGTCACCAGGGCTGAAAACAAACACCGACTCACAAAGATGTGCAGATTCAGATGGAAGAAGTTTGCTGTTGGCTGTGCCTACTAAATCACAATACTCATTTTTCACTCCCACTCATTATACAAAGGCTTTTCTTGAAATCTGCACAGTAAATTTTCATTCCCTGATTTTAACCAGATGTTTTTGAAACCAAGCGGAAGTGTTGGATTTTCGTATTTTTAACTCATGGGTTCAAAACCACTGAAATATTTTGTTTGGAAGACTTTTAAATAGGTCAGGAATTTCTGATGCCAAGCCTTTTAAGTGTACAGAGGGTTTTTATAGGTGACATAATATTTTTGGCACTGTATCATGTAAATAATTTCCAAACATCTGTTTTCAAAACGCTTTCTTCACATCACCAGTTTCTTTCAACTGTCAGCCAGTTATCACAGAAAAGGTGAGCAAATTTAGAACACTTAGCTTCTAGCAAAACAAAAATCCATAACTCATATTTGAATTTGAAAATCCCTCAACACACTTTGCCATGAGATAACTGGTGAACCTATGTGTGCTACAAAATATATTTATGGTCACTCCCCACCTCATAGTACTACTTAAAGGTCATCGACAATGACAGCTTCTAGCACCTTGTGCACTTCTGGCTCTAACTTGTTTGATGCAATAGCTTACCTATGAACAGCACAGCTTTTTAATTTAATTTGGTGCAATTCCTGCAAGCTTACCCATGAATCCTCTATTCCAGCCAAATCAGCCACTCCATCAGTGGTTACATTTACATGTTTTTTCCATAACACATTGCTTTTATTAAAGAACTCATCTGCTGTTGAGAATATATCCAGAATATATCTTTCCTTTAGTGGTTCAAAATAAAGCAGTTCTACTGTACGTCATTACTGAAAGAGAATCCAACAATGCCTTAAGAGTAAACTCGACAGAAATACCTGTGCTTTCAGCCAGCTACATAGCAAATCTCCACATGTGTGCAAACACCTGCTTCTACAGATCTTCAGCAATATTTTCTATGCATCTTCCAATAGCGTTTGCTGACAAAGGAGTGCATTTTACTTTGGCTCTATATTGTTTTCCCTGTGCTATTTCAGTCATCATTACCACAGAAGAAAGAAAAAGTGTTTCCCCAATGGCATGTCTATTTTTGTCTCTCGCTAGTAAGCAAGAATGCTGGTTTTGGCTGGGATAGAGTTAACTTTCTTCGCAGTAGCTTTTATCATGCTATGGCTTGGATTTGTGCTGAAAACAGCATTGATGATAACCCAGGGACGTGTTAGTTACTGCTGAGCGGTTTTTGCACAGCCTCAAGGCCTTTTCTGCTCTTCACCCTGCCCTGTCAGCAAGCAGCTGGGGGTGTATGAGGAACTGGATGGGGACACAGTGGGACAGCTGACCCCAACTGATCCAAGGGATATCCTAGGTCATGTGGCACCATCCTCAACAATAAAAAAGGGGGAAGAAGAAGGAAGGGGGAAACATTTGGAGTGATGGCATTTGTCTTCTCAACTCACCATTATGCATAATGGAGCCCTGCTTTCCTGAAGACAGCTAAACACCTGCCTGCTGATGCCAAGTGGTGAAGGAACTGTCTTGCTTTGCTTATGTGCACAGCTTTTACTTTCCCTATAAACTGTCTTTATCTCAATCCATGAGTTTTCTCACTTTTACTCTTCGATTCTCTTCCCCATCTCACCACAGCAATACAAGAGGGCGGCTGTCTGGGGCTTAGTTGCTGGCTGGGTTAAACCACAACAGGAATAAATCTCAAAAGAGGCTTCTAAAGGTTTACAATTAAGTTTAATGAAATTATATATGTGATTGAGTATCACACAACTCTAAAAATATCACTGAAAAACTATCAATGTTTGTCTTCATTTTCTGGATGCTTCATTTTTAAATGCTTTGCTAATTGTGATGTCTTTATAGTTTCATTAGCTGTTATCTCAGGGTGCAATACACAATTGGGGTGAGGTTCATCATTAATTAGAGTAGGTGTAAATCCATATTTCAAGTAGTCTTCCTAATAATTTCAGGCATTTTTGGCTGATTTCTCCTCAGTTCTGATTAGATCACCACCGTTTTTGCCTTGCAACGTAGCTGACAAGCTTGGAGCAGGTGAAGTGCCAGCTCCACCGTTTTCTTGTTGTTCATTTGTGCTTATGTTGTTCTCTTCAACCTGTGGGTTCTTTGCAGGAATCTCTTTAAGCCACTTGTCCATTTTGTGTTATCTTAGTTAAAACTAAATAATATAAAGCATAATCCACTCAACCAGCACACACAAACTGCAATACATCACAATCGACTGAAGCAAACGAATGAGGCCATCACTGTGAACCCCTCTGCCTCCAGGAGATGATGGTAACATGCGTGACAGCCTTGAAGGTACAGACCAAGTGAGGGCACCAGAGTCAAGCTGTATCTTACATACTAGTAAAGTATAAATTCTTTGTGCTTGTTTGTAAAGACAATAAATGTAGGTAGACATTCTAAAATTTTCATTGTGCACACCAGCAGATCAGTCTCACACAAGCCATGGCTGCATACACCTTGCTTTGGAGCCTGCTACCCTAGACAACTGGTGAGTAATGCATAGGCTGGCACCAGCTCATTTCCAAGTTCACTGGGTGACTGGGTTTTATAATAAATTACTGGATCTTTCAATGTCTGCTTTAAGCTGACAAAGCTCAGCCTTTGTTCTCCAAAGGATTTGGAAAACCCGTTGACAACGACAGACTACATTTTTTGACATTAATGTGGCTCCGCCCAGTCTCTAGCTTGAAATTAAGAAATTAAGAAATTAATCACATAGTTCTTAAAAAAACTTATTGCTTAAAAACCTTACTACTAAAAATACTTGTATAAAACGGGGGGGGGGGGGGGAATGACTAAAAACAGTCTCCTATGATCTCTGTGAAGCTTCTGTATTTCCCTGTGGCCTCCCCCAACAAGTAAGGATTAACTACAGAGGTGAAATTTTCCTCAAATATGTGTGCACCTCCTCTAGAGAGCAAAACCGTAAAACTTACAGACCAGACATTGGTGGTGGAACCCTAGGAGACAAATGCACAGTTATGTATATTCACACAAGAGAATGGAGGTTGTTCATATCTACTACAGCATCAGTCCTAAAATTTAGACCACAGATCCATGGTTGCACTTGTATCATTGACAGCTAAAACAGTTCTGCTGCAGTACCACTAGAACACTCCAAGAGAAACTGCTGACTAGTTCCTGTCTCAAAAGAGAATGCTTTCTTCAGTCAGGATACAAAGTCAGACCCAACTTTACACTAACTGCATTGTTTTCATTATAAGTAGCTAGCAGGTGCGGCAAGACAGCATAGCAAGCACATACATATGAAATACACATTATCACTAAGATGACAAAAAATAAGATGCTATAATATGATAGCTGGTACTATAAATGAAATTTTCCTTTTGTACTACTTCAGTCAGCATTAACTCCATTGACTAACATAGGCTTTTCCTTGGCCTGTGTACACATTAAGAGGATGTTTCCACTAAATACACAGCCAGTAAGTGCCTGAGTCTGGTTCAGAGGGCACATGAACTCCAAATGTCCAGTAACACTGACTTTCTCTGCTGTCTGCCGAGGTGTGAACTCCTACTACAGCCTTTCCCTCAGCTGAGGTACTAACAGCTGAAAATCAGTTTCTCTACCCAGAAATGGATTTTCACTAAGTCTGGAGCACAGAGCTGGGTCTGCACTCTCTAGTCCTCTGTCAAATGCTGCCAAGATGACCCAGGGGGTTCAAAAGTTCTCAGTCATGGGAGGGGAATAATCAAAACCTAGCTAAAAAAAAAATTAACAAAACAACAAATCAACAAAAGCAATGACAACAGTTAAAAAAACAACCAAACAACAGACAAAAAAAAAAAAAAACCAAACAAACAAAAAAAACCCCACCAAAACCAAACAGCCAAGGCACATACAAGTGAGAAAAATTCTAAGCGAAATACCTTAACTAAAACAGGCTCAAGGAAACTTTAAGTCTGTAGCTGAAATCTGAAAAGCCTGTAACGAACCACCACGACAAAACAAAGGAAAAAGGCATACAGCCAGGGTAACTTGAACGAGGGCTGATAAAGGTGATGGAAGTTCCCACCAGGACGAGACGGGACAGCAGTCAATCTAACACCAACCACTCACAGGGTTCATTTTTCTCTTTGGTCACCCCCTTCCTCATTTTCGCCTGACTTACGTGATGCACTCGTGCCGCAGCATCATGATCCGCGGTTTCACAGCGCATCTCCCCCCTCCGCGCCCCTCACCTCAGGACGGCCGCACCAGACCCGCCTTCGCACCGCCTCACGCGCCTCTGCTCAGCCGTGCCCCGCCTCAGAGCACAAGGGCGCTGCCACGCGCGTCTGCTCGCGTCCTCCTGCGTCCACCGTGGGTTTCTCGCGTCGCCATGGTCCGGAGTAAGCGCGCTTCGTCACTCCCGCCGCTGCACGGGCGTCCGCCTGCAGGTGGGGGTAGGGGTAGGGGTAGGGGTAGGGGTAGGGGTAGGGGCCGGGGCCGGGGCCGGGGCCGGGGCCGGGGCCGGTCTCTGAAGGGGGTGCGGCCGCTGAAATCAGCGTTCCTGTACGAACGCGGTTCCCGGTAGCGCCTGATAGCGTCCACGGACTCGCTGGGAAGGGATCGCGGTGCCCCGCCACAGCCAGCGCTCCCGCACCTGTGGGCCTGTTGTCGGCCCCTCCGGAGACCGGTGGGGTTGGGGAGCGGTTCTGGCAGTGGGGGCGCAGAAGGGAAGGGTGGCAGCGGTCGGGGCTGCTCCGTCCCCTTTCCATGCGGCGGCAGGCACCCGAGGCCCGGAGCTTCCCTCGGCCTGGTGTAGGCGCAAAGCTCAGCCCGCGGTGCTCTCTGCGTTCACACTACATGAGCAGGTACCGCACCTGGTGTTCTGGGGCTGCGTCCGGTCTGCAGTGAACCGCCATGGGCTCGGGCTCTGGCGAGGGGTCTGGAGCACAAGTCTGATGAGGAGCGGCTGGCGTTGTTGTCTGGAGAAGGCTCGGGGGAAACCTTAACCCTCTCGATAACTGCCTGAAAAGAGGTTGCAATGAGATGGGGGTCGGTGTCTTCTCCCCACTGACAAGCGGTAAGACGAGGAAACAGCCTCAAACTGCGCAGGGGATGTTTAGACTGAATATTAAGAACGGTTTCCTCACCGAAATGGCTATAAGGCATTGGAACAGGCTGCCCAGGGCAGTGGTGGAATCACCATCCCTGGGCGTGTTCAAAAACTATGCAGATGAGGCCCTTAGTAATATTATTTAGTGGTGGACTTGGCAGTCGTGGGTAATGGTTGGGCTTGATGATCTTAAAGGTCTTTTCCAGCCTAGCTGATTCTGTGGTGGAGCAGGGGCTCTGCTGCTTTCTTAATCAGGAATGCATTATCAAGTAATAGACAAGTATCAGTGGCTTAATGAAATCTGTATACATATGTTTAGTGTGCCAGTCTTATTCTTTGCCTCTTACTGTAATGCAGAAAATAGATATTTTTTTCTTTTTCTACCTCACCTCCCCTTTGGAGTTACCTGACTAAACATGGTGCTTCTGAGTGCAGGCTGACAAGCCTTCAGTGTGATACTCTAAGCATGGCTCTACCTAATGGGTGGTTTGTCAAGATGTACTACTTGGTGTTTAAATGCATGCCTAGGTTTGTTGCAGAATCTGTAAGCACATACAGCTGGTAATCCACTCCTGTGCTTGCCTGTTCATTATCTGTGTGGAGCTAGCATCTCAAAACACAGAGTTAGCAGTAGTACTCGGTTTGTTACCTGTGTGTATTGAGTTAAGTCTAAAGAGCTTCTGCAGACTTAACTTTTAGAACTGCTGCACAGCTGCTGCTGAGCCTAAACCAGTTAGGTTCGCCCCATCCCTCCCTGGTTTATTAGAAGCAGTTACGGCCTGAATAGCATGAGACATAACTTGTGTGTCTCATCTTAGCTGTAACATCTGTTTTGTTTTCTTTAAAGGTATTTTTCTGGTGTTGTGGTGTATTTCGTTTGTTTTGAGCATGCTTTTACGTGATTTTGTGATGTAAGAAGCTTTTGCTCAACTTTACTTGTGTCTGGTCCTTTCCTGGGTTTTTGTGTGTATGTGTGTCAGGGATGGTTGAGTTGCACTTGAAAGGACCTTTACACCCCTATAGTCAGTGACCTTGTATAGGTACTGTTTTTTTGTTTTCATGGCAGCAAACTGAGTCATGGTGAGGCTCATCTGCCCCTGCAGTGGAGTGACTGTCTCTGGCAAAGGAGCAGGGATGCAGGAGCAGAAAAAAGTTGTTCCAGCTTTGCACTTGGTGAACAAAGCAGGTTGAAGGTAGACAGTGGACACCTTTATTCTGACCACAGTATCCGTATATAACCTTGGGATTCAACAAAGTTTTTGTTTTGTGCCTTTGTTTTCAGTTTGGGTTTCCTGGTTTGGGTGCTCTAGATTGGTTTTTTTTCTTTTTTTTGCAGGGAGGGAAGGGACATATTTCTCCTTCCTTATTTCTTTTCTTAAAAAATATAGGGTGGTTTAAATATGGAAATTAGCAAAGATTTTTGGCACACGGTGCTTAAGTGTTAGGTTACATGGCTTACAGGGCACTTAAAAAATACAAAAAATAGAGCTCTATGGTGGAACTTTGACATATCTGTTAATTGTTTTGGGAAAAAAACAAATTACAAAACAGCTTTCTGATATATTCCAAAAGCATCGATATTTAACTATTCCACTGCTAGGGGTATCTTTGAACAGGCTAGTAGCAGCTATTGGCTAGTCAGTAAAGACTGAAAAGTCCTGTATTACTCTTATAAGTAACTTCTTCTTTGTGGTTTTTGGTAGTAGATGCAATTCCTGGTAGGCTACTTCGTCTTTTGTAGATTCATAGAATCATAGAATAGTTAGGGTTGGAAAGGACCTTAAGATCATCAAGTTCCAGCCCCCCTGCCATGGGCAGGGACACCTCACACTAAACCATGTCACCCAAGGCTCTGTCCAACCTGGCCTTGAACACTGCCAGGGATGCAGCATTCACAACCTCCCTGGGCAACCCATTGCAGTGCCTCACCACCCTAACAGGAAAGAATTTCCTTGTTATATCTAACCTAAACTTCCCCTGTTTAAGTTTTAACTCATTACTTCTTGTCCTAGCGCTACAGTCCCTAATGAAGAGGCCCTCCTCAGCATCCCTGTAGGCCCCCTTCAGATACTGGAAGGCTGCTATGAGGTCTCCACGCAGCTTTCTCTTCTCCAGGCTGAACAGCCCCAACTTTCTCAGCCCGTCTTCATACAGGAGGTGCTCCAGTCCCCTGATCATCCTTGTGGCCCTCCTCTGGACTTGTTCCAACAGATCCATGTCCTTTTTATGTTGAGGACACCAGAACTGCACACAATACTCCAAGCCCAACCATTACCCAGGACTGCCAAGTCCACCACTAAATAATATTCCTAAGGGCCTCATCAGCATATTTTTTGAACACGCCCAGGGATGGTGATTCCACCACTGCCCTGGGCAGCCTGTTCCAATGCCTTATAGCCATTTCGGTGAGGAAACCGTTCCTAATATTCAGTCTAAACATTCCCTGCGCAGTTTGAGGCTGTTTCCTCGTCTTACCGCTTGTCAGTGGGGAGAAGACACCGACCCCCATCTCATTGCAACCTCTTTTTAGGCAGTTATCAAGAGCGTTAAGGTTCCCCCTGAGCCTTCTTCTGCTTAGAAAGACAAAGAAATTTCATACCTTGTGAGCTGAGGGTATTTGAAATCTTGATTCTCTTTACTGGCAGGTAATTGGAAAAGGCTGACACTTCCATTTTAGAGGAGACTTTGAAGTTAGCTTTTCGAAAGAATTTGGTTCTGTCTAGATATCTAGTGTATTTGTTCCTGTAAGATGACTATTCATTTGCTGCTAATACAGCACTATAATTAACTGTATGTATGTAATTTTTAAAAAGCCAAATTGAGACATTGCAGAACTCCAGTACTGTGAAGCTGCTTTGGACATGACTGAAGGAGAATTCTTTTTCCTAAAACTAAACCTTCTACCATGAAATATATGGCAAGTGGTCAGATTTGGTAGAAAATGGGTGGTAGTTACAGATGGGCCCATCTGTTCCCCCTGTGAGAGGCCAAATATATTTTTTGTGCTGTTTAGCTGAGTAATTCTTGAAACTTTCTGCCATTCCCTATTAACTCCTGTCCCCAAATATTTGAGTTTGAAAACTCCAGTCTTGATTATTCATGATAAAAATAGGAGCCTTGCTGTAAGATGAAAGAGCTTCTTCAAAATAATGAGAAATAAACATTAAGTTTGTTCTTTTTTACTCTTACAGTTTTAAAACTTGAAATACCCTCATGAACAGGGAGAAAGTGTTTATTTCAGCAAGATGTTTTGGATAACTTCGCCTGTTCTTTGCTCAGAACTGAATTTTCTGACATGCCTCAGAACTTAGATTGTTATTGTTAGGTCCCCTGTAGCTTAATTGGTGCTAATTGGGTTTGTGATAGGCAGTTATATTAATAAAATATAATTAAACATGTTAGAACACAAGAACAAGGTAAGTATGCAGCTGGTTCTTATCTGCATTATTAGGTTAATTCTAGAATACCTTGAGTAAGTCATGTGAAAACCTTCATTGCTGAGTGATATTGTTTGACAGCCTGAAAGTGTTTAGAGTTTGGTTTGTTTGTTTTGCCTTTAAAAATTCAAATTATAAACTATTACATCTGAGATTTATGGGGGAAGAATGCATATTAACATAATAAGGTGGTAAGATTTATTATAGTTATCAGTGACCAAAACCCCTCTAATTTCTTGATTATAGTATTAGGAAATTGATTTGAGTATGCCATGACAGAGAAGTTTAAAGTCCTTGCTGGATCTGTTTGTTTCTGTGTTATGTGTATGTTTAAAAGTGAAGCATAGAGTTAAATATGGAAATGTGATCTTAAAGTATTTTTTTTCTTCTCTAAGTGTATGTAATGTAATAAGTAATTCTGTAGCTATTTGTACATAAATAGTATTTTCTTCTTGCAGTCAAAGCTGGAGGTATGAGAGTGCCTAAAAAGCATGAATATGGACCTGTTGGGAAAAATGCTAAACCCCCAGGAAAAGACAAGACAAGGTACTGCATTCCTGGGCTTTTTCCCCTCTGCCCCATAGTTCAGAGGTAATGGGCTGACGGTTGAAATCAAAAGACAATTCTTAATCCCAGAAGAGTTTAATTCTTCAATTAACTTGTGCAATTTATAGAGGCAACTCTGAGGTAATCATCAACTTGAAGTTTTCTACCCCTCCCCCAAAAAAAGAGCCCCAACTTCAAAACCTAAGGACAATGCCACACAGTGAAAAATAAAAGGTGAATCTTTTCTTTGTTGTCACGTGTTATGTAACAGAAATTAAAACAATGTTTTGCCTACCTGTACCTAATAAAGTAATAGTTTCAGTTTCCAGTAACAGTTTTCAGTGAAATGAGTTTTAGGCTGTCCTCATTCTGAAGGAAACTAAGTCCACATCTCCCATCCCCCCGAAAAGTGTTAATTCCTGTGTAGCCTGTATTTCCTATTTCAGTCTCAAATCAAATCTTTTTCTGTTCTCTCTTTCCTAAGCTTACTCAAGCTATTTTGCCCCAAAATGAAGGCATCTTTCTACTTTTGAATAAGGTAGCAGTGACTAGTTGAAGTGGGCATCAAAAGGAATACTTTCTTCATGATTTTTCAAACAAAGACTGAATGTTTTTCTGAAAAATACACATTTTTTTCTCGGATATCTCTCAACAAAAAGCTAAGATGGCCGATATATGGATAATTGCTATGATGCTCTTAGAATCAGTGTGACCCTAAGATTTTTTTCAAAGGAGCCCAATGCAGTGATTTGCTCTCAGAACAAATCTGCTGTGTTCTGACAGTGATGACCTTGTTGTGCAAGTAAGCAGCGTATATATCCTCTTCCATATGATGATTAAGGTATTTGTGAGGAACTAGAAGACCTATTACTTTAGCCCATTGTCAGATAAAACCAGCATGTATCTTGCTGTATTGCTTGCCTTCACTAGTGAGTTAGATGCTTCCTGTTGAGGACTTACAGAAAAAAAGATTCATAGAAAAAGTCTTCATAGAAAAAAGATTTGAGATTTGTGGGGATGAGACAAAATGTAACCGTTAAAGTACTTTCTTTGGGGAGCTGGATCTAAAATTCCACGTCGCACTGTAAACTGTGTGCTTTTAATACCTTTATCTGTTTTGTAAGCATTCAAAATTATGTCTAAGTTGAGGCTGAAACTTGGATATATTTCTCTAATGAGTGCTCCTGCACCTAATGTACACTGTTCTCTAGCCCACCAAAACATTAAATTTTTGCTGTTCAGTGGCGCAGCTTCTAGAGGAAAGTACAGTCCGATCTTGCAGACTTCTGAGAGCAGGAGATAAGGGGTTTAGTCTCTTTAGAATGAGGACAGCGTAGAATTTGTTCTTTCCTTGGAAAGTGTTGAGCATTATCTTACTAGGTATGAGTAGGAAACACATCTGTTGTTGCTTTAGAAGTGACTTTGTCCTCCTGCTATGAAAAAGCACTTGTAAGCAACAAATTTTTACCTGTAGAAGTGGGCTCTGATTTGTGTCAAGATGCACTTGCCTCTCCTGTATTCAAAATTTGGTACTAGTTTTGTGCATAAAAATAGAAACAAAGCAAGGTTAAATATTCTGTTGTATTTCTTAAGAATAGAACTCCCTTCAAGGAGTCTTTGTATTGTCCTTGTGATAGCTTGCTCTGGACTTGCTGAAGAGGCTCATCCAAACTGAAGCAGCTCCTGAATCTTTTATTAAAGCACATCTGGAATTATCCTGAAAGCTGTGAATTACTCCTTACACTGCTGTGGATTTAGGGACATCAGTTACTGCTTACCTGTAAGAAAGGAGCCACCTCTACTATAGTGTTTCTGTAGTACACAGGTAACCATTTAGAAAGCCTGGATTAGTGAGGATGGGTCTGGATGACTTTGTTCTGATTCCCACTTGTTTGTTTGTGGGGTTTTGTTTTTCTTTTCTGCACTAATTTAAATTCCCTGTATTACTTCTGAGAAACAGATTTACTTCTGCTGTTTCTAAATAGATGTTTTAAAGAATGCTTCCTTTTTAGTTGAAATGTATACATTGCAATCATGGTATCAGTGTGTCTGACAGGCACTACAAAGTACTGTAATCAGTAACATTTATGTGAAATAGACTATTATGCCAGGAGCTAAAAGGGAAGTGTGTGACTAGACTGACAGCTGAACTCAGTTTTTTGGACCAAGATGTTAATTTTTTTCCTCTAAAATGTTCTAATCAGTTAGATAACTTTTAAATTAACTGTATTTAGCCATGCCAAGAAATAGTGTAATGATTTTATTTCTTGGCAGGGTACAGACATCAACACTGTAGGTCTTTGGATTTCTGTTTTTCTCCTCGCTGGCTTGGAGGACACTAACCTAAAATACAGTTTTTTGGAATAAAGCTGAGCTTTCCTGTTTATTCATTCTCTGCACCAGAATCAGTGGTTACTTGGTACAGCATTACCTACCTTGTTGAGATGCTGGATTTCATTCTCAGGTTGTAATCACAGAAGTCACAGAGAACTCTGTGGTCTGTTACTACTAAAGTAGTTGAGGTTTTGATTCAGGTGAGATTTTCTGAGGGTCAAAGTCACTGTCATAACTTAAAGTGGATACTCAGAGCTGAGACTGGTCTTGGCAGGAGCTGAGCTTTTGAGACTTAGTTTAAAAAAAAAAGAAAAGGCGTGCTTCCTATGAAGTTGCTATGTAATATGATAGAATATATATCATATAAATCTAATATATATATAAATATATAATATAATAGTGCCTAATAGAATGTAATGCATCATGTTAATAACTAGATGCCTGCCTGACAGTTCTCTGAAAATACATTCCATTTGGCTATACATCATTATTTAAGAGAAGCAATTCAAAGTTTTGTGCGTTCTTTGTTTTTTGTTGAGTTTTCTCATAGCTTCTGTTGTTGGGGTGTTTGTTTGCTTGTTTGTTTGTGGCTTGATTCCACCTCCCATCCCCACCCCCCCACTCCCCCCCGAGTTAGAAGGGCTTTGTTTTTGTTGATTGCCAGTTGTCTAGGTGTAATTTTACTCCTGTCTTTACTATAGTCATAGTTAGCTGATGACATAAACAGACCTGGCGTAGCACATATTTGTCAGTGTGGCAAACTTACATCAGTTGTTGAGCTGAAATTTCAGTAGGAAATGTGCCTTGCCTGATACACAGAACCATTAACTTAGCTAAAGCAGTATCTGATTTTTCAGAGTCATATTTAAGGTATCTGGGTCCATGTGTGAGGGTAATAATGATTTTTCTTGAATCCATTTTTAAGATACAGAGGTGTCACTGCGGATAATCGTATAATGAGAAGAATATGCAATCCATAGTTCTTCCTGTTGCTGAACTAAATTATTTTGTATCCAGAGATCGTTTGCTTATGCGATATTGGTAACATGGCTGTTTTTCATAGGAGTATGAAGAAGTTAATGGGATAATCTTGCACAAAAAGTTTTTGCTTGACAAATTGCTGCTGTCAAAGGAAACACTCTCCAAAAGCAGAGGGTGAATTTTTTTCATGGGTCTAGACTGGAATCAAGAAAATTCCTAAGTCAAATTTTAGAGTTCTGGATATCAGTGCTCAGCTTCTGTGAAGCTACTCTGGGGGGGGGGGGGGGGGGGGGGTGGAAGTCTGTTTTGAGATATTCAAGGATATTTATATATGTATATAGCCTTTTGTTTACCTAAATAAAAGTCTGCAACACAGATTTCTATTCTGAGGCAGCATACCTTTTTTTTTAATACCCTAGTCTTTAATGTGATTAAAGGATTTAGCTCCAAAGCCTAAATTTCTATTACAAAATATTTTGTATTAAGCCTGGAAAATGAAAGTGCCAAGTACTCCTGTGAGATGGAAATGCTAAATACATTCTTGTTTTGGTTTACAGTGCCATTGCCAGTTTTTCAAAACCTCAGAACATGGGTGTCTTGGTAGCAGAAGCACTGAGCAAAGTAAGTATCTCTGGACAAACAAGATACATGTTTGCCAGGGCTTCTTCATAAAACTGTACAGTAAAAAAAGTGAATTTTCCTTAAACTGCTGTCATCTGACACTTGTAAGTTTCTCATCTACCTCTAAATATTTTTGAGGTAGTCTATTTCTTTAGCAGTTATATGGCGAAAATATAACTAGCCTTTCCTCCTTACTCTGGTGTGTTTGATTCCATTTGTATTTACATTAAGTAGCCCCAGGGTAGATATGTACACCTTTTACAGAAAATAAGGTGTGTCTGTTCTTTAAAGTGGTATGTTGATTTAGATTTATGGAAAGGGGGGGGGGGGATGGGATTATCAGTGACATAGTAAATTTGTGGCAGAGCTGGGATTACAATTGAGAAAGGAACCTGGTCTTCAAGTCTTTAACTCCACTGTGGAAATAGCTTTAACTGCTGTAAGGGTCCAATTCACAGAAGTGAAAAGATGGCCTCTTGCAGGAGGTGGGTAGTGCCACTGCCAAGTGCTTATTGGATACCAAGACAGCAAGTTAATGTCAGACTATTGCAAGTGATCCCTGAGACAACAGGCACAGAATATTCCACTGCTGCTGCATATGCAGCTGTTTCACCCGACGCCTGACATTAGATAGTCAAGCATCTTCTTGAACTCTGCCTTGGAAAGACTACGAGATCATTTAAAATTGTGTTGCAGAGCTGTTGATGGACCCTTTTATACCTACAAAGACCACTGTCTGGTATCTCTTGCTAGGCTGTTCATGCAGGCTCTTAACACCTACGTTTTGCAAGAGCTGATTTGACAAGCAACTTCTTAATTTGCATGCTAATCTGAAGATCTGACAATTAGAATCTATTTTTCATATACTTGCAGTCTTTAGACTGTTAGGCATACATCAGTTGCATCATTCCAGCATAAGCCTTTCATCAACAGATGAGTATATAGCTTTAGTATGTAGATGTTGAATTTTTGAATTGGCTGGTTTGTTAAGGAGAACAGATACAACTCATGCTATTTCTCCTCTACTTGTCCCCACCTTCTCTATTCTGACCTACCATTTCCTTCTCTTGGTTTCCATAATCTCATTACATGAAACTTTTGCAGTAGTTTAAAAAGTGATAATTTGATACTGCAATGACAATGACTTGAATCTAGGAAAGTAAGAATTTTAAGCAACTTATTGTTAACTCTGGCATGCTGATTATTTGCTCTGCTTTCCTGATCTTTACAGGAAATTCTATGAGCTACTAATAAAAAGGGGGAGGGGGAGTGAATGTAGTTAGGCTGATACCACTTTAAAAACATAAAATAAAATGAAATGTACAGAGTTGCCCTAAGTTTATCTGTTGATTATTTGAACTTCTTGTGGAGATAAGTTTTAAACTACTTTTATATGATAAAATTTAGGAAGAAAATATCATAAAAGCTATGTTTTATAACAACTTTTCCCCCCTCCACCCTTTAATGTTACAGATGAACCATAAAATTAATGCAGCAGCCTTACAGGTGGCTCAACAAAAGCCTCAGCCTGCCTTGGAGAAGTTCATACTGCCTAAGAGAATTTACATTATTCAACAGCCACGGAAATGTTAAGATACTCATTAAAATACTCATGCTTACTTAAAGTGAATTTCTGTACAAAATAGCACTTCACACACGGTGGTGAAATGTTCAAAAGCTATGTGCCTTGTATCTCACTGTATTTTTGTTACTGACAATAAAATACTTTATAAGAAGAGTCGCTAAATGTACTTAGGATTTATTTAAATACCATGGTGTAGGTGTAATCTGGTTTTACTAGTGTACAGTAATTACACAATGCTAAGAAGTCTAACACCCAAAAACAACAAAACCACCCCCCCCCACCCCCAAAAACACAAACAAAACAACAAAACACACAACAAACACAATTTAGGCTGAGGTGTTCCATGCTGAATGCATGCCTTAGGTGTACTGCACAATAAGAAACTTGAGCAAGTCCTGGGAAAGATTCCCATTTAGTGGAAAAAAATACCTTTTTCCTTGCATTTGTGTGTGTAAGGAAATCTGATTCCTTTCCTGGGATCCAAACAGTAGGAAGAACCAAGTGAAAACAGTCTGTTTGAATCCCTCTGGGGCTGGGGAGGGTAAGTGAGGGAAGTAAAGGGAGTTGAACCTCTGGGTTGAGAGGGTAGGCATGAAGGAGGAGGAGGAGTCAAGGTGAAGGCAGTGATTTGACGATGGAGTTTAAAGTTGGTAGAAGGGGATACAGGCCTGAAAAGCAATGAGACTGAGCATGGACTGGTAGGAATACACGCTTAATAACAGGGAGGAGCAATTGTAAATACAAGTACAGGCAGTACCCTTGAGCCTTGCCTCCTTATGCTGTCAGCAAAAGACAGTACAGTCAATCCTGCGCAGTCCAGAGGATCATACTCTCCTACTGCTAATTGTTTGGTTGAGTAGCTCAGCTGACTTTGCTCTGAATTTAATTCTGCTGAGACTGTTCTTTGGTTTGTTTTTTTTTTCTTTATTAAGGTAATGTTTGCAGATGAATATGCCATTAAGAATGTAGTGGAGGAGTCCAGGTAGACATAATATGAAAGGTAATGCTCAAAAATGTTTATATTGTCAATGAGGCTTCTTTTTATTGTGTGCTTTCCAGATGACTGCAGTGGGAAGCTATTATGAACATATGAAACACTCCCTCTTACACAGGGGGATCACAGGTGGGCTATCCAGGATTAGTGTTAGCATTTAACATGAATGTGTGCTTCGTTTCATCCATCCATAAAATGTAAATAACCTTATATGTTGATTAAAGATTAGATTATGATCACAGGAGGTGGTGATTAGTAGTATGTGCAATAAACAATTTGGTTACACCTTGAATAAGTAGGAAGGATTAAAATAGTGCTGCTCCTATGAAGACTGCTAGGGGTTTTTTTCCCCAGATTTCTTAACTGGTAGCTGCTTGTAAAATACTGTCACTGTTATTTGGACAACAGCAGCAATATACTTTATGGATATTTAAGTTGTAGCTACATGATTTGGAAAACATCTAGTTCTGCGTTTATATATGCTACACTTTCCACTGCCTGAGCTGACTGTATATAAATAAGTATCAATATGAATGTAAATTATTTGAGTTAAAGCTGTCCGTATGTGAATTGATTTATTCATGCTATCAAGGCCAAAAATAGCACTGTGCACTGTAGTATGTCAGTGCTTCTTACAGGAAGATTATTAGTAAAATCTGTATAATTCTAATCTTTATCCTTTTTGTTTCTGAGGGCCTTTAAGAAGATTACTTTCTGTGAAATAACCTGCTGCTGAAAATTTATTTATATTCCGGCCAAGGGTTTAATGCAAAATGACATCTTGCAGGCAAAGGATTGTCTCTTCCGAAGTCAGATCCAGCTTTCCCCGGGATGCTAGATAAACCAGACACCCAGTTGTTCTGGCCACTTTGTGCTTAACGCACACCTCAGTGGAGAAACCATTTGGATACCATTTCCTGGTGCCTGGAAGAAATGGGACTTCTGGCACACTATAGAAGTAGGTAACTTGCACCCTGCTATGGAGGGAGTTGCTTCCTGCTGTGAGGAGTTACTCAAATACTGTGGGAATGGAGATACCTGGGATCCTTATTTCTACCTTACATCCCTAGTGTGGTTGGAAAAATTACTAGCAAATTGCTCTGTGGGAATTCAACCTGTTACCGCAGTGCTTCATCACTGCAGCTGTGTAAACACCATGTTGTGATGCGATGTTAACGTGGCTGCAAGTAGCAGTGAATAAACGAGTGGATCTGACTACCCTTCTCTTGGTCCTTTCTTTGATTTTGTACTTTGTTTTTTGTTTGGTTTAAATGAATGTTATTTAAACTGTTATTAGTATGTTCAGGGTAGGGATGGCATGCTCAGTGTAGAAGACAGATACAGGAAATTACTTTTCTGACAAATCACGGCACACACTGATTGCTTATAGATGTAATACTTCTGTTTTAAAAGGACCTGTCTACTACTACTTCCAATGCACGTTTAGAAAGTTCAGTGCTACACAGATGAGTTAAGCATATACAGTAACTCAGGTTCTGGAAGTATATGTCTCCATCATCATCATCATGGCTTGACTTCGCAAATGAAGATTTGGGAAGGGCTTTACCCACGCTTACTACAAGCACGCTGATGACTAAGAAGGCCAATGTGGGATAGGCAAATCCGGCTACAAAAAGCACAGCAGAAGGTCTCCTTGGGTGAGACAGGTGGGGCGCGATTCTTTCTGCGTTGTCTTTTCTCCTCGAGACTAGTTCTTTGTGAGTTCTCAAAGGAGTCAACGGCATTATGTATGATGTGCCTCCAAGTCTCCCGATTGGAGGCCAAGATGGACCACTGATGGTAGTCAATATGGCCAAGGCTAAGGTATTGTTTCAGGGAGTCCTTATATCTCTTCTTTGGGGCACCTCTCTTGCGGCTACCGGTGGCAAGTTCACCGTAAAACACAATCTTGGGGAGGCGGTGATCCTTCATCCTAGAGATGTGCCCTGCCCAGCGCAGCTGCAATTTCAGCAATATGGCCTCGATGCTGGTGACCCCTGCCTGTTCGAGGACAGTGACATTAGACACATAGTCAGTCCAATGGATGTTTAGAATTGTACGGAGCCAGCGCTGATGAAAGCGTTAGAGGAGTTGCAGGTGATGACGGTAGATGACCCATGATTCAGACCCATATGAAAGAGTAGACAATACAATGGCTCTATAGACACTGATCTTTGTTCTTTTCTTCAGGTGTTTATTGCACCAGACTCTTTTATGGAGTTTTCCGAAGGCTCTATATGCCTTTGCTATTCTGTTGTCTCTCTTTGTCTATCGTGGCATCCCAGGAAATGATGCTTCCCAGATAGCTGAACTGCTGAACTGTCTTAAGCTCTGACTCGCCGACGGTAATATGGGGATGGCGATGGCGATAATCTTCTTGCAGTGCAGGTTGGTAGAGGACTACTGTCTTCAGGCTGACTTCCAGCCCAAAAACCTCAGCCGCCTCCTCAAAGCAAGATGTTAAACGCTGCAGAGGTGCTTCTGTGTGGGCACAGACTGATTGCTTACGGATGTAATACTTCTGTTTTAAAAGGACCTCTCTACTACTACTTGCAATGCACATTTAGCAAGTTCAGTGCTACACAGCTGAGTTAAGCATATACAGTAACTCAGGTTCTGGAAGTATATGTCTACTGTATTGGCAAACAGGAGTTATGCAACATAGGGCTCAGCATGTGCTTCTGAGAGGCTTGTGAGAAGCAACAGTCCTGGAAAAATGAACCCATGCACATTCAATGCCTGGCATCTCTGTATGTACAGAACATAGAATCATAGAATAGGTAGGGTTGGAAAGGACATTAAGATCATCAACTTCCAACCCCCCTGCCATGGGCAGGGACACCTCACACTAAACCATATCACCCAATGGCTCGTCCAACATGGCCTTGCACACTGCCAGGGATGGAGCATTCACAACCTCCCTGGCCAACCTATTCCAGTGCCTCACCACCCTAACAGGAAAGAATTTTTCCTTATATCCAATCTAAATTTTCCCTGTTTAAATTTTAACCTATTACCCCTTGTCCTACCACTATAGTCCCTAATGAAGAGTCCCTCCCCAGCATCCCTATAGGCCCCCTTCAGATACTGGAAGGCTGCTGTGAGGTCTCCACGCAGCCTTCTCTTCTCCAGGCTGAACAGCCCCAACTTTCTCAGCCTATCTTCATATGGGAGGTGCTCCAGGCCCCTGATCATTCTCGTGGCCCTCCTCTGGACTTGTTCCAACAGATCCATGTCCTTTTTATGTTGAGGACACCAGAACTGCACACAATACTCCAAGTGAGGTCTCACAAGAGCAGAATAAAGGGGCAGGATCACTTCCTTCGACCTGCTGGTCACGCTCCTTTCAATGCAGCCCAGGATACGGTTGGCTTTCTGGGCTGCAAGCCCACACTGAAGCCGGCTCATGTTCATTTTCTCATCGACCAACACCCCCAAGTCCTTCTCCGCAGAGCTGCTCTGAATCTCTTCTCTGCCCAACCTGTAGCTGTGCCTGCGATTGCTCAGACCCAGGTGCAGACCTTGCTCTTGTCGTGGTTAAACTTCATGAGGTTGGCATCAGCCCGCCTCAAGCGTGTCAAAGTCCCTCTGGGTGGCATTCCTTCCCTCCAGCGTATCAACCGAACCACACAGCTTGGTGTCATCGGCAAACTTGCTGAGGGCGCACTCAATCCCACTGTCCATGTCAGTGACAAAGACGTTAAACAAGACCGGTCTCAACACCGATCCCTGAGGGACACCGCTTGTTACTGGTCTCCAGCTGGACATTGAGCCATTGACCACAACTCTTTGTGTGCGGCCATCCAGCCAGCTCTTTATCCACCAAGTGGTCCATTCATCAAACTGATGTCTCTCCAATTTAGAGACAAGGATATCGTGCGGGGCAGTGTCGAATGTTTTACATAAGTCCAGGTAGATGACATCAACTGCTCTACCACTGTCCATCAGTTCTGTAGCCCCATCATCAAAGGCCACCAAATTGGTCAGTCAAGATTCCCCCTTAGTGAAGCCATGCTGGCTGTCACCAAGCACCTTGTTGTGCTCACCTCATGTGCCTTGGCATGCCTTCCAGGAGAATCTGCTCCAAGATTTTGCCAGGCACAGAGGTGAGACTGACTGGTCTGTAATTCCCCAGGTCATCCATTTTCCCCTTCTTGAAAATGGGGGTTATATTTCCCTTTTTCCAGTCATCAGGAACTTCACCTGACTGCCATGTTTTTTCAAATATGATGGCCAGACATACATGAAGTGGTAGTATGGGACTTCCAAACAGCCTCACAGAAAGCCTGCATTAATGTAAAGTATCTTCCATGTTGTACCTGTGTAAAATTTTCAGGTATAAAAAGAGGATCTAACAAAAAGGAGGCCAAATTTTGATAAATTATTTCATTATTTTTCTAAATGTAAAGCAGGTGCAAGCTCCTCTTCTGCTGTAACACACCTTGTGGAGCAGGAAATCCTGGCAACTGATAGGTTGGGGTTTGTTTTTCCTGCTTCTGTAGGATGCCATCAACGTGGTGGCATTGCAGGTAGTGTTTCATACTTGCTTTTCATGTCAGTAACACTTCCTAGACTTTGGCTGGAATCTGGAAGATTTATGTAGAGAACAAGCTACCTCTTTTGCTTAAATGTATTTTATAATTGAGACCATCGTATAATTAAGAGCATTCCTTTTTCAACCAAGTCTGTTTTTTACTCGTATTTTGACAGCAGCACTGTCAGTGGATTATTTTATAATAATTTATTTCTATTTGTTAAGGTGTCCTGCTTATAATAATATTCTTAATAACAAAAGCTAAAGAAGAAACTAAAACTGTAAGACAACTTAAGTTTTTCATCCTGTTTGTGCCTTCCACACTGCAATTTTAGTTTGTGTTTGCACCATCATTGATGATACTATTAAGTTGTCTTATGTTTTAGGAAGTTTGTTTTATTTAGTTCAATTCTGAATTCAGTACTTTGCCTTCATTATTTAAATAACTAAAATTAAATATGGAACATAATGAACAAGCACAGTTGGTTTGCTAAAAAGACCAAAACCTTGTAGGAAGCCTATTTCCAGTCTTCCTGAGGGTTATTACAAATGATGCAGGCATTCTACAAAAGTGGCATGGTTTCAGGAAATTATTTCTTCTGTTGATCATTATTTCATCATGTTGATGTACATAATATGGGTTAATATGCAGTTGGTTTTATCTGTAGACCTCAAAACACCTTACAGAGATAGGAATGACTGAAGCCAAGTGGCAGTAAAAGCAGTGAAAACTAATTTCAGTAAATGTTGATTGGTTCAATGTACTGGTAAACTTGGTAATGTCACACATTCTATTTGATGGCCTGAGTAAGACATATGGGCCTTGCTGTGCTTCTCTGCGGGGATGGATTTCCTCTTGGGTGAGGAAAGTCTCCACCTTTAAGACTCTGACACATGGAGGGTGGATGGTGTTTCACAGAGCTATGTGGGAATTTGGCAGTGTGTAACCTTAAACTGGTCTGGAATGAGCTATAATACCCCCCCCCGGCTGATCAGTTTAGCTGCAGAAATGTGTACTTCATGCTTCTGGACCACTTGTGATTTAATTTTTTCTGAAGAGGGTAGGTGTTGTTGGGGTTCAGTATAGATATCTGTGTTCCATTTGTTCTGGCTTCTAGGCCTATGGCATTGTCTGCTTCTTGTCCTCCCCACTGTTGGTTGATGGGCTGCTGCTGTGCTAGTATTCTGAAGAACACATTATTGAATCAGATGTGTACTGTTTTCAGTCTTGCTCAGCTACGTAAACTTTAAAGGCACTTTGACTTCCCTACTGAAACCAGTCATAGTTTTCCCTTTATTCAGCAAAACCATAAAGAGAACAATGATCCAATGCAACAGCATGTTTAGTATTCTTGTCAAACCTGGCCATGCATTCTACTCCTCATCATTATTCCACTCTTGCTGAATTTTAATGAAAAACTTTTAGATAATTTTACTAGCAGAATTTTCAGTCTGGCACTTCATTTGTAACAGGCCACCAATGTTTAGTTCATTCTTCAGTTGAAGAGGAAGGACTATGCCAATTCTGAAGTCAAAGCATTGCTGACTTTCCAGCTAAGAGAGACCCTCCACCTAACAAAGACTTTCCAATTCTCCAGTTGTTTGCTAACACGATTTTATAGAGGTTTATGACTCATATCAAGAGTAGCTTAAGAAATTTCAGTACTTTTATGTGTATACTGGTTTTGCCACAAGAGGCTGCTATATACCTATGGCTTATTAAGGTTTTGCCAGTTAGACCTCAGAAAACAGCTATTTTCTTATGAGGAGGTATATTTTAATCTGCTGAGGAAGTTTCAAAGACAAAAAAAAAAGATTCGTTTTTGAAAACATAATTTGGTATTTCACAGAAGACATGACTCCCTAGAAGTTGTAAAGAAGCAAAAGGCATAACCTGATGGTAGCAAAAAGTGGTATCTGATTCCTTATCTTTACTATTAAGCCTTGCTGGTTTTGTAGATGCTTTCACATTACGCTCCTAAATGTGGTCACTTCAGAACAAATTTACTGCTTTATGAACCAGGCAACACTGAAAAGTTGCAGTGTTTCATATTCAACAGTTACACATAAACGGATGAAATTTCTGAAACTGATATCATTTATACACTGTTCACTTCTGATGATTAGTTCAGAAGTTATTTATATGTAATGGAATGATTAAGACTTTTTTGAAGCTATTATAAAAAACTGTTTTATATAATGGCCATTATCTTAGATGCATAATAGGCATTTACTGTATACTGAAATAGAGCAGTCACAAAAATGAAGGCTAACTTTAAAATTTAAATCAAACCTTCTACTTTCATTGTTCATAACTTTCTTAAATTCTGTCTAGGTTAGATTTTCCATATTTGGTATGTTTTTTCAAAATTAAAGAGTTGGAGCAAACTGAACTATCTTTAAGCTACGCAAGCCTTAAATATTTGTTCTTTTTAAGTTACTATCAAGAAATGTCAAAAGCAGTGAAAAGATTATCTATAAAAAAAAAACTAGCTGAAATTGAGAACTTTTAACTCTGTTTACTTTGTGGATCTCAGCTGTAAAAACTAAAACAAGTCAAAAAGCCAAATTTAGACAGAGATGATTTTGTTGGAGCTGTTCATGGGTGCCAGCCAAAGATGGGTAGGCATATAATTGCTGACCCACAGTGTGTGTGCAATTGAACTCATCCATACAAAATCCTTCTGAGGTTTCTAAACACACTGCTTTAAAATTTGTTATGAAGAGCCCTCCAATTATGCTGAAAACTCTGGCTGCTGGTCCTTTAGTAGCAGCCTAAAATTGGCCTTGCTGCCTTGCATTGTAATGAAGAAAAAAAAAAGGGGGTAGCTAGGGGTGTGTGGGTGGAATGGGTGGCAGAATGTCCCAAAGCTCTGCAGGCCTTGGCTTTAAGGAATTTAGAAATACGTCTGGCAAAATTGGATGCACTGCATGCATTTGCTGTTTCAAATGCATATACTGTTCTAAACTAATAAGCTTAAACGACCAGACCTTCCACAGAGGTCAGCTTCCCATATTTTTTTTCCAAATGTACGTAATTGAAGGATTTGGGAATAGGTGGACAGAAGAGAAGCAAAGCATCAGGAAGGACAATAATAATAATTAAGCTGGGAAACAGTGGCCACAAAAGAACATAGGGAACAAACTATTAATGGAAACAAATGCAATAAATGTAAGGGTATTTGCAGTATTTTAGTTGATATCACTGATTATTATTTTTTACTATTTATTATATTAACCCTTATGCCAAGTATCATCTACACCTATGGAAACTGATGACAAAAAAGCATCATACGAGAGTAAACATCACAAATACAACAAATTCTGATGTGTTATCACTGAAATTACAGAGGCTCTATAAAGAATATGTGGCGGACAGCAAGTGCAAGACATAAGTTGGCGCATGTAGTGATCATAAAGTAGTTTGACACAGGTAGTTTGTAACTTGATAGTAAGACTATCTTGTTTTGCCTGTAAAGCATGTGTCCAACTTCTAGCCTGGTTTCATAGAAAAAATGGGCCTATGTGTAATCCATGTCTGCATGCGTACTTGTTCTCCTTCCTCACTTTCCCTGCTGGCTTTAGAGCCAGTTGGTTCATTTCATATAAAATCAACTGAAAATAATACTTCAGTGGAATGGTATTGGTTGAAAACAGGTAGCCAAAATGAGACTACCTCCTCCTATTCTCCTACTACACAAAAATGGCATCACAAAAGGAAACAGACGACAGACATCAAATAACAGTGGACTGGACAGACATTATGAATGCTGCTTTTACAGACAAAAAAACATAAATAAGAACTTAGATCTTCTTAGACATCTGCAAATCCAACAGTCACAAAGCTATTGAATACAAAGTGGTGCGGATTCTATTTAGAGAACAAGCTGTTTTCTTAAAATCAGTAAACGGAGAATTTTCTACCAAATTATTATTTTGCATGAGAATGAATCTGACAGGATAAAAGCATCTACACTGAAAGAAAGCTCCTAGAATTTACAAAACTAACTGCTTTGAAGGACCCTCCAAACCCAAGCATTGATATAGCAGGTTAAGATGAGAAGCCCAAGCTAACATAAACAACACTGACACTGAGCAGAAACAGTAAAAAGGCTTGATTTCTTATTTCCCTAGTCCCCAGCATTACAGTGAACACTGCAGCCGTTACATTTCAGCTGTATCTGAGGTTCTTCTTGTCTCCCCCACCCCAAAGGCTTTAAAACTACTAGAAGATTGCATGATAATTCTGAGACTCTGAGGACAGCCATAACCTTTGTAAAAAGACAAAAAAAGAGCTGAAGAATTTCAGTGGCTGGGAATGGACAAATGATCTGAACAAATGACTGGAAGGAGCAGAGGGCAGAACAGTTAAAGTAGAAAAACAGCTGGGGGCTGAATTCTTCTCAAAAGGAAGCTACTGATGAAAGCAAAAATCTTTATGTTGCTGGTATCAGAAGCATTGCTCTACTGAGACAAATAGGGAAGCACTAAAATCAAGCCCTAAAAAATATTTTGATTCTGAGCTTCTCTGTGGAACAGCAGGACTGAAATCCAGTTCACTGTAAATATAACTTCAAAACTTCTGGGTTCATACAGAGAGGAAGAGACAGTGAGCACTGGGCCTGATGAGTAATAGATCCCGGAACGGTGGAGTCGTAGCTCATTTTTTTGTCTCAGGTTTCAGAGACAAAGACAAAATCATAAAGGGGTGCCAGAACTAAGACATTTCCTTCCAAGAGAGAGAAAATTCCTTTATTTCCAGACATATGCCTCATCACATAGTCAAAACAGAGGGAAGAAAATGTGATCAGGAGGATTCTCTACTGGAAGAAAGAAAAGCTGCAGGCCAAGTTGTATGCAGCATCCTACTCACATTCTGGGACAAGTCTTCAGCTACTTAGCTGCTGAAGTGACAGTGAGGGAGGTGCAAGAGAACCAACGGCTCTGTGGTTGTGAGCCAGAGAGGCTTTGCCTCCATGTCAATGTGCTGTGCTCATGCCACACAAGGCATTTTTGTCAGATGTTCCTAAGAGGATGCTCTTCTTGTACACAAGCCTGTAAGTTGTTTCGCACACACAGAATGGAGTCTCTTTTGTACCCCTGACATTGAAAGATGCTCTGTGAAATGCATGGATAGTGGAGAAGAGGTTCTAGAATATTCTGGCACTGCATTCTGTAGTTAAATTAAGATTCAGTTTTTCATGATGAATTGCATATGAAAATAAATTACAGTTTTCTGAGAAAAGCCTTAAAAATTTAGATGTATTTTGGATTGTCCCTACATTTTCCTTGTTTGGTGTGAGGAGGATTAATTAATTAATTATGTGAAATTGTATTCTAGAAATTACCTGTAGGGAAGTGTCCTGGGTTTAGCAGCAGCAGTCATTTTTTCTCCTTCTTGGTAGCTGGTGCAGTGCTGTGTTTTGACTTTCGGGCTGGGAACAAAGCTGATGAAAATGATGTTTTGGTTTGGCCAAGGACTTTGTGAGCCTCATGCTCTGCCAGGGAGGAGGGGAAGCCGGGAGGAAGCAGAGACAGGACACCTGACCCAAACTGACCAAAGAGGTATTCCATACCACAGCATGTCATGCCCAGGAGGTAACTGGGGAGTTACCCGGAAGGGCTAGGAGGGCATGGAAGGTTGGAGGAGGTATTGGCACTGAGTACTTTGGCCTTGTCCAGGTAATAAATGGAGCGTCAGACATTTGGGGTGGAAGAGGCAAGCAGTCTGAAGTTGGGAGAGAACACATAAGATGAATATTTCTGTTAATATTACTAACTGTTGTGCTCATAACGCTGGCATTCAAACCATTACTGCTAAACGTATGTCTTAATATTTAAAAAAAAAACCCCACCACTTTAACACTAAAGCCATTAATGTGAGGCGGTTATCTAAATGTAAAAAACAGCTAGAGATAACGCTCTTTAGTGGCTACTTTGCCACAACTTGTGGGGGTTATCACAGGTGGCATTGACCTCAGTTAATGCACCAAAGTAAAACAAAAATGCTTCATTTTCTTCTAAGCCACCTTTTCATAGCATCATAGAATCAATTAGGTTGGAAAAGATTTTTAAGATCATCAAGTCCAACTGTTACCCCAGCACTGCCAAGTCCACCACTAAACCATGTCACTAAGGACCTCATCTACATGTTTTTTGAGCCTTTACAGGGATGGTGACTCAACCATGGCACTGGGCAGCTGGTTCCAATGCCTGATCACCCTTTTGGTGAAGAAATTGTTCCTAATATCCAGCCTAAACCTCCCCTGGCACAGCTTGAAGCCGTTACCTCTTGTCCTATCACTTGTTACCTGGGAGAAGAGACTGACCTCCACGTCACTGCAACCCTCCCTTCAGGTAGACAGTGATAAGGTCCCCCCCAAGCCTTCTCTTCTCCAGACTAAATAACCCCAGTTCCCTCAGCTGTTCCTCGTAACACTTGTGCTCTGGGCATGCTAACCCTTCACCAGTTTCATTGCCCTTCTCTGGACCCACTCCAGCACCTCGGTGTCTCTCTTGTAGTGAGTGGCCCAGAACTGAACACAGAATTTGAGGTGCAGCCTCACCAGTGCCCAGTACAGGGGATGATCACTGCTCTGGCCCTGCTGGCCACATTGTTTCTGATACAGGCCAGGATGCTGCTGGCTGCCTTGACTGCTTGGGCACAAGCTGGCTTATGTCCAGCAGCCACCAGTCAGCACCCCCAGGTCCTTTTCTGCTGAGCAGATTTCCAGCCACTCTTTCCCAAGCCTGTAGTGTTGCATGGAGTTGTTGTAGCCCAAGTGTAAGACCTGGCACTCTGCTTTATTGAACCTCATGCCACTGGCTTTGGCCTAGCTATCCAGCCTGTCCAGGTCCCTCCATAGAGCCTTTATATCCTTCAGCAAATTAACATTCCTAGCCAACTTGGTGTCATCTGCAGATTTACTGAAGGTGCACTCAATTCCCTCACCCAGATTGTCAATAAAGATGGAAGAGCTAAATACTTCAACTCTTACTGCTAGGCATCATCTTCATCCTTCAGATTGGTTTTGCAGCTCTCTTCTGCACCCTAATATTTCAGTACCTTGGAAAATATGGATAGTCCAGAAACAGTGTTCTACTGCTGGTTTTACAAAAGCTGTATAATCCATGATGATTATATTCAGAGTAATACCACCTCCCTGCCCATGCTCACTAATCCTTGTTCACATAGGCAAAGAGCGCACTAGGTCTTTTTTGGTGCAGTAACTTTTATGTTGGATGGCTTTACTGCCACAGCCCCAAATCCTGTCAATAAGTGCTACTTCTCAGAATGGAGCACGTCCCTTTCTATATCGTGGCTTTGGGACACTGTCCTCATTCCTGAACTTAGAATTCCCAAACTGCCTGTCCTAAATCCCTTGCATGGCCCACTTCAGCAGGTAACCTGGATCACTCTGATACATCTTCTGTCATTATTATTCCTATTCCACTCATTTTTGTCCTCTGCAAATTCTTACAGGAAACCGCAATGTAAGCGAGTCCCCAAGGGAGTGCTTCTGCTGGTGGAACATTCGCCTACGAAGAAACGTGACGTCCATGGGGGTGACCCCACCAGGCCGCGGAAGGCGAACGTCGTAGCAGCAGCCTTGCTGCCCACCTTTCCCTGACCGCCCCTTATGGAGCTCCGGACGCGCAGCCGCCCTGCTGGGCCCGGGGAGCTACTAGCCCCTGTTAAGCCAGCGCCGAGATCTGCCCTCGCCGTCCAACTCCGCTCCGCCCCGGCGCTCCCCGCCCCGCGGAGCGGCCCTGTGGAGTGGCGGCCGTGGGGTGCGCGGGGCGGGGACTGCTGCTGCCGGCTCCCAGTGAGCTCATCCCGCCGACGCGCCCGGCTGCCCGCGGAGGAGCCCTGCTTGGGCCGTGCCGCGGGAGTGCCTGAGCGCGGGGGCCGGGTACCGCAGTCGGAGGTAAGCCCTTCCTCCCGCTCCCCCTCCTCCCGGCCGGCCTGTCCGGAGGGCTGCGCGGGGGCTTGGTGTCGGCGGGACGCCACTCAAAACTTTTTGGCCGAGGAGAGTGTACGGGCAGGTTGGACGGGCGCGGGGCGGGAGCTGAGGCGTGCGGTGGGGCTGAGACGGCGGCTGCCCCTGCGGCGGGGCCCAGGCCGTGGCCGTGGCCGTGGCCGGCACAGGTGAGGGTAGGGCTGGGAGGAGCGCGGAAAGGTGCGGCCTGCGGCGGCAGAGGAGGCCGGAGGGGCTGGGGGCGGGCGGCGGGGGCTGCCCGGGCCGGGGGGGGCTGGAGGAGGCGCTCCCGCAGGGGCGAGGCCCGGGGCTGCTGGGCGGCCGGGATTTCCGCCTCCCAGCGCATACTTTCACGTTTCTGTAACTAGTAAAATTTTTATTCCTTCATTAGAGATTCTGCATTCTGGAAAACTTGAGTTCTTTGTGGTTACTCGTTTGTGATAGCAGAACGCAAAGCAGTCCTGCTGAGAGCAGGAGACATGTCACGACTGTCCCATTAGTATGGCAGCTAAAGTTAAGGCATATGGCAAATGCAGCCGTGCATTGCTCAACCAGGCGTCGGATCTGCATGAGATGTTCCAGGCAGGGTTGGCAAGAAGGAAGCTGTTCAGCTATTTACCTTTCTAGACTGAAATGGACTGTGTAGCTGCATGTGTACATCTGTTGGCGATGACCTTGTTTTGATTACTGAAACAGAAGGTCCTGCCTTTGTGGTTCTAAGCGTTGCCTGCTGTGATCTGAAGGATAAAATGATAATTTCATTTTTCTTTTAATATGCAAGTTACTAATAATGTATAGTAACTGTGTTTTATTGCTTACTTCCTAAAGCGTTCTGATTTCTCAGTAGTATTATTTCAGTTAGTTGTTTGCTGTAGCCTCATAATACATATTTATTGGGCAGAGAGTAAAGTGGGTCCTTAATTATTGTTTTCAAAATACAGTGTAACGGGGCACATCTTTCTGTGAGGATGAACCTCGGGGGTGGGAGGGGAAAGGAGGTTAGATCTGGCTCAGTGTCATACTGAGTGGGTCCCCTCAACCCTGTTCTGTTTTATACCCACCTCTTTCTCCCCCTCGTGGCAATGCAAAAGTGGCATTCATCTGGGCTACTCTAGAGATTGTGTTTTCTGACTGATGAATCAAATGCTGCTTTACCATTTGGAAAGCTAACAGTTGGCAATGTGGGAGGTTTGCTTTGGGCTCCTGTGACTGCTGGATGTAAAACGATTTGCAAGCTTTCTACTGTTTTGGAGTATGTTAAATGTTTTACTCATCCAGGCTACTTCAGAGTTTTGCAGGATTATTCAGGATATGTGAAAGGCCTGCATTAACTCGTATTTTTTGATAGCGGCTCCTTAAAAATAGCCTGATGCTTAAAAATACCAGGTAATGAGGAAAATAAATGTTTGGATTCTGCAGTCCTCCACAGTAGCTTGATATGCAGCTGTCATAAATGAACTTTTCCTATTTTTTCTGATCTGACAGTTGAGAGCTTGAAAAATAGGGTTATGTTATTAAATAATGCTAGTGAGCAAGGGAAGTGCAAATACAGTTTCTTTCTGCTGCTGCTAGGGCAGTGCATATAAAGCTTCGTTTACATGGATGCCCTAAAGTGCTTGTTGTCCTGCTTCCTCAGTTTAGCTAACCATTGGAATGTCCAAATGGTGAGGAATTATGTCTGCTTCTGAGCCAAAACATTTGGTTCATGGCCAGAGTTGCTCAGCTTCCCATAGCAGTCTGTAGGAAAAAGGCATTTTGTGTGTTGAACCACAGTCCCAAAGTTGATGCCATAGCAACACTGTGATCTGAGTATATACTTCTGAAGACAGCTAAACAGCCTTAGGAGAGGTGTTCTGTTTTTCTTTAGCTGAACTTCTTCCTGTCATCAAGGTTAAACCTTTCTTTGAAGATGAAAGATTAATTTGCAGCCCTTCAAACTCATCAACCTGATCTGTTGGTTATGTGCAATGACACCCATAAACATCTGTAAGTTGAAATAGATATTAATGGCTTTACAATTAAGATTTTTCTGTAGCAGTGCTGCCTTGATTAAAAACTTGTATTCCAAGCTCTACCAGGAGCTGGACCTTTATGTTTTCCAGGAAAACGGAGAAAGGCCAGCTTTGGGTTTTCTGTGTGGGTAAGGGTTGAGAAAACTGGGTTAGTTTATGTCTTTTGGTTGCTTTCAGCTCTCCAGATTTAACATGGAGGTTGGAGAGTTTATTTATCACAAAGCTGTGGCAATTAAAAAATATATGGCCTGACAAATGCAAAGTCTTAGTTTTAAAAAATGTGTTTGTGTATAGAAGGCACTGCTGATAGAAAACTGACTTCTGAACAATAAGTAAGGCATAGTATAACACCAAACTGAAAATAAAACCCAGAAGCAAGCACTGAAACACTCTCTGATCATCACTGGTTTTGTATTTAGTTTGAAAAGTGCCTTGTATTGTTGTTGTTTGTTGGTGTGTTTTGTGGGTTTTTTCCTTTTTAAAAAAAAAGGAAAAAAGTTTAGTTTGGTGGAGTCTTAAACTCTCTGATATTGTCTTGAAGGAAGTAAATAAAGGGATCAGTTGCACATTAATGCAGAATGTCTATTGTGTGGCCTAATATTAATGTGTCTACTTGCTGTATGTTGCTACCTTCTTTTAAAGTTCATTGTTTAGCATGGCTGATTAAATCCTTCAGTATTCATTGTACTTAGGAAATTCTATGAGGATAGTCCAGCATGCTTACCTGATTAGATTATTTATCCAAGTATAAAAGATGCTATAGAGGTGGTGAGATGCTTTGTATTAGGTATTTAGCTTTGCCATATACCTTTAAGAGTCTAGTGCAGAGTACCTTTCCTGCTTGCTTAGGATGGAGACAATTTTAGGTAGGGAGAGTCTGAAATGAAACACAGGTTGTCTGCCATTTTGGTTTTGTGCTTCAGCAAGATAGCATGCCAGTGATCCCCTTATCATAGCTAAAATGTTTTGTTGCTTTCCCCCACTTCAGCTGCATAGAGAGACTAATCGTGCTGAGTTTGCTTTGTAGTTATTTCAGGTTACTGTGCTGTATAGGCTTCCTTGTCACTCTTTCATCATTATAGTTCATGTTAATGTAATGATTTTAACTTTTAAAAGTCCTGTTTCTCTTGCTGTGTTTTGGGAATTCTGTTTTTGTTTTCTTCTCTGCACTTATTGAGAAGAGGCACATTAAGGTATAGGCTTGATCTATGAAGGCACTTTGGTACTAGAGTGTTAAACTGCAATATCTTAACTTCAGTGCTTGGCCTCCCTGTATGATGTATGAAGAAGCTCCTGTGTGCAAGTAATATTTGTACAGGTTTGGAAGCAGAAGGCTAGGTAACAAAAATTGTCTATTGGTTATTTCTTCATTACGTGACTGGTAGTAGTTGCTGGAATATGTGCTTTGTTTCCAGAGATAGTGCCATCTCCAATTTAGTAATTCACTTCTTTGCCTTTCTTGATCTGGAATAATCATTTCTAAAGAGGGTGCCAATTTGAAAACAGAAGTTCCACTAGCTTGCTGGATGAAGCGCCTTGCAGATCAACCAGCTTTCCAGATTTGAAGCGTCTCCTCATCTGTGCCTTGTTGCGTGGGATGTCAGTTCTCAAGTGTTTGCAGAGAAGAGTTTGCTATGTTTCATTGACTATAAAATGTTTTCAGCTTGAGAATCTCACAGGGTCTTAAACAGGGGTCAGTTTAGTGATAGCAGTGAATGAGTTTTTTGCATAGCTATTAGCAGAAATTGAAATTTCTCTGAAGTCAAATCAAGAGCTGCTTTTAGGATCATGATGTTATTGAAGTTGGTGGCAGTGCTCAAAAAATTATTGCTCATTTGACCTTTTTCTGCAAATACGCTGTGTCAGCAGGCCTGGGGGTTATGGGGTTTCAGTGTTTGCACAGTGACTGACTTGGTGAAGCGCTGCTTTGTGAAGTACTTCTTGGGCACTTTTGAAATACAGAAGACCAAAATAATTTGGGGACTAGGGCTGGTCCTGAAACCATCTAGTTCTTCCTCATGTGTCTTCACAGCTGTGAATTCAGCTGTATCTAGACATGCATGAAACCGGAAAACTAGATCCAACTTAGAGTTATAGTGGTCTTGAATATGGCAACCAAGCAAGGTACAAAGCTACAGATACATGTTGTTTTGAATCTCTGCTTTTTTTTTTTTTTTTTGTCAGCTGCCTTGAATTCATGTTGTTCCTTTAAGTTAGAACTTGTGAATAAATGCAAATTTCCATGGTTTAGATTTCTGAATTACAGGGTGGTGTCATAAGAGAAAAAACCTCTGTAGCCTATGGTAGAAGAGTTGTCAGTCTCATTTTAGCCTGTGGTAGAATTTTCCCTCTCATTGGTGATCCAGGTATTAGTCAAATATAACACCTTTTTAAAAAAAAGGTACGTCATATTCCAGCATTGCAAGAATTAACCTCTCAAAGAAAAGCATGAAAGGTGAATGTGTGACATGTCCCACATTGTGTAGGAAGTGAAACAGTTGCCCTGATGGGGTGGGAATGGCCCGTGTGGGTGGTCTCAAGAAGGAGCCCTATGGGTAGATGCATGTTGGGACAAGGGTGGTGTGTGCATGTGCACATATGTCGCTGGGCTCAGTAGATGAATGAGACCCTCCTTCACTTCAAGCTGTTTCTTATCCTTTCCCTTCTACCTGTATATTCCCCCTCCCTTGCTCAGACAAACCTGCAATTACAACATTCAGGAATTAGCACGCTTTTAACAAAGTCTGAAGATTTTGTAAGGAGTCTTTCCTGCTTAATCCAAGCTACTGTTGTGGTTAGTCCTTTTAACTTGTCTGTCAAAGCACACTTGGCCATGTTGGGGAGCCTTGGCTTCTGGTTAAACTGCTGACTTCCTCCATACGGGTCACTTGCTTTTAAGCTTATTGAGTTAGCAGCTGTTGTTAGTGCTTGTGTTACCTGTACCTAGTAGCATTTAAACACCATTTCAGAAAGATGTAGAGCGAAAGGGTTACTTTTTTCTTTGTTTGCTGCATATTTAGTATATTTGATAATTAAGAGTTTTAAAAACAAAGGTGCTTGTAAAATGTTTGCTGCATTGCATTGGAGTTGTGTATATGGTGTCGGGGTGGGGTTTAATTTTTTGTTTGTTGGTGGGGTTTTTCTTTGGTTTGTTTTTTTTTTTTTTTTTTTTTTTTTTTAGTTTTTTTTAAGACTCAGTCTTTGTTAAATTTAGATCCAGCAGGAGAGAAGCTGGAACTTGTTAGCAACACAGGAAACGCCCTGAAAGAAAGTTTTTGATGTGCATGTTTGTGTGTAAATGTGAACTCTGCAGCTATGTGGCTGGAGTTAGACTGCAGGGTGCTCTGCTTAGCTTTGAACAGTTTTGCATCTTTAAATCTTGTATTAGCTTCTGGTGGAACTTTGCTGCCATGTACTTTATATAATTATTAATTATTAAATATCTGTGACTGTCAAAAGCTGGTAGTTTTAAGTCAAATTCTGAGCATTGCACTTAAAATAGCTGAGGTGTTTAATTGCTGAAAAGACAGAGTCCAGATTAAACCACTTTGTTCTATCTGGAAAAATACCAGATTTTGAGAGGTCTGAAGATTGAGCTGTTCTTCTTTCAGTCATATACAATGAAACTAATTAATTTCTTTCTTCACAGGTTCCTTTCCTTCCAGTCTGTATTTCTGACCATACTTTAGTAAGTTAGGATTTAAATAATGCACAAGTAAAAATAAATAGAAGCAAAATATGACCTTTTTTAAACTTAAATGAGGTGGAAGTTTCTAGAGAGTTTAATGTGTGAGTTGGATTTGGTTCAGACTTGGATTTTTGCTGTTTTCTGTGTGTATTTGTTTGTTTTGGGGGGGTGGTTGTTGGTTTTGAACAAGAATGGCAAAACACAAAATATTCTTAATGTGGATTTTGGAGGGAGACTGTTTTACACCAGAAATGCCTTTGAGTTTATTTAGTTAATATGCCTCAAGGTCTGTTTTACATTGGGCTAAATTCCCACTGAGGTCACAAAGGGTTTTTTTTTTTTTTTGTGCTAGTAAGGCCTGAGTTCCTGGATTTTTCTACAATATATTATTGCCACAAAGTGTAGACATGGTTTTGCTATGGAAAAGCAAAATTTTCAGCACTTTCCAGCTACTGATACAGAATCTTTGTGTTCAAGCAAGAATTGGTTTGAAAAATGCAGGAGACAATGGAAAGACATCGGGGGGAAAACTTTGCTTTACCCTCAGATAAACTAAATTTGGCAAAGGTATAATGGAATACAAGAACATTATGTCTTCCAGCATGATATACTAAACTAATGTACAGTTTCAGAATCCATTGATACATTTTAAACTCTGGAAATGCAAACCTGGTGTGTGGAGTTTTTGTTTATTCTCTGTCTAAGCTATTTTTTGGGCCACTGTAGTACATTACAGATGTATTTTCTGTAAGGTTGAAGTAAGTCAATCAATGAGTGATGGCAGCACTTTATTTACACTTATTTAGAGGTACTAGACATATTATGAAAGTTTGGGGAAAAGAAGATCTAAATAATGTTGGGTTTATTTTTGCTTGACCAGAAATGCTGTATTTTGTTTTAAAAGACAACAGGGAAAGAAGGACAAGGTGACATTAACTTACTTTGTTCTGCTGGAACTCAAAGCTCTGCACCAGAGGAATATACTAAATGGTTTGTTAGGACTTTTTTCTTTTTCTTTCCCCTCACCCCTGTGGCTGCACGGAAGATTCTTCCAAAGCTCTTGCATCCTCTGCAGCAGAGTTGCATCTTGGATCACACTGGGCAAATGGGCTTCTTGAGAGAGCTCATTTTCGTATTGAAGTGTTCCAAGACTCTGCCTAACTGGCATCTGAGAAATCTAACATTGTCCCTCCAATCCGGTAAAACCAGGGTTATTTTCTTCCTATTTTTATCATTTCTGCTAATAGGAAAACTAAATGCTTTTTTCTTTAGCAAGCTTGCACCTTCTTTCTTAAATTCTCAGTTTTCCCCATGAGAATAATTGAATTTTGTTTATCTGCATTTTTTTTCTTGTTTGTGGGATTTTGAGGTGAGTTCTCGTTGGTGTTAGATCTGTGGGGTTTTGTTTTTTTTTTCCGTAAATCAGTGAACTCGGCTCACCTGATTTACATGGGATTTGCAAGCACCCCATTAACAGGTTAAGGTGAGGCAGTCTTGACAAACTTGTAAAGCTGTACACAGACCTGAGATTTTCATGAATAGTTAATTTTTTGAAGGATGATAGTTAATTTCTGGTTGTGAGGATTTAAATGTGGGCTTTTTGGACACTTGCCTGTGGAGAGGGTATGCTTTCTGGCATCTGAATTAGAGAATTTAGTGGTGCTTGGCTGCTTAATTACTGAAAGCAATAGGACAACTGTAAAATTTTAATAAATATGGGCTTGCCAGGTATTTCATATTTTTGGTAAGAGCATGTAAGATCTTGCCTACACCAGGGAGTTACTGCAGAATGAGGCAGGGTGTGAATGTGGAGCACTTTTCCCCTTGCATAGACAAGCCTTTAATTTTTCTTCAAGAGCAGCCTCTGGGATGTTCCATGTACGTTGTTCTCCCTAGTGTGAGGTCTGTAGTGGACTTATGGCTAAGTCTGTGATAGCTAAAACCTGTATCTAGTTTATGTGAATAATCTAATTGATTTCAGTAGTCTGCTTTTTGTAAAGAGAGTACACCACATGTTCGGTTGTGGCAGGACTGAAGGGCTTGCTTGTAAGCCCGTTGTGGTAGATACTGCCCGTCATAAATGTTCAAACAGAGCTAATTTTAGCACTGTGGCAAGGTCTCTTGATGCTACTGCTTTGTACATTAAAATGAAAAGTTCTTTAAGGGAAAAGGAATTGGAAGAATATGGATGTTAGAGTGTTTCCTTGTAGTTTACACTGTAGAAGAATGCCTGAGTCTTGTCCATAAAACAGCATAATCAAATAATTAAAAACGGAAGGTTTACATTTCACAGCAGACATAGAAAAGGTCTTGAGATGAGAAGTGAGGAGGGTAGTATTTCTCCTTTGCCACATTCCTATGGGTGAGATTTCAGGAGACAGCTGAGCCAATCTAACAGTTTGTTGTGATTCAGAGGAGTGGTTTTCCTTCCTTCTGTACCAGCCATGAGATCTTGCTCTTTTTCCTGTGTTGTCTCTGTTGCTCATCTGAATCTGCAGCGCAGTTCAGAAAACACAGAAAACTGTAGCAGCACTGGCACGATGTAGTAGAAATATGCGGCTGACCCCTTTGACCATCTTGTAAAGACTTGTCCAGTATGACTTTGAGTAAACTGCTTTTTGTTCCTCTTAAATAGACATAAGAGTACTACCCTCCCTGCAGGCTGTTATGAGCTGTAATATGTTTTAAGATGCTCTGGGGGAGAAGAGGTAGTTATATACAGATGCCTAGGGTACTTTCTGATTCACCTGCCTTCTAGATCATGTAACTTAAATGTTTAGTCTCTAGGCAGCCTCAAGAATGTTAATGTTAAATTCTTAAGTTCACTAGTTTATTTTATCCACTTGGATTACCACTTTATGTGTGTGTGTATGTGTGTGTGTGTTCAATTGTGCTAATGTGTTCTGGACAATGATAACAGTCTTGGTATGTATGAGCTTTGTGTCCTACTTATTTCTGCCTTTTAGGGTCATGTAGGAGTTACATCTGGCGCCACGTTTTTTGGTGGTTTTTTTGGGGGGGGAGGGGAGCAGGTATCTGTTTCGTAACCAATCAATTTAGGCAGTTGCATTTTCTGAAGGAAAGAACTCTGTCTGCGTTGCATTTTTGATACAGGTTTCCAAGATCATCATGTATGACTTTCCCTACTTGAGCAGGGGCACTGGACAAGATGACCTCCAGAGGTCCCTTCCAACCTCTGGCATTCTGTTCCTCTACCATAACCAAAGAAGTCTTAATGACTGTGGTTACTTTTTTGTCATCATGGATATTTCAAGCTGTCGTTGCACACATACCAATCTATCTCTAGTAACTGAGGCTAGAAGATACATATCCTAATGAAGAAAGTAGCAACATCAATTTTACACCAGACTAGTATATCTTAAAAGTCATACTGGAACCTCTAAAAATGCTTACTTAATAATAGATATGTTTGTCTCTATTTTTAGGCCTGTGAAGCAGGAAGTATTTAATGTGCCCTTCGTATACCAAGTTTGGATAGAGCTCTGCATTTGATTTTTGGCAAAAGCAAGTGGCTGTGATTCCCAGCCATTTCAAGATAAGGTATTTTATGATTAGGGATTATAGAAAACATACTGTCCCAGGATTTCTAAGGATAGCTGACACATAAAAAAAAAAAATAGTCCAGAACATGCACCTATATTGGGCATTGGTGTCTAAATGGAGGCCTGTAGTGTTATGAGAAAATTAGTAGTAAAACAACAGCTTCTTTGAAAGAGAGGAAAATTTCATGAAAAAGCAGATAAGGAAATCCTGAAGGTGTGTGAGGGCCCACAATGTCCAATTACACAAACAAAACTGCTTCCTTGCCACTTTGCATCACTTGGATGGGAGTGATGATAATTAATTCTGTTGATGGCTTTGCTGTATAGTTTCCTTAATGTATTGGTAAAGTATCCAGGAATAAGCTTAGCTTTGGTTTAAATATAGGAGTGAAAGTTACACAGCCAGCACATGAGTGAAAAGATGATGTACCAGCGTGGACAAACTGAAGGGAGCTGTATTGCTGCCTCGTTTGCTTTAGACTTGTTTCAGTCTTGTTTTCAAACTCCTGAGTGGACCAACTGTCAACTATCATGAAAGTTTTCTCCTTCTGAGAGACCTTCTTATCATCTGTGGCGATCTGCCTTGCTGAGCTACCTGAAGACTGTGCGGCACTGGCTTTTGTTAGGCAGTGTATGGTGCCAGTATGTATCAGTACTCTAAATTCAGCAGCATTTTGACTGGTCCCCTTTCCTATTGTTGTATAACGTAATTCTGCCAGGAAAACTGCCTATGCTTACTGTGAATTTGTTTTTCAGTAGATGAAAGACTGTGGAAGAAACCTTCACTTCTAGACAAACATATTTTCATTTTATGTTCTACAGTATTTTCGTTGAGTTGTATGCATCTATTAATCAAATACTGCCAGGTTTCAGTAGTGCCTGCTTCGGCTTCGTAGCAAATGATTTCATTTACCATTTGGAGGGAATTTGTTTTTCTTTTCTGAAAGGATCATCAGTCTGTTAAAGTCATTGGAACTCAGTGATTTCTTAAATTTTATTTTATTTTGCACATACAAAGTGGCATCTCTGCCAGACTTGCTACAGTAGATGCAGCAGGTGGCACTTGAGGTATACAAAGCATCCCCTCTCTAAAAGTGTGCCTGAAGACTGTCATGCTGTGTGTTTATAAATAGTCTGGTGGTAGAATCATCTCATTTTGAAGTAGAGCAAAGTTTCTTCAAATGTGGTGCTGCCTCATGTTTTTTTTTCTTTGTTCTAGTTTTGGTTTGCTGGTTTGTTATGTGTAGCTTTGTAGACAAACAAATACGGAAATCACGGTGTTTGTTGGACCGCATGCTAGTTTAATAGGTCCGGAAGAGACCTGTGGCGTCAGATCACTTTGAAGTCACGGGATTTTTTTGGATACTACCTAGAGTACTGTTTTGAGAGTTGCCTCATCTTACCAGTGTACTCCACTGAAATTCTCAAGACATTGCTTTGGTCAGGCATAATTTTCTTGGGATTTTTTTTAATATTGAGGCTGAGAAGATCTTGGTTGGTGTTCTTTGAACTGAAAAGGAATAATAGTGGCACCTTTGCAAGCTCTGATTTCAAATACACATCTTAAATCTGAAAATAAGACTACGTCCAGGCACCTGGATAGGTTTATGTAGGATATGTTTTCTCATCTGCAGTTTTGGGCAAGTTGAAAGCATTAAGCAAGTTGAAAGTGTTATTGGTTTAGCCTAATAATTTCTTCTAATGAAGTATTTTATGAAATTAAATTCCTTTACATGATATAACTTCCTTAAAGCCTTAAGGTGATCGAAAGAAATAGTAATTTATTTGTTTCTCTGTGTCAGCAATAGTCTAAAAGCCACAACAAACAAGCAGATGGTGATTTACCTATCCCAGCTGCAGTACTTCATTTGCTAAGCTTGTGGATTTTAGTGACATTTAGTAAGTCTAGGAAAATTAAGTCATCAGTATTCAGCCTCACTAGGTGGACTGTATAATCTTCCCAGTAGTGATGTATGAAGGAAATGCAGTATTCACCTACTTGCCTACTGTGTGATGGGAGAACTTGTCCATCCTTTGAGAGGAGTCTGATGGTATGACTTAAAGAAAACTGAGTTTTAGTTAAGCAGTTCTCTCCTGGAATATAATAGACAAATTCTGTGTACGCTGTCTGATGGGAAAACACTGACCATCTTAAAAAAAATTGTCACATACTGAAAGTTGATAATAATTGAACTGTCATGATGTCATTTTGCTGTCTGCTAAATGAAATTTAGTGCTTTTCTCCATGGAGGAGAGTATACAAATTGTATGTACAGCTCTAAGAGACAGTTTGTGAGTTTTAAAGTGTAACAAATCCAATATGCCGGGTAGGGTTTCTTAATCAGCTGGTAGGATTGCATTGCCATGCACAAGAAAGGAACCGTCATTGGGCTCAGAATTTTCGTGTGGTGAAGACATCGCTCCTGATGCTGTACAAGAAATTGTGTTCTTCTCTTTGCTGTAGCACAAAGAAGAGAGGATCTCTGATCAGAAGTAGGTTTTATGTAGCCCATTGAAAATTCTGCCTAAAATTATTACAGATATTGTGTTTCCTGTCAGTTTGGTACTATTATATGAAGTTTGTAGGCTATCCTGTAGTAATAAATTCTTTTTTGCTAAGTAGGTATTCTGATGTTGCTTGACTTTAACACTAAAAATATTAGTTAAATCTAAATTGATTTCTTCTGCTTCTTCCCTCACTTAACTTTCTAGGCCATAGTGATTCCTTAATAGTACATGTGGTTTCACAGGAGCAGAAAAAGCTTGCTTAAATACATATTGCAGAGACTAACCCATACAGGCTGCCTGTTGAGCCTTTTTTAAAGAAATGGGGGACCTACAACTGTTCTAATGCAGTTTCTATACTGGAAACTGCATAATGCCGTCTAGTCCAGAGACCACACTCCGTTAAAATGTTGGGTCATTTATTGCAGATACCGGTGTGCTGACTTTCCCCATTTTTGCTTTGCTAGATCATCTTGTCTTCAGTTTTCTGAGTCATGAAACAATGTCTAGAATTGCAGCAGTATGGAGGAAGCAGGTTTAAACTGATGTATAGTGGTGGGATGAAGGAAAAGTGGTTTTGCCTGCTGAGTTGTGTGAACTACAGCCTGTATAATGTGAGATGGATGCGTTCTGCATTACATTTACTTCTGACTGCTTGGAGTGAATCATGTTTTACAAGCAGCTTGCTGACATTCACCTGGAAATTAGGACAGCTGAGAAACAAGAGATATGTTTTGTTTCAGTACGCCTCATCTTCTGTGCTTTCTGGAGAGGACGGTGCTGTCATACCTATAACATACAACTACTGGGTAATAGAAGATGTGATTGCTATGAGTAATAGGGTTAGGATTTTGGTTAGTGTGGGTTTTTTTTTTTTTCCTTTTTGGTCTTCCTTTCATTTTCTGTGTGCTAGTAAAGCTGAAATAGCAGTTCCTGGCCTAGTTTTCATCCAGTTATAGGCTCTTGATTTTCTGCTGACATGGTGTGTGCAGGGTGTCACTTCTGCCAGCTGGAAAATGGTGTTTTCTTGCCTACTGTTTTGACCCTTTAATAATTGATTTTGAAGTAGAGGGTTTGTTGCTTTTCCTGTTTTAGTATGAGGAGATGGAGAGAGATGGGATAAAAATGACCATTATGACAAAGGCATGGAAAAATGTACCTATTTCATTTTCATTCACTCATTTCATTTTCATTCATATTTCGTTTTCCGTTGCTTCCTCCTGCCTCAGTGCAAACTGTCTGTGATGCCCACTGGTTCTGGGGGATTGCTGGCTGGGATGCTCATGACTGCGTTTCCTCAGTACTTTTTTAAACCCTGGTGATGTTAATTTCATTCCAGAATGCCTCTGCCTAGTGACCTGCCACTTAAAGAGGGGACAAGTTTTTACATTTTTTGTTTTGTAACCTTTTTATGGAGGTGAGGATTGTTGCTGAAGACAAGCAGTCTTCCTCTTCCCACCTGTCATCATTCTGCTCTCACCACACCCACTGACCTCCTTTTGTCCCCTGAAGTAAAAACTTGTTTTGCTGAAGTCTATGCACAGTGATCCCTTTCTTGCAAAGTTGGAGGAGAGATAATTCATTTGATTTAGGAATAAAAGGCAGTGGAATGATAGAATGTAATTTACTTCTGTGGCAACTAAAGATAAAACCAAAGGGAGAAAACAGTCCTGGTGAAAGTGGAATTTAGGCTAAATGAGATGAGACTGGAAGAGCACAGTGGATCTTTTGATCCTTTGAAGAGTTTGACGGTATCTTGTAAATGGCAAGAGCTAGAGGGGTGAGGTTCAGAGAGAAGCCTAAATAGCAAGGATAAATAATTCAGTAAAGCTGAGAAGCAGGGTTTTTTCCTGGTTTTTGTTAGTTTGATTTGGGATATTTTTTTCTTTCTGTTTTTTCTTTTTTTTGTAACTCATAACTGAAAAGGAGGGAAGTTCTGTAGAAAATGGTAAGAAGGTATGGTTTTGGCATTTCTCTGGAGGGGCTTGGCTGAATGGGAGGAGAAAGGGACAAATAAACTTGTGTACAATCTCATCTGTAGTCAGATATTTTTCCTATGAGAAACAGCTGCAAGTCTTTAAGATTTTATGGCTCCTCTGTTGACAACTGCTGCTGTTCTTCCCCAGCACAGACAGGCAAATGACTCAGCGGATGATTCTTCATCTGTATCATTGCTGAATCATTCAGGTGCTTATGACCTTTGGAGTTAATATTTCTGGCTTGAGAGTGCTCTTCATCTGTTTCAGTGTAAGATCGATTTCTTCAGTGCTTCAGGGTAGTAACAAGTAGCTGAAGAATAGTAATATTTAAAATTGATAAACAGTCATTTCTCCAGTATCTGGCACCTGACCAAGAACATTTAGATAGCAGTCAGGTGAAGACACCGATCATCTTTTCCTCTGCATTGGCAGTCCTTGGAGACACTGGAGAAAATAATCAGCAGTAGGGTAAAAGAGTAGCATAGCAGAAGACTGGGTGGTTGCAGGATAGAATAGGTACTTCTGTGTCATCTGGGAAGTCAAATCTAAAACCAGACTGGTGGGAAAAAAGCTACCGCAAAAGCACATTCTAATAGCTTACGTGATAATGAGATCTTTCTCACGCTTCCTCATCTTTCACCTCTTTCATTGTATTTTAATAGTGCTTCAGGGCAGAATTCCACTATTTAGAAATGAACAGCAAATTGGAAACCTTGGTGTTCTTTTACAGTCTCCTGTTAAATTGATGCTTAGCTTTCAGGAGTGTTGGATAAGAATGGGGGGAAATATCTCACATAATAATAATAATAATTAGGTTATTGAGTAAGGAACAAATGCCGTATAGCTTGTCAATTCTGTATCTGCATTGATCTCCCTACAAAAGAAAAGGGTAAAGACCATAATTGTAAAATAATTTCAATAATAGCTGGTTAACTTCAGTGAATTTGTTTAAATTTGGCTCAATACAGCCTACTGGAAGGATTAGTTTATTTGATCTCTCCAGAAGCGATTGACTCTTGTGGCTTCATCTCTGCAAATACCCAGTGTGATAGTAATGTGTCTAAAACATGCATGCTGCAAACCTTTAGGGAAGGTGGACCAAAAGTTAAGAATGGGAACAAAAGCTATGAATCATCTTGTTACTGATGTTAGTATCTGTTGGTAGATGCCATACGTGGAAAATATTCTTATGCAAGGAAGTTGCTGAGTTTTGTGGGAGACTCACAGGCAGAGTAAAAACATGGTGATATGTTTTCTTCTGTCTTTCTGCTTTTCAAAAGGGATTTCATAGGTAATGAAATACTTAATTTGTGAAAGATTAGGAATGAAGTAAACTTCTGTATGTCTGTGCTCAGAGCAATTTACATAACCTACTATTTGTATTTTATAAACCTGGTCCTGTTCTGGAGTCCCTCACAAAAAGCTGATCATAATGAAGTCTTAAATTGAAGGACTTTCTGCCTCTTTCCCTCATGCTGTGAATATAAGGCAGTTGTATGAAATGTCATGTGTATCTGAAGATGACAGTTGAACTGGTGGCAGGGCAGCACCCATTTTAAAATGTATTTGACATGAGCAGCTAGGGTGGGGGATCTGGTTTTGTAAGCAGCTACCATGATCTTTGATTGCATAAGCAAAAGCATGTTGAGGTATTTTCCTTCTTATGCAACATTATTAATATTTACCCTTGGATAATAAGTCCACATTTCCTACCTGTTTGAAAAATGGAAATGATAGTTAAAGTTTTTAAAATGCCTTGAAATCATGAATGAAAGGGAAAACCTAACTGAACATCAAGCAAGTGGTTTCAGGGGCAGAATTTAAAAACTGGAACCAAGAAAACCTAAAACTGAATTGTTTATCAAAGCAAAACAATTACAGTAGCTGGAAACTTCTGAAATCTTAGTGAATGATTTTCTTTAAGCTTAGTTGTGGGGAAAGCAGAAACACAGTGTGCTCAGGAAAGACAAAATGCCAGCATTACTGGAAAATACCCTACTAATACAAATATCTATGAACCAAAACAAGATCCAATATCCCATGTCTGCTTCAAGGGACAAGGAAGTATAAATATACAGTATTGCTGTTCAGTCAGTCTTCTTGAAGTGTGAAAGATGGGTATGAAGAAATTTTTCCCTGAAGCTGAAATGCTTTTGGATACCTGTCCTAAAGCTTTACAGTTCGTGTAACTAAGTTTGCTGTTGGGCTTTTCGGTTTGGTTTGGTTATTTAAAAAAACACATAGCTTATTTGTAATCAGGATTTTGAAACTGTAGAATTTGCTTCATTTCCTAAATGGTTCAAGTACACACCTTTGTGGAATGTGAATGAATGTAGAAAAACCTAAGGTGCTGGCCTAAGGACAGTTTATTTTGTTGTATTTTTCTGCCTGCCCAGAGCCCTTAGCGCTTTGTCTCTCCTTGGGTGTAATTGACATACCAAAAGGTGAATTTCTTTGGAAGTGTTTATCTTTCATTTTTTGCAGCATTTTATAGGGGAGAAGTCAGGAAATGGACTTTGCTCCCAGGTAATGGGCAACTTTGGTATTGGCACAGTATGTGTCTTGAATAAGCAACTGTCTCGCGTGCCATTTCTGTTCTGTAGTGGAACAGATCCTTGGAGAACCAACTGTCTGCACAGCAGGGAAGTTGGCCTCAATTCCAAAAAGAGAAAATCTAGGATGGAATTGTCCTTGATTCCTTTTGTTTGATCTCTTATTACCCCTAACCTGTATCCTAAGATAGGAGTGTTATATACTGTAAAATTTCAGTTCTGTATCAAGCCTCTCTGTTCTGCCTAATAGGAAATTTATACTTGCCATGTTTGCAAAATAAGAAAGTTAAATATGATGTGTTTGTATAGGTGTTCTTTCTTTTTTTCTTTGTTGTTTTTATTTGCCACTCTGATCTAGCTATGTAGAGTATTGTACTCGGATTCTGAAATTCATTAACAGCTCCAGATCTACCGTTGCATAATGCAGACTTTCTAACATGGCACATGGTTAAAATATGGAAAAGAAAAATATTTTCATTTAAAAAGGAGAGTGTAATAAATACATTTGGACTTCTATTTTCTTTGATGTTTTATCTTGGGAGGTAATCTGGGAGAGGGTGTTTGTGTATTTAGATGCTTAGTTATTTTTCTTTCCTTTTGGAATCTAATAATTAGAATTTTTTTTATCTTGTAGTACTGGGAGGCATATGCCATTTAAAGTAAGAGTGAGGGAGGTATAATGTACTTTCTACTACATTACAGCTTCTGTAATGGTTTTATTCTAGTCCATGCTGTTCTCCTCAGAGGCAGAAAGTGTCCTCTCTATAGCCCCTGAGCTGGATTGTATGTTGCCTCTGCTAGGAGTTCGATCTGAGGCGAGTTTTGTTGGACAAAGGGAACATATTTGAACCAACCTAAGGGATTTAGTGCTGTATTTCCTGCTATTCCCATCCCCCTCCCTCAGTATGTTAAATACATTTCAAGGCATTTCTCTTTTTTGGAGTGTGAGTGGGGGTTATCCTTTAAAAGCAGTACATGCAGTATAACGGCCTGCAGGATGTATAGGCTCAAAGGGAATAGTGCATTGTAAATGGTACAGTGTGAAATGCATGCGACATGTGGTCAGGGGTACAAAGGCTAATTAGAGGCCAGTAACTAGTGGTGTACCCTGTGGGTCAGTATTGACTCTAATCCTGCTCAACATCATTAATCACATAAGGGCTGATGTTGGAAGGGACTGTGGGACATCCAACTTCCCTGCTCAAGAAGGATCACCTAAAGCCACTTGTCCAGGACCACATCCAGATGGTCCTTGAATACTTCCAAGGAGGATGGGAGGCCCCACAACCTGCTTGGGCAACCTGTGCCAATGCTTTGTCACCTTTACAGTAAGAAGGTATTCCTGATGTCTAGAGGGAACCTCCTGTGTTTCAGTTTGTGCTGATTGCCTCTTTGTTCATTGGATTACTGTTCGCACCCATTACTTTTTCCACTGACTATTTTTAAGCTCACATTTCTCTTTGAACTGCTAAGGAAGGTTGCTTTAGCATTGCACCTGTTCAAGATCCTTTAAATGTGGTTTATGATTACCGTATTTTTCTTAAGAAAGATCCAGTTCTCTTGCATCAGTGTTATTGTCTTTGCTTGCAGTAGGCTTCCCCCCACGATGATCAGCTCTGTGAAGCCAAACTTTTTAATAATTGCCTTCTTGTATTTGGTTCCAGTTGCGTTACACCACTAAGCTATATCGCTTTTGGAAAGAAAGAAAAAAAACAAACCATGCAATGGTCTCTGTAGGGCAGAGCTAGATGAGACATGCTCTGTGAACTTTAGCAACCCTTCAGGTACTATTTCTTCCAAAAAATCGTATGGTGATACCAGTTGGATTTTAATAAAGTCACTACTGTTCAGCAAGACTTTAAAGATTTTAAAATGTTTGTAAGTAAAATTTACCATACAGCATTGGGGTATGTTGGTACAATATACACTGAATAATTTTAGAGGAAACATTAATATTTCAAAGCCAGGCAGAAACTGGGAAATGCCAAATTAAGAATGTCTCTGCAGCTCTAATTTGACTTCCCATCCTTCTACATACACTTTATGTTTCAGCCTTGCGTTATATGACTGAACACAGTTTTCTTCACTAAATGCTCTAACAACCAAGAATGCTTACTAGTAACATTAAAAGCTATAATACCCTAGAGTACAATTACCTCAATTACAATGTACTGAAATGACCTGACCTGAGAAAATTTTAATTTAAAGGAACTGTCCAATTACATGTAAAGATGGATTCCAAAGAACGCAAGACCTTCAAGTTGTAATATTTAGGTGAAATTTATATATCTATGTTTCTGGACAAATGACCAGTGTTTAAATATGAAGCACAAAGTCTGTAATCATTCCAAACTCATGCAAGGACCAGTATCCTAATGGTGTGAAGTGGTTGGAAGGATTTGAGGTGAATCACAGCAGTTGCTGTCAGTTGTTGTGAGGTGGTTTTGTTTGGTGGTTTGTTTTTGTAGGTTGTTTGTTTGTTTGTTTGTTTCTTCGTGTTTTTTCATAGAAGCACAGAATCACGTAGGTTGGAAATGACCTTTAAGATCATGAAGTCCAACCTTTACCCCAGGACTGCCAATACCACCACTAAACCATGTCACTGAGGGCCTCATCTACACAGTTTTTGAACACTTACAGGGACGGTGATTTCACCACTGGTCCTGGCAGCCTATTCCAATACCTGATTATTCTCTCTCTGAAGAAATTTTTCCCAATATCCAATCCAAACCGCCCCTGGCACAGCTTGAAGCCATTGCCTCTTGTCCTAAACCTCTTGTGGCTTTTTTTCTTTTTCTTTTAAGGGTTTTGTACTAAAATTAGAAAGACCCTTTTAAAAATGATCAGGAAGGTAGGAAAGAGAATGCTGGTGCTGAGTTTGGCTGATAGGTAGGAGATGGCTATTACAGCTGTTAGGTAGCAGTGATGTACTCCACAGTAGTTTACACAGTTCTGTGATTTGGGAAGCATTAGAGAAGCCTGGTCTTTGAGCAAAGAACATTCACTGCATCGCTTGTAGTAATACGTTGTACAGCTTATATGCAGTGCACATTGGATGTGCCTGTTTTTACAGCCACTGCTGCCCACATGATATGCACAAGGAGGAAGCTATTCTGAAAGAATACTTGATAAACTTGGGAAGTGAACCATTTGGATTTTAATAAAAATATGTTTAAGGTGTTTGAGTGGTCCTTTGCCTCTGTGTGTGATACTGGTCCTGTGGTGGGGCTAGAAACGAAGTGTAGCATTCCTGGGCTCAGGCAGTGTGCAAGGGTATTCCTAGGTTAAACAAAGTCTTAGTTTGCATCTGGCTGTCCCTCATACCAGGGGAGCAGGCAGGATGTGCTTACAGAATGGAAGAATCTAGCACAGTTTATGCATAAAAAAAGCACAAATTTTGATTTTGTGATCCAGCCTTCAAATTTCTGATTTCCTAACTTCTGTATTACTTGGTCTGTCAAGAGTTGATATATAGGATAGATTGTTCCTTCCTGTGTAACAGTCTTAAAATATATAACAGGCTAATGAGGTTAGGTCTCTCCTCAAGTCTTCTGCTCTTAAAAATACAATTGCAGTGTCTAGACTGATCTTTGGCATTATCTTCTCCATTCCCTCCACCTGCTCCAGACCTGAATTCTGGAGCACACAATGGGACAGAGGCGCCTCCAGAGGCCTCCTTAGTACGTCACAGAGTGGAATAATGACTTTCTTTGTCTTAGGGGCAGTACTGGTCTTCATACAACTTACAAAAGTGGTTTATTTTCTTGTATCATCAGATAAGATGTTTCCAGCTGACCATGTCTGAGTCTCTCAGAAAATTTTTTATTCTTTTTTTTGTAATGGTGTACCTGAGGCCATGACTTGTTTCTCCTTGTTACTGCTTTTTGTGAAGAGCTGTTGTATAAGGGAGGAGTACTTCTTTTTGCCTTTGCAAAACTAGAAGGCATTGTGTACTGGGAAAGGGGAAGCAAGTGGGGAACACGTGGTGAGTGAGAGTGAAGATACAGTACTTAGCTGTCTTTCTTATCCCCCAGTCATTAGCTGTTGGGCAACATGAAGTATATGGTATTTCAAAGGAAGTGACCAGAGCTGCAGTTAAATTTTGCTTTTGCTTTCTGTGTGTAATCCTTAGATACTTTGCCCAAGACACAGCACAGAAGGTAGCATGTTTACTGCAAGCTTGCCCTGGGATCATAGAATTAACTAGGTTGAAAAGACCTTTAAGATCAGGTCTGACCCCCATACCCCAGGACTGCCAAGTCCACCACTAAACCATGTTACTAGTGATGTGTGATCCTAAGGAGTGTAACTCATCTTGCTTGAGGTGCTGCTCTGCCACACGAAAAACAGACACCTGTGTTCATGGAACTGACCTGGGGATCTGGGCATTAAATATAATGCAGGCTTGAGAAACCTCATAGCTTTCTAATGCGTACATGTTGTATGTGCTTCAGGTTGTTCATAGATGCTTAAGAACCATGTTGTACTGATTTTTCTTTCTGATTTATTTCATAAAAATAAGTGAACTTTCTGAAGAACCCATACTTTTTGAATGGAAGACTCTTGCTTTTCCTGTTGATTCCATGTGGGGTTTATGGCAATCCATTGTGTAAACTAGCATAGTCAAAACACTTTTTTCTTTTTTTTTTTTTTCCCCCTTCCAGTTGCATTTCCTGTGCGGCAGGTTTTTTGGATTTTTTTTTTTTTGATCGAGAAAAGAAAAGAAATTAGAATTTATAGGTGCACCAGAAAGCTTTTTGGGAAGGAAGTAGTCTTCATAATTCCTTTTGTATCATTTTCCTTGCTTTGTGACTGAAAATAGTTACCTGAAGCAGCTTAATTGTCTTCCAGGTTTACATCCCGGATGTATTTCTTTCTTAAAATTGTTAATCCTCTGAAGTTTGCAGCAGCTGCTCATTTTAATTTGATTGTTAAATTTGAGATGTGGAAGGCAGAAATGTGTGTGTGCTCTCAGGCATGGATAGATGGGCACAGGGGCATGTACATAGCAGGGCAGTAATTTAGGGAATATGTTCAGCTGTTTCTGTGTTGGTCAGCAGTGTGTTGCATATAGGTAAGGAACAGTTGTGCGGTGATACCCTGTTCCATGTCACCCATCTGTTCCACACACCTGAAGTTTGGAGTCTCCAGCTGGTCGCAGGTTTCCAACGTGCTGCTTGCTCCCCTGGCGATGCTGATGAACTCCCGTTCAGGAGTTAGCCCTTTATTCTGCTTTATTTTCACCAGTGTCTTTCCCTATCTTACACCATGTTTAGCCTTATAACCTTAATTATATGTGGAATGTGGAGAATGCTGTATTATTTTTCTGTATGAGAAGACAGCGAACTCTAGTTGCTTAGTTCAAATATTAAAACATTCCTTGTGCATCAGGAGTTTGCTTAATCAAGCTACATTGTAAAAAATAAATGTAACTATCAAAAAGTTTCTTCTGATTGCCTATTTTATTTGCATTGACCCTGTCTTTACTTCGTTCGTTTTTGTGTGAGTGGATGTTATTAATGTTACATTTATTTTTGTTTCTTTTTATTATCCTTTAGGAGCAACATTTAAAATGTTAAAGGCAGTTTTAAAAAAGAGCCGAGAGGGTGGAAAAGGGAACAAGAAAGACTCAGGTATGAATATTAATGACATATTTTATGATGTAGATGAGTTGTGTGTTATAAACCCAGCAATTAAATGTATTCTGTCCCAGCAATGATGCCCTATCTGGAGGGCTGTGGGAGACTCCTTTGCTGATGCCAGCATTAGGGAGGTTTGTCAGCCCTTGGCCCTCTGCTTGGTTTTGCCTGCACTGCTCACATGGAAAGCTTAGGAGCAGATCTGAAGCTTCCTGGAAGGTGGTATCCGGTGCAGTCTTTCCCAAATCGCTGCCCAGAAGGGCAGATGGGAGCAGGTTGCGCTTGGTTCTTACCAAAGAATTACTGAGGGCTGTGTGTATTGTCCTGCCAGCTTAAATATGGCCCAAAGCCAGAGGTTCAGAACCCTGAACTGTAGAAATATATTTTAAACTACTTACTCAATTATATCGTAGAAAAAAGCCCATATGTATTACGTGGGATAGAATTTTAATTATTCATTATTTTTTAGATAAAAAATTATTGACAGTAAATTTAGTGAAAACATTTTAAGTTGGTTATCAAACTTCTGTCATGTTCTAGTCTTTAACTACAGAGATTTTTGAAGGCTAAATCATTAATAAATTTTAATTTAAAGCTTACCTTACTATTAATCATAAATTTAGAAAGCTATGACTTACCTGTATTGCCTTTCAGAGAAAAGGGTAACCAAGAGCTCTTTAATTGCCATTTTTGAGGACAGCGAAGGAGCAGCAATGTCCTTTGAAAAGGAACAATAGTTAGAGAAGTACAGGTGCTGGCAGCTGAGAATTAAAATTGCATGCTCTGTGCAGGCCGTTCTGAAGTCTGCTGCAGTAGCTAGAAGGCTGACGGACCTGAGGAGCAGTCACATCTTTTTCACAGTTAAATATTTAACTTCAGACTATTAATGCTGGATAACACATAGAATCATAGAATCAGAATAGTTAGGGTTGAAAAGGACCTTAAGATCATCAAGTTCCAACCCCCCTGTCATGGGCAGGGACACCTCACACTAAACCGTATCACCCAAGGCCTCGTCCAACCTGGCCTTGAACACTGCCAGGGATGGAGCATTCACAGCCTCCCTGGCCAACCTATTCCAGTGCCTCACCACCCTAACAGGAAAGAATTTCCTCCTTATATCCAATCTAAACTTCCCCTGTTTAAGTTTTAACCCGTTACCCCTTGTCCTAGCACTACAGTCCCTAATGAAGAGTCCATCCCCAGCATCCCTATAGGCCCCTTCAGATACTGGAAGGCTGCTATGAGGTCTCCACGCAGCCTTCTCTTCTCCAGGCTGAACAGCCCCAACTTTCTCAGCCTGTCTTCATATGGGAGGTGCTCCAGGCCCCTGATCATTCTCGTGGCCCTCCTCTGGACTTGTTCCAACAGTTCCATGTCCTTTTTATGCTGAGGACACCAGAACTGCACACAATGCTCCAAGTGAGGTCTCACAAGAGCAGAGTAAAGGGGCAGGGTCACCTCCTTTGACCTGCTGGTCACGTTCCTTTTGATGCAGCCCAGGATACGGTTGGCTTTCTGGGCTGCAAGAGCACACTGAAGCTGGCTCATGTTCATTTTCTCATCGACCAGCACCCCCAAGTCCTTCTCTGTAGGGCTGCTCTGAATCTCTTCTCTGCCCAGCCTGTAGCTGTGTCTGGGATTGCTCCGACCCAGGTGTAGGACCTTGCACTTGGCATGGTTAAACTTCATGAGGTTGGCATCAGCCCACCTCACAAGCGTGTCAAGGTCCCTCTGGATGGCATTCCTTCCCTCCAGTGTATCAACCGAACCACACAGCTTGGTGTCATCGGCAAACTTGCTGAGGGCGCACTCAATCCCACTGTCCATGTCAGTGACGAAGATGTTAAACAAGATCGGTCCCAACACCGATCCCTGAGGGACACCACTTGTTACTGGTCTCCAGCTGGACATTGAGCCATTGACCATAACTCTTTGTGTGTGGCCATCCAGCCAGTTCTTTATCCACCGAGTGGTCCATTCATCAAATTGATGTCTCTCCAATTTAGAGACAAGGATGTCGTGTGGGACAGTGTCGAATGCTTTACACAAATCCACGTAGATGGCATCAACTGCTCTACCACTGTCCATCAGTTCTGTAGCCCCATCATAGAAGGCCACCAAACTGGTCAGGCAGGATTTCCCCTTGGTGAGGCCATGCTGGCTGTCACCAAGCACCTTGTTGATTTTCATGTGCCTTAGCATGCCTTCCAGGAGAATCTGCTCCAAGATTTTGCCAGGCACAGAGGTGAGACTGACTGGTCTGTAATTCCCTGGGTCATCCATTTTCCCCTTCTTGAAAATGGGGGTTACATTTCCCTTTTTCCAGTCGTCGGGAACTTCACCTGACTGCCATGATTTTTCAAATATGATGGCCAGCGGCTTAGCAACTTCATTTGCCAGCTCCTTCAGGACCCGTGGATGGATTTCATCAGGACCCATGGACTTGTGCACGTTCAGATTTTTAAGATGGTCTCGAGCCAGTTCCTCTCCTACAGTGGGCCCAAGGTCTTCATTCTCATAGTCCCTGTGTCTGCCTTCCAAGACTTGGGTGGTGTGGTCAGAGCCTTTGCCAGAGAAGACAGAGGCAAAGAAGTCATTCAGAACCTCAGCCTTCTCCAAATCCTGTGTAGCTAGTTCACCCGAGAGCTTCCTGAGGGGGCCTACATTCTCCCTAGTCTGTTTTTTATTTGCTATGTACCTGTAGAATCCCTTCCTGTTACCCTTAATATCCCTAGCCAAGTTTAATTCTAACTGGGCCTTAGCTTTCCTAACCTGGTCTCTAGCTTCCCGGACAACATCCCTGTACTCTTCCCAGGCCCCCTGTCCTTGCTTCCACTTTCTATAAGACTTTTTTCATTTGAATTTTTCTCAGCAGCTCCTTATCCATCCAAGGAGGTCTCCTGGCCCTCCTGCTGCACTTCCTTCTAGTTGGGATGCAACATTTGTGAGCTTGTAGCAGGTGATCCTTGAAGACCAACCAAGAGTCTTGGGCCCCCCTGCCCTCTAGGGCTATATCCCATGGAACCTTACTAAGCAGGCTCCTGAAGAGGCCAAAGTCTGCTCTCTTGAAGTCTAGGGCAGTGAGCTTGCTGCACGCTCTTCTCACTGTCCTAAGGATCTCAAATTCAACCATCTTGTGGTCGCTGCATCCAAGGCTGCCCTGCAGTGCCACATTTCCAACGAGCCCTTCCCTGTTGGTGAGCACGAGGTCAAGCATGGCACCTCTCCTTGTCGGTTCCTCTATTACTTGCAGAAGGAATTTGTCTTCCGCACAATCAAGGAACCTCCTGGATTGCTTTTGCTGGGCCATACCATCCAATTTTCTGATGAATTATAGCCCAAGTTATCTGTAAGAGTGACTTTATGCTGTTTGGCAATACAAATTAATTACTCCCAGATTAAAAAAAGAAAGTAAAACTAGATATTTGTTTAATATTGTAAGTATAGAATATAGACTAACCCATTCATGGTTTTTTAAGACCTTTAAAACGATGCAGTCGTATTTTGACAAACAAGTTATATATGTAGCTTGCATCACAGCTTTTAAAACTTTATTGAGTTATTCTGAGTCCTACAAGGGGAGGGCATTTTAAGTGTTCTTTTGCAAAAAGCAGTTGTGTTCATCTGGCAGGTAATGTGTTCTTCAGGAATTTCTGTGGTCTTCTGAAGTTTACACTCAACCAAGGTTTCTTTCTGAGTGACTGAAGGATGAGAGCTATCCTGAAAAGAAAAACCATTGACACTAGATCAAAGATGCACAGAAGTGATCACAGAGCAAGACGAAAGGCATCCTGTTAATTTTGTGTGTACTGCTGACTTGAAGTTACCAGCTGGAGTTGTTTAAACATTGTGGGCTAAAGATTCCTGTGGTGAGGCTTTCATTGGTACATTTTCCCTTAAAATGCTAGATGGAAATTGGTTTAAGCTCAAAAGGAAAATCAGGCTGTTTGGAACAGAGCTTCAAGCAGGCTTTGATTAAAACCTGAAGCTTGAAAAGGCTTCTTCCTGTAGGTCAGAAAGCAAATTTTTTTTTATTTTATTTTAGGATCTCACCACATCTGTCTGGATTAATGTGAGCAAAGAAAAGATTTTCTCCCTTTGTTTTTAGAAATACAGTGATGCTGTATTTCTGAACACTAAGTGTGGGACTCTTTGGTTTCATTTTTGTATGAGTTTTTTGTTTTGCTTTTTAAGCAAAGCTTTAGAATTTCATGTATGAATTGAATGTTAAAGAAACCTAAGTATTGGGAATAATAATGCCTGGCTGGTGAAACCTAGAGTAAGGAGGAGTGCAGGACTCACTTTTTAAAAGGAAGTAATTTATACAGTATATCACAGAGATTTTGGCTTATTTTGCATTTGAAGATGTGAAAAGTTTGAGAAGAAATGTGTGCGTTCCATTCTGTGTTACATCCAGGACTTCCTGTAAAGTTGTATTCAGTTTAATAGTTTTCTCTTCTGTTCCAAAGAACCTTCCAACTCTTTCAGCTGTAAGACATTTCTCAGCTTTCAGCAAAGGTATGAAGCAAGAGAAGGAGCCATTAGGCTTTGCAGAACTTATTTTTTCTTGCTCCTCTCCCTGGTTGGTTAACTCAACAATGACAAATGGGATTTTTTTTTTTTAATTGTAGGGTTGTCCCATTTCATGGCCCTTCAGGTCTTTATTAACAGCAGCTTCTCTTAAAATTTACTACGCTAAAGAACTATTAAGATAGTGCAAATGCATGCTAATGATGGAAGCTGACCTGAGAGACAGTTAATGTGGAAACATCCACCCTTCTAGCCACCATTTAAGAGCATTATGCAGTAGTAAGTTTAGATGCTTCTCTCAGCTTTGAGGACACATAGATTTGATCTTTTTGCTTATGAAGTTTTGAAGAAGTTTTCAGAATTTAGTAGGAAGTAGATGAGTGAACACAGCTCAGCAGTGCCAGACTAAACCCGACCAGGAAGACTCCTGTGATCTGTTTTCACTATGTACCCAGTTTAGAAATAATGCTGAACAGCTGGAAGGTAGTAATATTTTAAGCTGCCACAGCTGTTCCAGAATTGACTGTGTGAATGTGCTTGCAAAGTTATGATAAGGTGTTTTTGGTGAATCTCTCATACTTTGTATCCTAATAGACAGATGAGAGATGCTGAGGTGTTGAAGAGCAGTAACTCCTGAAGTCTCTGGCCAGACCACTGGGGTTGTTTCACTGGGACTGAAGTTGAATTGGAAGAGGTTTAAGTTAAACTGCAATAGCTTGTTCTTAAACTGAAGTAAGCCCTGTTGTCCCATGGGTTTACTCGTGCATAAAAGGAATGCCTGGAAGTCTGTGTAATCCAAATCTGAGTGGGATGATTCCTGTTTTACTGAATAGAGCATCCTGTTTGTGCATTAACTGTATCTTATTGGTTTTACATGTGTTAGCCTTGTGGAACCAATGCAAATAGGAGTGGCATTTTTTTTCCTGGATTAAAGGCACAACTGTAGTATTGAAGTCTTTAAAAAGGTTAAAGAACAAAAAGAAATGAGGATTTTTTTTTTTTAATAGCTTGTATGTATTTTGATGTTGGAATTTCCTCATTTGCCCAGATGTAAGGGCTTAAGAGCTGAAGTGTGCATATCATTTTTGAAATCTAGCTGCTAATTATGTTAATTATAATTTGTAATAACTTTTAATTCAGGGTTATCTTGGAAAAAAAGGGTTGCAAGACTTAAGGTTGATGTTTTTTTTATGGAGGCTGAACTGCTATGCTAAAGACTCGTGGTTTTTATAAACAACTTCTGCCCAAATCAGGTGGAAGACTGTCACATGGAAATCTCACTTTCGGATAGAAAAATGGCACCATAGGCTGTTCCAGTAGCAGTATGTTAGCAACGCATAGTTGGGCTCAGATCTTGCAGTTTTTTAATGAACAATTCTTCTTCTTTCATTGAAATGTGTTGATTTAGGTGTTGCTGGGAGGCCTTGATAGGTAGGTGGCTATCGTAGGGTTAGTTAAAACCCAAATGAAGCAAAATTCATGTGTATCTGCAAACATCTATGAGTGTAGATGAAAAGAGGGCAGTGGTGACAGTATGTTGTGTATGCATAGAACAACTTTTCAAAATAAAACTTACTAAACCTACTTCTCAACGTGGATTTCAAGAGAAGGTAATTGATACTGTACTTGGGTAAGCTGATGAGCCAAAGAAACAGAATTTCAGAGAAAGCAGGTTTTTGACCCAGGCATCTAGCTTTTACATCCAGCTTTCTTCAGGTTTTTCTGCAGTATGAAGCAACCTGTCTTTACACCCCTTCATATATAGTTACTTCTATTCTATGGAAATAAGTATCTGTAGATTGATTTTTGTTTTGTTTTGTCCCCCTTCCTTCCACTGAAGTGATGTGTACATACTTGGTAAAGGACAGAGCTCACGGGGGGGGGGGGGGGGGGTGGGGGTGGGGGGGGGTGGGGAACCCTACAGTCTGCATCTGTCAGATCAAAGTAGCTGAAAGTAACTATTTTGTGGATGTTTGGAACCAACCAGGAAGAGGGCAGACAGGAACATTAACTTTTGTGTCCAGGAAAGTAATATCTGTTTTTATAATACCTTATGTACACTGAACTGGAAATATCAGTTATTATCTCCATTTGTTTCTCAAGGTTTTAATTCAGTCTCAAAAACAAAGTAAAAATTTGGTATTTTGTTCTCTTTGTCAGGTTGTAAACATCAAATAAATATTATCTGTTTAAACTCTGAAAGAGTTATCAAGTCCTTTAGAGATTCCTTCAAAGGTATGTTTCTGTTAAGAAGTGGCAGAACTAGTATTTTTTGATCAGGAGCCTGCCAGAGTGACTCTCAGTAGTCCTTGTTATTTCTGCTTAGGGCACACCTTTTCTTCTTCATTGCCTTTTGTCTGTCTTTGTTTAGTGGACTTAATTTTCTAGATTTAAGATAATCTCATCTCTTTATTTCTACCCTGAGTTTCTTCCTAACTATGTTGGAAATTTCTTTCTGCTCTCTTCTGTGGTGTTTTCATAGTTGAAAGTGGGTCATGTTTTCCTGTTTATTTCCTTGATGTTTGAAAATTCACCTTTGTAGCCACTGGGAGATTCTCTGCCTCCGGTCTCTCTTGGAAGGAGCTGACATTTTTTCTTTTAGTATAGCACAGAAACTTCATGTCAGTAATCAGGGCCAGAAGACTGTTAGACCTCAAGTCCTGCAGGGCTACCTGCAAGCCTTGTCTGTGATGAGGTGACAGTATAAAGAATATACATAAGTTTCAGAATATACACAAACAATAGCTTTTAATTGTGAGTCTCTTAGTCGAAGTTCTACTCAGCTACTTGTTCTTAAGTGCTTTAAAATGCTAGAGATAGGTTTGTATTAGTATTTCCTGTTGGTTTTATATGCAGTCTGTAATTATGTTTTCCTTTAACTGTCCTAAACTCAGCAACTTGCCTTTTTTTACTTACTAAGCAAAAGGCCATTCAATATAAAATACTTGTAATGTATTCCAACTTAAAAAGAAAAGAAAATCCCGTGTATTAAATTCCTGCAGAACATGCCTAATTATTTCAGATGGCTTTTTAATAGCATGAGCATTGTCATTCTGTTGACCCAGTAGCAGGCCTGAAGGAACAAAAATAATGGAAGTATTGTGCTTAGTTTGCTGTATTCTTCGTGCACTAAATCCCAGCAGAAATTTAACTTCAAATGGAGTACATGGTATGCATGGAAACTTTACTGATTTCAATAGAAATTAATGTGGTAAGTAATTCGGACTTTAAAGTTTTCCAGCTTAAAGGCTTGTTATCCATTCACATGGTACCCAATTAACAAGGGACAAACTATAACATCAACAAAAAAGATCATGTTTAGAATGCAATACTATAGTCCTTTAAAGGCAGGTAATCTGGAGAAATGAGATCAGTGGTTTTACTTTCTGGATGCTGAAATAAAAGGTATTGAAGTGCTTATGTATTCATATGCATCAGACTTTCAGTGATTGACTTCATATTCAGATTTTTTTTAAATTTGGGCTACAAAAAAGTTCCATATTAACAGATCTGTATTAGATCTTGTTTGATTCTCCTGTAGATCAGACTTAATTTTTTTACACTGCTCTTTTGAGACTTAATTTCCTTTGCCTTTTCATTGTCTTGTATTCCGATATCTTTATCTAAATATCTTTGACCTAAATATGAGTGTACAAAGTTTTTGAACATTAGGATAGAATGGATGCTTTTATTTCTGCATTATGTTCTGTTGTAGATTAGTATACTCTTAGTTATTTTGTTTGCATGCCTTGCTCTTTATCAACATTATATACTAAAGTTAGATGCAATATGTGAATTTGAAATGTCTTCCTTTTTTTACGTATGATCAGATACAATTAAGAAACTGAAATCATGCTAATATTCTTTTTGAAAAATAAAACGGCTCAAAGGCATGAACTTGGATCACTTGCAGAATGTTCTGCCGTTCTGTGTTTTCTTTTTTTCCTGTTACCATAGGATTCTGTTACCAGCCTGACATAAATGTGCTCAAATTCACCTTTTTTTTTTTTTTTGCTAATGGCAACTAAATTGCTACGTTAAAGTGAAGTTTCTGTGCAATCTTTTATTAAGACTTGCTACTTGTTCAAGTGGTTTTGGAGTTATTTCCCTGTAGCAGTAAAGGTTTGCCTCTCAGCTGAACTTAAGTTAAATGCGAATATGAACCTACCTTTCTTGCTTTATGTTTTATTAAGGATTTCTGTCTGACTAATATATTTATATCCAAGCTGAGAGCATCAAGATACTCAGATTTGCTTCTGGGAGACTGAAAGGCTTGAAATGATTAAATAAAGTAAGTTTGCATTTTAAAAGTAAATATGCAAATTCAGTTGGCTTTTTTGTCCAAAATCTCTGTGTCCTAGGCTTTGAATTTTCAGTGCAAAGGGACTTTCTGGTGCATAAAATACACATCATCTAGCTGGAACATTGAACTTCTACTGGAATACTTTCAAGCTTCAGTCTGACTTTTTGTTGTTACTCTAAAAATGTCTTGCAACAGAAGAAGCATTGTTTCATGCATAAAATATGGAGCTGGTTTTGATTACCCTGTGTTGCTTTGCCCACTTTCTGTGGCTGTTGACAGTTATTTAAGAATTTAAACTCCTTTTTTTGCTGAGCAGCGAGTATTTAATGTGGTAAATGTCTTTTCCCAGAAGCTAATTCCAGTGATATATCCCATGTATATAAATGGGGAGAGGGGGTAAGGGGTAAAATCCTGCCCTTGAAATATATAAAAAGAAATTACTTCAGTATTTCTAATAATGTCTGTTTATTTTTAAAAATTGGTTGGGTTTTTAAAACTAAACACTACAAGAGAACATTAGTATTTTGTGTACTGAAAACGTAATCCAGAGTTCAGAAATAAATGCCAGAAAGTGAGCAAATAATGTCAAGTACCAGCATAGCTGGCAAAGACTGTCCATGTGGACCTTTTATTCTAATCTTTACTTGGTTGGTTTCACACTCAGTGCGCTTCACTGCTTCTGATACTCAGGCTATAATGAGTTTTCTTCCCTTTCCATGCCAGTTTCTCCCTTTCTCTGGTCTCTCCAGAGTCTCAAGAGCCAAAGAATGAAACGTGGATCTTTGCTGATGCGTGTATTTTACATGACAGAAGCCTATTTTCTCGTCCCAGAAGGCTAGCTGATGAACTCCTTCACTTATCATGAATTTTTCTTCAGCTCCTCATCTATGTTGGTAGTAGTGTGAGTGGTTACCTTGTCTGAACTGGAAAGCCCAGGTCACTTGGCTTCTTCTGTCCTCCTAGACTGACTCACTAAATTGAACTGGTTGTTCATGTACAAGTGCACAAACACATAAGCATTTTACTTTTGAAGGACATAAATCCTTTAATGTGCAATTATCAGTGTTTTGCAGTTAAAGCACCTTATACACAGTCACTGAACCATGTTGCAGAGTTCTGTCTGCAGTTGCCTCTAAATTCTGTTGAAAAATAGGATGGAACTTAGAAAAAAAACATTTTAAAAATATCGAAACCGCTGTGTTTTGTAATCCTTCAACAGTTTCTTACTATGTATACATAGTGATGCCTCATGCTGCAAAGTGCTTTATGACTTTCCTCATGCCATATAACTAGCTTCTGTTTCTCCACTCATGATTTCGTTCTGAACTTGTTTGTAAAGTCTTACCTTTATTCTGCTTCGAATAAAGACTGTCAGGAGTAACACGTGGGCACATTTGCATGTTGCATGTTTCTGTTTGCAGATACAGGCATTTGCCTGTAGATGGGAACAGTTTGCTTCTTGGGCTGTTCTTCGCAACTCAGCAGTTTATGCAGAGGGACCATGGGGTGTTCGGTGCAAAGAAAACAGATGCCTCGTGTAATGCTGTTAACAAAATTATCAGCAGTAGGTACTCTTGTTAGTCTTTTGCACACTCCCCATGTCAGTGTTACTTAATTCTATCTCAACTTGCACCATAATGGCTGCTCTAAAATAGCAGAGGAATTATACTTCTTAAGCTCACCTTTTCAGCATTTGATGGCAGAGATTTTCCACAGAGAATGAGTTTGTGGTAGCTGTGTATGCAGAAGTTATCGTGGAACTGCAGCACTGTGATGACCCAGGATTGTGTCTGCTCAGTTTGAGAGTCTCTAGAGATGGGGCTGTACAGCCTCCCTGAACAACCTTTTCCACTGCTTTGCCACTCTTGCAAGTTTTAACAGCACACCAAATATACAAATACACAAAGGCTAACAAATACAGTCATTCTCCATTCTGACAGAAGTGTCAGGGCAGTTTGCAGACAGAATATGGGCACGTAGATGGAGACTGAGCCAGCCGTCAGGTTTAATGCTGGTTGTGTTCTCTGTGGAGAATACTGATTTATTTCTTGTCTTCACTGTGTATTGATCTCTGAGGAGTGTCAACAAAAGCTAGCAGTGGCCTTGGTCGACACATAGCCGTAGACCAGTCCCATTAACATTCTCTCTTCCCAAGGAGAATGAGCAGTGGCTATAGCAGTATGTATAGCAGAGTTACACAAGTGCAAAGTTTGCAGCTATTACATGGCAAAGTTTGTATACCACTGCTTTGCTTTAAAGTTCATGCCAGAGTAATCTGGTCAGAGCTGGGCTGTTACAGTCAAGTTCACATTAGTTTGGGAGGCGGTGTCAGTAAACTTTACCCCAGGGTGCTTGCAAGGAGGCTTTTTCAGCAATAGGATCCTGTATTGTTAACAGTTAACCTTTCCCCCCCCCCCCTTTTTTTTTCTTTAAATGTTTTAAGCAGAACTGCAGAATTTTAAGATTTCCTCTGCTGTAGCACAATTTTACGTCAGATACATTTTTTTAAGCGGCTTGAGAGTCGTTTGTTTCACCTTAGTAGAGAGCTTAAGGAGAAAAAGACACAATCGAATATCCCAGAAATTCATACTGAGAGAAGTCTGTGGAATGCTGTCTGTTCTGCAGTCACTGTCAATATTCAGACTGAAGGAGTCTGTGTTTTCATTGGTCTAGCTTTCGCTAAACCTTTATTTGGAAGATTGCAGTCCTATTCCTTCATATTCAAATAATCCAAATTCCTAATCTGCACCAAGCTCCAGTTTACATGTATTTTGGTAGTTAGCATTCTTCTGATTTCTAAGCAGTGTATACTGAATGAAGAACTAGATGTGGTTTATTATGTTTAATACTGACATACCCACTGTAAAGGTTTTCATTTTAGTTATCCTCTCTATTCAATAGAAGGATTAGCTTAATCTTACACTTCAATTTCTCTCTTAGGATAATAGGCTCTACAAAATCATTACTTTAGTCAGCCATCCTTGTATCTTTTTGTCTCTTGAGGAAAAAAAAAAAAAAAAGTAGTTTGTTAATCAGAT